>NC_092334.1:82645000-83392500 GCF_046630445.1 Rutidosis leptorrhynchoides
CGGTTCAAGTCAAACAATAACGTCTTTAGGTACGAAAATAGTATCGAATCATGATAACGAGTAGTATGTAACCGTAGTGATAAGCAGTAATGACGATACTCATCTAGATTAGTGGTGGTAGTAACAAGAAGTGGTAGATAGTGAAGATCACCAGTGTAACATCGGTAGTGGTTAATGATTTCCATAGTGGTGAAAACTTTACAGCACTTGTGGATGGTAAGCTGGAACGGTGGTGAATAACAACCTGGGAGACAAAGTCCCGAACTAGTGTAACGAATGAAGTCGTCGTCATCCTTACGCGTATGAATCTTGAATTTACGTGTGTTATCAGAAAGTGGCAGAGTACAGGTTCGTATGATGAGAATTTGGTACCATTAAGGAGTTCACCTAAGAAAGGTTTAAGTATGATGCACAAGTAGTCAAATAAGTGCTATCTATAGCAAATGCAAGCCAGAATGCAATGAGTAACTATTTGGTTGTAGTCTAGATTCACTAATGCGTCCTAACGACTCTGTCAGACACACTAATGCATATCTTAGTTCCCTACAACCAACACTTTGATACCATCTGTAACGACCCGACAGTCGTCATTGACGGCGTCGTTAACTTAGGTCCCGTTGCGTGGTCATAGTCCCTAAATAAGACTCGTTTGACCAAAATTATGTCGCATTCATTTGAAACGTACAAGACTTACAAAGTTTTAAATTATCAAACGGTTCGACAACGAGTTTAAGTTTACAAAAGTTATAAAGTATAAATGAAATGACTTGCGACATAATAAGTTGAAAATCACGGTTGCTATAAATAGCGTAAGTATGTATGCTTTAATTTTGAATCCAAAGATGCTATCCCTAGCGTATGCATGTATGCTTGACCCCAAGCAAGTAATCAAAGTGTGCGGAAACATGTATCAAGTAGCCAAGTATGAACCTGAGAAACATATAAAAAACTGTCAACGAAAAACGTTGGTGAAATCATAGGTGTATTTGTAAACGTTATTTTTGAACCACAAGATTTTGTATTTTCATAACGTTGATTATCCAAATCGTTTGCATTCCAAAAATACGTTCGCGAGCACCCAATTATCAAGACTTAACTGTTTTGTACCCTGTTACGTAGTGTTAGAACATACACTAAACCCGAAAATATATTTCATCCGCCGACGGTAGCGAACCGTCCGAATGAGGCTCGTCAAACCCATGTGATCACATAATATAAGTTCTCGCTTACACCCTGCAAGTGTAACTAATGATAATTGAATTGAAGCTTTTTGTTCTAACTCGCTGTGGAATGTTTGTTTTCGTATTTGTGTTCAAAGTATAAAGTATGTAGTATAAAACCGTATATGTTTCTCATCCCATGATTTAAAAGTATAAAAGTTGTTGAAAAAATGGGACTATGATCTCACCTCGAGTGCACGAGTATAAAAGTACTTCACAAAGTAAACTTGTACATGAAAGTTGTTTAGCGTTGATCAAAACAAGTAAGTTATATCAAAACCAGGTAAGACACAAACAAGGTCGGTCGAAATGTGTTCAATTAGTCCTATGGCTCGTTACAACTCGATTATAAAGCATGTGAATCACGTTGTCAAGTTTCATGCAAAATATAAGTGTAAACGAAAGGTTATAACGATTAAACAAGGTATTGGTTATGTTTGAATAAAAATCAACTTTTGGTCCAAGTCAAAGTCAACGAAAAAGTCAACACGTTCGGGTCTGGTCCCGAACTATTTTTCTGAGGTTTTTAATCATATATAAGCATGTTGGCCAAATTTCATGTTGATCGGGGATGTGTAGCATAGTTAGAATTAAACGAAAATGTGCATTTTTGGACATCCGGGGCCCGGAGCGGCGCTCCAAGACCCTGAGCGACGCTCAGACTGTCTGTTCAGCAAGTCTGGGCAGTTTTTGAACACTCAAGCACGAATCCAACTTCAAACAACCATAACTAATGAACCGTAAACATTCAGAACACGTATCATATATTGTTGGAAAGGTATTTTGACGAGGAATACAACTAAACACATTTTATTTACCAAAAACATCATTTAAAAAAATCAAAATCCTCGTCGAATGATCGTTAAAAGTTCATTATCAAAGTTTCAAGTTCATAAAATGCATTTCATGATTCGGGAAACCAATTTACACATACGATAGACCGTTTTGAAGGTAATTAAACATACATTGCAACTAAACACTTTCTAACAACATTTCATAGCATTCAATGCATCAAAAATCCATTTTAAAGTTCATCAAACCCTAACCAAGAATTATGAATTCATCAATTTTGTTTATGAAGTTTTTCTAAGTCAACCAACATACCAAAACGAAGTTAATGATGCTAGTAACACATTTAATACATGAACTTTAACATAATAACAACATTTAATCAACCAAAACTCAAGATTAAGCACACCCATTTCAAGTTCATGCTAGTTTATGCAAAATAACAAGATCGAGCAAATAAATCACATATTCATGCTAGACTCGAGCCATAGACACTAATTAACACCATTTCAAGTCTATAAAACGAATTTGAGAAATCTAGAGTTTTTATAAATCTTACCCCAAGTAGTGAAATTGGTACCAAATCGAAGAGGATGAAGAGAGGATCACGAATATGTAATTTGTTTTGTAGCAAGCTTCCTAGATTCGAAATGGATGATGAATTTAGTGAAGTTGGATGAAGATGGTGTTCTTGAACTAGAGAGAAAAAGATGAGAGGTGAGAGGTGAAATGAATGAGTGGTGGGGAGGTGGGTTGACTAGTTGATCTAGTCACTAGTTTGTCCAATTGACACCATTAGTCTCTCGAGTTTAAAAGCGGGTGCGTGAATTAACCGAACGAATTACTTTAAATACGCTTGAGTAAATGAGAGATGTTATAATTAAATAACGAAAATATTAAAACGCTAGTCGATGGAAGATACGAATTTAGGTAACGAAAGATATTATTAAAAAAAAAGACGGGCGTTAAAATAATTTAACGAAAAAATGCAGGATGGTACAACTCGGGCCTGACATATTAATTGTTTCAAGGTTTGAAAAGCTATCTCTTGTTCATTGTTCCACCGAAACGCCGCATCTTTCCTTGTCAGTTTTGTCAAAGGACCAGCGATTTTAGAAAAATTCTTAATAAACCGACGATAATAACCAGCCAATCCCAAAAAGCTCTTAATCTCGGTAGGAGTCTTAGGGGATTTCCAGTTCATTACCACTTCAGTCTTTGCTGGATCCACTTTAATACCATCTTTGCAGATAATATGACCCGGAAATTGTACCTCTCTTAACCAAAATTCACATTTTGAAAATTTTGCATAGAGCTTTTCGCGTTTAAGCAAATCCAATACTTGACGCAAATGTGATGCGTGATCGAATTCTATCTTAGAATAGATTAAGATATCATCGATAAAAACGATTACGAATTTATTAAGGAATGGTCGACATACTCGATTCATCAAGTCCATGAAAATTGCAGGTGCATTTGTTAACCCAAACGGCATAACCAAAAATTCATAGTGACCGTAGCACGTACGAAAAGCTGTCTTAGGGATATCGAATTCAGCAACACGAACCTGATGATACCCTGAGTGCAGGTCGATTTTAGAAAAGAACGAAGCTCCCTGAAGTTGATCGAATAGATCATCGATTCTGGGAAGAGGATACTTGATGTGTGTGAGGTGTAGTACGAAATACTATTATTTTTATTACGAAATACGATACAATTTACACAAGTTTTATTTATTTATATAGATGGGATATACTTAAACCTTGCTACAACACTTATAGGCAGTGTACCTAATCGTAGAGTAGTATAGTTTTTAGTAAGTCCGGTTCGTTCCACAGGGAGCTAGCTGAGTTTAACACTATATTTTTAACAACTATATTTATATAAAATATATATAATTATATATAGTAATATTATTATCAAAGGGGGTTTTTACCGTTTAATGACCGGTTTGTCGATTTTATATTTTAAGCGTAAAGATAAATGACGATAATATAAATGACAGAATTTAAATTGCGATAAAGTAAATTGCAGTAATTAAAATGACAGTAAATAAAGGTACGATGAAATATGAAATAAAAGTATTATGCTTATTTAAACTTTCGTAATCATGATGTTTGACGTTTTGATTTTAATTTATTACTCTGGGTTAATTGTCCTTTGTCCTGGCTTATTTGATACCTATCTGAGTTTTGCCCATAATAGTCCATCGGTCATAATTATAATATGCTCGTCAAATTAACCTTTTTCTCGAAGTCAAATATTCCAACTAATTAGGGATTTAAACTGTAACAAGGTATTAATACTTTGTTAATAATTACACCAGGTTATCGACTGCGTGTAATCTAAGGTTTTAATACTTTGTTAACAATTACACCAATAACCCTTGTATGTAATCCACCACTGTTTTAATAAGATATGAACATTAATTTACCCACTTGATCAGTTTGAATAATCAATTACCCAACCCGAATAATTAATTAAATAATCGTAAAGGATGTCGTATAAACGTCACTAAATAGGATATTCATAATCAATTTAATAATTATTAGATTAACTAATTTGAAGATAGGTTCGACAGGTTCCAACGAGTTGTCATTCGATTAGACAATACCCCCCATCTATTAATAGTCATTAGTCCAATGTCCACAAGTGTCGGTCTTTTGTCCAAACCCAAATTATGGTACAAAATCCAATAACCCCATCTTAATATTTAGCCCAACATCACAATTACTTCGGCTCAAATAAGCATAATAATAACTTAATTACTAGACATTAATTTAAAAAGGAAGAACATAGCTTACAGTGATTATTTATCACGTAGCGTTACACGGACAGAGTTTCGACTTTAAAACCCATAAAACATTTCTTACATTAACCCAACTAAACCATAATTTATTATTAATCTTAATTATAATTAAAATTATAATTATAAATATATATTACATAGAGAGAAAGAAAGATTGAAAAAGGTGTAAAGAACTCGTCTGAAATCGTGGTATTTATAGGACCTGGCCAGACTTTTGGGCCCATGCGATCGCATGGAAGGCGGCTCCAGCTCACATTGTTGTTTAAAACGTGGGCGACTTTGATTTATTTATTATATAATATAATATATATAATTTTATATAATTATATATATATATATATATATATTATTATATTCTTGTGCATAGTTGACTCGTAATTTTAGGTCCGTTGACTCGCGCGTTGATGCTCGTTTATGTATCGGTTCCGAATTTTCGAACGTCCTTTCATACGTGTAGATATCTTGTACTTTGCATTTTGCAATTTGTAATTTGCACAAAAAATTATTTTCCTTAACTTCCAAAATCCGCGCAAGTCTTTAACTCACTTTTAGTGGCACTTTTGAGTGCACTATGGCTTTAGTGGCACTTTTCAGGCTTTAGTGGCACTTTTTCTTCAATTCTTTAATCTTCGTGATTTGTCTTCACATTTATTTATTTAAACAATTACAACTTAAAAATAGAACAATTACAACTAAAAACTTTACATATTGGGATGATATTGCGACTAAATATATGTTCGTTTGGAGCAATATCAATACTTATTTTTTACAGTCCTCTTATTCAGTTCTCTATAATCAATACACATTCGGAGTGTTCCATCTTTCTTTTTCACGAATAACACTGGTGCACCCCATGAAGAAGAACTTGGACGAATGAACCCTCGATCCAGCAACTCTTGAATTTGAGACATCATCTCACGGATTTCTGAAGGAGCTAATCTATACGGGGCTTTAGCAACAGGAGTAGCTCCTGACACTAGATCGATTTTATACTCGACATCTCTAACCGGAGGTAGCCCTGGTAGTTCATCTGGAAACACTTCCGGATATTCGGAAACTACTGGAATATCGGACACCGTTTTCTTATCTTTCTTTGCGTCATATGACATAGGTCAGAAAAGATTCGCACCCTTTGGCTAGAGCTTTCTTAGCTTTCATTATCGAAATTAAGGGATAACTAAACCCATCATGTTCCCCACGGGCCACAACACGTGTCCCATCGGTCAAAGGAAAAGATATTATCTTCTTATGGCACTTAATACTAGCCCTATTGTGACTTAACCAATCCATGCCTAATACTACGTCAAAACTAGCTATAGGCATCACCAAACAAGTCATAGGAAAAAAAAACCTCCATCTATGTCAATGGTAGCTCCAGACACAGACGTCGTGACTGGAACCGTCTTACCATCAGCCACTTCTACTCTTAAAGGAGTAGAAATCAATTCAACAGGTAATTTCAACTTATCACAGAATGTAACAAACATGAAGGAGCGGTTTGCTCCAGAATCAAATAGCACACTAGCAGGTATAGAGTTTATTAAGAACATACCCGTGATCATGTCATCAGTAGCAGTTGCAGCATCTACTGACATTTGAAAGGCACGACCCTCAGGAGCTGGAGGATTCTTTTTTTTCTGCCCCACTGTGGAAGCATATGATCCCCCTGCTGATGCTGCCCTTACCCCTGACCCTGCCCCAGAATATGATCTTTTTGCAGAAGGACACTGTGCAGATCGGTGACCTTTTTTCTGACAATTTAAACACACATTATTTCTGAACGAACAAGTTTCGGCATCGTGCCCCATTACTCCACAACGAAGACATCGTTTTGTCAATATTGAACATTGCCCGATATGTAAAGATCTACACTCACCATGTAAAAACCCGTCCTAATTCATAAGAACGAATACAATAACATATGATTACATTGCGAGGTATTTGACCTCTATATGATACATTTTACAAACATTGCATTCGTTTTAAAAGACAAACTTTCATTACATCGAAAGTTGACAGGCATGCATACCATTTCATAATATCCAACTATAAATGATATAATCTGTCATTTACTTAATCATAATCTTTACTGAACTCAACGACTTGAATGCAACGTCTTTTGAAATATGCCATGAATGACTCCAAATAATATCTTTAAATTGAGCAAATGCACAGCGGAAGATTTCTTTCAATCCTGAGAATAAACATGCTTTAAAGTGTCAACCAAAAGGTTGGTGAGTTCATTAGTTTATCATAATCGATCATTTTCATAATTTTAATAGACCACAAGATTTCATATTTCCATTTCTCATAAACATCATGCAATTTGCATAAAAATCATTCATATGGATTGAACACCTGGTAACCGACGTTAACATAATGCATATAGAATATCCCCAAAACAGAAATCCATCTGTATTAATAACTCGAAGTACTAAAGCATACCATTTTCTAGTATAGGGGGAGTTAGGGCCCGTAGATCTACCTTTAGGATTCGCGTCAATTAGGGTGTCTATTCCCTAATTCTTAGGCTACCAAGCTAAAAGGGGTGATATTCGATTCGATAATCCAACCATAGAATGTAGTTTCGATTACTTGTGTCTATTTCGTAAAACATTTATAAAAGCCGCGCATGTATTCTCAGTTCCAAAAATATATATTGCAAAAGCATTTAAAAATGGAGCAAATGAAACTCACAATACTGTATTTCGTAGTAAAAATACATATGACGTCATTGAACAAGTGCAAGGTTGGCCTCGGATTCACGAACCTATATTAATTATATATATTTATATATTGATCAATATCTGTCTAACAATTTAGGTCAAATCATAGTGTACCACAATCCTAATGCTCGAGACTAATATGCAAAAGTCAACAAAAGTCATCTTAATCCAAAATGTCTTCTAAAATCTATACATGATTATTATATAACTTAAATATAGTCATTTTATACATTTAAATATATTTAACAGATTTTTATTAAAGTAATTAATGTAAATCATTTATTAATAAAAATTTATATTAAAGTTTATATATAATAAAAATATACTTAAGTAATAAAATTTATAAAAATCACTTAATATCATAAAAATATAGTGGTATGAATTATTAATGTAATTATGTTACGTGTGGTAAAAAAAAAATCTTTGTATCACATAACTCTTTGATAAAATAATATTGATAATAATAATAATAAGTAAAAGTTGTATTATTTTATAATAATAATAATCATTATTATTCTACTAATAATAATAACAATATTTACATTTACTAATGATGATATTAATTATGATAAAATAATAATTCTAATCATGATAATCCTAATAATAACGATACTTTTTAATATTAACTAAGATAATATTTTATAGAAAAATAATAATCTTATTTAAAATGATAATTTTTAATAATAATAATACTAAAATGATAATAATAATGATATTTATAATAACAATGATATTTCTTTCGAAAATGATAATTTTAATAAAAATGATAGTTTTAATATTAATGATTCTTTCAATAATAATAATAATAATAATAATAATAATAATAATAATAATAATAATAATAATAATAATAATAATAATAATAATAGTAATAATAATAATGAAAACGATATTTTTCTCTTAAATCAATATCTTGCTATATTTCAATTTCATCATGATACTCATACTCATTATTTCCTAATCGTTTTGTTTAATAGCTTTTAGTCTTCTTTTGTATCGCATTCATAATAATGATAATAATAATAATAATAATACTAATTATAACCTTAACGATAATAACGATAGTAATAATAATAACAATAACAATTTTTATTGATAATATCTTTTATTAATAACGATAATGATAATAATAATAATAATAATAATAATAATAATAATAATTACTATTATTATTATTATTATTATTATTATTATAACGATGATAATAACGACGATAGTAAAAATAATCATTTTAACAATAAGTATATTAAAAGTAATAATAACTCAGTTGACTATATCTTTTAATCCGTTCATCGAAATCACACGAGTTCTAAATGAAAAGTTCTTAATTTTTCGCTAGCTTTCCAGCGACATGCATATCATATACCTTATCTCAGTAGCATATGTATCTAATTCAGGATTCAACATAACTTATCTAATGACAAAATTAAACATACAGGCATGCATAATCCTATATACTCGAGCACTAGTCAGGGATATACTATTAATATATAAAAGATAAGTTATGAGTGCTCACGTATCAATATTGAGATTCAATATTGTAGAAAAGTACGTAGACGCAACGGAGATGATAAACACTAGTTTGACCTCACGAGCATACCCACGAACTATACCCATAACCTCCATAGCTATAACCCATAATTTCCTTAGCCCTATCCCACTCGAAAAACCCATCTTGAAATAATTTGCTCATGACCTCGTCGTAGTATTTTATGTATAATACTACTAATAATAATACTCCTAACCATAAGATTAATAATAATATTAATCTTAATAATAATAGTAATAATAATAATAATAATAATAATAATAATAATAATAATAATAATAATAATAATAATAATAATAATAATTTAAATATACATATGGAGAGCGGAGAGATAGATAGATGAATTATGAATTAGACGAACCCAAAATCGCGTAATTTAAATAGATGTAATCCCACCTACCACCTCATGCGATCGCATGGAAATCAAGTGGAGAAGCCATGCGATCGCATGAGCTTCTTTTTTTCATTCCACATTCGCTTACAACATATGTTACACATATATATATATTTATTTAATATATAATATATTTAATCTTTAGAATTAATTAAATATTATATTATATTCTCGTGCATAGTTGATTTGAAATTTTAGCACCGATGAATTGTACGTTGACGCTCGACTTATGTGCCATTTCCGGTTTTTCGAACGTCCTTTCGTACGCTTAGAAAACTTGTACTTTACGTTTCATGACACGTACCTTTATCAATAATTAGACTAATTTCACCAATAATTATACTCCATGAAATGTAACTTATACATTTGAATGTTTTGGTCATTTGCTTCTGTAAATCGACGTCTTGTTATATATACATATGATAATTTAAATCAAAACGCCTTGTATCTAGTTAATATTATATTTAATCACTTTGCAAAAATATATATTTAAAAATATAATTTGTACATTTATATATATATATAATTGAAATAATATAATATTTAGTTTTTTTAAAATTAATTATATTTCAAAATTCATTTTTACAATCATTTAAGTAATAGAAAATATTATGTCGTAACAAGTTTATGTTTTTGAAACAATATAATTATATTTACAAACTTATAATGTAAAGCTTTAATGAAGTTCTTCAAATTTTATATAGATAAATAAGTTACCTTATAACATGTTTTAATAATAAAGTTCTTATTAGACTGAAAACGTTTTAGTACGTTTAAAACTAAATTTAATAAATATTATAATTCTGTTTTTTTCCAAAACTAACTATATTTAAGAAAAAAATTAAATAATGAAAATCGTCATATCATAAAATGTTTTAGAAAAGTAAAAATATATACTCATAACAGGTTTCAAGTTTTTAAATTACCATTTGACGACGAGGCGTGGAATAAAGTTCAAAGGTTAGCTAATCATATGAAATCATTTTAAGGTAGAACGTCAATATCTATTTTCTAAGTTATCTATATTCCATAACTTTACTTTCATAATATGAAAACCAATTTGTTATCTTACAAAAGTCATGAGTGAAAATGTTCTAAAGCATGAACTTGAAATCAAATAGGAATCTCCACTAACCTCTGTCTAACTCTCGATAATTGACACATTTGTTCTCATTTGTAAATCACTTTACCATTTTCCGAATATTGTTAAAAAAATAGATTTCTTAAATCATAGTGGACCTTACTACCAAGACCCGTAATCATATCACAAAGTATCCGATAACTCAATCATTTGATATTATCTTTTACTTCTGACGATAATTATATTAAATATATATTAAAACAAATATGTTCATGTAAAGTATTATACATCTAATACTTTGTTAATGTTTTCAATTAATATGACTATATCTTATATATATACATGTCTATACACATAATCGTTCATGAATCGTCGAGCACAGTCAAAGAGTAATTGATTACATGAACATAGTTCAAAGTTTCTGAGATTTCAACAATACAGACTTTGCTTATCGTGTCAGAACATATAAAGATAAAGTTTAAATTTGGTTGGAAATTTCCGGGTTGTCACAGTACCTACCCGTTAAAGAAATTTCGTCCCAAAATTTGATTGGGATGGTCATGGCTAACAATAAGTATGTTTTCATGACGCATACGAGCTGAAAATTAGAGTTTTATCATCAGCGAGTAATATGGATAAAACAATTTGCTTAAGTGGAGCGTACGAGTGAAGTTATCACAAAAGAGTGAAATGAGTAAGTGTGGATTCATCATATCTTTTGACGTAGATAGGATTGATTTCCAGAGTTCAAGGGATTTGGAGAAAATATTCATAATAAGATTTGATTCTTCGGTAATCAAGGAAATTAGGATCCGCTTTAAATGCAATCATCTGTTTTGATTATTCTGTCGGATATTTTACTATAAATCCACCTCCTTCGTTTCCTTAAAACTCACACCTTTTTATTCTTTCTCCCTCAACTCATACTTTAAAGTATTCATCAATATGCTTCATCCAGTTCTGATTCTTGATATACTCCTAACCTTCATATCTGTCATTCTTCTCTTTCATCTTCCACCGGAAGAATCTATTTACTTCTACTATACTCTTGGTTTTATAGTGTTTTTAGTTCTCCCTTGTCTTTATGTTGCTATATGCATTGATATATACGGGTTGTAATTTCCAGGCTGTTGTTGGGCTTTATATATTCCCTTATATTTCAAAGTCCATGCTTCTGTCTTCTATAATCATTGTCATCCACAGTTAATACTCTCTCCAATTTACTGTGACTTATACTCCCATTGATATTTTGAAGCTTCATGCTTTTGTTTTATCTTCCCGATTTTAAATCAAGCGAATAATGGTCCAAAATACGTAGGTATAAATTTCGAAATGAACATAATTAATATTCTAAGAAGGAAATCGTAATGGCATGATTTTGTTTTGTTAAATTACCAGAATACCCTGGAAAAGACCGAATCATCAAGAAATATTTTCTTGATATTTTAGAGGTTAAGTAGAATACAAGAGTCGTGTAACACGGCACAATGATGACGTTATGATCTGTGAATCATCGTGTTCCATTTAGAAACTCAGCATGACTTACTGTAATATAATCACGTTGATCAAGTGTCATTATATTATACTAATTCATGCTTCAGTTCCCAACACTACTTCAAAAACATTCATACTTTAAACTCGAAGATTTCAAAATTTAGAAACTAAAATAGTTTCTTTTATGATATGATACAGATAACGCGAGGAGTTAAATGATTTCAGATAAGAATAGGTATGAAAATATCTTCAGAAATATGGAGGATATTTATAATGAAAGATATGATGATATCTTAAAATATCTAAGATCAGAGGATGATGAGGAATATTGTCCACAAAGGTTTTAAAGTAAGGAGTAAGATATTCGCTAAAGACTTCAGCAGATACTGAATCTTTTGGATTCTTTGAAGGCAGATTTAGTCTTTGTAAATTGTCCACAGCTTCCTTCATACTTTGCTCAATCCGTTTTCCAGTACTAAATTTTTCGTTTGAGCTTTTCCAATCTGCTATTCTTTGTTATCAAACTTCTTACCGTAATTGCTGTCTACCGTCCTTGCCACTTCATCAGCCTTTTTCAAAACTTCTTAGTACTGATTCGTAGGCTGGGGTGCTTTTCAGAAACTTCACATTCGTAGTTTGTAAGTCTTGAAAATAGACGTTATATGTATATATATAACTATTGAAGTAGAACACTGCGAGATTTCAAAATACTGATTGCTGATTCCCGATAATTGGCATGACAATTCTTGTTACAAGATGCAGATGAGTATATGATAGGATTTTAATGAATAAATATAATGACTTTTCGGAGAGGCTAAAGTCAAAGGGTAGTGAAGTTGCTGGTACATCTGCTGATAATGTGGTGGAATATAAAAGGTTCCCCGGTAACAATGACGACAAGGGTAATTGTATATATCAGAGTTATAATAAAGCTACTTCGGATGAAAATTTGAAGTTGACTTGCTGGAGCTGTGACAGAATTTGCTACTCTGAAAAGGAATCGCAAGTTAATTTTTGCTAATAAATGCCAAAGGATCTGTCGCGGGTACGTGTTAAACTTTTACTTATGTTCCGGGAGTTTTCCAGATGCACGATTGTGGATAAAATGTGGTTGGATCATTATCTCGATTGTTTCTTAATTGAGGTGTTTTCAAGAATCGTGAAGGGCTTGAATGCAGATTGTCATTGTCAATATCCGAATTGATGAAATCGTTGTAAATCTTGAATGGTTCTACTATCTTTATGAATTTTATGAATAATAATGATGTTCTAGCACAGTCTTGAATTCAAAGTATGGCTTTGAAAGGTGTAGGAATCTACGAGTGATGTTTTCTGTTAAATCTTGACTTGGATTTTATTTTATTTTATTTTATTTTATTTTATTTTATACAAATCAGAATACGAAATCAAGTTTGGATGAGAATGGTTGTTTTGATTTCTATAAAAGAATGTATATTGTTGTGAAAGTAGTGAGTATAGTTGATGATTGCTGAATCAGATTCGAAGAATGTAACATATTAATTGTGAATTTATATATCTCTCGGGTATTACCTACCCGTTAAAAAAAATTACAATTAATATTTTGTACAAAAGAATTCTATTACAGTCTTTATGAAAATATATACGTATATATTTTTCTTCATATGTAACATAGATTTAATGAGTTAATATTAAATTAAACTCATTTGATTTACCGTTGAAACTAGAATTGAGTAATCACTAAAACTTTAGAAATTACATAACTTTTACGGAGTATTTCTTCAATGTAATTGAAAATACTTAGTTATTTGTTGATGTATGATGTTGGTGTTCGTGGAATCCTTGTGAACTTCACAAGATATAAGTGATGTTTTCTAGAAAGTTTCGAGTACATCGATGATGAAAGTGTAAAATCAAACATGTATTTGGATAATACACTTAGTTTATTATGAAACGGAATTCATTGAGTTGAGACAGAGATTGTAGTTAACAATGGTTAAGTTGTTAAGGAAGGATGTACATCATAGCATATTAGTAATATGAATTAACCGAGTAGTTAAGATTGACACATAATAGCTTAGTATGGTAAGTTTTATTTTGATCTTAAAATTATATATGTATAAAATATACATATAATTTCTTCAGAGGGAATGAGTTAATACTTCACAACTCGTTAATACAATATACGCGTTATTGATTCGTAATGATGTCTACAATGATTCTTGAACTAACGGAGTTTGTGATGTTACAGGTGCTGCTGATTCTGATGATGCTGACGGTGAAGCGACCCGTCCTAATCCATCCGGACGAAGTCCATATCGATTATATACGATTCACAACAGTTGATTACATCGCGAGGTATTTGACCTCTATATGATACATTTTACAAACATTGCATTCGTTTTTGAAAAGACAATCTTTCATTACTTCGAAAGTTGACAACATGCATACCATTTCGTAATATATCTTAATATAATAGGCTTAATAATAATCTTGATGAACTCAATGACTCAAATGCAACGTCTTTTGAAATATGTCATGAATGACTCCAAGTAATATCTCTAAGATGAGCAAATGCACAGCGGAAGATTTCTTTCGTACCTGAGAATAAACATGCTTTAAAGTGTCAACCAAAAGGTTGGTGAGTTCATTAGTTTAACATAAATAATCATTTCATAATTTTAATAGACCACAAGATTTCATACTTCCATTTCTCATAATCATACGTCCCATGCATAGAGACAAAAATATCATTCATATGGATTGAACACCTGGTAACCGACATTAACAATATGCATATAAGAATATCTCCATCATTCCGGGATCCTCCTTCGGACATGATATAAATTTCGAAGTACTAAAGCATCCGGTACTTTGGATGGGGCTTGTTGGGCCCAATAGATCTATCTTTAGAATTCGCGTCAATTAGGGTGTCTGTTCCCTAATTCTTAGATTACCAGACTTAATAAAAAGGGGCATATTCGATTTCGATAATTCAACCATAGAATGTAGTTTCACGTACTTGTGTCTATTTTGTAAATCATTTATAAAACAGCGCATGTATTCTCAGCCCAAAAATATATAATGCAAAAGTAATTAAAAAGGGAGCAAATGAAACTCACAATAATGTATTTTGTAGTAAAAATACATATGACGACATTGAACAATGTAGGGTTGGCCTCGGATTCACGAACCTATATCATTCATATATCTATTAAGACACATACTTGTAATCGAACAAATATATTTATATATAAAATCTTTATTTTTATGTTTATAATTTTAATAACGTCTTTAAAACTTTTATTTTTCATAATCGTAATTATTTTAATAATAATGACATAGATAATACTGATATCAATAATAATGATAGTTTTAGTAAAAAATAATACTAATAATAAAAATGGTAATTTTTAATAGTTTTATTAGAAATTTTCAGTAATTATACAATATCACTAATATTAATATTTAAATGATAAGTCTATTAATGATACTTTGTAATATTAATAATAATGATGATAATACTAATAATAATACCTATGTGGATGATAATAATAACACTAACAATTATAAAATGTTACAAGTACTAATATTAATGAAAATAATAATAATTTGTATCATTCTCATAATAATAATAATAATCATAATCATAATTATAATAATAAATTATAGTCTTTATAATAATACTTGTATTAGTCATAATAAGTGTTCTAAAAATAACCATAATAATAATAATCACAATACTAATAATAATAATAATTTTGGTAATGAAATCTACCTTCCAAAGCCTTTCTAAAAAAATATACCCTGAACCGGGTTTGAACTAGAGACCTCCCGCTCACCCGCAAACACACTTAACCATTCCTTCTGTCTTGTTTATCTGATTTATAAGGCAACCCAAACTATATATCTAGTATTTCATTTAGCCATGTTCATCATCTTCTTCACCAAGTTTAAAATCAAACGGGGGCAAAAACTCAACAACAATCGAACGGGTTTTCATTTATGACTTGTAAACAACATGAAACAAAAAAAAAATGTGTTCATGATATAAAAAAAATGAGAAAAAAAAACAAAAGAAAATCCTACTGCTTGCTAGTAGCCAAGAAAAAAAAAATTGTTTTCAATTTTGAGTTCGTTTTGGACAATCTTTACAACATGAAACATGTTTCAAATCATTCCTAAAATCTATCTAAATCATCAATTGAACTTAAAACATCAAAACAAGCTCTAATTTCTCCAAGAACAAAACAGTTGACTTTTGACAATTTAACTTTGACTCGCAAATTCGAATTCGTTATTAAGAATTGGAACTTGAGATTTTGCAGGAAGTTTAAGTAAATGATTCCTAACAACTCTGCATTTTTAGTTTTTGAAATTTGTTTCAAATTTACGTTAGTGTATATTACTGTGAAGAACTCAAGAACTCAAAAATTGATTTTTAGATTAAGAGTGTTATAGGTTATGATTACAACATGAAATAAGTTGTAAATGATTACTAAAAACTATCTGAATCATTATTTTAACTTAAAACATAACAAGGAGTTCGAATTTTACCATGAACAATTCAGTTGACTTTTTGCTTCAAAACTTTGACTCCAAAATTCGTGATCGATGTAATGAATTGAGGTTTGATACTTTGCAGAAAGTTTTAATAAAAGATTCCTAACACTTCTGCATTTTTACATTTTGCTAATTGATTTGAAATCGAGCTTTGAAAAAGAGTAAACACGTACAGAGTATTTCTACTTCCTCTCTTTTGTTTAATTCAGTAATTGCAGGGTTTAATATATATAATGGAATTTATCACATGTTGTAACAGTTATAATAGAACATAATTGATTTATGAAACAGACGTCTAACAAATTATAGACAAGAAGTACCTACACTATTGATCAAATGAATAAAAAATTAAACAGATAGTTACTTATAACCAATTTTGTATCTGTATGTAAATTTTATATGTAATAAAGTAATAATAATAATAAGATTTAATAATAATATCCAAATTAAATGTATCTAATGTCATCTTAAATTTTATATCTTTTATACTAGATTTAATTATACAAATATTAATCTCTATACTAGTAGTAATAAAATTAATGATAACAATATTAATATAACAATTACATTTTTTAAATTTGTAATTACAATCATATCATTT
Organism: Rutidosis leptorrhynchoides; assembly: GCF_046630445.1. NCBI lineage: Eukaryota > Viridiplantae > Streptophyta > Magnoliopsida > Asterales > Asteraceae > Rutidosis > Rutidosis leptorrhynchoides. The sequence continues at coordinate 82,662,206 of NC_092334.1, forward strand.
TTATATTTATATATATACCTATATATTTTAACCACTATATATTCAATTATGTTTTCAAGTATTAAATAAATAACTATATTATATATATATATATATATATATATATATATATATATAATATATAAACTTAAGGTACCCATTTAATGTTGACAAGTTATGTTCAAAGTCATTTATATTCAATTTATCCTATATATCAAGTTTTATTTATTTTAAGTTATTTTTCCAATAACTAAATCACTTATTAGTTCATTAATTTATTTAATTTATTATATATAATTATTTATATCTATCTTTCTGTTTACAATTTAAAGGATCGTGAATCGTCGGGAATAGTCAAAGGTAATTGATTACATGCATATAGTTTCCAAAAATTTTGAGACTCCACATTACAGACTCTGCTTATCGTGTCGAAATCATATAAAAATTAAGTTTAAATTTGGTCGGAAATTGCCGGGTCGTCACAGACGGCACTGACTGTGCTGGTGATACTAACAGTACTGTTGATGTTGTTGGTAAAATAAGTCTAGCTTGTAAATCACGCACCATTCTTGTCAGAGTTTCTACTCTTCCTTCTATCATTTTTGGTTCACCCATCTGATTTATGGTTAGGGCTAGAGTAGATAATCTCTAAGACTTTAGAGACTACATAATCGTCGCAAAATGTTTCTCCAATGAAGTTATGAGTTAATACTTCATCGTTTATTATTGTTGGTATTCCTTGGTGTCTACAGAGCGTATGACATTGGTGCTCGTGAGACAGATTGTAAAGTTGAGGTTTACAACGCGGTTGTGGTTGGGGGGTGGTAATGGTACTTTTGACGTTGATGATGGTGGTATTGGTTATGCTACTGGTGCTGCTGCTGGTGTTTGTAACCTTTGCACCATATTCTCCAAAGCCACTACCCGAGCGCGAAGCTCGTTGACTTCTTCTATTACACCGGGATGATTGTCGGTTCGGACGAGCGGATAAATAAAATCTAGAATTTGATGTAGTATATAATCGTAACAAGATACTCTAGAAATGAGAAAGAAAATGGTGTTTCGAACAGGTTCGCCGGTAAGTGCTTCAGGTTCATCATCAAGAGGGCAATGTGGTGGATGGAAGAGATCACCTTCTTCTTGTCTCCAATGATTGAGGAGGCTACGAACCCATCCCCAATTCATCCAGAATAGATGATGGCTAATTGGTTGATCCATTCCGGTCACACTGCTTTCGGAGCTTGAGTGGAATTCTATTTCGGAATCCGAGGGACTTGAACTAATGAGGAATTTCATTTCGTACGACTGAATAAAGGACTTTTCGATATGAAATAATTTTCCGGCTATCGGGTGGTATTCTAATTACATAGAATATCTATATTTATAGAGCAAAAGATTTCGTAGATTACGGAGGAATTTACGGAATGTGTCAGGCAAAGTTTACAGTAGCAGATACGCTAAGATATGAATTAGCAGATACGCTAAGATATGAATTTTATCTATACACTATTCATGCAATCAATGCAATAAGATGTGTCTAGACTAAGAATGATAAACAGGTAATTTCCAACAAAAATGATAAGCAAAAACTTTTGACATGCAACTAAGGTCGAAGTCCAGACTCACTAATGCATCCTAACAACTATCAGTTAGACACACTAATGCAGACCTGATTCGCTAAGACCACCGCTCTGATACCGCATGTAAAAACCCGTCCTAATCCATAAGAACGAATACAATAACATATGATTACATTGCGAGGTATTTGACCTCTATATGATACATTTTACAAACATTGCATTCGTTTTAAAAGACAAACTTTCATTACATCAAAAGTTGACAGACATGCATACCATTTCATAATATCCAACTATAAATGATCTAATCTGTCATTTACTTAATCATAATCTTTACTGAACTCAACGACTTGAATGCAACATCTTTTGAAATATGCCATGAATGACTCCAAGTAATATCTTTAAATTGAGCAAATGCACAGCGGAAGATTTCTTTCAATCCTGAGAATAAACATGCTTTAAAGTGTCAACCAAAAGGTTGGTGAGTTCATTAGTTTATCATAATCGATCATTTTCATAATTTTAATAGACCACAAGATTTCATATTTCCATTTCTCATAAACATCATGCAATTTGCATAAAAATCATTCATATGGATTGAACACCTGGTAACCGACGTTAACATAATGCATATAGAATATCCCCAAAACAGAAATCCATCTGTATTAATAACTCGAAGTACTAAAGCATACCATTTTCTAGTATGGGGGGAGTTAGGGCCCGTAGATCTACCTTTAGGATTCGCGTCAATTAGGGTGTCTGTTCCCTAATTCTTAGGCTACCAAGCTAAAAGGGGTGATATTCGATTCGATAATCCAACCATAGAATGTAGTTTCGATTACTTGTGTCTATTTCGTAAAACATTTATAAAAGCAGCGCATGTATTCTCAGTCCCAAAAATATATATTGCAAAAGCATTTAGAAAGGGAGCAAATGAAACTCACAATACTGTATTTCGTAGTAAAAATACATATGACATCATTGAACAAGTGCAAGGTTGGCCTCGGATTCACGAACCTATATTAACTATATATATTTATATATTGATCAATATCTGTCTAACAATTTAGGTCAAATCATAGTGTACCACAATCCTAATGCTCGAGACTAATATGCAAAAGTCAACAAAAGTCATCTTGATCCAAAATGTCTTCCAAAATCTATACATGATTATTATATAACTTAAATATAGTCATTTTATACATTTAAATATATTTAACAGATTTTTATTAAAGTAATTAATGTAAATCATTTATTAATAAAAATTTATATTAAAGTTTATATATAATAAAAATATACTTAAGTAATAAAATTTATAAAAATCACTTAATATCATAAAAATATAGTGGTATGAATTATTAATGTAATTATATTACGTGTGGTAAAAAAAATCTTTGTATCACATAACTCTTTGATAAAATAATATTGATAATAATAATAAGTAAAAGTTGTATTATTTTGTAATAATAATAATCATTATTATTCTACTAATAATAATAACAATATTTACATTTACTAATGATGATATTAATTATGATAAAATAATAATTCTAATCATGATAATCTTAATAATAACGATACTTTTTAATATTAAATATGATAATATTTTATAGAAAAATAATAATCTTATTCAAAATGATAATTTTTAATAATAATAATAATACTAAAATGATAATAATAATGATATTTATAATAACAATGATATTTCTTTCGAAAATGATAATTTTAATAAAAATGATAGTTTTAATATTAATGATTCTTTCAATAATAATAATAATAATAATAATAATAATAATAATAATAATAATAATAATAATAATAATAATAATAATGAAAATGGTATTTTTATATTAAATCAATATCTTGCTATATTTCAATTTCATCATGATACCCATACTCTTTATTTCCTAATCGTTTTGTTTAATAGCTTTTAGTCTTCTTTTGTATCGCATTCATAATAATGATAATAATAATAATAATAATAATAATAATAATAATAATAATAATAATACTAATTATAACCTTAACGATAATAACGATAGTAATAATAATAACAATAATAATTTTTAATGATAATATCTTTTATTAATAACGATAATGATGATAATAATAATAATAATAATAATAATAATAATAATAATAATAATAATAATAATAATAATAATAATAATAATAATAATAATTATTATTATTATTATTATTATTATTATTATTATTATTATTATAACGACGATAGTAAAAATAATCATTTTAACAATAAGTATATTAAAAGTAATAATAACTCAGTTGACTATATCTTTTAATCCGTTCATCGAAATCACACGAGTTCTAAATGAAAAGTTCTTAATTTTTCGCTAGCTTTCCAACGACATGCATATCAAATACCTTATCTCAGTAGCATATGTATCTAATTCAGGATTCAACATAACTTATCTAATGACAAAATTAAACATACAGGCATGCATAATCCTATATACTCGAGCACTAGTCAGGGATACACTATTAATATAACAAAGATAAGTTATGAGTGCTCACGTATCAATATTGAGATTCAATATTGTAGGAAAGTACGTAGACGCAACGGAGATGATAAACACTAGTTTGACCTCACGAGCATACTGAAATGACCCATCAAAGTACACATGACGACCATCGTTATCTTGGTCCCACAGCTTGATCATAACTCTATATGAATTTGATAAATAACCTTGCATTCTTTATTTAAAAATGATTTCCTATAAAGGAAACCTACCAAAATGTGTAAGTTTAGAAGAACCATACATTATTACTTAACCAAAAGTTGACCAAAACAAGTCAACAGCATTGTAACATCCCACGTTTTTCCGTTAAATTTATTTTAACGCCGTCTTTTTTTTTAAATAATATCTTTCGTTATTTAAATTCGTAGTTTCCGTTGACCAACGTTCTTAATTTTTCCCGTTATTTAATTATAACATCACTCATTTACTCGAGCGTTTTTAAAATATTCGTTTGGTTAATTCCCGCACCCGCTTTGAAACTTGAGGGACCGAGGTGGCCAAGTGGGCAAACTAGTTGACTAGGTCAACTAGTCAACCCACCTTATCCATCCATTCATTTCACCTCCCACCTTCTTCCTCTTTTCTCTCTACTTCCCTTTCATGAACTCAAACACCCATCTTCATAAAATCATCAACTAAATCCGGATCGAGAAGCAAACTTCAAAACAAATTACATTTTCGTGATCCTCTCTTCATCCTCTTCGATTTGGTACCAATTTCATAGCTTGGGGTAAAGTTTCTAAAAACTCTAGATTTCTCTAAATTCGTGTTTTTGACTTGAAATGGTGTTAGTTAGTGTCTATGGCTCGTGTATAACATGAATATATGTTTTGTTTGCTCGATTCGTTATTTTGAGTAACTAGTTTGAACACTTGAAAATGGATTTGCTTAATCTTTGATTTTGGAAGATTAAATGTTGTTAAATTGTTAAAGTTCATGTTTTAATTATGTTACTAGTATCACTAGCTTCGTTATGATGCGTAGGTTGATTAAGAAAAATTCAAATACATGATTTGTGATTTTTGTGAATTTTGATTAGGGTTTGATGAACTTGAAATGCACTTTTGATACTTTGGATGCCATGAAATGTTGTTAGTAAGTGTTTAGTTGTATTGCATGAGTAATTACCTTCGAAATGGCATATCATATGTGTGGATTGGATTCCCGAATCATGTAATGCATTTCAAGAACTTGAAACTTTGAAAATGGACCTTGAATGACCACTTGGCGAGAAATCGATTATTGTAAATGATGTTTTCGCTTGATGAAAAGTAGTTAGTTGTGTTCCTTGTCAAAATACCTTTCCGATGATATAAGATACTTGTTTTGGATGTTTACGGTTTAGGATTTATGGGTATTTGAAGTTGGATTCGTGCTTGAGTGTGAAAACTGCCAGAATTCTCTGCACAGGTAATGGCGCGGCGCGCCATATACCCGCGCGGCGCGCCAAAGTGGTCTGTCCAACTTTGTCAATTTTTGAATAATGTTTGCTATGCTACGCACCTCCGATTCACATGTAACTTGTTCTAACATGCTCATATATGATTAAAAACCTCAGAAAAATAGTTCGGGACCCGACCCGAACGTGTTGAATTTTCGTTGACTTTGACCGACCGAAGTTTGACTTTTTGTCAAACTTAACCAAATGATTGTGCAATCTTCCTAACTTGTTTCTATACTTGTATCTTACATGAAACTTGACAAATTGATTCACATGCTATATTTAATCAAGTCGTAACGAGCCATAGGACTAATTGAACACATTTCACCCGACCTTGTGTCGTAATCGGTTAATTGATACAACTTATTTGTTTAGGTCAAGGCTAAGCAACTATCATGCACACATTTACTTTGTGAAGTACTTTTATACTCGTGTACTCGAGGTGAGATCATAGTCCCACTTTTACTCTTTTTGAACTTATATTTGGGATGAGAGAACATAAACGATTCTTTTAAACTAAGTGAACACAAGTACAGGAAAACAAACATTCTACATACGAGTTTAGAACAAAAATCCTCAATTTGATTATCATTAGTTACATTTGCAGTGTGTAAGTGTAGGCGTGAACTTATGTTGTATGGCCATATGGGTTTGACAAACCCTCATCTAGGACGGTTCGCTACCGTCTACGGATGAAATATATTTTCGAGAAACAGTGTTGTTCTAGCACTATGAATGGGGTATCAACGGACGGAACGTTAAGCCTTGATAATTGGGTGCTCGTGAATATTAACTTTTAGAATGTACTACTACTTTATCAATGTTGCAAATCTTATGGTTCGACTTACTTTTACTCACTTACTTATTTAAACCTATGATTTCACCAACGTTTTTCGTTGAGAGTTTTCTATATGTTTCTCAGGTTCATACTTAGCTATTTGATACATGCTTCCGCGTACACTCATACTTGCTTGGAGTCAAGCATGCATGCATACACTCTGATTTCTTGCTTGGGGTCAAGCATACATACATACATACGCTAGTGATAGCACCTTTGGATTCAAACATATTGTTTACATACTTACGCTATTTATAGCAACCGCGATTTTAACCTAATTATGTCGCAAGTTATTTCATTTATACTTTATACTCTTGTAAACTTAAACTTGTCGTCGAACGGTTTTGTAAACTAAACTTTGCAAGCATGATACGTTTCAAAAGAATGCGACATAATTTTGGTCAAACAAGTCTTATATAGGGACTACGACCACGTAACGGGACCTAAGTAGTCGGTGCCGTCAATGACGATTTGGTCGGGTCGCTACAGATGGTATCAGAGCCAGGTTGTAGGGAACTAGGATATGCATTAGTGTGTCTGACAGAGTCGTTAGGACGCATTAGTGAATCTAGACTACAACCGGATAGTTAGCCATTGCATTCTGACATACATTTGCTATAGATAGCACTTACTTGACTACTTGTGCATTATACTTGAATCATTCTTAGGCAAACTTTTTAATGGTACCCAACCTTCATCATACGAACTCGTATTCCGCCACTTTTTGGTAACCCACGTGAATTCAAGGTTTATACGCGTACGGATGACCACGACTTCGTTAGTCACTCTAGTTTGGGAATTCTGACTCCTTGGTTGTTATCCACCCCGTCTCAGCTTACTATCCACAAGTGTTGTAAAGTTACCACCACCACTCTAGATGAGTATCGTCATCACTATTTATCACTACGGTTGCGTACTACTCGTTATCATGACTCGTTACTCTTTTCATACCTAAATACATTTTTGTCTGACTCAAACCGCATTGACGTGAACAATCATTTATACACTTCCCTCGGGGAACGCTTCCTTAGAGTTGCAGAAATTCTTTCGATTTAATACGAGTCACGTTTGAGACGTCGTTACATTTTGTTTATTTTAGGTCTTCACGATGACACGAACTTGAATCTATGGAGTGATGTGGGAATGGAGGTATGAGTTAGCGTAATATAATGACACTCGATCAACGTGGTTATATTACGGTAAGACATACCAAAGTTCTAATGACTCGTGATGGTGATTGGACTCGATCAACCTAATCACCACCATGTGCCATGTACATGACTTCATCTATTCATGTTTGGACATCTGAAAACTCCGAAAGTACTGACAACAACCATACCGGGGACACACCTTCGAATATTGTCGAACCATATTTATGCTTCCGAATGAATGACGAATTCTTTCAACTTCAAACATACGTTATACATGAATACTATCTCGTCCTCGCACAGTCTTATTGATTAACTACAATTTACTCGTTATGCTTACATCGGGGCGGAAACTTCTCTTGCATCACCCTCATAATTCCGGTTCAGGAAATCTTTTATTCTAAACTCTCAATGGAGAGAGAGACTCTCCACGTTATACTAGTATTCGCCTCGAGGGTGAATAGTCCCGACGAACATTTTTGGAAAACGATAAATCTTCCGCGGCGCGAATTTCTTGAGAAACTTGTTCTATCTAACATTTTCAAGTCCTAACAAACTTTTTCAAACATACCTTACAGAAATGTACCTCATTTCAAATCGAGATTCTTGTTTCACTTCTAGATTTCGGAGTGCCTTACAAAAAGCCTCGGGACCACGCTTAAACATGAGTACAACACATCAACCACAACCCGACGGACCGAGCAAACATATGATTCAAACTTTGGAAACCATAACACGAGTTCGTGTTATCGACTTCAAATTTACTTGAGAAAAGTACTTGCCTTTAGTCAAATTCTCTTACTACAATAAATTTCATTCGAGTATTAACGTCACACTTTTCGAGGACCCGTATAGCCGTGAATGTCATTTTCTTAAATTGTTGAACCGAAGTAGGTGACAAGCGAACCACCGGACCCGAACTCATTCATGAAACAACCGGAAAATTTTTCAATTCCAGGAAAGGCTCAAGACGGCCCGTGTTCGCCAAAAGAGCCATACAAGGGTTAAACGTAAACCTCTCGAATTCTAAGTGGGAAACCGCGTAACATTAAAAGTCGCACCTTGAAAAGGTGTAGTCCGTTTCGGAAACGTAGAAAGCTAAATCCGCGATATTTTTAGTCCTTTTGAAATTTTGGGGTGTGTTGTGCCCGTTGCTTACCGCTTCGAACTTCTGACTCAAACAAATTCCGTTCATCCTACATTCTGTGTATCAAACTTAAAGGCGTGTCTTGCGAGACAAGAACTTGTTATCCTCTTCGATGAACTTACTATCAACGATAAACCTCACTACCAAGGAGGACCGGTTGAAACTATAAATCGTGGAACCAAACTTTAAACCAACGTAAAATCGCGACTGTCGAAGTTCGTTGAAATACCCGAAGGAGTACCTTCACTTATTCGTAGAACCGACAACGCAAGATCTCGAGGAAGAAACAACGACTACTACTTCCAACTAAATTTCGGGACGAAATTTCTTTTAAGGTGTAGGTAATGTAACATCCCGCGTTTTTCCGTTAAATTTATTTTAACGCCGTCTTTTTTTTAAATAATATCTTTCGTTATTTAAATTCGTAGTTTCCGTTGACCAACGTTCTTAATTTTTCCCGTTATTTAATTATAACATCACTCGTTTACTCGAGCATTTTTAAAATATTCGTTTGGTTAATTCCCGCACCCGCTTTAAAACTTGAGGGACCGAGGTTGCCAAGTGGGCAAACTAGTTGACTAGGTCAACTAGTCAACCCACCTTATCCATCCATTCATTTCACCTCCCACCTTCTTCCTCTTTTCTCTCTACTTCCCTTTCATGAACTCAAACACCCGTCTTCATAAAATCATCATCTAAATCCGGATCGAGAAGCAAACTTCAAAACAAATTACATTTTCGTGATCCTCTCTTCATCCTCTTCGATTTGGTACCAATTTCATAGCTTGGGGTAAAGTTTCTAAAAACTCTAGATTTCTCTAAATTCGTGTTTTTGACTTGAAATGGTGTTAGTTAGTGTCTATGGCTCGTGTATAACATGAATATATGTTTTGTTTGCTCTATTCGTTGTTTTGAGTAACTAGTTTGAACACTTGAAAATGGGTTTGCTTAATCTTTGATTTTGGAAGATTAAATGTTGTTAAATTGTTAAAGTTCATGTTTTAATTGTGTTACTAGTATCACTAGCTTCGTTATGATGCGTAGGTTGATTAAGAAAACTTCAAATACATGATTTGTGATTTTTGTGAATTTTGATTAGGGTTTGATGAACTTGAAATGAACTTTTGATACTTTGGATGCCATGAAATGTTGTTAGTAAGTGTTTAGTTGTATTGCATGAGTAATAACCTTCGAAACGGCATATCATATGTGTGGATTGGATTCCCGAATCATGTAATGCATTTCAAGAACTTGAAACTTTGAAAATGGACCTTGAATGACCACTTGGCGAGAAATCGATTATTGTAAATGATGTTTTCGCTTGATGAAAAGTAGTTAGTTGTGTTCCTTGTCAAAATACCTTTCCGATGATATAAGATACTTGTTTTGGATGTTTACGGTTTAGGATTTATGGGTATTTGAAGTTGGATTCGTGCTTGAGTGTGAAAACTGCCAGAATTCTCTCCACAGGTAATGGCGCGGCGCGCCATATACCCGCGCGGCGCGCCAAAGTGGTCAGTCCAACTTTGTCGATTTTTGAATAATGTTTGCTATGCTACGCACCTCCGATTCACATGTAACTTGTTCTAACATGCTCATATATGATTAAAAACCTCAGAAAAATAGTTCGGGACCCGACCCGAATGTGTTGACTTTTCGTTGACTTTGACCGACCGAAGTTCGAATTTTTGTCAAACTTAACCAAATGATTGTGCAATCTTCCTAACTTGTTTCTATACTTGTATCTTACATGAAACTTGACAAATTGATTCACATGCTATATTTAATCGAGTCGTAACGAGCCATAGGACTAATTGAACACATTTCACCCGACCTTGTGTCGTAATCGGTTAATTGATACAACTTATTTGTTTAGGTCAAGGCTAAGCACCTATCATGCACACATTTACTTTGTGAAGTACTTTTATACTCGTGCACTCGAGGTGAGATCATAGTCCCACTTTTACTCTTTTTGAACTTATATTTGGGATGAGAGAACATAAACGATTCTTTTAAACTAAGTGAACACAAGTACAGGAAAACAAACATTCTACATACGAGTTTAGAACAAAAATCTTCAATTTGATTATCATTAGTTACATTTGCAGTGTGTAAGTGTAGGCGTGAACTTATGTTGTATGGCCATATGGGTTTGACAAACCCTCATCTAGGACGGTTCGCTACCGTCTACGGATGAAATATATTTTCGAGAAACAGTGTTGTTCTAGCACTATGAATGGGGTATCAACGGACGGAACGTTAAGCCTTGATAATTGGGTGCTCGTGAATATTAACTTTTAGAATGTACTACTACTTTATCAATGTTGCAAATCTTGTGGTTCGACTTACTTTTACTCACTTACTTATTTAAACCTATGATTTCACCAACGTTTTTCGTTGACAGTTTTCTATATGTTTCTCAGGTTCATACTTGGCTATTTGATACATGCTTCCGCGTACACTCATACTTGCTTGGAGTCAAGCATGCATGCATACACTCTGTTTTCTTGCTTGGGGTCAAGCATACATACATACATACGCTAGTGATAGCACCTTTGGATTCAAACATATTGTTTACATACTTACGCTATTTATAGCAACCGCGATTTTAACCTAATTATGTCGCAAGTTATTTCATTTATACTTTATACTCATGTAAACTTAAACTTGTCGTCGAATGGTTTTGTAAACTAAACTTTGCAAGCATGATACGTTTCAAAAGAATGCGACATAATTTTGGTCAAACGAGTCTCATATAGGGACTACGACCACGTAACGGGACCTAAGTAGTCGGCGCGTTCAATGACGATTTGGTCGGGTCGCTACAAGCATCAACTATTAAATGTATCAAAATAGAATGCAAGTTAATGTTTAACAAAAGCTGCCATCATAAATATGCAGACTCTCTAAGCACAGCGGAAGCAATCAATCATGAACCTGAGAATAAAACATGCGAGTAACTGTCAACAAAAATGTTGAGTGAATTATAGGTTTAATATTGCGAACAATATTTAATTTAAACCATAAAAATTTATGTTTGAAAATATAAAAACTCCTTTTTGGACCACAAAATTATATGCTAGAAAACATATAAAAATATTATTCCATTTCCGTGAGCCACCTGGTAACCACTTAACCATTTATTTACCCTTTCTAAACACAATAAATAATATACACCGAACAAGTGTATCTTCAACTAAATACGAAGTACTAAACATTCTGATTATAAATTGCTAGCGCGACTAGCTCGAAATGGGTTGTCAAACCCGATAGATCTATCCATAGGATTCGCGTTCACCAGTAGAAACTAGTGATTACAATTACCAGATTAGGAAATATTTTTGTTCGACTCACAATGAATAATTTAATCCAACTTCCACTTGTGTCCAAAATATAAAATAAATTGCATGTATTCTCATCCCAAAAGATTTAAAATAGAAAAATGGGACTATAACTCACCTTAATAGCAAACGAAGTAACCACACAAAAATGCGAACAGCAGTGAACTAAAGTGATCAAGTATGATCACAACGCCGACCTATAAATAAAGCAGGTCAATATAAATAACTAAATTAGGTCAAGTCTTAGTGTGATAGCTATTGTACATGTTGCAAGTAGACATAGAACAACACTCAACATGCATCGGTTTGATTGGAACAGCGTACGAACACACACTTTCTATTTTTAGAAAGTTTCTATTTTTAGCAAGTTTCCATTTTTGGAAATTTTCTATTTTAGGAAAGTTTCTATTTTAGGAAAGTTTCTAAATTTAGAAAGTTTCCATATTTAGAAAGTTGCTATTTTTGGAAAGTACATAAGTTAGGAAAGTTTTCTTAATTAGAAAGTGAAAGTCAACTGACAGTCAAAGTCAACCAAAAGTCAACTCAAAAGTCAACCTTGGTCAAACATAGTCAACATTAATTTTAAAAGTATAAGTTATATTAATAATATAGGTTATAACGTTAATTAAAGTCATATATGTATAATTATGTCATAACATAAGTTTAATTAAATTAAAATGAATTATTAAAGTTAACATAAGTTTAAATGATATAATTAATATAACATAAGTATTTAATTAATTAATTAAATATTAATCATAATATAAGTATTATTAATTAATAATAGATTTTAAATCATATCATAAGTATTATTAATTAATAATGAATTATTAATCATATCATAAGTTTCTAATTATCATTATTAAATCATAAGTATTTAATAATTAAATTATAATTAAATAATAACTAAGCCTTATAATAATTAAATAATTAATTAATCCTTATTATAAGTCTTATTATAATAATCTCATAATATAAGTTTAATACTTACCATAAGTATTTTTCATTAACAATAAAAGTATTATTAATCATAAGTTTAATTAAATGTTTAATTAAATCATAATTAATTAATAAATGATATAGTAAATATATATATCATAAGTCTTAAATTAAATAATTACTTTTTATATCATAAGTAATTTATTAATAATGAAATTCATTATTTATATCATAAGTCATAATTAATAATTAATAACCATAAGTTTTAATTAAAAGTTCATCGGGTCATAACTTGAGCCCCGGAAATCAGTTTTCGGCGAGCCTTATATATATCTTTGCCTAACCAACTCACCCAACACATTAGTGTGCTCAAGAACACCCCAAGAACAGCAAACAAGTCGTGACTTACAGCCATAAATTAACTTGTAGCTTTAATCCGTTCAAAAACATGTTTTAGTCATACCGGGTGATCCGTGGCTCGGATTTCGATGACCCGAACATGAAAGTTCATCCCATCATTAATCCTAACACACTAGTACACCCTAAAGACTCCAAATATGATCACAAAGTCGGACCATACCTGTACCAATTCGTTTTCACAATTTAATCTCAACAAAACACCATTTTAAGCATAACTAGAGCTCCAGGAATCGAAATGACATGAATCCGGAGTCTAAAATTAATGTCTTGATGAGATAAACTCATCTAAACAATTTAATTTCACTTTTATATCAGTTATATATACAGAAAACAACAATTAAACCGCTGTCCCAAAACAATCAAACCGAAAACATATATAATCGAGCATTTCTACGCAAACAATCAACAATACAATAACATATAAGCATCATACTATCATTATAACATATAAAAACAGAAAAATTAAAGAAAAATTGAAAATCTAGGGTTAGGGTTTATACCCTAATCAAGAATTGAAGGATATGAACGCGTAGAGAACGAGATGTAGAATCCGGAAACTATGAAAGCCCTTTGATTTGAGTGCTTGATTGAAGAAGATGATGATGTTGTTGAATGGTGGTCATTCTAAAAAATAAAAGGAGAAGAGAGAAATGTTAAAATGAAAGCTAGGGTTAAAATGAGGAGTATTTTTGCTGTTTTAATCAAATGAATCACTATTTAGAAAAAATGGCAAAACCACCCCCTCCCCCTGTCAATTTTTGGCTGAAATATGATGGGTGGGCCCCACTTGTGGGCCAACTTGATGCTAAGAGTATTTTCTTGTGGCCCGAATGCCCGAACGAAACCCAAACGCGAAAACACGACTACGCGATTGAAAATTCGGAGAGATATTAATTACGCGACGAAAAATATATATAAACACTATATATAAATATATGACATTAAAATATCATATATGAAGTTATTAGGACTTAAAAATCCCAAAAGCTCGACCGTTGGTTTGAAAACCGAAAAGATTCGCCGGATAGAAATTCGCGACACGTAGAAATGTATAACTTAAAATATGAATACAAATATTCATTTAACACATAATAATTAATATATTATTACTAAAATAATAATATAGGTCATATAAATGACGTGACATGAATAACCATTAACGATCGTTAATTAATTAACGGTAAAAGATAACGGAAAAATTAGGGTCGTTACACATACCCACGAACTATACCCATAACCTCCATAGCTATAACCCATAATTTCCTTATCCCTATCCCACTCGAAAAACCCGTCTTGAAATAATTTGCTCATGACCTCGTCGTAGTATTTTATGTATAATACTACTAATAATAATACTCCTAACCATAAGATTAATAATAATATTAATCTTAATAATAATAATAATAATAATAATAATAATAATAATAATAATAATAATAATTATAATAATAATAATAATAATAATAATAATAATAATTTAAATATACATATGGAGAACAGAGAGATAGATAGATGAATTATGAATTAGACGAACCCGAAATCGCGTAATTTAAAGAGATGTAATCCCACCTACCACCTCATGCGATCGCATGGAAATCAAGTGGAGAAGCCATGCGATCACATGAGCTTCTTTTTTTCATTCCACATTCGCTTACAACATATGTTACACATATATATATTTATTTAATATATAATATATTTAATCTTTAGAATTAATTAAATATTATATTATATTCTCGTGCATAGTTGATTTTAAATTTTAGCACCGATGAATTGTACGTTGACGCTCGACTTATGTGCCGTTTTCGGTTTTTCGAACGTCCTTTCGTACGCTTAGAAAACTTGTATTTTACGTTTCGTGACACGTACCTTTATCAATAATTAGACTTATTTCACCAATAATTATACTCCATGAAATGTAACTTATACATTTGAATGTTTTGGTCATTTGCTTCTATAAATCGATGTCTCGTTATATATACATATGATAATTTAAATCAAAACGCCTTGTATCTAGTTAATATTATATTTAATCACTTTGCAAAAATATATATTTAAAAATATAATTTGTACATTTATATATATATAATTGAAATAATATAATATTTAGTTTTTTTTTAAATTAATTATATTTCAAAATTCATTTTTACAATCATTTAAGTAATAGAAAATACTATGTCGTAACACGTTTACGTTTTTGAAACAATATAATTATATTTACAAACTTATAATGTAAAGCTTTAATGAAGATCTTCAAATTTTATATAGATAAATAAGTTACCTTATAACATGTTTTAATAATAAAGTTCTTATTAGACTGAAAACATTTTAGTACGTTTAAAACTAAATTGAATAAATATTATAATTATGTTTTTTTTCCAAAACTAACTATATTTAAGAAAAAAAAATTAAATAATAAAAATCATCATATCATAAAATGTTTTAGAAAAGTAAAAATATATACTCATAACAGGTTTCAAGTTTTTAAATTACCATTTGAAGACGAGGCGTGGAATAAAGTTCAAAGGTTAGCTAATCATATGAAATCATTTTAAGGTAGAACGTCGATATCTATTTTCTAAGTTATCTATATTCCATAACTTTACTTTCATAACATGAAAACCAATTTGTTATCTTACAAAAGTCATGAGTGAAAATGTTCTAAAGCATGAACTTGAAATCAAATAGGAATCTCCACTAACCTCTGTCTAACTCTCGATAATTGACACATTTGTTCTCATTTGTAAATCACTTTACCATTTTCCGAATATTGTAAAAAAAAAGATTTCTTAAATCATAGTGGACCTTACTACCAAGACCCGTAATCATATCACATAGTATCGGATAACTCAATCATTTGATATTATCTTTTACTTCCGATGATAATTATATTAAATATATATTAAAACAAATATGTTCATGTAAAGTATTATACATCTAATACTTTGTTAACATTTTCAATTAATATGACTATATCTTATATATATACATGTCTATACACATAATCGTTTATGAATCGTCGAGCACAGTTAAAGGGTAATTGATTACATGAACATAGTTCAAAGTTTCTGAGATTTCAACAATGCAGACTTTGCTTATCGTGTCGAAACATATAAAAATAAAGTTTAAATTTGGTCAGAAATTTTCAGGTTGTCACACACCACACCAATTTTTCTGATTAGACACGTATCCACTTCTAGTGGATTTCCCTTTCTGATTGTACCCAGTCGTCTTCTTTGATCTAAAGCTAGATTGGCTTGTTGCTGGTTGTTTCTGTTGATTCAATTTCTCCCTTCGTCGACTGATCCCAGCCTTCACATCACTTTCAGCGGTTTTGGCCATCACAAAGGCCTGAGATAGCGTTGTTGTCGATCTGGCCATCGTTCTATACTCTGGTTGCAGAATATCCACAAAATGTTGGATCTAAGATTGTTCATCAGAGACCTACTGATGTACGAATCTCAGTTTATCATTAAATTGCTCTATAACGTCATCCACAGTCATTTGATCAGTCATCTCTAAATTCATAAATTCCTTTCTGATTCTCCCAAGTTCAAAAGGCGTACAATACTGCTCACAAACCTTGTTGTAAAATTGTTCCCAGTTGATCTGACTTATCTTTATCTGCTCCTTGGGTATGTGGGTAGTAATGGAATCCCCCCATACCATCGCTCGGTCTTTAAACAATCAACTCGCATAGAGAACTCTCAGTTCCGGCTCACACTGACATGCATCTAACGCGCGGTCAACTCTCAACCAATTTAAAGTCACGGTAGGATTAATACTTCCTGAATACTCCGGTGGTTTACAATCCATAAACTGCTTGAAGCTACACTTTTTTCGAGGCTCGACTTGTGGTTGTTGAAACATCGAAAATAGACTCGGGTACATCACAGGGGTTTGGTACGGGTAATTGAACTAAGGTTAAGACTGGAACGGTGTTTATGTTTGAACTTGTGGCTGTGTTTGTGGCGGCACATTTCATATGGGTGCAGACATATACTGTGGTGTTGGGAAACCTGGAGCTGCAGACTGAATACATGTCGTTGGAGCAACATTAGCTCGAATGGATTGTGAATGTCATTGTTCTTCCCTCATATCTTGTAGTTCACTTTGCAACTGGTAAATGTATTCTTGTTGATCATCCCTAGTGTCATGTTCCGCAGATGGCGCTCTAAATATTCTGGGGGTCGCAGGGGCATTTTCAAGAGCATTTTGGTCAGCCATATCTGTCACATCACAACATCTCACAAAATCTTAGTTGATAAATCATTAGAGCCTATCAACTACCACAATTATCATTTTCATAAGCATACTCAGGTCATTCACTAAGCCCTTCCCCCACTCGTATGTTGTAGTGACCCGAACTTTTCCATGATTATTCCATGATTATATATTAAATAAAAACTATATTTGCATGATTAAATGTTTCCAACATGTTAAGCAATCAAACTTGTTAAGACTTGATTATTTGAAATGAGTTTCATGTAGACAATTGACCACCCAAGTTGACCGGCGATTCATGAACGTTAAAACTTGTAAAAACGACATGATGATATATATATGGACATATATATGGTTAACATGAGATTATGTTAAGTAAGAATCTCACTAGGTATATTAACAATGTGTGATATACATAAAAAATAAGAATATTGAATTATGAAGCTCGAAACGATATACATAACGATTATCGTTATAACAACGTCTTACTAAATACATATGTATTGTATTAAGATATTGATATACTATATTTAACATGATAAAATGATTATTAAGTATATCATTGAGTGTATTAACAATGAACTATACACGTAAAATGAGACTACTAACTTAAGGATTTCGAAACAGTATATATATGTAACGATTATCGTTGTAATAGTATTTTAACATATATATATGATGTTAAGATATATTCATACACCATGTTATCATGTTAACATAACAATTTAACATCTCATTTAAGAATAATAACAATGAATTAATTACATTTAACAAGATCGTTAACCTAAAGGTTTCAAAACAACACTTACATGTAACGACTAACGATGGCTTAACGACTCAGTTAAAATGTATATACATGTAGTGTATTTAGATGTATTAGTACACTTTTGAAAGACTTCATGACATATATCAAAGTACTTCTACTTAACAAAAATGCTTACAATTACATCCTCATTCATTTTCATCAACAATTCTACTCGTATGCACCCGTATTAGTACTCGTACAATACACAGCTTCTAAGATGTATATACTATTGGTATATACACTCAATCATTAGCTCCTTAGTAGCCCATGTGAGTCATTAAACATGTGGGAACCATCATTTGGCAACTAGCATGAAATATCTCACAAAATTACAAAAAATATTATAAATCATTCATGAATTATTTACATGAAAACAAACTTACACATCCTTTATATCTAATCCATATACCAACGACCAAAAACACCTAAAAATACTTTCATTCTTCATATTTCTTCATCTAATTGATCTCTCTCAAGTTCTATCTTCAAGTTCTAAGTGTTCTTCATAAATTCTATAAGTTCTAGTTTCATAAAATCAAGAATACTATCAAGTTTACAAGATTACTTCCAAGCTTTCTAATCCAATCCAAGTAATCATCCAAGCTCAAGAAATCTTTCTTATTTATAGTAAGATATCTTTCTAATACAATGTAAAACTCATATTCAAACTTTGATTCAATTTCTATAACTATAACTATCTTATTTCGAGTGGAAATCTTACTTGAACTTGTTTTCGTGTCATGATTCTACTTCAAGAACTTTCAAGCCATCCAAAAATCCTTTGAAGCTAGATCAATTTTTATCACTTTAAGTAGGTTTACCTACTAAACTTGAGGTATTAATGATGTTCATAACATCATTCGATTCATATATATAAAACTATCTTATTCGAAGATTTGAACATGTAATCACTAGAACATAGTTTAGTTAATTCTAAACTTGTTCGCAAACAAAGTTAATCCTTCTAACTTGACTTTTAAAATCAACTAAACACATGTTCAATATCTATATGATACGCTAACTTAATGATTTAAAACCTGGAAACACGAAGAACACCGTAAAACCGGACATACGCCGTCGTAGTAACACCGCGGGCTGTTTTGGGTTAGATATTTAAAAACTATGATAAACTTTGATTTAAAATTTGTTATTCTAGAAAAATGATTTTTCTTATGAACATGAAACTATATCCAAAATTCATGGTTAAACTCAAAGTGGAAGTATGTTTTTCAAAATGGTCATCAAGACGTCGTTCTTTCGACTGAAATGACTACCTCTTATAATATTGACTTGTAACCTGTATTTTTGACTATAAACTTATACTTTTTCTGTTTAGATTCATAAACGTAAGTTCAATATGAAACCATAGCAACTTGAATCACTCAAAACGGATTTGAAACGAAGAAATGACGGGTAAAACAAAATTGGATAAATTTGCTAGTTTTAGCTACGAATATTTTGTAACAAATCTAGACTAAACATATCCTAACTAATTTATATTGTATTATACATATTATGAAATCTTGGGATACCATAGACACGTATACAATGTTTTGACATATCATATCGACCCATCTATATATATATTTCGGAACAACCATAGACACTCTATATGCAGTAATGTTTGAGTTAGCTATACAGGGTTGAGGTTGATTCCAAAATAATATATATAATTTGAGTTGTGATCGAGTCTGAGACTTGTAGACACTGGGTCGTGGATTGATTCGAGATAATATATATTGCTTTGTTTCTGTACATCTAACTGTGGACAACTAGTTGTAGGTTACTAACGAGGACTGCTGACTTAACAAACTCAAATCATTAAAACATAATAAAAAAATGTTGTAAATATATTTTGAACATACTTTGATATATATGTACATATTTGTTATAGGTTCATGAATCGACCAGTGGCCAAGTTCTACTTCCCGATGAAGTAAAAATCTGTGAAAGTGAGTTATAGTCCCACTTTTAAAATCTAATATTTTTGGGATGAGAATACAAGCAGTTTTATAAATGTTTTACGAAATAGACACAAGTAATCGAAACTACATTCTATGGTCGAATTATTAAACCGGATATGCCCCTTGTAGCTTGGTAGCCTAAGAATTAGGGAACTGGCCCCTGATTGACGCGAATCCTAAAGGTAGATCTACGGGAACTAACAACCCCCATTCTGGAATTTGGAATGCTTTAGTACTTCGAGTTTATCATGTCCGATGGGTGTCCCGGAATGATGGGGATATTCTATATGCATCTTGTTAATGTCGGTTACCAGGTGTTCACCATATGAATGATTTTTGTCTCTATGCAGTTTGCGAAATGCCTGATATGAGATGTGTTATAAAAATGAAATCTTGTGGTCTATTATTATGATTTGATTATATATATAGGTTAAACCTATAACTCACCAACATTTTTGTTGATGTTTTAAGCATGTTTATTCTCAGGTGATTATTAAGAGCTTCCGCTGTTGCATACTAAAATAAGGACAAGATTTGGAGTCCATGCTTGTATGATATTGTGTAAAAACTGCATTCAAGAAACTTATTTTGATGTAATATATTCTTATTGTAAACCATTATGTAATGGTCGTGTGTAAACGTTATATTTTAGATTATCATTATTTGATAATCTACGTAATGCTTTTTAAACCTTTATCGATAAAATAAAGGTTATGGTTGTTTTAAAAATGAATGCAGTCTTTGAAAAACGTCTCATATAGAGGTCAAAACCTCGCGACGAAATCAATTAATATGGAACGTTTATAATCAATATGAACGGGACATTTCAGTTGGTATCCGAGCGTTGGTCTTAGAGAACAAGAAATTGCATTAGTGTGTGTCTAACCGAGTTTGTTAGGATGCATTAGTGAGTTTAGATTTCGACCGTGTTTTCTTTAAAAATGATTGTTTAACACTTTTTGTTGGAAACTATATATTATTAACATGTAAATATTATGTGATATATTAATTTCTTAACGTGTTTGATATTGTGTGATAGATGTCTATCTCTAGTACAAATCCCATCGACTCACCTAATAATAATGAAGAGTCGAATATATTTTGAGAAGATTCACAAATTCCCGAAGAGGAACCGGAAGAAGAGGAACCGGAAGAAGAAGAACCGGAAGAAGAGGAACCGGAAGAAGAAGAGGTTCCGGGGGAGGAGATATTAGAAACCACTGAAAAACAGATAAATAAAAGAAAATCCTCAACCAATGGACCAAAATTAATAATGGTCAATGGTGTTTCTGCCGAGAAAGCAAAATATTGGGAAGATTACCAATTTTCTGATGAATCGGATCCCGATGAGGATTCCGATGATGTTATAGAAATTACCTTGACCCAATTTGAAAAAGCAAAAGAAAATAATAAGGGAAAGGGCATCAAAATAGAGAAACCTGATTCCAACCCCGATAAACTTTATATGTATCGTCAACACCCGTATTTCTTAAGTTGTAACAATAACCCGGGAACCTCTAAGCCACCAGGTTTTTCTAAACCATTTGTGAAAACAACGGCTCGTATTAGAGGAACATCATATATCCCTAGAAAATTAGCAAAACGAAACAGGTCCGAAGAAGAAGAAACTAGTGAGTCGGAATAAAGAGTTGTAATCATGAGGTGTAAAATATGTAAAATAAGTGTGCTTGTATTTTTCTTATTGTATGTGAAAATTGCTTGTATTATTTGATAATTATCTTTTACGAATCTAACTCTCGTCTATTTTTACTGTATAAAAACAAAAATGGATGTTAAGGATAAACAACCAAAAATTTTAAAAGACCTATCCGGGGACATGATTGATGAAATCTTGTCTAAAGTCGGTCAGAATTCGTCGGCACAATTATTTACGGCGAAATTAGTGTGTAGAACATTTGATGAACTTTCCAGGCATGCCTTAGTTTATAAAAGGCTTTCATTTGAAAGATGTGGTATATCACATTGGGGAGACCGTAAGTTACGCCATGTTTTCTTTAAAGCATTAAATGCGGGGAACCCAAATGCAATTTTACGCGACGGGTTGAGAACCTATTTTGACTCAACATATCCCAACCTAGGACTTCGTGAGTTAGAAAGAGCTTCTAACATTAAACATAAAGAAGCATGTTATGCTTACGGGTTAGTGATGTTCGCTTCTCACCAAAGTAAGAAAAAGAACATCGGATTACAACTTTTAAATAAAACCTTCCCACAAGTGACGGATTCAGTAGTTGGGGTGAGAAACAAGGTTTTTAAATTATTACGGGGCTGTTGGGCATTACGAAATTCTCATCCCTTTGACGACGTTATAACATGCTGTCTTGTCAACGGCCACAATGGTTATGTTCCACAAGACCAAGGATGGGAAGTAGTCTTAGTAAAACCAGAATGCATGACTTGTTTCTGGACTTATGAATTACGTGTTTTTATTGCCTTTGCTGAATGACTTGCGTATTAACTTGGATTGTTGTCACAACTGTTTTGTATCAAAGTTATTGTGTGCTATATTTCATGCTATATGTATAATAGCGGTATTGTAAGTTTGTAAAATATTGTATAATAGTTTGAACGCGAAATATTATTATAATCAGTTTTTCATATAGAATTGTAGTAGTTGAATTGTATATTAGCTACTAAGTATGAACTTAACGGGTAGGTACTACCCGAATTAAAACTATAAAACGCTAATATGAAGAAAAAACTTTTATAAATGAGTTCATACTATGCTACGAAATACTATTGACTACTCTTAATATTCTATATGATTAACTTAATTCTTTTGGGCTATTTTTAAAGGAAATGGCACCGACGACTCGTCAGAATTTGAACATGAGCGAGGAAGACTTCCGTGTTTTCCTTGCAGCAAACATAGTGGCAGTATAGGCTGCAATGCAAAATAACATCTGAATCTAGCAATGCAAATAACGCCACAAGAAACCGTGTAGGATGTTCCTACAAAGAATTCATTGCCTGCAAACCTCTGGAATTCGATGGAACCGAGGGTCCAATCGGATTGAAACGGTAGACCGAAAAGGTTGAATCGGTGTTTCCCATAAGTAAGTGTACTGAAGAAGACAAAGTAAAGTACGCTACGCATACCTTCACAGGTACTTCGTTAACATGGTGGAATACCTATCTAGAACAAGTGGGACAAGATGTTGCGTACGCACTACCGTGGTCAGCATTCAAACATCTGATGACTGAGCAGTATCGTCCCAGAAGCGAGGTCAACAAGCTAAAAGTAGAGCTTAAGGTATTACGAACACAAGGATTCGATATTACCACATACGAATGACGATTCACGGAGTTGTGCTTATTGTGCCCGAGAGCGTTCGAAGATGAAGAGGAGAAAATCGACGCATTTGTAAAAGGGTTACCAGAAAGGATCCAAGAAGATATAAGTTCACACAAGCCCGCTTCCATACAAAAGGCGAGTCGAATGGCTCATAAACTCATAAATCAGATTGAGGAAAGAGTTAAAGAGTAGACAGCCGAAGAAGCTAACACGAAACAAATCAAAAGAAAGTGAGAAGAAACCAGTGACAAGGGTCACAATTTTAACAATCAACACAACAATCACAATTTCAATCGCACCAATTATCGCAACAACAAACGCAACAACAATCATTCCAACAACAACTACAACAACCATCCTAACAACAATAACCACCACAAACAATCGTCCCAACATCAATAACAACCGCAACAACAACAATTCCTATAATAATAATAATCAGAAAAAGCCATGCCAAAGGTGTGAAGAGTACCACCTGAATGAGTTCTGCATGACATTTTGCACCAAGTGTAAAAGAACTGGCCATGGTGCGAGAAAGTGCGAGGTCTACGGCCCAATGAATAACAGAAATAAAAGAACAGATAATGTCGGAACAAGTAATGCCGCCTTTGTTTGTTATGGATGTGGAAAACAGGGACACATTAGGAGTAATTGCCCGAACCCAGAGAAAAATAATGGGCAAAGTCGTAGAAGAGTTTTCAATATTAATACGGCAGAAGCGCAGGAAGATCCGGAGCTTGTTACGGGTACGTTTCTCATTGACAATAAATCTGCTTATGTTTTATTTGATTCGGGTGCGGATAGGAGCTATATGAGTAGAGATTTTTATGTCAAATTAAGTTGTCCATTGACGCCTTTGGATAATAAATTTTTACTCGAATTAGCAAACGGTAAATTAATTTCAGCAGATAATATATGTCGGAATCGAGAAATTAAACTGGTTAGCGAAATATTTAAGATTGATTTGATACCAGTAGAGTTAGGGAGTTTTGATGTGATAATCGGCATGGACTGGTTTAAAGAGGTGAAAGCAGAGATCGTTTGTTACAAAAATGCGATTCGCATCATACGAGAAAAAGGAAAACCCTTAATGGTGTACGGAGAAAAGAGCAACGCGAAGCTAAATCTTATTAGTAATTTGAAGGCGCAAAAGCTAATAAGAAAATGTTACTATGCTATTTTAGCACATGTCGAGAAAGTACAAACCGAAGAAAAGAACATCAATGATGTTCCCGTCGTAAAAGAATTTCCCGATGTATTTTTGAAAGAATTACCAGGACTACCTCCACACCGATCCATTGAATTTCAAATAGATCTTGTACCAGGAGCTGCACCAATAGCTCGTGCTCTATACAGACTCGCACCCAGCGAAATGAAGGAACTCCAAAGCCAATTACAAGAACTTTTAGAGCGTGGTTTCATTCGACCAAGCACATCACCATGGGGAGCCCCTGTTTTGTTTGTCAAGAAGAAAGATGGTACATTCAGGTTGTGTATCGACTACCGAGAGTTGAACAAACTTACCATCAAGAACCGTTACCCACTACCAAGAATCGATGACTTATTTGATCAACTACAAGGTTTGTCAGTTTATTCGAAGATTGATTTACGTTCCGGATATCATCAAATGCGAGTGAAGGAGGATGATATTCCGAAGACTGCTTTTAGGACGCGTTATGGTCATTACGAGTTTATGGTTATGCCGTTTGGTTTAACTAACGCACCAGCTGTGTTCATGGACCTCATGAACCGAGTGTGTGGGCCATATCTTGATAAGTTTGTCATTGTCTTCATCGTTGACATACTTATCTACTCAAAGAATGATCAAGAGCACGAAGAACATTTGAGAAAAGTGCTAGAGTTGTTAAGGAAAGAAAAACTGTACGCTAAGTTTTCAAAGTGTGCATTTTGGTTGGAAGAAGTTCAATTTCTCGGTCACATAGTGAACAAAGAAGGTATTCAGGTGGATCTGGCAAAGATTGAAACCGTTTTAAAATGGGAAACCCCAAAAACTCCGAAGCATATACGCCAATTTTTAGGACTAGCTGGTTACCATAGAAGATTTATCCAAGATTTTTCCAAAATAGCAAAACCCTTGACTGCATTAACGCATAAAGGGAAGAAATTTGAATGGAAGGATGAGCAGGAGAAGGGGTTTTAATTGTTGAAGAAAAAGTTAACTACGACACCTATATTATCATTGCCTGAAGGGAATGATGATTTTGTGATATATTGTGACGCCTCAAAGCAAGGCCTCGGTTGTGTATTAATGCAACGAACGAAGGTAATTGCTTATGCGTCTAGACAATTGAAGATTCACGAGCAGAATTATACGACACATGATTTGGAATTAGGCGCAGTTGTTTCTGCATTAAAGACTTGGAGACACTACTTATATGGGGTCAAAAGTATCATATATACCGACCACAAAAGTCTCCAGCATATATTTAATCAGAAACAACTGAACATGAGGCAGCGTAGATGGATTGAATTGTTAAATGATTACGATTTTGAGATTCATTACCACCCGGGGAAGGCGAATGTGGTAGCTGACGCTTTGAGTAGAAAGGACAGAGAACCTATGCGGGTAAAAGCTATGAATATAATTATTCGTACTAACCTTACTACTCAAATAAAGGAGGCGCAGTAGGGAGTTGTAAAAGAAGGAAAGTTGAAGAATGAAATACCTAAAGGATCGGAGAAACATCTTAATATTCGGGAAGACGGAACCCGGTATAGGGCTGAAAGAATTTGGGTACCAAAGTTTGGAGATATGAGAGAAAAGGTACTTAAGGAAGCACATAAAACCAGATATTCAATACATCCAGAAGCGGGAAAGATGTACAAAGATCTCAAGAAACACTTTTGGTGGCTGGGTATGAAAGCCGATATTGCTAAATACGTAGGAGAATGTTTGACGTGTTCTAAAGTCAAAGCTGAACATCAGAAACCATCAGGTCTACTTCAACAACCTGAAATCCCAGAACGAAAATGGGAAAATATTACCATGGATTTCATTACTAAATTACCAAGGACTGCAAGTGTTTATGATACTATTTGGGTAATAGTCGATCGTCTTACTAAATCAGCACACTTTCTGCCAATGAGAGAAGATGATAAAATGGAGAATTTGGAGCGATTATATTTAAAGGAAGTTGTCTCCAGACATGGAATACCAATCTCTATTATCTCTGATAGGGATGGCAGATTTGTTTCAAGGTTTTGGCAGACACTGCAACAAGCATTGGGGACTCGTCTAGACATGAGTACTGCTTATCATCCATAAACTGATGGGCAAAGTGAAAGGACGATACAGACCCTTGAAGACATGCTACGAGCATGTGTTATTGATTTTGGAAACAGTTGGGATCGACATCTACCGTTAGCAGAATTTTCCTACAACAACAGTTACCATTCGAGTATTGAAATGGCGCCGTTTGAGGCACTTTATGGTAGAAAGTGCAGGTCACCGATTTATTGGAGTGAAGTGGGGGATAGACAGATTATGAGTCCGGAGATAATACAAGAAACTACCGAGAAAATAATCCAAATTCAACAACGATTGAAAATTTCCCAGAGTCGACAAAAGAGCTACGCGGACAGTAAAAGAAAAGATATAGAATTTGAGATTGGAAAAATGGTTATGCTTAAGGTTTTACCTTAGAAAGGCGTTGTTCGATTTGGTAAATGGGGTAAACTAAATACAAGGTACATTGGACCATTCAAGATTATAGATCGTGTCGGACCAGTAGCTTACCAACTTGAATTACCTCAACAACTCGCGGCTGTACATAACACTTTCCATGTTTCGAATTTGAAGAAATGTTTTGCTAAAGAAGATCTCACTATTCCGCTAGACGAAATCCAAATCAACGAAAAACTTCAATTCATTGAAGAACCCGTCGAAATAATGGATCGTGAGGTTAAAAGACTTAAGCAAAACAAGATACCAATTGTTAAGGTTCGATGGAATGCTCGTAGAGGACCCGAGTTCACCTGGGAGCGTGAAGATCAGATGAAGAAGAAATACTCGCACCTATTTCCAGGAGATGCGTCAACACCTACTACAGCTTGAAATTTCGGGACGAAATTTATTTAACGGGTAGGTACTGTAGTGACCCGAACTTTTCCATGATTATTCCATGATTATATATTAAATGAAAACTATATTTGCATGATTAATATTTCCAACATGTTAAGCAATCAAACTTGTTAAGACTTGATTATTTGAAATGAGTTTCATGTAGACAATTGACTACCCAAGTTGACCGGCGATTCACGAACGTTAAAACTTGTAAAAACGACATGATGATATATATATGGACATATATATGGTTAACATGAGATTATGTTAAGTAAGAATCTCACTAGGTATATTAACAATGTGTGATATACATAAAAAATGAGAATATTGAATTATGAAGCTCGAAACGATATACATAACGATTATCGTTATAACAGCGTCTTACTAAATACATATGTATTGTATTAAGATATTGATATACTATATTTAACATGATAAAATGATAATTAAGTATATCATTGAGTGTATTAACAATGAACTATACAAGTAAGATGAGACTACCAACTTAAGGATTTCGAAACAATCTATATGTAACGATTATCGTTGTAATAGTATTTTAATATATATATATATATATATATATATATATATATATATATATATATATATATATATATATATATATATATATATATATATATATATATATGATGTTAAGATATATTCATACACCATGTTATCATGTTAACATAACAATTTAACATCTCATTTAAGCATAATAACAATGAATTAATTACATTTAACAAGATCGTTAACCTAAAGGTTTCAAAACAACACTTACATGTAACGACTAACGATGATTTAATGACTCAGTTAAAATGTATATATATGTAGTGTATTTAGATGTATTAGTACACTTTTGAAAGACTTCATGACATATATCAAAGTACTTCTACTTAACAAAAATGCTTACAATTACAACCTCATTCATTTTCATCAACAATTCTACTCGTATGCACCCGTATTCGTACTTGTACAATACACAGCTTCTAAGATGTATATACTATTGGTATATACACTCAATCATTAGCTCCTTAGCAGCCCATGTGAGTCATTAAACATGTGGGAACCATCATTTGGCAACTAGCATTAAATATCTCACAAAATTATAAAAAATATTATAAATCATTCATGAATTATTTACATGAAAACAAACTTACACATCCTTTATATCTAACCCATATACCAACGACCAAAAACACCTACAAACACTTTCATTCTTCAATTTTCTTCATCTAATTGATCTTTCTCAAGTTCTATCTTCAAGTTCTAAGTGTTCTTCATAAATTCTATAAGTTCTAGTTTCATAAAATCAAGAATACTATCAAGTTTGCAAGATTACTTCCAAGCTTTCTAATCCAATCCAAGTAATCATCTAAGCTCAAGAAATCTTTCTTATTTACAGTAAGATATCTTTCTAATACAAGATAATACTCATATTCAAACTTTGATTCAATTTCTATAACTATAACTATATTATTTCGAGTGGAAATCTTACTTGAACTTGTTTTCGTGTCATGATTCTACTTCAAGAACTTTCAAGCCATCCAATAATCCTTTGAAGCTAGATCAATTTTTGTCACTTCCAGTAGGTTTACCTACTAAACTTGAGGTAGTAATGATGTTCATAACATCATTCGATTCATATATATAAAACTATCTTATTCGAAGATTTGAACATGTAATCACTAGAACATAGTTTAGTTAATTCTAAACTTGTTCGCAAACAAAGTTAATCCTTCTAACTTGACTTTTAAAATCAACTAAACACGTGTTCTATATCTATATGATATGCTAACTTAATGATTTAAAACCTGGAAACACGAAGAACACCGTAAAACCGGACATACGCCGTCGTAGTAACACCGCGGGCTATTTTGGGTTAGTTAATTAAAAACTATAATAAACTTTGATTTAAAAGTTGTTCTTCTGAGAAAATTATTTTTCTTATGATCATGAAACTATATCCAAAATTCATGGTTAAACTCAAAGTGGAAGTATGTTTTTCAAAATGGTCATCAAGACGTCGTTCTTTCGACTGAAATGACTACCTCTTATAATATTGACTTGTAACCTATATTTCTGACTATAAACTTATACTTTTTATGTTTATATTCATAAACTTAAGTTCAATATGAAACCATAGCAACTTGAATCACTCAAAACGGATTTGAAATGAAGAAATGACGGTAAAACAAAATTGGATAAATTTGCTAGTTTTAGCTACGAAAATTTTGTAACAAATCTAGACTAAACATATCCTAACTAATTTATATTGTATTATACATATTATGAAATCTTGAGATACCATAGACACGTATACAATGTATTGACATATCATATCGACCCATCTATATATATATTTCGGAACAACCATAGACACTCTATATGCAGTAATGTTTGAGTTAGCTATACATGGTTGAGGTTGATTCCAAAATAATATATATACTTTGAGTTGTGATCGAGTCTGAGACTTGTAGACAGTGGGTCGTGGATTGATTCGAGATAATATATTGCTTTATTTCTGTACATCTAACTGTGGACAACTAGTTGTAGGTTACTGACGAGGACTGCTGACTTAACAAACTCAAATCATTAAAACGTAATAAAAAAATGTTGTAAATATCTTTTGAACATACTTTGATATATATGTACATATTTGTTATAGGTTCGTGAATCAACCAGTGGCCAAGTCCTACTTCCCAACGAAGTAAAAATCTGTGAAAGTGAGTTATAGTCCCACTTTTAAAATCTAATATTTTTGGGATGAGAATACATGCAGTTTTATAAATGTTTTACAAAATAGACACAAGTAATTGAAACTACATTCTATGGTCAAATTATTAAACCGAATATGCCCCTTTTAGCTTGGTAGCCTAAGAATTAGGGAACTGGCCCCTAATTGACACGAATCCTAAAGGTAGATCTACGGGAACTAACAAACCCCATTCTGAAATTTAGAATGCTTTAGTACTTCGAGTTTATCATGTCCGATGGGTGTCCCGGAATGATGGGGATATTCTATATGCATCTTGTTAATGTCGGTTACCAGGTGTTCACCATATGAATGATTTTTGTCTCCATGCAGTTTGCGAAATGCCTGATATAAGATGTGTTATAAAAATGAAATCTTGTGGTCTATTATTATGATTTGATAATATATAGGTTAAACCTATAACTCACCAACATTTTTGTTGACGTTTTAAGCATGTTTATTCTCAGGTGATTATTAAGAGCTTCCGCTGTTGCATACTAAAATAAGGACAAGATTTGGAGTCCATGCTTGTATGATATTGTGTAAAAACTGCATTCAAGAAACTTATTTTGATGTAATATATTCTTATTGTAAACCATTATGTAATGGTCGTGTGTAAACGTTATATTTTAGATTATCATTATTTGATAATCTACTTAATGCTTTTTAAACCTTTATCGATAAAATAAAGGTTATGGTTGTTTTAAAAATGAATGCAGTCTTTGAAAAACGTCTCATATAGAGGTCAAAACCTCGCGACGAAATAAATTAATATGGAACGTTTATAATCAATATGAACGGGACATTTCATATGTTTGACACAACTTAAGTCTAAATTTGGGAACACGACATTAATTAAAATGTACATGCTGCCAAACTTAAGCTCTGATACCAACTTGTAACACCTTACTTTTTTTTTAAACACAGCGGAAAGCAAACCAACATTTTATTTTATTATAAACGTATTAATATTATACATCCTACGTTTATTCCAGTGTTACTTAAAACATACAACAATTATTATTATTACAAAACATCAGAGTTTAAGCATGTCAAACATCACTAGACGACAAACGACTTCTCCTGTCCCGAGCATAAAAGCACCAAACCTACAGGGGAGAAGATGTGGGGGATTAGCACGAAGCTAAGTGAATGAGATATCTAAATAGATATCACTAAATAGTCTCAAGCCCAACATCAATCTAAACACATACATCACGTATCTCAAGAGGATCGGAGACCGGTACGTGGTCCTCAACCACTTGCTGATCGGGCTAGGGCTTACCGATAGCCCATGCTACTGACTCTCTCGCATAGTCCTCCTGACGCAACGAACGCGTCATTTGAACTATACTACATAGATAGTAGCAACCGAACCCAACCTACCCGGTCAAGGTTGACCTCTTCCACCTACCCGGTCGAAGGTGATCACTTGTGCACATATAACCACTTAACCATATTCACGGAGTATATAACAATAATATAATCACTTATGGTAATCAGTCTAATCCCGTGGTTCATGGCAATGACTAGTAACTACGCATGTTACTAATTAACAACATCTGTAAGGATAGTCCCACTCACCGATACCAACACAACTCAGTGGTCTAATATTACTGAGTCTTCACGTTCCCTTTGTCACCTGAGAACATAATGCTTCCAAGTCAGACACAATCCCAGTAAATAATATCATCATCAAATATAGATCACGGTTGAAACCGACCAAAATTATTTTAACATGTTTAGCTCATACAAATTATTAAATAGTGCTTAAACATTATGTTTAACCCATGTATAGTATTATGATCATAGTTATAGTTATAACAATGATGTAATTTACTCGATGTGTATTAACATGTAGATAGTCATATTATAATTATTTACAAGTTTATTATCATATCTCATATCACATGTCATATATTAATAAAGAATAATAAAAGTAAATATTAATAATAAATATAGATAAATAAGAATGCATAATAATAATAATACTTACAAAAAGAGGTAGGATGAAAGTTGTCATAACCCGTCCTTAACCATAAGAACGCGTTAGATAACGTATGATTTCATTGCGAGGTATTGACCTCTATATGAGACATTTTTGAAAGAAAACTGCATATATTATACATTACAAACCATAACCATTATTTTTGTTACAAGCTTAAGACAATAAAAAGAAGATTAACGTTTAGCGATAATCTTCGACTTACAAACTTTACAAATGATGACAACAACACGGTTTCTAGCATATTTTACAATACAACATCTCGGATATGCAGTTTTATTTTTGACACAAACATGCGTATGCAAGATCCTGGTTAGATCCAACATGATGCAGCGGAAGCTTTAGAAATCACCTGAGAATAGACATGTTTTAAAAAGGTCAACATAAAGTTGGTGAGATATAGGTTTAATGCCGGCAGCAATATATATATAGACCACAAGATTTCGTATATAAACAGTTTAATAAAAGTATTCTAAGTGGTTGAGCACTTGGTAACCATACTTAACATTTTCACGTCACATATTCCCTTTAATATGAAATCTTACTACACCGTACCAAGTGTAGTCACAAAACGAAGTACTGTGCAACCGTTGAATACTGGTCGTCCAGTC
Source organism: Rutidosis leptorrhynchoides (assembly GCF_046630445.1). Classification (NCBI taxonomy): domain Eukaryota; kingdom Viridiplantae; phylum Streptophyta; class Magnoliopsida; order Asterales; family Asteraceae; genus Rutidosis; species Rutidosis leptorrhynchoides. The sequence goes on from NC_092334.1 coordinate 82,695,340, forward strand.
CGGTTGGGGTTGTCAGGCCCGATAGATCTATCAACAGGATTCGCGTTTACAATACCGCTGTAAATATTAGTTACCAAGCTACAGGGAAGTATGCCAGTGGTACAACTCAACGTAGAATATATTTTTCAGTTACTTGTGTCCATATCGTAAAACATAAACTACATGTATTCTCATCCCGAAATATTTAGAGTTTAAAAGTGGGACTATATACTCACTCTTGTCTTGATGATATATATATTTTGACTCGGTCTTCCGGTTGATATCACGAACCTATCCATATATAATATATCAATATGTTTTCATTTTAAAACAAACGTTATATATATATATACTTGTTATACTTTTAATACTTTGAATATTTCCTTAGTCCGAAGTTAGCTGTCCGAGGTTAGCAATTCAATTTTTAATGGTTCATTTTTAGATGTTTAATATACCCGCAATAAATAAAACCCCCAACGAAATAAATAAAACCCCAACGTATATGTATTGGTCGAGATTAATCTTGACCCACGGTACCGGTGTTGTCAAATGACGTATTGCGTACATAAAGTACCGGTGTTGTCAAATGACGTGTTGCGTACAAACATGGGATCTTATGATTAATCTTCTCGTGTTGCTTACGGGTGATCCTGAACCATATGAAATTGAATTATGAGTACATATATATAAAATATCATGTTATCTTAGAAGTATGTGATTTTATGTAAATTTTTCCAATGAATCCCGAAGTTGAAAATGTCTAGGATAGCCAATTTTGTTTCGGTCATAGTTTCTTCGTTACAAGTCCGTTTTCGTTGATTCAAATTGCCATCTTCTTGGATCGAGTTCTTATTTAAGACTATGAACTGTAAATACCTTGGTTTGTATTCAAAATCATACGGCATAGGTGAAAGTTTAGTGAAACATATGAAGTTAAACATTTTTGTTACAACAAAATCATTTAATGACCATTTTTCCAAAAATACTTATACTTTGAAAAACCAAGTTTTACCTTGTTAAATTAACATATAAATAAGTTATATTACATGTCTTGAAGTATTTTAAAAGTTAAGTTAGAAGGATCTATTTAGTTTGCAAACAAGTTTGAAAACATTCAAACTATGTTCTTGTTGTTAAACTTTTGTACCACAAAATAAGATAGCTATATATATATGAATCGAATAAGGTTATGAACATAGATTCTACCTCAAGTTCCTTGGATGAGTTTGCTGTAAAAGAGAAGTAAAAAGCTAGAACAAAAAGGGTGATTGAAGTGGATGAAAGATTGGAAGTAAGTTGGTGTTCTTGGAGGGTTTTCTTGAAGTGTTTTTGTATGATTTTCTTATGGTGTTTTAGTATGGTTTTTGAAGCTAGATCTTTATGGAACTTTGCTGGATTGTTATGGAGTTTAGAGAGTAAGAAAGAGTGTGTGTTTTTAGCTAGAGAATGGATGTTTAAATGAAGCAAAATGATGATCCTTGTGACCTCCTTAAAAACGTGGGAATGGGGAGACAAGAACAAAAGTTTTGTTGTATTTTTGTATAATAATTCATGCATGCATCCAAATTCCAATTACCTTGCTCTAAGGGCAGTAACAAGGGTGGGTTAGGTGGTGATTTGATGTGTATTTACTATTAGTAAATACGTATAGAAGCTTGGTATGATACGAGTACAAATACTCTAGGTATACGTATAGAAATTTTGTGAAAAATGGAATGAGGATTCAAATATAGCTATCTTTTGTGAATACACTTATATGATTTTATGTATTTAAGTTCTTAAAAGTGATTAAATACATTACTTATACGATATATGTATAAACATTATAAGTCTTAAGTATTTATGTCAAATAACGTTACGTATAGTTATCGTTTTGAAAACTTAAGTTAGTAGTTTCAAAATATACTTGTAACTTATTGTTATTAATATAAAATGAGGTATTAAAACATTCATTAATCATGTTAAATATGTATATATACATATATATATACACAAACGTATAATTATCATATATTGTATAGTTCGTGATATCATCGGTCAAATTAGACGGTCAAACATTGTGTAGAACTCTTTTCGGAAATATAAATCTCATCAATTTGGATTGCTTATCATGTTGGTAAGGTTTAATCTATGTAAATATTAATCTTATAAGTATAGAATGATCGAAAAAGTGCGGGTCGTTACATTACCTCCCCGTTAAATAAATTTCGTCCCGAAATTTTAGAATTGTACCTATTTTGCGTCATCGAGAAACAAGTGCGGATACTTTTGTTTCATCTGATCCTCTCGTTCCCAAGTAAACTCGGGACCTCTTCGAGCGTTCCAACGAACCTTAACAATCGGTATGTTGCTCTGCTTGAGCTGTTTAACTTCACGGTCCATGATTTCGATTGGTTCTTCGACGAATTGTAGTTTCTCGTCGACATGGATTTCTTTAAGAGGAATAGTGAGATCTTCCTTTGCAAGACACTTCTTAAGGTTTGAGACGTGAAAGGTATTATGTACTCCGGCGAGTTGTTGCGGTAACTCGAGTCGATAAGCTACCGGTCCAATGCGTTCGATGATCTTGAACGGGCCTACGTACCTTGGGTTCAGTTTACCCCTTTTGCCGAAACGTATTACACCTTTCCAAGGTGACACCTTTAGCATAACCATGTCCCCGACCTGAAACTCTAATGGTTTCCTTCGGACATCGGCGTAGCTCTTTTGGCGACTACGGGCTGTTTTCAATCTCTCCTTGATTTGTACTATCTTCTCGGTTGTTTCGTGTATGATCTCGGGACCAGTTAAATGTCGATCTCCTACTTCATTCCAACAGATAGGAGATCTACACTTCCTTCCGTACAATGCTTCGAATGGCGCAGCTCCAATGCTCGCATGATAACTATTATTATACGAGAATTCTGCTAACGGTAGATATTTATCCCATCCGTTTCCAAAATCAATCACACATGCCCTGAGCATGTCCTCGAGAGTCTGAATTGTCCTTTCACTCTGCCCGTCGGTTTGCGGATGATATGCGGTGCTCATATCCAAACGAGTTCCTAGTGCCTCCTGTAGTGATTGCCAAAACTTTGAGGTAAATCTACTATCACGATCGGATATAATGGAAATAGGTATTCCATGCCTTGAAACAACTTCCTTTATATACAATCGTAATAGTTTCTCCATTCTATCTGTTTCCTTTATAGGCAAGAAATGTGCAGACTTGGTGAGACGATCAACAATCACCCAAATGGTGTCGTATCCCCAGGCAGTCTTTGGTAACTTCGTGATGAAATCCATGGTAATACCATCCCATTTCCATTCTGGGATTTCTGGTTATTGAAGTAACCCTGACGGCTTTTGATGTTCTGCTTTGACTTTGGAACAAGTCAAACATTCCCCAACATATGTTGCAACGTCGGTCTTTAAGTTAGGCCACCAATAACGTGTCTTAAGATCTTGATACATCTTTCCAACTCCAGGATGTATCGAGTATCTTGTCTTATGTGCCTCGTTCAATATCAACTTCCTTAATCCACCCAACTTCGGTACCCAAATACGATTTGCAAAATATCTAATTCCGTCTTCCCGTATAACGAGTTGCTTCTCATACTTCTTCATTATTTCATTCTTTATGTTTTCTTTATTGAGTGCTTCTTGTTGAACTTCTTTGATTTGTGAGTTGAGATTCATGCGAATTTTTATATTCATTGCTCGAACTCGAATTGGTTCTCGTTCCTTTCTGCTTAAAGCATCGGCCACCACGTTCGCCTTTCCGGGATGATAACGAATTTCACAATCATAGTCGTTTATTAACTCGACCCACCTACGTTGCCTCATGTTCAATTGTTTCTGATCAAAAATATGTTGAAGGCTTTTATGATCAGTAAACACAGTGAATTTAACCCCATACAAGTAGTGTCTCCACATCTTCAATGCAAACACGACTGCTCCCAATTCTAGATCATGCGTCGTATAATTTCGCTCGTGAATCTTCAATTGTCGGGATGCAAATGCAATAACTTTCTTCCGTTGCATAAGAACACAACCAAAACCTTGTCGCGAAGCGTCACAATATATTTCAAAATCATCGTTCCCTTCTGGTAACGATAATATAGGCGCCGTAGTTAACTTCTTCTTCAGTATTTGAAATGCGTTCTCCTGCTCCGAGGTCCATTCATATTTCTTCCCTTTTTGCGTTAACGCTGTCAACGGCTTAGCTATTCGGGAAAAATCTTGAATAAACCTTCTATAATAACCGGCTAAACCCAAAAATTGGCGTATCTGTGTTGGTGTCTTAGGAGTCTCCCATTTTTCAATAGCTTCAGTTTTTGCTGGATCAACCTGAATTCCTTCGCTATTAACAACGTGACCAAGAAATTGCACTTCTTTCAACCAGAAAGCACACTTAGAAAATTTAGCATAAAGTTGTTCTTTTCTTAACAACTCCAGTATCAACCTTAAATGCTCTTCATGCTCTTGCTCACTCTTGGAATAGATAAGAATATCATCAATGAAAACGATAACAAACTTATCTAAATACGGACTACAAACTCGATTCATGAGGTCCATGAATACAGCTGGCGCATTTGTCAATCCAAACGGCATGACCAAAAATTCGTAATGACCATAACGTGTCCGAAAAGCAGTTTTCGGAATGTCCTCTTCTTTGACGCGTAGTTGATGATAGCCCGATCTTAAGTCGATTTTCGAATACACACATGATCCTTGCAATTGATCAAATAAGTCATCAATTCTCGGTAGTGGATACCGATTCTTGATAGTTAACTTATTTAATTCACGATAATCTATACACATCCTGAAAGATCCATCTTTCTTCTTAACAAACAAAATTGGAGCTCCCCATGGTGAAGTACTCGGTCGTATGAATCCACGGTCCAGTAATTCTTTTAACTGACTTTGAAGTTCTTTTAACTCGGACGGTGCAAGTCTATATGGAGCACGAGCCACTGGTGCAGCTCCTGGTACTAAATCTATTTGAAATTCTACCGATCTAAATGGAGGTAATCCCGGCAATTCTTCCGGAAAAACTTCAGGAAAATCTCTTGCCACAGGCACGTCGTTGATGCACTTTTCTTTCTTTTCGACTTTATTAACATGTGCTAAAATAGCGTAACATCCCTTTTCTAAACACTTCTTGGCTTTCAAACAGCTAATGAGTTTTAGCTTTGAATTACCCTTCTCTCCATAAATCATCACCGGTATTTTATCCTTACCAGGAATACGAATTGCCTTCTTAGCACAAACAACTTCCGCTCCTATTTTGGACATCCAGTCCATGCCGACTATTACATCAAAACCTCCTAATTCTACGGGTATTAAGTCGATTTTAAACGTTTCTCCGGCTAGATTTATTTCACAACCACGACAAATTTTATCGGCTTTAATTAGTTTACCATTAGCTAACTCAATCAAGTACTTCGCATCTAAAGGTAATGATGAACAATTCAATTTAGTGTAAAAATTTCTACACACATAACTTCTATCGGCGCCAGTATCAAATAAAATAGATGCTGATAAGTTATTAATGGTAAACGTACCCGTAACAAGCTCCGGGTCTTCTCGTGCCTCTCTAGCATTAATAACAAACGCTCTTCCACGTGCAGGTCCGCCATTCTGATTCGGGCACTGGCTCTTATAATGACCTTGTTTTCCACACCCAAAACAAGTAATGTTAGCCAAAGCAGTTCTATTTGCGTTGGTGGCAGGAGTCTTGTTACCATTTGCATTTGTAACGAGAGCCTTACAATCTTCAGCAAGATGTCCCTGTCGATTGCATTTGGTGCACAACACACTACAGTAACCAAAGTGATGTTTGTGACAACGGTTGCATAAAGGACTTTGTCCTTTGTAACCAAAGCCTGAACCGCTACCCGCACCTTTCGGGGTTTCTGGTTTCTTAAAAGATTGCTGTTGATAACCTCGATCATAATTTCCGTTCCACTTCCTTTTGTTACTCGATACCTTCACCTCAGTAGTGAATGCTTTCTTATCCAGAATGACCTGATCCATTAACTCATTCGCCATGGTTATAGCTTCATGAATTGTCTTAGGTTTCGACGCCGTAACGTTTGCCTTGACCTTTCTGGGCAAACCACCTTTGTACATTTCAATCTTCCGTGCTTCGGTTGGAACCAATTCAGGACATAGTAAAACCAATTCCATGAATCGCTGATTGTAGTTGGTGATTTCAGTACCAACCACCTTCAAACTTCGTAACTCATCTTCTAACTTAATAACCTCATTCCTTGGACAATACTCGGTGATTATCATTGCTTTGAATTCTTCCCATGGAGTATCATAAGCTACATCTCCTCCTACCGCCTTCACATAATTCTTCCACCATGTGAGTGCACTATCTTGTAAAGTGCACGATGCAAACTTGGTCATGTCTTTTTCATCACAACCACTGATTTTAAACACCGTCTCCATCTTTTCTATCCATCGGGTTAAACCGATCGGTCCTTCCGTTCCACTGAATGATGAGGGCTTGCAAGCTTGAAACGTCTTGTAGGAGCATCCTACACGAGGATTTGGGTTAACTGCAGCAGCTCTTGCAGCCTCAACCCATAACATTCTGTCGTTCACTCGCTGGTTGATGAGTTCCTCGAGTTCTTGTTCCGTCATTCGATTCAATCGCGCCATTTCCTAATGAAAGAAAATAATTATTCACATGGAATATTATAGATGTAGTGTGTATTTATAGTACATTTATAGCTTGTTAATAATATGAACCAGGTATTATTATAAAAGCCTTTTCTTCTTATTAGCGTTTTATAATTATATCTAGGGTAGTACCTACCCGTTAATGTTCATACTTAATAGCTTAGTACAGAACCAATTACTACAATCTAAATAATACTTAACCATGGAAAATTATTGCATTTCATACTTCGCTATTTTACATATGCTTATCTTACATCGAACATTAAACAAACCACACTAATAATATTATACAAAACATTATTTGATTCCATGGTTTAATTCGGCAGCGCATCGTTTGATCTATTTCCCAAAACATTTATGTCCAGGGAATCCCCCAACGCGAATCCTAGCTGTCTCCCTACGTTTTGGCTGAGGAGCCGAAGAACTAGACGCCGGGATAGCACTAATAGGAATAGCGGGGATAGGGGTGGTAGTGTTTAGTGGAATTGGTGCCACTTCATTCTCATTAAACTCGGGATTTGGATTTTCTAATTCACTAGCTTTTCGTTTCTTTCCTTGATCGTATTTTTCTTTCGTAATTTCCTCGGGTTCACTTTCCTCTTCGGGTTCACTTTCCTCCTCGGGTTCACTTTCCGATATTTCTATAGTTGGTTCATCCGGAAATTGTGAGTCTTCCCCAAAAATACCACTTTCGTCATCGGATATGTTAATGACTGAAACACAATCTGAAGGTTCTGATTCGGAGTCGCTGAATGTGATAATAAGTTTCGAGCCCGACATCTATCACATAACAACTAACCCATTAGTACTTACATAATATTTACATATAAATTTTTAACCAACAGTGATAAGCAATGGTTTTTAAAATCAGACCCGGTCAAAGTCCAGACTTTACTAATGTATCCTAACGACTTCTTGGTTAGACACACTAATGCAAACCTGGTTCGCTAAGACCAACGCTCTGATACCACATGTCATAACCCGTCCTTAACCATAAGAACGCGTTAGATAACGTATGATTTCATTGCGAGGTATTGACCTCTATATGAGACATTTTTGAAAGAAAACTGCATATATTATACATTACAAACCATAACCATTATTTTTGTTACAAGCTTAAGACAATAAAAAGAAGATTAACGTTTAGCGATAATCTTCGACTTACAAACTTTACAAATGATGACAACAACACGGTTTCTAGCATATTTTACAATACAACATCTCGGATATGCAGTTTTATTTTTGACACAAACATGCGTACGCAAGATCCTGGTTAGATCCAACATGATGCAGCGGAAGCTTTAGAAATCACCTGAGAATAGACATGTTTTAAAAAGGTCAACATAAAGTTGGTGAGATATAGGTTTAATGCCGGCAGCAATATATATATAGACCACAAGATTTCGTATATAAACAGTTTAATAAAAGTATTCTAAGTGGTTGAGCACTTGGTAACCATACTTAACATTTTCACGTCACATATTCCCTTTAATATGAAATCTTACTACACCGTACCAAGTGTAGTCACAAAACGAAGTACTGTGCAACCGTTGAATACTGGTCGTCCAGTCCGGTTGGGGTTGTCAGGCCCGATAGATCTATCAACAGGATTCGCGTTTACAATACCGCTGTAAATATTAGTTACCAAGCTACAGGGAAGTATGCCAGTGGTACAACTCAACGTAGAATATATTTTTCAGTTACTTGTGTCCATATCGTAAAACATAAACTACATGTATTCTCATCCCGAAATATTTAGAGTTTAAAAGTGGGACTATATACTCACTCTTGTCTTGATGATATATATATTTTGACTCGGTCTTCCAGTTGATATCACGAACCTATCCATATATAATATATCAATATGTTTTCATTTTAAAACAAACGTTATATATATATATACTTGTTATACTTTTAATACTTTGAATATTTCCTTAGTCCGAAGTTAGCTGTCCGAGGTTAGCAATTCAATTTTTAATGGTTCATTTTTAGATGTTTAATATACCCGCAATAAATAAAACCCCCAACGAAATAAATAAAACCCCAACTTATATGTATTGGTCGAGATTAATCTTGACCCACGGTACCGGTGTTGTCAAATGACGTATTGCGTACATAAAGTACCGGTGTTGTCAAATGACGTGTTGCGTACAAACATGGGATCTTATGATTAATCTTCTCGTGTTGCTTACGGGTGATCCTGAACCATATGAAATTGAATTATGAGTACATATATATAAAATATCATGTTATCTTAGAAGTATGTGATTTTATGTAAATTTTTCCAATGAATCCCGAAGTTGAAAATGTCTAGGATAGCCAATTTTGTTTCGGTCATAGTTTCTTCGTTACAAGTCCGTTTTCGTTGATTCAAATTGCCATCTTCTTGGATCGAGTTCTTGTTTAAGAATATGAACTGTAAATACCTTGGTTTGTATTCAAAATCATACGGCATAGGTGAAAGTTTAGTGAAACATATGAAGTTAAACATTTTTGTTACAACAAAATCATTTAATGACCATTTTTCCAAAAATACTTATACTTTGAAAAACCAAGTTTTACCTTGTTAAATTAACATATAAATAAGTTATATTACATGTCTTGAAGTATTTTAAAAGTTAAGTTAGAAGGATCTATTTAGTTTGCAAACAAGTTTGAAAACATTCAAACTATGTTCTTGTTGTTAAACTTTTGTACCACAAAATAAGATAGCTATATATATATGAATCGAATAAGGTTATGAACATAGATTCTACCTCAAGTTCCTTGGATGAGTTTGCTGTAAAAGAGAAGTAAAAAGCTAGAACAAAAAGGGTGATTGAAGTGGATGAAAGATTGGAAGTAAGTTGGTGTTCTTGGAGGGTTTTCTTGAAGTGTTTTTGTATGATTTTCTTATGGTGTTTTAGTATGGTTTTTGAAGCTAGATCTTTATGGAACTTTGCTGGATTGTTATGGAGTTTAGAGAGTAAGAAAGAGTGTGTGTTTTTAGCTAGAGAATGGATGTTTAAATGAAGCAAAATGATGATCCTTGTGACCTCCTTAAAAACGTGGGAATGGGGAGACAAGAACAAAAGTTTTGTTGTATTTTTGTATAATAATTCATGCATGCATCCAAATTCCAATTACCTTGCTCTAAGGGCAGTAACAAGGGTGGGTTAGGTGGTGATTTGATGTGTATTTACTATTAGTAAATACGTATAGAAGCTTGGTATGATACGAGTACAAATACTCTAGGTATACGTATAGAAATTTTGTGAAAAATGGAATGAGGATTCAAATATAGCTATCTTTTGTGAATACACTTATATGATTTTATGTATTTAAGTTCTTAAAAGTGATTAAATACATTACTTATACGATATATGTATAAACATTATAAGTCTTAAGTATTTATGTCAAATAACGTTACGTATAGTTATCGTTTTGAAAACTTAAGTTAGTAGTTTCAAAATATACTTGTAACTTATTGTTATTAATATAAAATGAGGTATTAAAACATTCATTAATCATGTTAAATATGTATATATACATATATATATACACAAACGTATAATTATCATATATTGTATAGTTCGTGATATCATCGGTCAAATTAGACGGTCAAACATTGTGTAGAACTCTTTTCGGAAATATAAATCTCATCAATTTGGATTGCTTATCATGTTGGTAAGGTTTAATCTATGTAAATATTAATCTTATAAGTATAGAATGATCGAAAAAGTGCGGGTCGTTACAAAAGTCATCTTGATAGTAAATTATTGGGAGCAAGTAGAATGTTGATGTGAGTTTTCTACTAAGGACTCCATTCTATTTATAGTAAGTTTTGTGAGGTGCTTGTCATTAGTCTACATACTAGAATTAATATGTGTCAAGATGACATTAACTCTTAACAAGCAAGTATGACACTTATCATTTTGGCAGCTTAGTCATGCAATCTAGATGATAGACTTGACATATGTCAAAATCATATCGAATCTTAGCTAACAAGAAATATGATTCATCAATTTTTGATATATGTACTTGTTTATGATACATATACATACTACTCATCTAATTATTTATTAATTTTTTGGTAATTTAATATGGTGTACCATTTCACACCACGAGATAGAAATCATATACGAGTACTTATTATTACTTATATTTATTATTTGTTATTTGACAACTTACTCGTTATCTAAAACACAATACTTTTATTTGATAGTTCTAACGAAATCCAATTTAACGAAACGGATATTTTTTTTGACCACTTAATAATTTATTCTCACAAAATTTATTATTTTACCTTGTAAACTGATTTTCACCAAGTAACCATAATTTAAATATAATATCTAAATTATAACATAGAATAATACAAAGTTACCTATTTCATTTGGGCCAATAATCTAGGTGTTATACAAACTCGCAACTTGTCGCAAGTTGTGTACTTACGAGTCTTGCGACTTGCGAGCAACAGACAATCGCATTGTTCGCACGATTAGACATTTGTGACCTTGCGAATTTGATTCAAACCAAACAACAGAGACCTATGAAAGCAACAAATCAAACTTGTAAACCCGTGTAAACAACAAATAACAACGAACCCTAATTGGTGGGGTCTTGCCCTTCAGTGCAACAAGAATAACGTGCAACAAGTTTTTATGTTGGCCGAATTTGAAACATGTAACCAGACAGAACTCCCGTATGTCGAGCCGAATATAATACCCACTACGGGCCTTGAACTATAAATCACCCTCCTCCTCTGGGTCTTTATCAACACCCACATGGTCTATCACAACCTAACTGAAGCATACGATGCATGAGACCCGGATCGTTACCCAGACACCTAAGATCTAACCACGAATCAAAGCACGCCTGTCTAAATATAATCTTTTGATCATTTGTCAAAGTGGAGTTCACAAGAGCAATACATGTGAACTTGTTCGTCAAAGTCAATGAATTAAATGATCGTCCCTAAATAGTTAACAAAAAGAAGTCAATTAACGCCTTTGTCAGTTAAAGTTGCAAGGTCGCAACCAAAAGCGTGCGACTAGTGCATAACATGGTTCGCAAGATCTTTGACAAAAGGCTTGCGAGCCTTGTGACCGGAGAAAACTTACATATATGGCAAACTAATTGTTCGAATAAATGCTCGTAACCAAGAATTGAGAATATTTACCTCGTCAGCTTCCATTGTACAGATGATGTATGGAGTTTGAAAATTACTATATCTCAAAAACATCAACTTCGAAATCGATCAATCGCTAGATCTCCAAGTTTGCACTTTTGATTTCTTCAAGAACTTTTGAAATTTTAGGCTTTTTTTACAGTGGTGAAAACGTGGTTGACAGTGACGGTGGTTTGTTTTCATTGTTTTATGTTCAGTAATCGATGAAATTGAGAAATAAAAGGGTTTGCGAGCATATTGGTAGGCAACCGTTTGTAACCGACACACAATGTCGCAGAATCGCAAAATCTCAAAATCTCAAAATCAACAATTTTTGCTTGGTAGATGAGAATATTTTAGTTTTATGAGCGTAAAGTTAGTTTTGTAACCTAGTAATAATAAGTAAACCATTACGGTCGCAACTCGCAAGGTTCGCATGAATGACCATGCGACTTTGCGACTTATTTTCTAGTTATGGCCATAAACTTTAGATTGTGACTTGAAATTTCCTCGATCATGACTCACAAATCACTAGTCACACGGTCGCAATGTCACCCTGTGACTTGCGAGGGCATTTGGCAATTTCGTTTTTTTAGGATGAATCATTATAGTTAGTTCGAAAATTTGGACTTTTGGTCAATAGCCCTATTAAAAAAATAAGCTTAAGCTTTGTGCTTGTAGAATAAGCTTCATCTATCAACTCCAAACCTAAATATTAGCTCCTATATATAAGTTCCAGCTCACTTAGTAACCCCAAACACACCCTTTATTTCATTCTAAGAGTGCTCGTATCGGTCCGTTATAGGACCTGCCATTGAAGGCGTGAATCAACGTCGCCGATATTAGCGGTTGGTCGTTGATTCCGCCGTTGAATCCCGTACTCCATATTGTCGTTGCACAGCAAATTTGATCACAGATGAAAATCGAAAATGTATCTGTTTTTTGACCGTTTGGAATGCAATGGTAAGAAATTCAGTTACTTACATATACATATACATTAACCTCTACACAAACATCTTCAAACAATCAAACAATTAAATTATCAAACATCTTCAAACACTCCTTCAATTTCCTCTCAACATCTCAAGTCTAACTTCATGGCTCGTTTAACTGGACGGTCGATGTAAATCGTTCGAGTCACTCGATATCACCTATTCGGACACGGGGCGTTTGTTCGACTACATACGCGAAAATGTTGACTTTGCGGCATCGGATTTTGCTTAGTGTAACCCGGAAACCAAAAAAGAATGGCATGAAATTGTTGGAGAGCAAAACTCAAATGCGACCGAATCGAGTTGTATTGTATTGGTATATGGACCCGACGTTTCTGCACCCGACCTCATCCTCACTACCCGCACAATAATAGCGATTCGGGACACGTGAGTGATGACACGATCGGGTCGTATTGAACCTTTTTTTTGGAATTCGTAATTTTTTTTTTTCTATTTTAGGACTTTGTAATCGTTTTTTTTTTCTAATTTAGGACATCGTAATTGTTTTTTTTTTTTCTATTTTAGGACTTTGTAATGTTTTTTTTCTTTCTAATTTCGGACTTTGTAATCGGTTTTTTTTTTTTTTTTTCTATTTTAAGAACTTGAAATGTTTTTTTTTTTTTTTTCTTTCTATTTTAAGAACTTGTAATGTTTTTTTTTTTTTTTTTTTTTTTTTTTTCTATTTTAAGAACTTGTAATGTTTTTTTTTCTATGTTTAGGAACTTGTAATGTTTTTTTATTTTTATTTTAGAAACTTGTAATGTTTATTTTAGGATTTTATATGTTACATATAAAAAGTAATATAATTAATAATAATAAATAAGTTTAATATAATAAATGGCGGTGAGAACAAATCGTGAGTACGTCATGATGGTTAGTAGTTAGTATCTGGTTAGTGATGGGAAGGAAATGTTGATGTGCTGCTGATGTGACAGTCAGTCTTGAGAAGACACAACGTCATGGTTTAAGACTTAAAGTCCTCTAACTAGCTTTTAACGGATCTTTGTTAGGTAAGGTTTAAACCCAACATCAGTGGGCTTTGGGCTTTCCGGGAACCCAGAATCAAAATTCCGGATCAGGTCTCCGACCGGGTTTTCTTTCACGTCTCCCAAAACCCAAAAAGGCAAAAAAGAAACAAAAGCAAATCCCCCATAACAAAAGACTATTCATACAGAAGCTACTCACTTCATCGAGTTTGAATCAATCTATAATGGCAGCGTTAGCACCAAGAAGAAGAAGACAGTCAGAATCCGATCGATTGTTGCCGTCCACGTCGTCCGATCCTTACACGAAAGTTGATAAACCGCCGGAAAAAGCAGAAGCTGACGTGGAAAAAGGCCTATCGTGGACATTTCCTATATTTGCCCTAGGTTTATTACGCTATATGAGTGCAACTACTAATATCATTCATGATTGTGATGAAGTCTTTAATTATTGGGAGCCACTTCACTTTCTTCTTTACAAATCAGGCTTTCAAACTTGGGAGTACAGGTACTATTATATAATTTATATAATTGTTATAGTTCATATTATATAATTTTGTACGTATCTTTTACTATATTCATCTAATTTGTTACTGATGTGGTTGAATTATATGAATTTGTAAGAATATGCTTAATTTGCACAGTTGCTCAGCTAAGCTAAACAGCTAAGTTTACAATGCTAGGTGTATATTATGTATCTGGAAAGTGTACATTATGTTATTACTGAAGTTACGACGAAAAGTAGTTCGAAATGATTGTTATTATAAAATAATTTTGTAATATGTGCAGAGCTTATAAGATCCTTGACTATAGATATGCCTATGATGATAAATTGTGTCTGAAAATGAAAAGAAACAGATGTCAATAGGATAAGAGTTGTAATTTGGGTATAAGATATAAGTGGTGTAAGCATTTACAGCCGATTGACCTATATGATTAAGTGCCAGAATGTTATTACCTCTTCTAATTTTCTCAGAATTTAAGATTCCTTTCTTTTTTTGTTTCTCTGTGGAGTAATATTCGTGTTTTTTTCTTTGCAGTTCTCAGTTTGCATTGCGTTCGTACCTGTACATTCTTTTCCATTATATGGTGGGCTTGCCGTCTTCAATGTTGTATAATTGGCTTGAAGATGAAAAAGTAAAACATCCAATATTTTTCAATTTATTATCGGTGAACTGCATTAAAATGCAATGTATTAGTGACCTTTTACAGAATAATTACATATCTTTCTAAATTTCTTTATACAAATCATCATAATGATTTGATTTGATTCTTGATATCAATCCAGGTAAGAGTATTTTATGCTGTGAGGATATTTCTTGGCCTTCTATCTGTTATAACTGAAGCTGCTTTGGTAGTAGCACTTTCCAGAAAATATGGAAAACGCCTTGCTTGTTACACACTCGCCTTTTTGTGTCTGACTAGCGGTTGCTTTTTCGCTAGCACAAGTAAGTACCCATCAAACTTCCTCATTTCCATTTCCTATATTTCAAAAAAAAAAAAAAAATATGACTCAAGTTTTGTCTGTGTTCTATTTGCCAGTATATGTTGCAATCAGTACTTTGTGTACGCTCTCAAATCAATACATTAGTTATATTCTATTTTTAGTTACTCAGTATGCTGTAACTTTTATATGTTTTGCAAAATTAACAGCACATTGTAACTTTTTTCATCTCCAATATTTGTTGCTGTGCAGGTTTTTTGCCAAGCTCCTTTTCAATGTATGCTATATCTCTCTCGTCAGCATTGTTTCTTTTTGGTATGCATGCCTCAGCTGTTGCGGTTGCAGCAAGTGGTGTTATTCTTGGTTGGCCATTTTCAATCCTTGCTTTTCTTCCGGTTACAGTTTACTCTCTACTTAGAAGGTTCAAACAGTCATTTCTCTCAGGAGCATTCGTTTCTGTCACCCTTTTGGTACGTAACTATTCTTTTCTTTGTGTGTACTTGTGCAGTTATATTATTAAACATGGTTTTTTTGAAGGGTTACTGCGTGAAAGGTAACTAATTTGTGGTCTTAATTTGAAGGGAACAGAGTAACCAACTTTGATCTAATTTATGTTTTGGATAACACTCAAACTTTTGAAAGTGTATACCTAAGGTAGTCCACCAGGTCAAAACGATGACTTCTTGTTGATTCTGGTCATGTTGACTTGACTATTTGTACTTGGTACCCAGAGAACAGGTTTCAAAAGTACCTCATTTTGAAAGTTGGTTATCTTTTTATGAGTGAAAACTTAGGTGATGTTTGTTTTTTAAGATGTTTTTGTCTGAAGATCTGCAGACCATGTCTGTAAAGAAGATGTAGTTTAAAGGTATGTATACTGAATACTGAATACTGAAGACTGTTTGTTTTTATGTCTGCAAAATAACTTAATCCTGTCTGCAGCACTTAGAAGCACATTTCTAAGTCTGTGAGATTGCAGACAGAATAAGACATTATTTTATCTTATGTCTTCAGAAAAACAAACAGTCTGTAGTAAAAACTTCTGCGAGCGCGCAGACATAAGACATAATAAGGTCTGCAGACCGAAAAACAAACGACACCTTAGATAGTTTGTTGAAACATTATTTGACTATAGTTGGTGTGTTTCTATACAATAAGCCCTTTCTATAATCTACTAGCTGCATCTTATTGAATGACTAGTTCTTGTTTTACTTAGGTACTCGAAATGTAAGGACATATTTATCCTAATTCTTCATGTCTCATTATTTTAATGATATGAATCCGTTTTCAGGCTCTGTCACTAGTTGTGGACTACCATTACTATGGAAAGTGGACATCGTCTGTTATGAATTTGTTGGTGTACAATGTTTTAGGAGGTGGTGAGAGTCATTTGTATGGAACAGAAGGGCCATTATTCTACTTAAAAAATGGATTTAATAACTTCAATATTGCTCTTGTTCTCGCATTGCTCTTCATAGCTATTTTACCGGCTACAAAGAAGAAGTATGCACCTGACATGTTAATTGTCGTGTCTCCTGTTTATATCTGGTTGGCGTTCATGTCTTTGCAGCCACACAAAGAAGAAAGGTTAGGCCTGACACACACACACACACACACACACACACACACACACACAAAATCAACTGGCATTTTACTTTGACTGAATGTCTATTCGAATTGCAGATTCCTGTATCCCATATACCCCCTTATATGTGTTGCTGCTGCAGCTGTGATTGAGACCTTTCCTGATTTTTTTTACGATCGTTATAGAACCGAACAATCTCTGCTCTACAAGGTATCACAAAGTTGCATATGAAGTATCATTCCATAGTTTTTGCATGTTATGGTTATATCTATCTATTATATATTTATAATCTAATCACTTGCATCTGCAGATGGCTAAATACATGAGACCGTTACTTGTTGGCCTAATTCTATGCATTTCTCACTCGAGGACATTCTCAATCATAAATGGTTATGCAGCTCCATTAGAAATTTACAAGCACTTTGAACATCACGATGATGCTGGAACAGGTATAAAACTAACAAACAGTGTTGTGTACAGAAAGGATAACTTTTAGTTTGGGCTGAGTCCACTCGAAACACTTCATTCCCAATAATATTAATTATATATAAACTTCTGTTGTGTCAAGTATGATTATAAGATTATGTTATTTCAATAATATTTTTATAATTATAATTATGTAATTTAGGAAGTATTAAATTCAAACTTGAATGTGTTTGCAGGTGCGGTGGTGTGCGTTGGAAGTGAATGGCATCGATTTCCTTCTTCGTTCTTTATTCCAGAGTATGTAAGTGAAGTAAGGTGGATAGATGACGGCTTCCGGGGCCTACTACCATTCCCGTTCAATTCAACCTTGGGTGGAACTTCATCAGCACCACCTTATTTTAACAATAAAAACAAGGCATCACCTGAACAATTTGTAAGCCTGTTACCACCAAATTTCTTGTACCTCTTATATGTGACTAAATTAAATCTTGTTTTTCTGAGTTAGTTTTGGTTAATCTGTGAATAGCTTCAAGACGTTGAAAGCTGTGATTTTCTTGTTGAGCTGCAGCTTCAAAGACCCTTTCTTTATAGAGGCAGTAACTTGACGAAGTGGGAGGTACTCTTTCTCACTCTGTGTGTGTGTATGTGTGTGAAATTGTGACACATAAGCATCGACACACCATTGAGAACATGTCTGAAGTGGATGTGTCAATATTAGCTCCTTTACTTGTCAACACACTAGTGAAAGTTTTTATCTTTTTTGCTGAACGGGCCAAATGGGTCAAAAGTCTCTGATACTATAATTTAATGTACACAACCTACATTTTTTGTTGCAAAATTTGGGTTTGTATCTGTTGTAACATAGTAATACATATATGTATTGCATTAATGATCCTCTTAAATTTTTTTAAAGAAATTAACAAAAGAAGTAATTGTTGGTCAACACAATCTGAGACCAAATAACCAGATTTGACTCTTTAATTAGTAAATGAATATGTTGACTCATACTAGTGATGCGTGTTCGTGTTGTAGGTGGTTGCAGCGTTACCTTACCTAGATAGGGAATTTTCACCCCCTTTACACCGATCTTTCTTCATACCATATATGTGGGAGGAGAAAAACACGTTTGGCATCTACAAGTTGTTGAAGAAACACAAGCAACAATAATAGTTTAGGTTCTGCAATTAGTTAACCACACATCACTGATACTGTCATTTGCTGGATTACTAGTGACAGGACTGATTCTTGTTTTTGCATACTTTTGGCTTTTGTTAGAGTTGTACTTTAACTCTTCGATTTTTAAATCCACTTCCTCTGTGTTACATGCTCTTCTATGACGCTTTATGTTATTGATTTTCTGTATACTTTTTTACCTTGGTTATCTACTTATCTATAATAGCATTTAACAGTTCTTCTCATAGTCAAATGGCCCGAAAGGTTAAAAATGGTGCTTTATTTGAGACTAATGAGCTTATTAATTTATATTTTACATGAGGCATTGGACACTACACAATTTGTGTTATGTTTACTGGTTTAACGGTCTGTGTAATCAAACTCTCATGTTTGTATAGTTATTTGTCTAAGGGTGTCACAATAGTACCTCATATACTAAACTATTGTTTTAGTGTTGTATGTTTTACTTGTATAAAGTTTTCCGCTCTCTTTACGGAATTTCTTGCTCATGCTTTGCCAAAAGTGTTGAATATGTTACATTTAAATATAAATTTAAATACATATTAATATTAAAATTGTTTACATATATTCTTGGATGCTTGTTGCACTTGGAAACTGCAATTTTTTTTTTAAACAGAAGTTTAGATTGCCCCGAGGATTAAACTACTCATGCGATCATCTCCCGCAGTTGCATAACCCGCCCCCAACTGTTGCCCTGGAGGAAATCTGGATCAATTCGAGGGCATGGCCGGTAAAACCCCCCCTCTCGCTGCTCCGCAACGCAATGTGCGAAAGGCGGCCTTGAGTTGATTTCAAGGTCAGGGAATAATCTTGTGTGCAATGTTGTAGTTCCCGGAAATCGAACTCCTAAACACTAGAAAGAGTGTCAGGTCACTAGCACTTGAGCAGAAGATTCAAAACTGCAAATTGTTGAATGTGGCTGCTTTAGGTGCAAATTATTTGTCAAAACCTTACATAGTTGCAATATTTTGCACGTAACATCCCAATTAATTTAAGTGTTATAATCAAATAATAATATTAAATATAAAAATAGCTAATCCAAATAGGCAATAAATGGTTGGATTCCTGTCATTCACAAAGTTATTCTTCTTCATGGCCACGGAGGTTCGCCTGCAATGACTCCGGACTGCTCGCAAAGTGGGTAGTCGCTCTGGGATTAGTCAGTTCAAAAAATAGTTGGATACCCAGGTTAAAAAAAAAAAAAAAAAAAAAAATTGGCAATAAATGAAATCGAGTGCAAAACTTGATTGTCCCAAATTTATGTACACCATCAATATTTTACACATTTATTGTGTCAAGCTATAGATGAGCAAAAACTGCTTTCGGACCGTTTCTGGATCCAAAAAAATCGGTTCTAGAAAAACCGTTTTTTGGGATTCGGATCCGGTTCCGGTTTACGGGATCGGTTTTTTCGATATTTTTTCAGAATCGCATTTTTCCGATTCTTAACTGTTTTTTTTCGTACACGGATTTTTACAAGATTCGATTTTCACATGTTATATTTTCATAACGTTTAAACAACAATAATAGAAACAAATTAATCATTAAGTTATAACGATTAAATAACTATATATAATATTAAATAATACTCCGTAATGGGAGCATGATCAATGGGGAAGTAACCAATCGAGGGAATCGGGGGGAAGCAAAAAAAAAATAAAAAATTCGTTTTTTTTGGAATTTTTTTTTTCCGGCATCAAGATCACACGAAAATATGAACATTTAGAAGAGACACTTCGTGATGAATGTCATTATTTAGGCGGGAAAACGATCGACAAAAATAACATTCAAGATAATATTGTTCGTGAAGAATATGAACGTCTTTTTTTCTTCATGTTTTGTGAAGTAAAATTTAGCCCGATTTAGAGTTTAGGGTTTAGGGTTTAGGGTTTAGGGTTTGGTGTTTTGGGTTTATTCCATAAACCCAAAACACCAAACCCTAAACCCTAAACCCTAAACCGTTCGTGTTAAAAACTCAATCTAAATCCTAAATCTAAACCCTAAATCTAAACCCTAAACCCTAAATTTCTAAACCCTAATATCTAAACCCTATAAACCCTAATATCTAAACCCTAATATCTAAACCCCAATAGCCAAAACCTCAACATATGCTCGAAAAACACGATAATTGTTATATATTATTTCTTCGAGCGTTTTCCCGCCAAAATAAAAACATTTATCACAAAGTGTCTCTACTAAATGTTCATATTTTCATATCATCTATAATGTTCGTGAACAAAGTTTTTTCAAAAAACGAAAAGAAAAAAAAAAGTTTTTGCTTCCCTCCGCTTCCCCCGAATGGTTACTTCCCTCTTGATCTTACCCCCTCCGTAATGATATAATTATACTTTTGAGTTGTATAAAAAATAAATGAAAGTACTATAAATATGAACTTTTACAATGTCAGTTATGTAATACAAACTAGTTCTAGTTGTGATAATGTTGATAAGAGTAACAGCTCTATTACAACTAACAATGGTTTTCAATATTCTAAATTTTTAAAGAGTCATGAATATTCAAAAAAAATTTAACCACTACTATAATCAGCGCGTATAATTTGAGAATATTGTCACACTAATCTTTATTGTTACATTACTTTTTGTTGTTATATGTTCCGCCACAATGATAATTTTACTATAAATATTTTTACTAAAATAGCAATCTATCACAAATGGAGTTCACGAGTCAGTTAACTAGTAAATACATAAATGTGTTGTCTGTGTAAAAAAATTCACATTAAAGAAATCACATGACATTAGTCCCCACTAAAACTTTTAGTTCGATAACAGGGAGATCCCGCATCGACTCAAGAGTATAAGTGGGAATGGAAATGATCCCACATCTATAGTAAAATTGGGAATGTGAACGTGTCTATAAAAGCAAAGGCCAAGGTAATAATAATCACTTCCTCACCATTAATCCCTA
This sequence comes from Rutidosis leptorrhynchoides, assembly GCF_046630445.1. NCBI lineage: Eukaryota > Viridiplantae > Streptophyta > Magnoliopsida > Asterales > Asteraceae > Rutidosis > Rutidosis leptorrhynchoides. The sequence continues at coordinate 82,716,686 of NC_092334.1, forward strand.
GCTTTAACTTTAAGACCCCTTGTATCGGTCCATGTACAACGGCGTGGGAGGGTGTGGTGGAACCCGGTGCCGCCCCCCATTGCCGTATCGAGGCGTTGGTCAGCAAAAAAATTGGGGCGTGGGTGGGGCAGCAATGGGGTAGGCGACGGAGTGAGTGGAGGGGATGATACACGTGGCGTTTTTTATTGGCTTGGTGGTTGGTGGTTGCACACTAAATATCAAACGGATATATATATATATATATATATATATATATATATATATATATATATATATATATATCCGTTGCAATTTAATCAATTTTAATAATAATAATAATTTATATTTATATTTACTTATATATACATATAAACACCACTACACTCTTCACAAACACACTTCTTCCGTACTTCTCCTACAATTCATATTTTTTTTTTTTTTTTTTTAAATGTCTAATCCAAACACTCAATTCACTTTGCAAGATGATAATGAAGATCCCCGAACACCACTTAACCAAACCGGTTCGTTTTCAAATCTTATGGTGTTCGGTCGAACAAATACTCCCGGATTAGCATCCCCACCACTCCAAACACCTAGTCCTCAACAAATTGCCAATATGTCTAGAAATTTGTTCGGGTTCAATCAACCCTTACTTCCGCTAAATTTTGAACAACAACAACAATGGGCTCTTTTTCAACAACAACAACAACAACAACAACAACAACAACAACTTTATCAGATGCGGTCGCTGTAGTGACCCGAACTTTTCCATGATTATTCCATGATTATATATTAAATGAAAACTATATTTGCATGATTAAATGTTTTCAACATGTTAAGCAATCAAGCTTGTTAAGACTTGATTATTTGAAATGAGTTTCATGTAGACAATTGACCACCCAAGTTGACCGGCGATTCACGAACGTTAAAACTTGTAAAAACGACATGATGATATATATATATGGACATATATATGGTTAATATGAGATTATGATAAGTAAGTATCTCACTAAGTATATTAACAATGTGTGATATACATAAAAAAATGAGAATATTGAATTATGAAGCTCGAAACGATATATATAACGATTATCGTTATAACAACGTCTTACTAAATACATATGTATTGTATTAAGATATTGATATACTATATTTAACATGATAAAATGATAATTAAGTATATCATTGAGTGTATTAACAATGAACTATACAAGTAAGATGAGACTGCTATCTTAAGGATTTCGAAACAATATATATATGTAACGATTATCGTTGTAATAGTATTTTAACATATATATATATATATATATATATATATATATATATATATATATATATATATATATATATGATGTTAAGATATATTCATACACCATGTTATCATGTTAACATAACAATTTAACATCTCATTTAAGTATAATAACAATGAATTAATTACATTTAACAAGATCGTTAACTTAAAGGTTTCAAAACAACACTTACATGTAACGACTAACGATGACTTAACGACTCAGTTAAAATGTATATACATGTAGTGTATTTAGATGTATTAGTACACTTTTGAAAGACTTCAAGACACATATCAAAGTACTTCTACTTAACAAAAATGCTTACAATTACATCCTCATTCATTTTCATCAACAATTCTACTCATATGCAACCGTATTCGTACTCGTACAATACCCATCTCCTAGATGTACACACTATTGGTATATACACATAAAAATCTGCTCCTTAGCAGCCTTAAATGATTAAGGAACATGTGGAACCAACCACTTGTCAACTAGCATGAATTATTTAGCAAGAAAACAAACTTAAGAATCTTTTCTTTCTTTATAATGAGTAAAAACGTTTTTATGATTTCACCTCATTTTTCCATTCCATTTTCTCATACTTACACTCTAAATTCTCTCTCAAAATACTCCTAACATCATACTTGATCATCTCCAAGCATTTTCACCATTTTTTATCTTCAATTACAAGCTTTAATCATCATAAAAACAATCATTCAAGAACACTTCAATAAATCTTTCAAACTTGCTAGATTACTTCCAAGCTTTAAATCCATTCCAAGTAATCATCCAAGATCAAGAAACTTTTGTTAATCTCAGTAGGTTTTCATTCTAAATCAAAGGTAAGAATCATATTCAAGCTTTGGTTCAATTTCTATAAACATAACTATCTTAATTCAAGTAGTAATCTTACTTGAACTTGTTTTCGTGTCATGATTCTACTTCAAGAACTTCCAAGCCATCGAAGATCCTTTGAAGCTCAAGTTTATTTTTCATCATTTCCAGTAGGTTTACCTACTATACTCGAGGTAGTAATGATGTTCATAACATCATTCGATTCATATATATATATATATATATATATATATATATATATATATATATATATATATATATATATAACTATCATATTCGAAGATCTAAACTTGTAATCACTAGAACATAGTTTAGTTAATTCTAAACTTGCTCGCAAACAAAGTTAATCCTTCTAACTTGACTTTTAAAATCAACTAAACACATATTCTATATCTATATGATATGCTAACTTAATGATTTAAAACATGAAAACACGAAAAACACCGTAAAACCGGACATACGCCGTCGTAGTGAAACCGGGGGCTGTTTTGGGTTAGAAAAATAAAAACTATCTTAATCTTTGAATTGAAAGTTTGTTTTCTGGAAAAATAATATTTCATATGAATATGATACTATATCCAAAAATCATGGTTAAACACAAAGTTGAAGTATGTTTTTCAAAATGGTCATCAAGATGTCGTTTTTTCGACGGAAATGACTACCTCTTTAAAAAATGACTTGTAACCTGTATTTCCGACTATAAACTTATACTTTTTCTGTTTAGTTTCATAAATTTCAGTTCATTATGAAACCATAGCAACTTGAATCACTCAAAACGGATTTGAAACGAAGAAATGACGGGTAAAACAAAATTGGATAAATTTGCTAGTTTTAGCTACGAAAATTTTGTTACAAATCTAGACCAACCATAACTTAACTAACTTATATTGTATTATACATGTATTCTAACATATATTATGTAATCTTGGGATACCATAGACACGTATACAATGTTTTGACATATCATATCGACTCATCTATATATATTATTTGGAACAACCATAGACACTCTATATGCAGTAATGCTTGAGTTAGCTATACAGGGTTGATGTTGATTCCAAAATAATATATATACTTTGAGTTGTGATCTAGCCTGAGACTTGTATACACTGGGTCGTGGATTGATTCGAGATAATATATATTGATTTATTTCTGTACATCTAAATATGGACAACTAGTTGTAGATTACTAACGTTGGACTGCTAACTTAACAAACTTAAATCGTTAAAACGTAATAAAAAAATGTTGTATATTTCGATCATACTTTGATATATATGTATACATTTGTTATAGGTTCGTGAATCGACCAGTTGCCAAGTCTTATTTCCGGCAAAGTAAAAATCTGTGAAAGTGAGTTATAGTCCCACTTTTAAAATCTAATATTTTTGGGATGAGAATACATGCAGCTTTATAAATGTTTTACAAAATAGACACAAGTACGCGAAACTACATTCTATGGTTGGATTATTAAACCGAATATTGCCCCTTCAAGTCTGGTAGCCTAAGAATTAGGGAAATGGCCCCTAATTGACGCGAATCCTAAAGATAGATCTATTGGGCCTAACAACCCCCATTCAAGTTATGAATGGCTTTAGTACTTTGATTTATATGGTGATTGCGATTGCCAATTTATGGCATACTTGCGAGTATGCGGGGAATATTCTATATGCATTAAAGTTAATGTCGGTTACCAGGTATTCATTATATGAATGCTTTTTATACACTTGCGAGTGTAAGATTATTGAATAAATGAAATCTTGTGGTCTATTATTATGTTTTGATAAATATATAGGTTAAACCTATAACTCACCAACATTTTTGTTGACGTTTAAAGCATGTTTATTCTCAGGTGATTATTAAGAGCTTCCGCTGTTGCATGCTAAATAAAGACAAGATTGGAGTCTGCATGCTTGTAATATATTGTTTAAAAACTGCATTCAGAGATTTAAATTGATGTATAATATTGTTGTAAACCAATATGTAATATTCGTGTGTAAAACGTTATCTTTTAGATTATCATTACTTGATAATCTACGTTATGGTTTTTGAACCTTTATTGATAAAATAAAGGTTATGGTTTGTTTTAAATAAAACGAATGCAGTCTTTGAAAAACGTCTCATATAGAGGTCAAACCTCGCAACGAAATCAATTAATATGAAACGTTTATAATCGATATGAAGGGGACATTTCATTCACAAGAAACATCAACCCAACAAATTCCAATCCAACGAATGCAATTGCGAGATGAAGAATCACAAGAACAACAACTTCAAGTTCGTCAATCTCAAACATGGGAAACACGAAAACACCGCAAAAAAGATAAAGGTTATTATAATTATAAATTATTATTATTATTAGCTACTGTTATTATTATTATTATTATTATTATTATTATTATTATTATTATTATTATTATTATTATTATTATTTAGTGTGTGTATATATATATATATATATATATATATATATATATATATATATATATATATTACTTACTGTTATGATTATTATTATTATTATTATTATTATTATTATTATTATTATTATTATTATTATTGTTTTTATTAATAATATGTTTATAAAAATATATAGGGAAAGCGGTGGAAGGTACGTCGAGGAAACAAAAAATGTGGTCACAACAAGAGATTTTGTGGTTGGCGAAATGTTTTTGTGATGCTTCGGAGAATCCAATTGTTGGTCGATCACAAAAGCAAAAAAGTTTTTGGGGCACGGTTATGGAAAAGTTTAATGAAAATGAAGAATGTTGGGTACGTCATGAAGATTCGTTATCTTCAAAATGGAGAGATGTCAACAAGGCTTGTACGGTGTTTTTGCCTATTTTTAACGATATAAAGGATCATTGGCAAAGTGGAGCTAATGACGATGACGTTTACCACTCTGCGGAGCAATCATATTCTAGTCAATATGATCAACAATTTCCTCATAAGGAAGCATTTTTTTTTCTTGAAAACACATCCAAAGTGGAATGTTCCTAATGATCCGGTTGCAAGAGCTCAAAAACATGTTGTCGATGTTGACGAGGTAGGGGAAAGTCAAGGAGATCTGGTACGACTTTCCCAAGACTTTGAGGCGGAGTTGTTTGGGGACGTACCAATGACACGTCCAATGGGACATGATAAAGCAAAGAAAGCCCAAAAGAAATCGGCTTCTTCGGACGCAGGAGCGTCATCTCGTGGTCGGAGTTCGAGTTCGTCAAGGGTGGACGAATTTTTGGACCAAATGTCTAATATGGTCGTGGACAAGAAAAGTGCGATTGATAAATTTAATGAATTTTGTACTATGCAAACCGCACTTACACAATTTGATGTGTTGGGGAAATCTTCTAGAGATTTTGAGGACCCAGAGGACATGATTCGTCTTCAAAATTTTAAAAAGATGATTCGTGGCAAATTGAAGGATGACTTGAACATTGACAACATCCCGAACACCGATTAGTTTATGTTTGTTCGTCTTTAGTTTATGAATTTAATTTATGTACCATTTTTTTAACTATTTAATTATGTATTTTTTTTATTTTTTTATTAATGTAAGATGTCATTTTAATTATTCAAATTATGTTACATTTTTTTTCTACTTATTAAATAAAATAAAATAAAATAAATTATTAAAACACAACAAAAATTAAAAATTAAATGTCACGTCAGCATTCCACTAACCCACCCACACCACTACTACTCCACACAACTAACCCACACGTCCTAGTCATCAAAAAAGTTCAAAAAGCAACCCACGCCCCCAACCCACGCCCCCAACCACTACAAATAGTATAATGAATCAAAGGAGTTTAATAAACCTTTTTTTTTTTTTTTTTTTGAAAAACAGTGATAAAATAAACAGTTATGAACCAGTTTTTTTATTCCGTTTCTACTCCGGTTTCAAGTAGAAAAAAAATCGGCTGGGAAGTTATCGGTGGAACCGGTTCGAATTTTCGGCTTCGGATCCAGTTTTGATAGAACCGGCCAGATCTGACAAGATTCAGTTTTGAAATCTGGGTCCAAATATTTATTTATTTTTTTTTCTCCCTGAATTCGAATTTTTTGTGCATCTCCATCCAAAGCCAGACTTCAAACCCAAACAAACATCATATTCTCGAGCTAGGCCGAGTATCCTTTGGTGTAACGAGAATTTGGATCCACCACATATTGGTTACCCGCTAGCTTGCCGAACCTTTGGTCAAAATTTAATATATTTCTTCAAGATTGATGATTTACGCATTAGATTAGCAGAGTAATAATATTCATAAAAATTAGGCATGTTTACAAAATGTTAAAACTATCAAACAAAAAGTGAAAATGATCAAAAAGAGAGATCTCAAAATAGGGATGTCAATGGATTAGATATGAATCGGATGATGTCGTATTCATATCAATATCCATTTAAGATTTGTTTATCCATATCCATGTCTATTAAAAGTTAGTTCATCCATATCCATATCTACTGGATTACGCTGGTTAGTGGATATTCATTGGATATTCAAGAAATGTTATAATTTTTCTTAATATTTAATAAAAACAAAAACGTAATATAACAAAAAATATAATGTGACATTTTCTAAAATCTATATCCACAAGAACGTATAATCTTTATCGAATATATAACACAATCTCTTAAATTTACAGTTAGTTATAGAAAATGACAATTAAAATGCGTAATTTGTATGTAATGTGAATAAATATACATGTTTATTGTAAGACTCTTTTTAATGGTGATGGGGTAATGGGAGAGTGATGGGGTTTTTGTGAGGTATAGTGCTGATGTGGCAAAGGTGGTGGGGGTGATGGATTTTGTAATGGTAGGCGTGATGGGGTGTGATGGGGGTTGTAGGTCCTACATTTTTAATTTATTTTTCATTTTTGTTTGAGTTTTTATAATAATAATTATAATTATTATTATTAGTATTATTATTAACATTAATATTATTTATTATTATTAATTCGTATTATTAATTATAATAATTATCACAGAGAATATTCAACTTTTTAACAGAACATATATTAAACACAAACAAACACGGTTACAAGTTTTTTTAAAAACTAAACATCCAACACAATTACAACGATAATTAAGTTAAACATTTAGAAATCGTCCGAATCACCAGACGAGTAGAACTTGCCATCCGTGTCGTACTATGGCCCGTTTGGTACATAGTCCTCTTCATCCGAGGGATCAATGTACCCCATCTCAACCGGATACTCGATGTACAGCTTGATTGACTCGTTGCGAGTCACAGCTCGACCCACAAGCATACACCAGTCATCTTCTTCTTTAAGAGGAGTGGTTGGAACATTGGGTTTCTTGAAGAACCAGACTTGTGAGAATACAAGAGGTATCTCATCCTTGAGGAAATCAATTAGATTGGACAGTGGATGATTACGGACGTTCAAGCGGTACTCCCATTGTTCAGCATTGACGGTGGTGGAGTAATTCCTGACATGAGGGTCGAATTCTCCACTGTAGTTCACTTGGACCAAAACATGAATTTGACTCATTTTGAAGTAGTAGAGAAGTAGTAGATAATTTTTGAAGTATGTGTGGTTTGATGAGAAATAATGTGAAACGTCCGCGACTAATCCTCCCGGACGGAATCTTCAACAGTTGGTTCCATCACGATGATCGAATCCAAGTAATGTTCTTAACATGAGCTTATGCACAGCGGAAGACTTAATTCGTACCTGAGAATAACATGCTTTAAAAAGTCAACAAAAAGTTGGTGAGATATATAGGTTTGATGCTAGCAGCGTAATGACTATGGACCACAAGATTTCATGTATAAAAATATAATACACTCGCAAGTGTATAAAATCATTCTGCTTATGTTGAGGCCTCAGTAACCAACCTTAACAATAATATAATAAGTCATCTTCGCAAAGATGGATATGTACACTCGCAAGTGTATAAATAATCCTCGAAGTACTAAACATCCGCCAAAGGGATGACGAGCTGCTGGTACATCTGCTGATGATGTCGTGAAATATGAAAGGTTCTCCGATAACGACGGCGAAAGGATGATGTATATATATCGAGATTATGATAAGGCTAGTCTTTCAGAGAAGTCGAAGTGGAGCTGTAACAAAATTTGGTTACTTTGAAAAGGAATTGTAAGGTTGTTTTTGCTAATGAATGATAAGGAATTCGACGCGGATACGTTTTAACTATAACTTAGGTTTCGAAAGTTTTTCAGGTGCATAACTGTATGCATAAAACTTTCTTCTGTAGACGAGGTGCGGCTGGTTCAACTTCTCGTTCGAGGTGTTTTTAAGAATCATAATAGGTTTGAACGCGGATTGTAATCGTCAAGATACGAATGAGGTTTAAAATAGAATCAAGTGGCAAACTTGAAGAATTGTTTAGTTTCATATGTTATAATCAACATTTTAACTCATTTTAATTGTCCAAAGTTAGCAGTCCAATAGTCCGATAAATTTATATATAAATTAGATATACAATATTCGAATTACTTAATACGTATCGTGACCCGTGTACCGGTCTCGGTGTCGATCACAACTCAAAGTATATATATATTTTGGAATCAACTCCGACCCTGTATAGCCAACTCCCACCTTCACATATAGAGTGTCTATGGTTGTTCCGAAATATATATATATAGATGGGTCAATATGATAAATCGAAACCTTGTATCCGTGTCCCGACGGTATGTAAAGTGCAGAAATTAAATAACAATAAATAAAATTGCGAGAATGTAAATTGCGATAAATTAAATGTTAGCCGGGAACAGTTAGCTAGGAACAGTTAGCGTGGATTCCTAACAATATTTCAATTTAGTTAATTCGTCTGTTTCTAACAAATTTTATTTTGTCCATGTTTCCTTCTTTATGCCACTTGTTGGATTCTGATAGGTCAAAATCCGAATATGAAATTTAAATGGAAATGGTTAATCTGGGGTGAACGGATACGTATATCGGTAGTTGTAAGTAGGATAGTAAATGATCGTTGAATCAGATTCGAAGAATGTACAGTGTAACTTATTAATGTGAATTCTAAATATTCCTCGGGTACTACCTACCCGTTAAAATATTTTCATCGTTAATAGTTTTGTACGAAGGAATTTTTAACTACAATCTTTATGAAAATATACTTGCATATATATTTTCTTCAGATGTAATTATGGATTTAATGAGTCAAACTCTCATTTGATTTATCATTAATACTAGATTACATAATCTCTAAAACTTTAGAAATTACATAATCATCATGTCGAATGAGGAAAAATGAGGTAGAATGATACGTAAAGCAAAGATAATCGATGTAGATCGATGTGTAGAACGAAGTTCATACTCGAAGTACAGATGGTGATATTGAGGCGTGTAATATTGATATTCGAAGTACAGATTGTGATGTTGAGAGTTACGGCACGGTTATGGTTTAGGGATGATAAGGGTACTGTCGACGTCGATGATGGTGGTACTGATTATGCTGTTGGTGCTGCTGCCGGTATTCGTAACCTTCGCACCAGGTTCTCCAAAGTCGTCACACGAGCGCGTAGTTAGTTAACTTCTTCTAGTACTTCGGGATGATTGACGGTTGAAGCGAGCGAATGAATAAGATTCAAGATATTGGATAGTATATAATCGTGACAAGATACTCTAGCAATGGAAGAGAAAATAGTTTCTCAAACAGGTTCGCCGGTAAGTGCTTCAGGTTCTTCGCCAAGTGAGCAATTTGGTGAATGGAAGGGATCTCCGATATGAAATGATTTTCGAATAACGAATGATATTCTAACTATATAGAATATCCATATATATATTCTTAAAGATATCGTAGACTACAGAGGAAACTACGGCATATGACAAACAAGTCTACAAATGCGCTAAGATATGAATTTTTTGTCTATACACTATCAATGCAGTAAATGCAGTAAGATCTGTCGAGACTTAAGAATGATAAGCAGGCAATTTCCTAAGGATGATAAGCAGATGTTTTCCGACTAGAAATGATAAGCAAAACTTTTGACATGTAGACACGGTCAAAGTCCAGACTCACTAATGTATCCTAACAACTACCAGTTAGACACACTAATGGGAGACCTGGTTCGCTAAGACCAACGCTCTGATACCAACTGAAACGTCCGCGACTAATCCTCCCGGACGGAATCTTCAACAGTTGGTTCCATCACGATGATCGAATCCAAGTAATGTTCTTAACATGAGCTTATGCACAGCGGAAGACTTAATTCGTACCTGAGAATAACATGCTTTAAAAAGTCAACAAAAAGTTGGTGAGATATATAGGTTTGATGCTAGCAGCGTAATGACTATGGACCACAAGATTTCATGTATAAAAATATAATACACTCGCAAGTGTATAAAATCATTCTGCTTATGTTGAGGCCTCAGTAACCAACCTTAACAATAATATAATAAGTCATCTTCGCAAAGATGGATATGTACACTCGCAAGTGTATAAATAATCCTCGAAGTACTAAACATCCGCCCACTAGTTCTTATGTCTAGTGCAGCCTACTGGATGGGGGTGTTAAACCCGATAGATCTATCTTTAGGATTCGCGCTTACATGCTATAATAACATATAACTAAATTACCTAGCACATCAATCCGCAGAATATCATTTTTAATCACTTGTGTCCATAACGTAAATCATTTATAAAAACAGCGCATGTATTCTCAGTCCAAAATATTTAAAGTTTAAAAGGGACTATATACTCACCTAATGTATTTTGTAGTAAAAATACATATAACATCATTAAACACGTGTATGGTTGGCCTCGGATTCACGAACCTATATCATTTATATATATATATATATTAACACATATAATCACATAATTCCTTCTATTTAATATTTATATATAATTTAAATGTTGTAGTTATATACATATATATACATATAATTATGTTATGTGAAGTAACTATAGTTTTATATAACTAATAGTTATTTGATAAAATAATATTGATAATACTAAAAAAAATAAAATAAAAGTTATTTTATTTTACAATAATAGTAATAATAGTTATTATGATAATAATATTGATAATATAAAATAATAATATTAGTGTCAAAATAATAATAAAGATAGTAATAATAATAATTTTGATAAAAATAATAATTTCTCTAATAAGGATAATAATATTAAAAATGATATTTTTAATATAATTGATAGTTTTTAATAAAAATGATGCTAATGATAAAATTAATGATATTATTGGTAATAATTATAATAATAATAATAATAATAATAATAATACTAATAATAATAATAATAATGATAATATTATGTTATACCTTTGTAGCATTAAAAATTAAATTGCCCATGACGGGACTCGAACCCTTGACCTCTTGCCAAACCTAAAACCTCCTCAAACCATCCCTCTGTTACTACTTTTCTGTTTTAATTCAATATTCAAGTATATTTAACCCCTCAGTTTCGGTTTTTTTTCTTATTTACTTTTCTTTTCATCAACAACCTTCGGTATCATCATGCCATTATCATCATCATCATCATCATTCATCCTTAACATCATATAAGCAAGTTTTATCATCATAAACAAATCATTCATGAAGCCACAGGAGCATGATGAATACTGCAGCGGTTTATAATTTAGTCTATATATATATATATACCTCGGCCCACATAGAAAAACATGCAGGGATCTCGGCCCAACACAATTAATTAGAGGCCCGACTAGTTAGCCCAAACATATTACTAAGCGTAAAAAGCAATCGAGTTTATGGTTTTATAAGTCTTCCTTGTCGGCTGGAATAACAAAAAGAAAAAGAAACGGAAGTTGTCCTCCACTGGTAGCCGACACAGCCCTCATCATTATTTCTATATATCATCATCATCGTCGAGCTTTATCTGTGTCCTACATCATCATTCTTTTATATTAATGTTACTGTATGTTCATAATTATCCTCTCATTGATCATCATACTCGCACCATCTTAATCGTCATTCACCTCTTATTAATGTAATGGGAAACAGAAAGATACCGTACAGAAACATGCTCGTTTGATAGCAAGATCATGCAGCTGTAATCGTAACTTTGAGAGGTTTTAACGATGTTTGTGGTGATCATTGGTTGATATTGCTCTAAACATACATATTATTCAACGCAATATCACTTATATTTCATAGGTTTTTATCATCTACAAAGACATTCAATGCGCATTTCACGAGAAAAACGACAAAAGAGTGAAGTTAGAAGAAACGACGATAAAACGATAGTTTTAACTAGATTTATATCAAGAAACGTTTATCCGAATGAAAGTACAAGATGAAAGAAGAAAAGAGTTCAAATGAGAAGTGCCAAATCAGTACACGTCAACACGGGATCAACAAAGAACAACTGAAGAAGAAAAATGAAGAAAACTGTTATTTGATCTTACACGAATCGTGTAGGTATACACGAATCGTGTAGAATATTTGTTCTTACACGAATAGTGTAGCCATACACGGATCGTGTAATGTTAGGCCACAAAACTTTCCAGAACGTGAAATGGGGCGGCTACTTTTGGAGTTTAAAACAATTCTTTTTCTCAATGAGTTACAGCAAGGAATCAACAAAGCCTCAACTACTACTTCTATTCAGTTTAAATACGGAGTACTAAACAGAGAAAAGGGGACAGAGAATATTATCAAGTACAAAATTACTATACACACACATATTAATATTCTGTAATTTTTATCAATTACTCTATTATTTCAAGGTTAAATATTTAGGATAGTTGTAATATTAAGGGTGTTATTGTACGCGTGAAAGGGGTGTTATTATTGTAATTTTTCTACCGTTTGAAGTTAATGCAAGTGAAGATATTTTAGTAAGTTTACTCTGTTAAAATTAGCGTTGTTATTATGTTTGCATATCTATATTTTTATGTCTACCTTAGTGTAATGAATAGCTAAATTTCCCTAGTGTTTGCTTAAATGTAGAGCCCCTAGTGAAATGGATTGTTACCATTAGTAAAAGTTAAAATGTAACTTTAGTATTTTTAATATTGAGCCTAGTTAAAAGAACCATTTTTATGTAATTAGGTATTTAACCCTTGCCACTTAATTTATTAAATTTAAATAACGAAAGTTGTTTTTATTTACATAAATTGAGCTTCAACATTAAAAATGATCTAGACGAATTTATGGATAAGTTATTGACACCAATTTAGAAATAAACTTCGGTGGTTTGGGTGATATCGATAAGTTATATGAAGGTAAAATTATAAAAAGGGAAACCGTTATAATTTAGGTATTGGCGAAAGTCAAAACTAGGCTAGGTCTCAATTTAAATACTTAGGGAATAGTAGCTTTCTAAAAAGAATCCAATGAAAATTAGATTTTATTTAGTTAAGTTGTAACTTTATATTTATTCGAGAGAAAAATGTAAAGTTTGATACTAGAACATTTTAAATAGGGCGTAAACTTAAAATAATCCATGGACCTAGGGGTGACACAATTAAGTAAACACTCCCGTTTATCTTATTTATATTTCTTATAAAAGTATTATCATTATTATTTACGATGTATTATTTTAAAATATAAAAAAATACATAAAAATAGTTAATTTTCGTAACAGTTCTGTTTGTCACATCTTTTTACTCATAAACGAATCGTGTATAGTCACACGAATCGTGTAAGGCTCTGACGCGGCTACAGTACAGCTAGGGTTAAATTTAGGGTTTTAATTATTTAATTATATATATTTAGGTTATTAGTTATTTTAATTAAGTTAATTAGTTTTACTTATTATAAAATACCTTAATAAATGTTTTAATCTTAAAATTAGTATTAATTATTATAAGTTTATAAATTGTAACTAGTTTATAATTAGTTAATTAATTAATTTCCTTTTAATTTGTATTAGTTTTAAAAAAAAAATGTCATTTAGTTAATTTAATTAAGTTTATATAATAATTGCTTAAAACAAAATTCTAAACATATAGTTTTATTAAAAATTACTATTTTACTAATTACCATCTAGTAATATAATTATCGCATCATAATTAGCATAATTTCATTTAGTTTCTTTTTAAGTTAATTATTGTAATCTTGTAATTTTATTTAGTAAATTAGTTAAGTTATTTTCTTTTACTGTTATACTATAAATTCCTAATCTAAAACCCCCTTTAATTAAGTTTGACATCAAAGACTATTAAAAACCATTAAACACTCCATCTCCCTGTGGAACGAATCGGATTTACCAACAAACTAAACTACACGGATAGGACTAGTTGCCTATATATATGTGTGAAATCAACCTAAAATCAATAAAATACCACATATACAATAAATCAATTCGTGTAACAAAACAACTCAAATCCGTTCATAAATAAAGGTCTCGATCGCACACATCAACTTTTTGGCGCCGCTGCCGGGGAGTTGGCAGTTAAATAAATAGATAATTTTTCTGATTCGTAGTAGTAGTTGGATTTGTACGTGGACCGGGTTGTTGGATCACCAATTTTATTGGTCAATAGAAGGATCCTGCCCCTCTGCTGCATCTTTTGGCTATTCAAAACGTGGGCAAAATCAGAAGGAAAATCTGTTGTTTAAGGGTTTTTATCATTGTTTTTATGTTATTCGATCCTCTCGAGGAAATTCATTTCCAAGAAAGTTCAAAGTTTTTGAATAAATCCTTTAATTCTTTGTACAATTTCCCAAATTGTATGATCCGTTCAATCCTAAACTCGTTAAACTTAATCCGGAACCTCAAAGAATTAATAAAGGACAAAAAAAACAAAAAGAAATAGGAAGTACTAGTAATTTTAAAACACCGAAAAACACTAAAAAAGGAGAAACAAATAGGTAACCCTAGATAAACCTTTAGTGAAGTGATCTCATAATAGAAATTAATGTATGAACTTACGTTCCTCCAACGCTGAATTAACTCCTTCACATCCTGAACCCGAAAGAAGATTCCACGAACGCTTAAGAACTCAAGAAGTAGAATCTCTTGCTAAAAATTTAGAGTCACTTTTCTTAGAATCCGACTCTGAACCAATAATTCAACCAATCATAGAGCCGATTATTAAAGAAGAAGAAGAAATGGCTGATACAAATCAAACGATGGAAGCATTAATGAAGGCCACAAGAAAAGGTCAAGGCCACGCAATCATCCAACCCACGATGAGTGATGGCTTTGAAATAAAAGGTCAATTTTTACACATGGTAACTAATACATGTCAATTCGGTGGAGCCCCAAATGAGGATGCTAACGAGCATCTTCGTAAGTTTGTAAGCATTTGCAAGCTTTTCAAAATCAAAGATGTCACCGATGAAGTTGCATGTTTAAAAATCTTTCCATGGTCCTTAAAAGATGATGCAAGAGATTGGCTAGACTCATTACCAGAAGGTTATATTGAAAACTGGAATGATATGATGGATAAATTTTTGTCAGAATTCTTTCCTGCTTCAAAAGCAGCAAAATTACAAAGTGACATAAATCACTTTAAACAAAAGCCTAATGAAACTCTTTATGAAGCTTGGACCCAATTCAATAAAATGCTTCGAATATGTCCTCAACACGGGTTGAATACATTCCAAAAGGTCCAAATATTCTATAAAGGAGTCAATGTGGCAACTAGAAAAGATATAGATGTTGCAGCCGGAGGTTCGATCATGAAGAAAACACCTGAAGACGCTCACACAATCATTGCTGATTTAGCTTCCCATTCTCATAATTGGCATCAAGAAATAGAATTTTCTAGATCATCAAATGTTGCTAGTATTGAAAGCAATGATGAAATTGCTTCTTTAAAAGTTCAAATAGCAAATCAAGCAAAGCAAATCGAGAAAGTAACCAAGGAAATGCATGCTATCAGAGTAGGATGTGAACTGTGCCAAGGTCCCCATCTTACTAGAGATTGTGATCAAAGTACAATGGAAGAACAAGCAAATTTCTTAGGATACTTACGAAAAGGTGAAATGAACTTCAGTGATTTTCCAGCTATAGAAGCAAACAACCGAAAATATCCTCCTATAAACAGCTATCAAGTAGGAGGACCTTCAGGATCAAATAATAATAACTATCAAAATAATAATAACTATCAAGGAGGAAATCCAGGTTACCAAAATAACCGGATTTTCCCAAATCAAAATCAAAGAAATCCGCCACCAGGTTATAATAACCGAAATCAACCTCAACGAAATTATCAAAATAATTTCCAACACACACAACCACTAGCCTTCAATCAACCACAACCATTAGCAATTATGCAACCTCAACCTGAGAGGAAATCTGGTTTAGAAGATCTCTTAAGAGATTTTATGGTTAAGCACGAGCAAAATGCAGAGCTCCAAACTCAGCAAATCCGAAATCAACAAGCCACAATACAAAACTTAGAAAGGGATGTTGGAAGGATATCACAGTTACTATCAGAGAGACCACCAGGTACTCTCCCCTCAAATACTCAAGTGAATCCCAACAACCTCCAAACAAGGAACGAGCATGTAAATGCTATAACTACTAGAAGTGGCTTAACTACTAAACCGGAGACTCTTAAGTCCCCGGAAGTTTCTTTATCTCCTTCTGTTTTACAAATACCGGTTGATGAAAATGAGCAAGTTGATAAAGAACAAGAGAAAGATGATCCACCTGAGGTCATACCAAAGAAAAGCGAAGAACCACCAGTAAAGGTGCATAAGGAACCTATTCCTTACCCGAAAGCATTAAAGAAAGACAGACTCGCAAGGCGGTATGAGAAATTTGCGGACATGATTAAGCAAATTAGCATTAACATGCCACTCGCGGAGGTTCTTAGGGATATGCCCAATTACGGGAAGTTTTTAAAGGATCTCATATCCTCGAAGGGTAAATACCACGACGTTTCTGCCACATTCCTCCATGAGGAATGTTCGGCCATCTTAAAGAAACAAAATGTACCTCCAAAATTAGGAGACCCTGGTAGTTTTATCATACCATGTATGATGGGTGATTCGGTAGTGTACGATGCACTAGCCGACCTAGGTGCAAGTGTTAACTTAATGCCTTACTCGTTGTATTTAAAACTTGACTTAGGAGACTTAAAACCAACCCGGATGGGTATTCGATTATCAAACCAATCATTTGATACTCCCATAGGTATAGCCGAGGATATACTTGTAAAAGTTGGCTCACTTATCTTTCCCGTCGACTTTGTTATTCTAGAAATGCAAGAGGACACAAAAGTTCCTATCATTTTAGGACGTCCTTTCCTAAACACTGCAGATGCTATCATTAATGTCCAAAAAGAACAATTGAGTCTAGGTGTGGGAAACGAGAGAATAATTTGTCACATTGACAAAGCCATGAAAAGACCCACTTCTACCGATGACTCTTGTTTTCAAATTGATGTTATAGATCTTTGTGTCGAGAATGAATTGAAGGAGCTACTTGAAATTGATATCCCGGGGTTAGCCCCGGTAAGTGAGAATGAATACTTCAATATTGATAAAGATTTTGATGAGTTGATGAAGGTGGTCACGGATGACGAGACCATAATAGAAGAAATTCCCATGGAAGAGGAATCGTTTGAGGAAATCAAAAATGAAGATAGATTTCGTATAAAAAATTCCTTAGAAGAACCACCCGTACTAGAGCTTAAAGAGCTACCCAAACACTTGGAGTATGCTTATCTCGAAGGTACATCTAAATTACCAGTAATTATTGCTTCACATCTTTCAGATAATGAGAAGGATAAGCTAATTTCTGTATTAAAAACCCATAAAAAGGCTATAGCCTGGAAAACAACCGACATTCCAGGAATAAACCCGTCTTATTGTACACATAAAATTCTCCTTGAGAATGACTACAAACCCGTAGTACAAAGACAACGCAGGCTAAATCCCAACATGAAAGAGGTTGTTAAAAAGGAGGTCGTCAAGCTTCTTGACGCCGGGTTAATCTACCCCATCTCCGATAGTCTATGGGTTAGTCCAGTACAAGTAGTACCCAAAAAGGGGGGTACAACCGTTATATTAAATGAAAAGGACGAACTCGTCCCAACTAGAACAGTTACCGGTTGGAGAGTCTGTATTGATTACAGACGTCTAAATGATGCCACTAGAAAGGATCATTTCCCGTTACCTTTTATTGATCAAATGCTTGAACGATTAGCGGGAAAAGAATATTATTGCTTTTTAGACGGTTTCTCCGGTTACTTCCAAATTCCAATTGATCCCAACGACCAAGAAAAGACCACATTCACTTGTCCTTTCGGTACCTTTGCCTATCGCCGCATGCCGTTTGGTTTATGCAATGCACCCGGAACCTTTCAAAGGTGCATGATGGCAATCTTTGATGATATGGTAGAGGATTGTATGGAAGTCTTCATGGATGACTTTTCCGTGTTTGGAGACTCCTTTGAATCGTGTCTTTTCAATCTAGAACGTATGCTTATCCGATGTGAGAAAGCAAACTTGGTCCTAAATTGGGAAAAATGCCACTTCATGGTGAAGGAGGGCATTGTACTTGGCCACAAAATATCTCGTGCGGGAATAGAGGTAGATAAAGCTAAAATTGAAGTTATCTCTAAGCTACCTAAACCATCAAATGTTAAAGCAATTAGAAGCTTTCTTGGTCACGCAGGATTCTATAGGCGATTTATCAAAGATTTTTCTAAAATCGCCCGCCCATTGACCAAGCTTCTTGAAAAGGATGCTCCATTTGACTTTGACACTAATTGCGAGAATGCATTCTCAATTCTTAAGTCAAAACTCACACAAGCTCCCATTATGGTATCTCCAGATTGGAGTATGCCATTTGAGCTAATGTGCGACGCAAGCGACTATGCTTTAGGTGCTGTTTTAGGACAACGTCCCGATAATCATTTTCTTCCGATTTATTATGCAAGTAAAACTCTAACAGGAGCCCAAATTAATTATACCACCACGGAAAAAGAACTCCTAGCGGTTGTTTATGCATTTGATAAATTTCGGTCATATTTGGTGTTGTCCAAGACCATTGTTTACACGGACCATTCGGCACTTAGGTATTTATTCTCGAAACTAGATGCAAAACATCGTCTCATACGTTGGGTTCTTTTACTTCAAGAATTTGACATTGAGATACGTGACAAGAAAGGAGCTGAGAATCTAGCTGCCGATCATTTATCCTGACTTGAAAACCCCGAATTAGATAAACTTGATGACACAATCATCAAGGACACATTTTCTGACGAATCTCTAATGAGGGTTGAAAAAGAATCTGAAATCCCATGGTTTGCCCATTTTGCAAACTATCTTGCTTCAGGCATTCTACAAAAAGGACTTACTTATCAGCAAAAGAAGAAATTCTTTGCGGATTTAAAGTCTTATTTCTGGGAATACCCAGACCTATTTCGTGTTGGTGCGGATCAAATAATTTGCCATTGTGTGTACGGAAAAGAAGCTCAACAAATTCTTGAGCATTGCCATCTAGGGCCAACCGGCGGTCATTTCGGACCAAACCACACTGCAAGAAAAATCCTTGAATCGGGCTTTTATTGGCCCACGATCTTTAAAGATGCCCATGATTTCGTTCGGACTTGTAACGCATGCCAACGAACGGGTAACATCACGAAAAAGGATGAGATGCCTCAAACCGGCATCCAAGTTTGTGAAATCTTTGACATTTGGGGAATCGATTTCATGGGACCCTTTCCAAGTTCACATAAGTGCAAGTACATACTAGTAGCCGTTGACTATGTATCCAAGTGGGCTGAAGCAAAAGCTTTGCCTACAAATGATGCTAGGGTGGTGGTAAACTTCTTGAAAAATCTCTTCTCACGCTTTGGGATCCCAAAAGCACTCATATCCGACCGAGGAACACATTTTACCAACAACCTTCTTGAAAAGGTGTTGAAGAAGTATGGCGTAACTCATCGTTTCTCTACTTCGTACCACCCGCAAACAAGTGGTCAAGTGGAGAACACGAATCGTGCTTTAAAACGCATACTTGAGAAGACGGTTAATAACAACCCTAAAATCTGGCAACGCAAGTTAGATGACGCGTTGTGGGCTTTTAGGACTGCATATAAAACACCAATAGGTACCACACCATTTAGACTTGTATACGGTAAAGCGTGTCATCTACCTGTTGAAGTTGTACACAAGGCGTACTGGGCTATGAGAGAATGTAATACCGACCTTGTACAAGCCGGAGAAAATAGGTTATCACAACTTAACGAACTAGATGAATTAAGATTACAAGCCTACGAAAATTCTAAAACATATAAAGAAAAAACTAAAGTATGGCACGATGCACGATTAAAAAAGAAAGAATTTGAGCAAGGGGATAAAGTATTGGTATTCCAATCACGTTTCAAGTTTTCACCTGGTAAACTTAGATCCCGATGGAATGGGCCATATATAATAAAACAGGTTTTTCCATCTGGATATGCAGAGTTGTATGGTAAAGACGGCGGAACTTTCAAAGTGAACGGACACAGACTCAAGTTATACTTTGAAGAAATCAATACTACGGAAAGAGACGAAACCACCTTCTACCCTAAGGACAAATAAATTCAGGGTAACTCTAAGGTTTTAAACTCCATTCTCGATTTTTATTCTTATCTTTAAGAGTGGGGTTAGATTGGTCTTTCCCTAGCAGACCCTAAAGAACTAGTCTTCTCCCTCCATTCTACCTTTTTAATTTCTTTTGGTTTGTTTTTATTGTTTATTTTCAAGATGCGAGGTCAATATATCTACAACCACTTCATTTTAATATGCGATAAGATTTTACCAAGAGATGTGGTGTTAGATATTAAGAAAAGATGCGATGCGACGAGAAAAGGAGAAAGACAAGATTATAATGAGAAAAATTATGGAAAAGGCAAATCAAAATGCGCTAAAAGGCGTCGGGCACGTCAATTGGGTAAATGTGAAAAATGTGGAAAACCAGCTCACTCAGGAGATTGCCCAAAGAACCAAACGGACTCTAATTTCGAGTACGTAACTTTATGCCGAGAAGGGCCTTTCAAATGTTTAGAAGAAAACCTCTTAAACCCACGAGGTTACGCCTACGAGGCAATGGGAAGCGAAATTTCGCGACTCGACTACGAAGCGAGTCAACGTGGGTTCACTATCTAATTCTTTTTCTCGTCGATTGTATGTATGTGCATATTTTATTTTTATTTTTTTTTTATTTTGTGTGTATTTTGGTTTATATTTGTTTGCAGTGAGTTTTATAAAAAGGTCTACTACTTAAAATTGATTAAACTTGAATTTAACCTGTTTTCATTGAAAACGATAATGTTAAAGTGTTAAAACTGAATTATTGTTGTTCAAATTGCACGAAATTAATTGTTAAATTTTTAAGATATCATTTAAATAGTAAATCACGAAAACAAAAAAATTTCTTTCTACTAAATTGAGGTGAAACGCCTTGAGTTTAACTTGTTTCTTTGAAAATGAAAATGTTAGGTGTCACAACTGAATTTTTATTTTTCAAAAATTGTACAGAATATTTGTTAAATTCTAAAAGTCTATAGTAGATTGCAAAAATATACTCTTTTATCAATAACCGTAAAAATATATAACTTGTAAATCTTTGTCGTGGATAATGATAGGTTTGACAACCGAAATTAATCTCTACCTAGACGATAGGAAACAAAGTTTTAAGTTTGAAAATTAGTTGATTTAAGGGTATATAACAAAAATAGAGTGAATTTTTATTTATTTAATTTTTATTTTTCATGTACTTGTTTTTATTTTATTTACTTTCGATAAAACTATAAAAACTTTAAACTTTTAATTAATTGAATTTTATAAATTGAAATTAAAAATTTATAAATGGATTAAGATCAGGTGTAAAAACCGAATTTCCGTTACAAATATAAATCTATAAAAGAGATTTTAAATTTAATTAATTATAAGTTATATAAAAAAAAAAAAATACAGCTGAAATTAAGCCTTACACGATTCGTGTACCCCTACACGATTCGTGTAAGGCCAAAAATCTGGCCATATCTGAACAAGCAGCAGGGGACTGGTTTGCACACTCTATCCCTCCCCAATTTTTTTTTTTTTCTGTGACGAGAGCTCAACCCCAAAAACCCCAAAATCGCACCAAATCATTAAATTAACACTCTCAATCTCCTCTAATTCTTCAATCTTTCATCATGCCAAGAGTGGTAAGGATTTTTAACCCATTTTAATTAGTGTTCTTCAAGTTTTTCAAAATTTTTCTTTATAGCATTAATCCGAATTATATGCATGTTTTGTTGATTTTTGCTTGATTATTGCTATATCTATGTTGTTAGTAAGGTAATAAACCCGATTAGCATAAGAAATTGATGTTTAATTGGTGATTGAAAATTAGGGTTTATACAAAATTGGGGAAAATTGAGAAATTGAAACTGAGGTGTGTTAATTTGGTTGTAATTAGTTGTTTTTGAGTGTTTTGTTAGTAGATAGAACTTGTGAACATGATTTTGATTGCTTGATTGTGTGATTTTTAATTTTAGTCTAAATTTGTTAAGTTTTGTCATTTCTATGAATCAAGTATGCGTTTTAATGATGTTAAGGATGATTTAGAAGCTGAGATACGCGCAATGTGATTGAATTGAATTAGATATGCTTAGAAAAATTGCGTGTTTTCACTTATGAATTAAACTTTTTATATGAAACTTGATTTTTGAATTATGATTTGTGGTTTGTTTCTGCTTTGTTTTGAATTATAGAACTAAATCTCCCAAGTTTGTTGAATTAAATTGATTAAGGTGGTGTTGAAAACAAGTTGTTTGTTGAAGTTAAAATCTTTGCTAACATTTACACATCCTATTGGGATGATTTCCTTGTTTTTAAAATGTTATGCAGGGACCAATTAGAATGAGGGCAGTTAACCAACAAGAGGAAGTTACGCCCGAAATGGAACAACAACTCTTGCAACTACACCCGATTCTACATTTCCCTATAGAATTAAGCCATAGGGTACAAAAAGTTAAGGATTTACTTACTTTGGTAAATCGAACAATCAATCAAGTTTGCATTGTTGATTGGACTCCCCTAGGTCCCCCAGTTAATTTAGATACACAGATAAAGAATACTTTAACCTAAAGCTACACGGATGAATTTGGGGTAATTAGGTATTTTAATGACTGGGAGAGATTATTTCGTTTGAGTGCTCCTGTATATAGGGAATTGTGTTTAGAATTTTACTCTACTGTTAGGATGAATACCCGCCCCGCAACTGTCCAAGATACTAGTTTCCTACAATTCCGACTGGGTGGGGTTGATAGAGTAATGTCCCTAGGCGACATAACTATGGCCTTAGGGATTTATGAGGGTGATGATATGATTGCTCCAGGTTTTTGGGAATTTATATTTACAGGAGCTAGGTATTCAGGAGATTATGATTCTGTCAGCGTCTGGCGATCTTTTTCCGGAAGAAATTCATATACAGCAGGCCGAGAATCATACCTTAAGATCCAAGATATTCGCTATCGATTAATTCATAAATTTATAGCGAACACGATTAACCAAAGGGCATTCCTTACTACAGATAGGATTAATTATGTCGACCTTTGGTATTTGGATGTTATTAGAGATAGGGAAACTAATATTAGTATACCCTATGGAGTGGCCTACTTTTTGGCCAATGTAGGTAAGGGTGCTCGAGGAGACAGTGACATGTCGGGGGGTCACTATATCACATGTTTGGCATCCTGGTTCGATATCAACCCGAACGACTTCGCACCTCCAATCCAACCGATAAATCAACAGGTTCGTACCTTAGGATTGGATGTGTATAGGACAGCTAAAGCTATACGGGTGAGGGCTGGGGTGATTAGTTTAAGGCCACAGGAATTTGCGCCTCAGGAACCCATGGAAGAGGATGACGAACCCGAGAGGGAAGCCAGGAGGAGACGACGAGAGACAGATCAGGCTAGCTCGTCTCATACAGGTACTTCTGATTTCGATATGCTCCAAAACTCGTTTAACGCATTGAGTTTAGATGTACGTAATTCATATCAAAACTGGGGAGCGAGATCAGAAGATCAGTACACTGCTTTATCTCGGCAATTAGGGGACATTAGGCATACCCAGCTAGATCAATATAATATGCTGTCCAACATCCGATATGATCAGAGGGGAATGGGAAATCAATTAGAGTGGGCGCACCAACAGGCATATCTATACGCGTCTAACCCGCAAGCTTACGCACCCTCAGCCTTTCCATCATATCCCCCATGGCAATCACCCGATGACCCTCTACCTCCACCCTATGACCATAACGCCGCAATAGCCGCGAGTCAGGATGCATATAGGCGTTTCTACGAGGAACAACGCCTAAACGAGCAACGACAGCGACAGCAACAGGAGGAGGGCGAACGAGGAGGACCATTTTGGAGCCCATTTGACTAGTTCTATTGTTTTATTTTATTTTTTATTTTTTTAGTTTGTAATAACATAATTTTTTGGTGTGTATTGAAACTTATTATGTTTTTATTATATATTAGTAAGAAATTAGTGTGGGGTAATATTGTTTTGTATGATTGAAGTACAACCCCATATTTTGTGTGTTTTTAACATGGTTTTGACAGGTACAGACGAAAATGCAATTAGACGATACGAAACACCAATATGCATTGTGATACAAAAGATGGATATAATCATAGGAAAAGCAATTTGAAAATCCAAATCGGTTAACAAAAGGAAGTTCCAAATACTTTACACTTTTTGTCCCCTCAAATTTATACATTATTATCTGATTTTATGTAATGAGGGCATTACATAATCTTAAGTGTGGGGTGGAGATATATAAATTCTTGAGAACTTTTAAGTTATTGGTTTTTATGAAAAATTTGAAAAATTTTAAACAAATATATCTAATCAATTTTTAAGGTAACTACGAGCAATTAAAGATCAGGTGTAAAAACCGAAATTGTTGTCTCCAAACATTAAAAATACATATGTTTATTTGTTTAAAACTTATAAAAGAAAACCATTTATAAAAAGAATTTATAAATCCTTATATTGAGAACCATTTATCACATGTTTCTTTGAAGTTTGTTGCAGATATCATTGCTACAGAATGTATAAACCTGAATATTCCATTATCACGAGTAATAGAGGATGGATCAAATCCATCCCGTAAGGAAGTAAAGTCTTCCGAATTGACACACTTGCTAACTTTTGTTAGAAGATGTAGTCCAGAACAGCTGTAGGTTGACGAAAAATCTTGAAAAGTCATCCCTAAAATCGGCTAGAAATCCACCTAACCTCAGCATCAAACAGGGTTTTTGGTGGTCAGACTTATCCTAACCATGAGATGGATCTGTCTCGTACAATGGAGGGGCACATTGCAAATTAGCTTTTAAGACTAATGAATCTAATCCCCAGATGGATGATCTCCGTAAAGATCAACTGCATCTATGTTTGACCGCGGTCAACATACATATGCCATAACAATTTGAGGTGTGCAAACTCATGGTTCACCGATGATATTTGGACACGATATAATTTTGTTCTAAAACTTATGCTATTTTATGAATTATATTTGTGTAAAACCATTTTTTTGGACATTCGGCTTCAAGTTCCATGATACTACAATCATGGGGGCGAATAGCTTGCTAATCGCCGACTGAGACTTCGGTTTTCAGTTACCCTCAACCGGAATTTGAGGTTAAAACCGGAAAACGTGTCTAGTGTAAAAACTAGTCTGACATTTTATAAAATCATAAAACGTTTTCACAAGGTCCAATTTTCCCTAAGGATCCAAATTTTTAAACCCTAATCACGAGTTTCATGTTTGTTTCTGTTGTCAGAATTTCGTTTCGTGTGCGTGTGATCCAATAAATACTGTGTTGTGTAATATATTTCATATAGTGTGTGTTTCATTTCGTGTAGTGTGTGTTGTGTGATCTAAATGTTCGATAAGAAAGATATATAATGTTCTAACTCTGTTAAAAGATGTAATTGCTTGAGGACAAGCAACGTTCTAGTGTGGGGTATTTTGATATTGCTCTAAACATACATATTATTCAACGTAATATCACTTATATTTCATAGGTTTTTATCATCTACAAAGACATTCAATGCGCATTTCACGAGAAAAATGACAAAAGAGTGAAGTTAGAAGAAACGACGATAAAACGATAGTTTTAACTAGATTTATATCAAGAAACGTTTATCCGAATGAAAGTACAAGATGAAAGAAGAAAAGAGTTCAAATGAGAAGTGCCAAATCAGTACACGTCAACACGGGATCAACAAAGAACAACTGAAGAAGAAAAATGAAGAAAACTGTTATTTGATCTTACACGAATCGTGTAGGTATACACGAATCGTGTAGAATATTTGTTCTTACACGAATAGTGTAGCCATACACGAATCGTGTAATGTTAGGCCACAAAACTTTCCAGAACGTGAAATGGGGCGGCTACTTTTGGAGTTTAAAACAATTCTTTTTCTCAATGAGTTACAGCAAGGAATCAACAAAGCCTCAACTACTACTTCTATTCAGTTTAAATACGGAGTACTACACAGAGAAAAGGGGACAGAGAATATTATCAAGTACAAAATTACTATACACACACATATTAATATTCTGTAATTTTTATCAATTACTCTATTATTTCAAGGTTAAATATTTAGGATAGTTGTAATATTAAGGGTGTTATTGTACGCGTGAAAGGGGTGTTATTATTGTAATTTTTCTACCGTTTGAAGTTAATGCAAGTGAAGATATTTTAGTAAGTTTACTCTGTTAAAATTAGCGTTGTTATTATGTTTGCATATCTATATTTTTATGTCTACCTTAGTGTAATGAATAGCTAAATTTCCCTAGTGTTTGCTTAAATGTAGAGCCCCTAGTGAAATGGATTGTTACCATTAGTAAAAGTTAAAATGTAACTTTAGTATTTTTAATATTGAGCCTAATTAAAAGAACCATTTTTATGTAATTAGGTATTTAACCCTTGCCACTTAATTTATTAAATTTAAATAACGAAAGTTGTTTTTATTTACATAAATTGAGCTTCAACATTAAAAATGATCTAGACGAATTTATGGATAAGTTATTGACACCAATTTAGAAATAAACTTCGGTGGTTTGGGTGATATCGATAAGTTATATGAAGGTGAAATTATAAAAAGGGAAACCGTTATAATTTAGGTATTGGCGAAAGTCAAAACTAGGCTAGGTCTCAATTTAAATACTTAGGGAATAGTAGCTTTCTAAAAAGAATCCAATGAAAATTAGATTTTATTTAGTTAAGTTGTAACTTTATATTTATTCGAGAGAAAAATGTAAAGTTTGATACTAGAACATTTTAAATAGGGCGTAAACTTAAAATAATCCATGGACCTAGGGGTGACACAATTAAGTAAACACTCCCGTTTATCTTATTTATATTTCTTATAAAAGTATTATCATTATTATTTACGATGTATTATTTTAAAATATAAAAAAATACATAAAAATAGTTAATTTTCGTAACAGTTCTGTTTGTCACATCTTTTTACTCATACACGAATCGTGTATAGTCACACGAATCGTGTAAGGCTCTGACGCGGCTACAGTACAGCTAGGGTTAAATTTAGGGTTTTAATTATTTAATTATATATATTTAGGTTATTAGTTATTTTAATTAAGTTAATTAGTTTTACTTATTATAAAATACCTTAATAAATGTTTTAATCTTAAAATTAGTATTAATTATTATAAGTTTATAAATTGTAACTAGTTTATAATTAGTTAATTAATTAATTTCCTTTTAATTTGTATTAGTTTTAAAAAAAAATGTCATTTAGTTAATTTAATTAAGTTTATATAATAATTGCTTAAAACAAAATTCTAAACATATAGTTTTATTAAAAATTACTATTTTACTAATTACCATCTAGTAATATAATTATCGCATCATAATTAGCATAATTTCATTTAGTTTCTTTTTAAGTTAATTATTGTAATCTTGTAATTTTATTTAGTAAATTAGTTAAGTTATTTTCTTTTACTGTTATACTATAAATTCCTAATCTAAAACCCCCTTTAATTAAGTTTGACATCAAAGACTATTAAAAACCATTAAACACTTCATCTCCCTGTGGAACGAATCGGATTTACCAACAAACTAAACTACACGGATAGGACTAGTTGCCTATATATATGTGTGAAATCAACCTAAAATCAATAAAATACCACATATACAATAAATCAATTCGTGTAACAAAACAACTCAAATCAGTTCATAAATAAAGGTCTCGATCGCACACATCATTAGTCGTTCAAAGAGTGGCTCAAAAGGTGATTAAACCGAACCCCTAACAAGTAGCTGCACTCGTATGTTTTAGGGATTGAGTCCGTGATGTTGATAGGGTGATAATGGTTGTAAAAGGTGAGGGGTTTGAGTTGGGTTTTAAGGTTAACGAATCGTTGCAAGTGATGGTTGTTTCTCGGTTGAACAGGAAATCGATAGCAGTAGAATTCTAAATCCTGTTATGGCTGTTAAAGGTTATTGTGATTGAGAGTTATTAAATAACTTGTAATCCGATCGACTGATTTATTTCGTTGAGAACCCGACAGATAGAATCAATATAAGAAGAAAATACCAAAAATAAGAAAAGTAGAAAATGATGTTCTTGTTAGCTCCTGTGATAAATTTGATAGCTGTATCAATTAATCAGACTAATTCCACAGAAATGATAATGACAGATACAAAATTCGCATTATCCCAAGTTTATATAATTTCTATATTTCTATCAGTATTTTATATCTATTTATATATATATTTTGTATTTATATATATGTATATGTATTTGTGAAACTGTATTTATATAATTATACATCAATTATATATATATATATATATATGAATATTAATTTTTATAAAGTAACATATTAATATTATTTATATAATTATTAATATTTAATATTAATTTTAATATTAATAACGAAACTAATAATGATAAATATAATAATAGAATTAATAATGATAGTAATACAAGTAATGATATCAAAATTTCTAAATATAATTAATAATTTACATTACAACTAAATTAATTCAAATCATTCTTATAATAGTAATACCGATTATAATAATACTAATATTATTATTGATAATAGTTATAATAATACTATAGAAATTTGTATATATATATATATCAAACTTCATATATATATAATTATATATGTACATATTTATTTGCAAACAATTGTTCGTGAATCGTCAGGCTTGGTCAAATAGGGTAACTAATTATCCAAATAGAGATTTCAGACTTTCTATACTCAACATTTAGGTTTTTGCTTATCGTGTCGGAAACATATAGAGTTTAAGGTTTAAATTTGGTCGGAAATTTCCGGGTCGTTACATAATGGCTTCTATTTATAGAGGTAGAAGGTAGTAGGTAGTTGTGGCAATAAACACGTTTGTTGAATACAGCTATTGATATACAACTTTTAATAAAGCAAATCTGATTCAGGTCAAAGAATCTCTGTCTTCATCAGCTTTAATTAAAGAATCTCTGT
The DNA here is from genome assembly GCF_046630445.1 of Rutidosis leptorrhynchoides. Lineage (NCBI taxonomy): Eukaryota > Viridiplantae > Streptophyta > Magnoliopsida > Asterales > Asteraceae > Rutidosis > Rutidosis leptorrhynchoides. The sequence continues at coordinate 82,746,227 of NC_092334.1, forward strand.
CTTCATCAGCTTTAGTCAAGGAATCTCTGTTACATACATCTTTAATTAAAGCTGCTATGCTATGTCAAATCATCTCAGTTTTCTGAAAGCATCTTTGCTCAGTTATGAATAAAATTAAAGATAACGATTAAAATTTATTCAAATTAAAGATAACGATTACAAATTATTCAAATTACTGAAACTAAACACAAATCAAACTGAAATTAAATTAAGCATTTAAAGTTCTAAAGTTTGGTGGAAGGTCCAAATGTGTTGAGTGAGATCTTCTCGGAGTTGGTCATGAATAATTTCTTGATCTCTTACATCACGACTTGTAGATCGATTCCTTACAAAGTTAGAATTAGCTTCTCTAGTGCTAAGTAATTCTTCCTCGAGCCTTGAAATGTTGAAGCCATTATCCTCAACTATCATGTTGTGCAATAACACACAACAATATAATATTCGTCTCAACTTGTTGACACTTTGTGGTCGTCCAGCCATTTGTAGAATATGAAATCTACCCTGAAGAACACCGAATGTTCTCTCAACATCTTTACGTGCACTTTCTTGGAAGCGTTTAAATTTTATACGGGTCTCTTCGGTTGGGGTCGAATACGCCTTGATTAATGTTGCCAATCTGGGTAAATGCCATTAGCTAAATAATAACCATTTATGTAAGTATTACCATTTACAGTAAATGGTGCAAATGGTGCAGTTCCATTTTGATGTCATCAAACAACGAAGATTGATTCAAAACATTAACATCGTTATTTATGTATTTTTATTTAACGCCCTTAATCGATAGAAATTTTTTTTTTTTTTTTTTTTTGGTGACCGCCCAGACCAAGTGATATGCTGCGGCGCGGCAAACCTTGATCGCGGCGCGGCCTTTCAAAGAAATACGGATCTGTTTAACAGCCCTCCTGGAATCCAAACACGTTATATGCCGCGGCGCGGCAATTGAGGTCGCGGCGCGGCAATTGAGGTCGCGGCGCGGCCTTACACTGACGCTGGTTCTGATCTGCAACTTGTTATAAAAACCACATTTTCACCATTTCAATATCACCCATCACATTTTAACAACATAATTCATAAACAAGCATCATTAAAAACGGTTTCATACGTCATTAAGTCTTACAAACATCATTTAGTCATGAGCGTTACGTTTACACATTTTAAACATACTATTTGGTCCCAAATCTCAAAAGAAACATAATTTATGAACATAAAAGACTTAGCGTTGATAAGCGGTATCGTATGAGCTAGATTCAAAATGGGGACTTGCAATACCACTTACTAAAGACCAATACTCCGCTATCCTTACATAGTCTCCTTACCTTCACGGTGTCCTTTCGTTCCTATAAAACATAAAACAACACTGGGGTAAGTTTTACGCTTAGTGAGTTATAGGCGAATAAAGAAACACATGTCATTGAGCATAATCATTGCATCACTTAGTCTTTCCAACCTAAAGCGGTTGCTTACTTACTTTCGGATCCGACTCCTTTCCTTACCATAGACATAACTTACTAAGGCCAATCCTAGTAATTATGTCTAAGCTAAACATAACCATAGGCATACACATATGCCTAAGCTACCTTAATCACATTGCATACATATTTACATAGACACCCTAGATGTCTAAGCTAAGTCATACCATAGGCAAGATCATTAAGCAAGCTTAATGACCTTGCCTAAATCTAAGCTATCCATCTAGTGCACTTAGTCGTTGTCCTCTTGCACGGATGCAATCCGGAAACACTAAGTCACTCTTGACCCACCCAATTTACCCCCTATAAACTCACCTTGATTAAGCGAGATTCCTTGATCACTTGGAGCTCCTTTGCCTTGATTAACACCTATACATGAGCTAGTCTCGTCATTAACATAATCCAACGAAATTACATTTTTCAAAAACTTACAACACTTTCATATACCTACACATTTGACTTAATCCTCTTTTTACCCCATTAATCACATGAACACTTACATACATGACATTTTAACTTATCTTTTCCTTTATTCCATTATAACAAACATTAACATTCAAACATAAATTCCCTAATTACATAATTTCTCTAGTTTATCTCTTACAAACATGACTTGTAATTCTTTCAAGCATTTCATCAAGCATCAAATGTGCATAAACCCATTTCAACTACTAATATCCTTAAAATCATCATACATCCAAATATCATTACTTACGACAACATCAACAATTTACACATAAACTTTCTTCTTTACAAATTAACTAAATTTCATAAACATCTTCATTGAGGCGTTTCATCAAACACCTAGAGTGCATGACTTGATTCTAGACTATAAACATCACCAAATTCACAATATTCATATCATACACTCAATTAGCAAGTTCATTCATGAACTTACATCCAACATCAATAAAGATTCATTTTTACTCATACACATGTGTATACTTACAACATACAACAACTTATAAGCTTGAGATTCATCTAAAACACCCAATTTTAGTGATACTTAGACATAGAAGTTCATACCTTATCTTTAGGGATTTAAGAACCCTAATTATGCACAATGGAGAAGAAATAGAAGATTTACAACTTGCTATAGTGATTAAGGCACACTAGATTTCATAAATTCCTAATTGCATGCACTAAATTCTTCCAATTGAAGGTTCTCCTTCTTCCTCTTGCTTGGGTCGCCACTTACACACACACACACACACACACACCTTATGTGTTTTAATTTGCAACTGATAACAAAATTCTGCATTTAACATCTTTTTATTAAATTAACTTTGCTTTATTTGCACTTTCTACCCTCCCCACCAAAACTCTATTATAGGAGGTCCTTAAATCTAAGTTTGCATCTCTAGTCCCTTCCAACTTAACTAACAAACATTAAATATTATCCATTTATTATACAAAATCATACCATCAATATATATATATATATAACAATTTTAAATTACATAAAATATTACCTTAAATAATTGGGATGTTACAACTCTCCCCCCGTTGGATTGTTCACGTCCTCGCGAACCACTCTTGGTGCAACGATGGATAATACTTCATAATCCATTCCTCGGGTTCCCACGTACATTCGGAACACTTTCTAAATTGCCATAACACTTTTAATAATGTCACTGACTTATTTCTTAATTGCTTAACCTTTTGATCCAAAATCTTTATGTGCTTTTCAGCATATCTTAACTTATAATCGACCTCAATCTCATTTAATGGAACATAAGTTGATTCATCCGCCAAACACTTTCTTAATTGTGACATGTGAAACGTGTCATGTATTTTACTCAATTCATTGGGCAAGGCCAAACGGTAAGCTACCCGACTTTCGCGACTATCTGAAATGGTCCCACAAATCTTGGACCCAATTTTCCCCTCTTTCTAAACCGAATTATACCCTTCCACGGGGAAACTTTAAGCATTACCTTATCACCCACTTGAAATTCGATCGGCTTCCTTCTCTTATCCGTATATGACTTTTGTCGATCTTGTGCCGCTTTCATTCTTTCACGAATTTGATCAGTCATTTCGATTGTTTGTTGTACTACTTCTGTGCTTCCTAATTCTCTTTGACCCACTTCACCCCAACATATTGGGGTCCTACACCTTCTCCCATACAACATCTCATAAGGCGCCATTTCGATGGTAGAATGATAACTATTATTGTACGAAAATTCAACTAGAGGTAGATGAGTATCCCAACTACCACCAAAATCAATGACACACGCCCTCAACATATCCTCAAGAGTTTGGATAGTTCGCTCACTTTGACCATCTGTTTGTGGGTGAAACGCGGTACTCACATAAAACTTGGTGCCCATCTCTTCTTGAAACTTCCTCCAATATCGAGAGGTAAATCGGGTGTCACTGTCCAAAACAATGGAAACTGGCACTCCATGCCTTGCAACAACCTCCTTCATATATAACTTAGACATTGCTTCCGACGATGAAGCTTCTTTTATCGCCAAAAATAACGCACTCTTAGTCAATCTATCAACAATAACCCAAATGGCGTCATGTTGTCGAGGGGTCTTAGGCAACTTAGTCACTAAATCCATCGCGATGTGCTCCCATTTCCATACCGGTACTTCTAATGGTTGAAGTTTACCATACGGCATTTGATGATCGGCTTTCACTTGGAGGCAAGTAAGACACTTATGAACATACTTTACTATATCTCTTTTCATTCCTAGCCACCAATAGTCTTTCCTTAGGTCTCTATACATTTTCATAGCGCCGGGGTGAATCGAATACTTAGATTTGTGAGCTAAGTCAAGGAGCTCATTTCTAACACCACTTTGTAAAGGTACCCAAATTCTTCCATATCTAAGCTTTAGACCACGGGAATCTACCATGAAATCATTAACTTCCCCTTTGATCCTTTCCTTCCTCACGTTTTCAGGGGTTAACACTTCATCTTGTGCTACTCGGATACTATCGAATATTTGTAGTGATATTACCATGACCAAACTCGTTACCTTAATCGGTTGGTGGCTCAACTTCCTACTAAGAGCATCCGCCACCACATTAGCCTTCCAGGGGTGATACAAAATTTCACAATCATAATCTTTCACCAAGTCTAGCCCTCTTCTTTGCCTATCATTCAAATCTCTTTCGTCGAACAAGTACTTTAAGTTCTTATGATCGGTATAAATATAGAACTTTACACCATAAAGATAATGACGCCATATTTTCAGAGCAAAAACCACGGCCGTTAATTCTAAATCATGGGTGGGATAAGCTTTTTCATGCGTTTTCAATTGACGAGAAGCATAAGCCATGACCTTCCCATTTTGCATTAGCACACATCCCAAGCCTTTCTTAAAGCATCGCAATAAACCGTCATATTCTCATTTCCTTCCGGTAAAACTAGTATAGGAGCTTGAACAAGTTTCTCCTTAAGGAGTTGAAATGCTTGTTCTTGTTTTTCTTCCCATTTCCATTGCACGTTCTTACGAGTTAAATTAGTGAGTGGGGTGGCTATTCTTGAAAAATATTGTATAAGCCGTCGATAATACCCCGCTAAGCCTAGAAAACTCCTAACTTCGGTGGGATTCATAGGCGGTTCCCATCTCATTATCGCTTCAATCTTTGTCGGATCAACACAAATACCCTTCTTATTAATGACATGTCCTAAAAATTGAACTTCACGAAGCCAAAATTCGCACTTAGAGAACTTTGCAAACAAATTTTCTCTCCTTAAAGTTTCTAACACTTGTCGTAAATGCACCGCATGCTCCTCTTCCCCCTTAGAATACACTAAAATATCGTCAATGAATACTATCACAAACCTATCGAGCATTGGTCGACAAACCCTATTCATCAAATCCATAAACGTGGCCGGAGCATTAGTTAACCCAAAAGGCATAACCACAAATTCATAATGACCATACCTCGTGCGAAAAGCCGTTTTAGGGATATCCTCTTCCTTCACCTTTAATTGATGATAACCCTACCTTAGATCTATCTTTGAAAGGAAACATGCACCTTGTAATTGATCAAACAAGTCATCTATCCTCGGCAATGGATATTTATTCTTAATAGTGACCTTATTCAATTCACGATAATCGATACACATTCTCATTGTTCCATCCTTCTTTTTCACAAACAAAACCGGAGCTCCCCAAGGTGAGCTACTAGGACGTATAAAATCTTTATCTATCAAATCTTGTAGTTGAATCATCATTTCCCTCATTTCCGACGGAGATAATCGATAAGGTGCTTTGGCAATTGGCGTGGCTCCGGGAATCAACTCTATTCTAAACTCTACTTCTCGATCGGGAGGAAAACCGGGCAATTCATCCGGGAACACATCCGAAAACTCATTAACTATCGGTACATCACTTATTCCAACAACTTTCTTCGAATCATTTATCACATGTGCCAAAAATGTGCAACACCCATGGGACAAAAATCGTTTAGCTCTAGCATACGTGCATATAGGAATAGCACGTCTAGCCCGTTCCCCATAAATCCAAATAACCTTCCCACTTGGTGATTGAACTAATACAATTTTCTTACGACATAGTATTATTCCTTCATTGTCATCTAGCCAATCCATACCTACAATTACTTGAAATTCTCCCATATGCATGGGTATTAAATCTATAACAAACTTTTCATCATCCAAAATAATTTCACACCCCTTAATTACACTATATACCATAACGGTTTTATTGTCCGCTATCTCAACCTCTAAAGGATGCTCTAACATACTTGGGGTCATATCAAAATGTTCACAAAAAGAATAAGAGACAAACGACCGCGTAGCACCGGAATCAAACAAAACATGCACAGGTAAAGAGTTTACAATAAAGGTACCTGACACCACATTTTGGGATTCCTTAGCTTCGAGAGCGGTAATCTGATGAGCTCGGGCTCTTGGTCGGCTATCACTTGTCTTTGGTTCCGTTTTAACTTCCTTCTTAACACCACCACTTGCCAAATCTTTCTTATACTCTGGACATTCGGCTTGAAAATGACCCTTTTCAAAATAATAATAACACTGTTTTCCCTTCTTAGGACATTTGGCGGCTCTATGACCCGGTTTTCCACATGAATAACAATCAGTAGTACCCACTTTACACTCGCCCGTATGATTCTTACCACACCTATTACACGTCTTCACTTCTTTACCACCACCCTTCCCCGGCGTGAAACCCCCTTTTGATTTGTGCGAGAATTCGGAATTAAACTTACCTTTCTTCGGGCTCATACTATGTGATGTGTGCAGCGGTGTATACGAAATAGATTATATTTTACTACGAAATACTATTAAATACGATACAATTTACACAAGTTATTTATTTATTTACAGATGAGATATACCTAAACCTTGCTACAACACTATAGGCAGTGTACCTAATCGTAGAGTAGTATAGTTTTTAGCAAGTCCGGTTCGTTCTACAGGGAGCTGGCTTATTTTACACTATATTTATTTTACAACTATATTTATATATATATATATATATATATATATATATATATATATATATATATATAAGTATTATTATTATAAAAGGGGGTTTTACCGTTTAATGACTGGTTTGTCGATTTTAAGTCTTATATCACAGTTAAAACCTAATGCAAAATATTAAATATAAATATAACTTAATTTAAAGTGTAAAGTAAATGACGATAAATAAAAGTGCGATAATTAAAAGTGCGATAATTTAAAGTACGATAAATAAAATGACGGTAAATAAAAGTGCGATGAGATGTAAAATAAAGGAATTATGCTTATTTAAACTTCCATGATCATGATGTTTGACGTGTTGATTTTAATTTCTTACCATGGGTTAATTGTCCTTTGTCCTGGATTATTCGATATGTCCATCTGGTTTTGTCCATAATAGTCCATCGGTCATAATTATAAAGTGCGAGGGTCTTCGCCAAATTAACCTTATATCCGAAGTCAAATATTCCAACTAATTGGGGACTTAAACTATAACAAGGTCTTAATACTTTGTTTAATGAATACACTAGGTTATCGACTGTGTGTAATCCAAGGTTTTAATACTTTGTTAACAATTACACCAATTACCCTTGAATGTAATCCACCCCTGTTTTTGATTGCTTAACATGTTGGAAACATTTAGTCATGTAAATATCAATCTCAATTAATATATATATATATATATATATATATATATATATATATATATATATATATATATATATATATATATATAAACATGGAAAAGTTCGAGTCTTATTTAAACTTCCGTAATCATGATGTTTGACGTGTTGATTTTAATTTATTACCATGGGTTAATTGTCCTTTATCCTGGATTATTCGACATGTCCATCTAGTTTTGTCCATAATAGTCCATCGGTCATAATTATAAAGTGCGAGGGTCTTCGCCAAATTAACCTTATATCTGAAGTCAAATATTCCAACTAATTGGGGACTTAAACTGTAACAAGGTCTTAATACTTTGTTTAATGAATACACTAGGTTATCGACTGTGTGTAATCCAAGGTTTTAATACTTTGTTAACAATTACACCAATTACCCTTGAATGTAATCCACCCCTGTTTTTGTAGTGACCCGAACTTTTCCATTTTTATATATATTAATTGAGATTGATATTTACATGACTAAATGTTTCCAACGTGTTAAGCAATCAAACTTGTTAAGACTTGATTAAATGAAATAAGTTTCATATAGATAATTGATCACCCAAGTTGACCGTCGATTCATGAACGTTACAAATTTGTAAAAACTACATGTTGTGGTATATATAGACATATATATATATATATATATATATGGTTGACATGAGATTATGATGAGTAAGTATCTAACTAAGTATATTAACAATGTGTGATATACATAAGAAATGAGATTACTAAGTTAAGAAACTCGAAATGATATATATAACGATTATCGTTATGATAACGTCTACTAAATACATATGTATCATATTAAGATATTGATACACTATATTTAACATGATAAAATGATATTTAAATGTATCATTAAGTGTGTTAACAATGAACTACATATGTAAAAACAAGACTACTAACTCAAGAATTACGAAACGAGACTTATATGTAACGATTATCGTTGTAACGATATTTTAATGTATATATATCATATTAAGAGATATTCATACATCATAATATCATGATAATATAATAATTTAACATCTCATTTGATATAAAAACCATTGGGTTAACAACATTAATTGAGATCATTAACTTAAAGGTTTCAAAACAACACTTACATGTAACGACTAACGAAGACTTAACGACTCCATTAGAATGTATATACATGTTGTGTTTTGATATGTATTCTTACACTTTTGAAAGACTTCAAGACACATATCAAAATACTTCTACTTAACAAAAATGCTTACAATTACATCCTCGTTCAGTTTCATCAACAATTCTATTCGTATGCACCCGTATTCGTACTCGTACAATACACAGCTTTTAGATGTATGTACTATTGGTATATACACTCCAATGATCAGCTTTTAGAAGCCCATGTGAGTCACCTAACATATGTGGGAACTATCATTTAGCAACTAGCATGAAATATCTCATAAAATTACAAAAATATTAGTAATCATTCATGACTTATTTACATGAAAACAAAATTACATATCCTTTATATCTAATCCATATACCAACGACCAAAAACACCTACAAACACTTTCATTCTTCAATTTTCTTCATCTAATTGATCTCTCTCAAGTTCCATCTTCAAGTTCTAAGTGTTCTTCATAAATTCCATAAGTGTAGTTTCATAAAAATCAAGAATACTTCCAAGTTTGCAAGTCTACTTCCAAGTTTGCAAGTCTACTTCCAAGCTTTCTAATCCATTCCAAGTATTCATCTAAGATCAAGAAAGCTTTTTTATTTACATAAGGTTATATTTCTAATTCAAGGTAATATTCATATTCAAATTTGATTCAATTTCTACAACTATAACAATCTTATTTCGAGTGAAAATCTTACTTGAACTGTTTTCGTGTCATGATTCTGCTTCAAGAACTTTCAAGCCATCCAAGGATCATTTGAAGCTAGATCTATTTTTCTCATTTCTAGTAGTTTTATCCCGAAAACTTGAGATAGTAATGATGTTCATAACATCATTCCATTCATACATATAAAGCTATCTTATTCGAAGGTTTAAACTTGTAATCACTAGAACATAGTTTAGTTAATTCTAAATTTGTTCGCAAACAAAAGTTAATCCTTCTAACTTGACTTTTAAAATTAACTAAACACATGTTCTATATCTATATGATATGCTAACTTAATGATTTAAAACCTGGAAACACGATGAACACCATAAAATCGGATATACGCCGTCGTAGTGAAACCGGGAGCTGTTTTGGTTTGGATAATTAAAAACTATGATAAACTTTGATTTAAAAGTTGTTCTTCTGGGAAAATGATTTTTCATATGAACATGAAACTATATCCAAAAATCTTGGTTAAACTCAAAGTGAAAGTATGTTTTTCAAAATGGTCATCATGATGTCGTTCTTTCGATGGAAATGACTACCTCTTTAGTAATTGACATGTAACTTAAATTTCCGACTATAAACCTATACTTTTTCTGTTTAGATTCTTAAATTAGAGTTCAATATTAAACCATAGCAATATGATTCACTTAAAACGGATTTAAAATGAAGAAGTTATGGGTAAAACAAATTGGATATTTTTGATCTTTTTAGCTACGGGAAATGTTTAACAAATCTATACAAATCATATCCTAGCTAACTTATATTATATTATACATGTATTCTAATATATTATGTAATCTTGGGATATCATAGACACGTATGCAAATGTTTTGACATATCATATCGACCCATGTATATATATTATTTGGAACAACCATAGACACTCTATATGCAGTAATGTTGGAGTTAGCTATACAGGGTTGAGGTTGATTCCAAAAATATATATACTTTGAGTTGTGATCTAGCCTGAGACGTGTATACACTGGGTCGTGGATTGATTCAAGATATTATATATCGATTTATTTCTGTACATCTAACTGTGGACAACTAGTTGTAGGTTACTAACGAGGACAGCTGACTTAATACACTCAAATCTTTAAAACATAATAAAAATAGTTGTAATTATATTTTGATCATACTTTGATATATATGTACATATTTGTATAGGTTCGTGAATCGATCTGTGGCCAAGTCTTATTTTCGAGGAAGGAAATATCTGTGAAAGTGAGTTATAGTCCCACTTTTAAAATCTAATATTTTTGGGATGAGAATACATGCAGGTTTTATAAATGATTTACAAAATAGACACAAGTACGTGAAACTACATTCTATGGTTGAATTATCGAAATCGAATATGCCCCTTTTTATTAAGTCTGGTAATCTAAGAATTAGGGAACAGACACCCTAATTGACGCGAATCCTAAAGATAGATCTATTGAGCCTAACAAACCCCATCCAAAGTACCGGATGCTTTAGTACTTCGAAATTTATATCATATCCGAAGGGCGTCCCGGAATGATGGGGATATTCTTATATATGCATCTTGTCAATGTCGGTTACCAGGTGTTCACCATATGAATGATTTTTATCTCTATGTATGTGATGCGTATTGAAATATGAAATCTTGTGGTCTATTGTTACGATTTGATATATATAGGTTAAACCTATAACTCACCAACATTTTTGTTGACGTTTAAAGCATGTTTATTCTCAGGTGAATACTAAGAGCTTCCGCTGTTGCATACTAAAATAAGGACAAGATTTGGAGTCCATGTTTGTATGATATTGTGTAAAAACTTCATTCAAGAAACATATGTCGATGTAATATATTTCTATTGTAAACCATTATGTAATGGTCATGTGTAAACAGTATATTTTAGATTATCATTATTTGATAATCTACGTAATGCTTTTAAAAACCTTTATTGATAAAATAAAGGTTATGGTTGTTTTAAAAATGAATGCAGTCTTTGAAAAACGTCTCATATAGAGGTCAAAACCTCGCAACGAAATCAATTAATATGGAACGTTTATAATCAATATAAGCGGGACATTTCAGTTGGTATCCGAGCGTTGGTCTTAGAGAACCAGAAAATTTGCATTAGTGTGTCTTATCGAGTTTGTTAGGATGCATTAGTGAGTCTGGACTTCGACCATGTTTTCTTTAAAAATGATTGCTTAACATTTTTGTTGGAAACTATATATTATTAACATGTAAATATTATGTGATATATTAATCTCTTAATATGTTTGATATTGTGTGATAGATGTCTACCTCTAGCACAAATCCCATTGACTCACCTAATAATAACGAAGAGTCGAATATATATTGGCAAGATTCACAAGTTCCCGAAGAACCGGAAGAAGAGGAAACGGAACCGGAAGAAGAGGAACCGGAAGAAGAGGAACTGATAATGCTAAAAACGAACATATATTTCATAGCATTATTCCTCAAGAAAGACAAGCTTTTAGTTGCAATTGTTCTATTTACAAGTGATATTCGTTTAAATAATAAAAGGTGAAGACAAAAGACAGATTCGACGAATTGAAGACGCAAACGACCAAAAAGCTCAAAAGAACAAAAGACAATTAAAAAGGTTCCAATTATTGATAAGAAACGTCTCGAAATCACAAGAGTACAAGATTCAAAACGCAAAGTACAAGATATTAAATTGTACGCGAGGACGTTCGAAAATCCGGAACCGGGACCAGAGTCAACTCTTAACGCTCGACGCAACGGACTAAAAATTACAAGTTAACTATGTATATAAATATAATATAATATATAATTAATTATATTAATTATATATATATTATATATATATATAAAAAACCGTCGGCAGAGAAAACTCCAAGGGCTGAGCTGTAAATACTATCTCCGCGACTCGCGGAGTTTGAGGAGCATTTTGCCGCGAGTCGCGGAGCCCCAATTTTCAACTCTGGCTATAAAGCCAACCGAATTCTGATCAAATTTCATCATCTTTTTCTTCCTCTTCATACGTAAAATTTATATTTATATTTATAATTTATATTTTAATTTTAATTTTAATTTTAAATCCTAATAATAAGGGTATGTTAGCGAATGTTGTAAGGGTGTAAGTCGAAATTCTGTCCGTGTAACGCTACGCTATTTTTAATCATTGTAAGTTATGTTCAACCTTTTTATATTAATGTCTCGTAGCTAAGTTATTATTATGCTTATTTAAAACGAAGTAATCATGATGTTGGGCTAATTACTAAAATTGGGTAATTGGGCTTTGTACCATAATTGGGGTTTGGATAAAAGAACGACACTTGTGGAAATTAGACTATGGGCTATTAATGGGCTTTATATTTGTTTAACTAAATGAAAGTTTGTTAATGTTAATATAAAGATTTACAATTGGGCGTCCCTATAAATTACCATATACACTCGATCGGACACGATGGGCGGGGTATTTATATGTACGAATAATCGTTCATTTAACCGGACACGGGAATGGATTAATAGCCACTAGAATAATTAAAACAGGGGTGAAATTACATTCAAGGGTAATTGGTGTAATTGTTAACAAAGTAGTAAAACCTTGGTTTACACGCAGTCGATAACCTGGTGTATTCATTAAACAAAGTATTAAAACCTTGTTACAATTCGAATCCCCAATTAGTTGGAATATTTAACTTCGGGTATAATAATAATTTGATGAGGACACTCGCACTTTATATTTATGACTGATGGACTGTTATGGACAAAAACCAGACGGACATATTGAATAATCCAGGACAAAGGACAATTAACCCATGGGCATAAAACCAAAATCAACACGTCAAACATCATGATTACGGAAGTTTAAATAAGCATAATTCTTTTATTTCATATTTAATTTCCTTTATTTTATATTTAATTGCACTTCTAATTATCGCACTTTTATTTATTGTTATTTAATCGCACTTTTAATTATCGTACTTTTTAATTAACGCAATTTTATTTTATCGCATTTTTATTATTCGCAATTTCATTATCGTTATTTACTTTACGCTTTAATTTAAGTCTTGTATTTATCTTATATTTTACATTAGGTTTTAACTGCGACTAAAGTTTTAAAATCGACAAACCGGTCATTAAACGGTAAAAACCCCCCTTTATAATAATAATATTATTTATATATATGTTTGTATTTTTATAAAAGTAAACTAATATAGCGTTGAGCTTTGTTTAAAGATTTCCCTGTGGAACGAACCGGACTTACTAAAAACTACACTACTGTACGATTAGGTACACTGCCTATAAGTGTTGTAGCAAGGTTTAAGTATATCCATTCTATAAATAAATAAATATCTTGTGTAAAATTGTATCGTATTTAATAGTATTTCCTGCTAAAATTAATAACTATTTTATATACACCCCGCTGCACCTCAAGTATTTTTGGCGCCGCTGCCGGGGAACTCATCTTAAAAGCCGGAAGCGCAACGCTAATATAAAAAAAAAGATTTTTTGTTTACTTTTATTAAAATTCGTTTTTGTAAAAATACGTTTTAATTATTGAAAAATATAAAAAGAAAAACAAAAATATAAGCATTTTTAAGATTTTGTTAAATATTTAAGTTTTATAAGTTTCTTTATCTTTATTTTAGTCTATAATAATATAAATTTTATTAAACATCTTTCATTTATATAAAAAAAAAAACAGAAAACATAAAATAAAAAAAAAAATAAAGAAAACGCGTAAAAACTCAACCCTGTCAGCTGAATTTCTGATCCCCGCGACTCGCGGGGTTTTCTTCTTTAATTGCCGCGACTCGCGGAGCTACTCTGACACGCGAACAGAAGCCCTAAAACTGCATTAATTACGGGTTATTAATTATTATTATTATTATTTAACCTAATTATTATTATTATTATTATTAGTTTTAGTTTTATTTTTACTTTTTACTTTTTATTTATATATTTTAGTTAAATTAGTTTTATTAAATTATAAAATTAATAGTTTTATAAAATAAATAATATAAAAATAATATTTTTATAAAAATTGTACTTTTTACAACTTTTTGGTATATTTTTATATTTTGTCCCTTTTTAATCGTTGTAGCGTAATATTTGTATTTTTAGCTCATATTTAATTTTAAACTTAGTTTTTGCTATAGTTATTTTTACTCCTAGATTTTTAGGCTTTGCCGTAGAATTCCTTAAGTACTTTTTCTTTAGACTAAAGATTTAGGTGCTTTAGAATTTTGCGACGCCTTTTTAAGTTTTAGTTTTTTTTTTTTAAGTTATTTCCATTTGGGATTTAGTTTTTCCCTGTAAGTTTTAATATTTTTAGACCTTTTACTATGTACCAATTATCATTCCAATTAGTAATTTCAATTTGCGATTATAATTTTAAGTTAGTTGTAGTAATAAGGTTAGGTTAGTAAAGTATTTTTAAGTTTTATAAGTTTCTTTTATTTTTCCGTCACCTTTTATTTTTCAACCATTTTTTTTTCTTTTTTTCAACCCTTTTCGACGAACTCTTTTTCTCTCTTATTTCTCGCCATTCTAGTTTTTAGGACATAGATTTTTATTCTACTTCTTATCTAAATTTCTTAAAATTACAAAAATTTATTTTAAGTGGTTAAATTAATAGACATCAAAATTTTCTGGTTCGTAGTAATAGTTGGATTTGTACGTGGACCGGGTTATTGGAGCCAAACAGTCCTCAATTATATTGAGACCAAACGAATCCTGCCCCTCTGCTGCATCTTTTGGCTATTCGAAACGTGGGCAAAATCAGAAAAGTCTATTGATTGGATAACTTATTATAATTTTTCTTTCTTTTTTAAAACTAATAGGATATTCAGTGAATGCACCGAGCAAGACGTTCATCACCTTTTGTACGTTCACCACCTGTAACTAGATCAAGACATCGTTTAACAAATATAACCGCCGTTGATTTTTCTTTAGAATCATCATCTAGTCGACCAAGTACTTCAGTTCAAATTTCCGATAATCCATTTTTTGAACCCAACCTCACAATTGAGAATCCAGAGAATATTCAGGAACGGTTCATAGATCCTGAACCACTAAACTTTCCTCCGGAACCACCAATCATTCAAACAGAGATTGTTGAGGAACGAACGATTAAATCAGAATCATCTAGTGATACCGAGTCAACAAATTCAATTATGGAGAATCTGGAACCTTTAAGTATGGAAGACCGAATGAGAGCTAAACGCACTGGCCAAGGTCACGCAATTACTCATCCAGACATTAATGCGCCAGATTATGAAATCAAAGGACAAATTCTACACATGGTGACTAATCAATGCCAATTTAGTGGTGCACCGAAGGAAGATCCAAATGAACATCTACGTACCTTTAATAGGATCTGCACACTATTTAAAATCCGAGAAGTGGAGGATGAACAGATATATCTCATGTTATTTCCCTGGACTTTAAAGGGAGAAGCCAAAGATTGGTTGGAATCGTTACCTGAAGGGGCGATCGATACATGGGATGTTTTAATTGACAAATTTCTTAAACAATTCTTTCCTGCATCTAAAGCCGTAAGACTTCAAGCAGAAATTGTTACGTTCACACAGAAGCCAAATGAAACTCTATATGAGGCTTGGACAAGATATGGAAAGTTATTAAGAGGATGTCCGCAACATGGTTTAGACACCTGTCAAATAGTACAAATATTCTACCGAGGATGCGACATCACTACAAGAAAAGACATAGATATAGCAGCTGGTGGTTCTATTATGAAGAAAACCGAAACTGATGCTTACAAAATTATTGATAACACTGCTTACCACTCACATGAGTGGCACCAAGAAAAAGATATCATTAGATCATCTAAAGCAGCTAGAGCCGATTCTAGCCATGACTTAGATTCCATTTCCGCAAAGATAGATGCTTTCGAGAGACGAATGGAAAAGATGACTAAAGATATTCATGCTATACGAATTAGTTGTGAGCAGTGTGGAGGACCACATTTGACAAAAGATTGTCTCAGTATTGAATTAACAATGGAACAAAGAGAGAATATTTCATACATAAACCAAAGGCCTGGAAATAATTATCAGAATAATTATCAACCGCCAAGACCGATTTACAATCAAAACCAGAATTATAACCGAAATATTCCATACAACAACCAACAAGGTCCTAGCAATCAACAAGTATCCAATAATAATTACAATCAGCAAAGACCAAATTTTCAAAACAAACCACCACAACAAACCGATGATAAAAAGCCGAATTTAGAAGATATGATGACAAAGCTAGTTGAAACTCAAACACAGTTTTTCACATCTCAAAAACAAACCAATGAACAAAATGCTCAAGCATTTAGAAATCAACAAGCTTCTATTCAAAATCTGGAACAAGAAGTAAGTAACCTAGCAAGGTTAATAGGTGAAAGAAAACCGGGAAGTCTACCTAGTGATACAAATGCTAACCCACGGAATGAAACAGCTAAAGCTATTACCACAAGAAGTGGTACAACACTTAAATCACCTGAAATACCTGTAACTTCTGATGAAACTATTCCTACTCCACAAGAACCACAACCTGATCAAGATAAGGAAAAAGAACCGGTAGTTGAAAAGGTTAATGAAAATAACACAGTTAAGGATAAACCTTATGTTAAACCATACCAACCACCACTTCCTTATCCGAGTAAAATGAAGAAAGAAAAACTTGAAGCCGAGCAATCCAAATTCTTGGATATGTTTAAACAGATAAATGTAAATCTTCCTTTCATTGATGTGATTTCAGGAATGCCAAGATATGCTAAATTCTTGAAAGATCTAATCACAAATAGAAAGAAAATGGAAGAACTCTCGGCTGTTACTATGAATGCTAATTGTTCAGCAGTACTGTTGAATAAGATACCAGAAAAACTATCTGATCCAGGAAGTTTCACAATTCCATGTTTTCTGGGTAGTCTTAGTTCAATAGAAGCATTGGCAGACTTAGGTGCTAGTATAAATCTAATGCCGTATTCACTATACGCTAAACTAGACCTTGGAGAATTAAAACCAACCAGAATAAGCATACAGCTAGCCGATAGATCAATAAAATATCCTAGAGGGATAATGGAGAATATGCTAGTTAAAGTTGGTACTTTAGTATTTCTAGTAGATTTTGTTGTTTTGGACATGGAAGAAGATTCTCAAGTTCCTCTCATATTAGGAAGACCATTCTTAAACACGGCTAAAGCAATGATAGACGTGTTCGGTAAGAAACTGACCCTAAGTATAGAGGATGAGAGTGTTACCTTTTCAGTTGATAGAGCAATGCAACAACCACAATCTGCAGATGATACATGTTATTATATTCAAACTATAGATGCACATGCAGAATTATTAGAAGAATTTCCAGAATTACAAGGAACAGGAGAATGTTCTTTAGGAGAAGGTAATGAACCAATTGATGAAGCTGAAATGTTAGCTACACTAATAGCTAATGGATATGAACCAACAACAGAAGAAATTCAAATGCTAAAAGAAGAAGACAGATATCGATATAAATCATCGATAGAAGAACCTCCGAAATTAGAGTTAAAGCCACTTCCAAACCATTTGGAATACGCTTATTTACATGGTGAATCTGAATTACCTGTAATAATATCGTCTTCTCTTACTGAAAATGAAAAATCACAACTCATTTCTGTGTTGAAAGCTCATAAACCAGCCATTGCATGGAAGATTCATGATATTAAAGGAATAAGTCCTTCGTATTGCACACATAAAATCCTTATGGAAGAAGGTCATAAAACGTATGTGCAACGCCAACGAAGACTAAATCCTAATATGCAAGATGTAGTTAAAAAGGAAATTATTAAACTGCTAGATGCAGGTTTGATATATCCAATCTCTGATAGTCCATGGGTAAGCCCAGTTCAATGCGTACCTAAGAAGGGTGGCATGACTGTCATCACAAATGAGAAAAATGAGCTTATTCCTACTAGGACTGTAACAGGATGGCGTGTATGTATTGATTATAGAAAATTAAATGACGCCACCAGAAAAGATCACTTTCCCTTACCTTTCATAGATCAAATGTTGGAAAGATTAGCCGGAAATAGTTACTATTGTTTTCTAGATGGATTTTCCGGATATTTTCAAATTCCAATAGCACCCGAGGACCAAGAGAAAACCACATTCACGTGCCCTTATGGTACTTTTGCTTACAAACGCATGCCATTTGGACTTTGTAACACCCCTGCAACCTTTCAAAGGTGTATGATGGCGATTTTTCATGACATGATAGAAGAATGCATGGAAGTATTCATGGATGACTTTTTAGTCTTCGGTGATACATTTAAATCATGTCTAGTTAATCTGGAACGAATGCTAATTAGATGCGAAAAATCAAATCTAGTACTTAATTGGGAGAAATGCCATTTCATGGTTAAAGAAGGCATCGTTCTTGGACATAAAATTTCAAAAGAAGGAATTGAAGTGGATAGAGCTAAAGTAGATGTAATTGCTAAACTTCCACATCCCACAAATGTTAGAGGAGTTAGGAGTTTTCTAGGGCATGCCGGTTTTTACCGACGTTTTATAAAAGATTTTTCTAAAATTGCCACTCCAATGAATAAACTCCTAGAAAAGGATGCGCCATTCATCTTTTCATATGAGTGTATCAAATCTTTTAATATTCTTAAAGAAAAACTCACTAATGCACCGATCATGATAACACCAAATTGGAATCTACCATTTGAACTAATGTGCGATGCAAGTGATTTTGCAATGGGAGCCGTTTTAGGACAAAGGATTGAAAAACGATTTCAACCTATATATTATGCTAGTAAGACGTTACAAGGAGCACAAACGAACTATACAACTACTGAAAAAGAACTCCTTGCTATTGTCTTTGCTTTTGACAAATTTCGATCATATCTCGTTCTAGCAAAAACGGTGGTCTATACCGACCATTCTGCTCTTAGATACCTATTTTCAAAACAAGATGCTAAACCAAGATTAATCCGTTGGATCTTACTCTTACAAGAGTTTGATATTGAAATCCGAGATAAAAGAGGAGCAGAAAATCTCGCCGCTGATCATCTTTCTTGTCTTGAAAATCCCGAATTAGAAGTTCTGAATGAATCGGCCATACAAGACAACTTTCCTGATGAATATCTATTGAAGATAGATTATAAAGAAATCCCATGGTTTGCAGACTATGCAAACTACTTAGTTTGTGGATTCCTTGAAAAAGGATTATCATACCAAAGATGAAAGAAATTCTTCAGTGATATAAAACACTATTTCTGGGAAGATCCACATCTGTTTAAAAGGTGTCCCGATGGAATAATACGCCGATGTGTATTTGGAGATGAAGCTAGTAAAATTTTAAACCATTGTCACACAGGACCAACAGGAGGGCATTATGGGCCTCAACTAACAGCAAGAAAAGTTTATGAAGCTGGATTCTATTGGCCTACAATTTACAAAGACGCACACCTTCTTTGCAAATCCTGTGATGCATGTCAAAGGGCCGGAAAAATAAGTCAACGTGATGAAATGCCACAAAATGTCATCCAAGTATGTGAAGTATTTGACATTTGGGGTATTGACTTTATGGGTCCATTTCCAAAATCTCGTAATAATTTATATATACTCGTAGCCATTGATTATGTATCTAAATGGGCGGAAGCACAAGCTCTCCCAACTAACGATGCACGAGTTGTAGTAAACTTTTTAAAACGTCTTTTTGCAAGGTTTGGAACACCGAAAGCTTTAATAAGTGATCGGGGTACTCATTTCTGTAATAATCAACTTGAGAAAGTTCTTAAAAGATATGGAGTAACTCATAAAATCTCCACCGCATATCATCCACAAACAAGTGGACAAGTTGAAAATACCAACCGAGCTTTAAAACGTATTCTAGAGAAAACCGTAGGATCAAATCCGAAGGAATGGTCCATTAAATTGGAGGATGCACTCTGGGCTTTTAGAACAGCCTACAAAACTCCAATTGGAACCACACCTTTTAGACTTGTTTATGGAAAAGCATGTCATCTTCCAGTAGAAATTGAACACAAAGCATTTTGGGCTTTGAAGACATGTAATCTTGATTTACATGAAGCTGGACGTCTACGATTAAGTCAACTAAATGAATTAGAAGAATTAAGACATGAAGCATACGAAAATTCGTTAATCTATAAAGAAAGAACGAAGAAATGGCATGATAAAAGAATCAGAAGTTCAAAAGAATTTAAAGAAGGAGACAGAGTTCTTCTTTTCAATTCACGATTCAAGCTATTTCCTGGAAAATTGAAATCAAGATGGTCTGGACCATTCATAGTCAAAAGAGTTTTCCCATACGGAACGATAGAATTAATAAATTCAAATGGGATTGAATTTAAAGTTAATGGTCACAGAGTTAAACATTACATACATGGTCCGATGGAAGTCGACAACGAAGTTAATCACAATTTCGACACCACAGCTAACTAAGTGTGGGGAGAATCAAGTCTTTAAAGGATAATATGTATTTCTGTTAGAGTTAGATTGTCTGTTTTCGTATAGTTCTCGAAAATAGAACACGTATGGTCTTTCCCTAGCAGACCCTAAAGAACTAGTCTTCTCCCCCCATTCTGAATTTTTATTTTTTTTAGGTTTTTACGAAATGAAGACTGCCTGTGAATTAAACCATGGTCTAATGCTACACGCTTTGATCACTAAACGTAATAATGACATACTACCGAGCGAATTAGTATCAGTAATCAGAGAAAGAATGGACGGAGTTAGAAAAGGATCCAGATGCGAAGATAATAAGTTACAATTTGGTAAAGGAAAATCAAAATCCGCAGCGAAAAGAAGAGCACGACACCTAGAACGATGTCACAAATGCGGAAAATGGTCACATGGAGGTAAATGTTCAAATAATCAAACCTATTCAAATACCGAATTTGTTACTTTATGCAGAGACGGACCGTTCATATGTTTAGAAGAAAAGACAATGAATGCTCGAGGTTACGCCTATGCAGCCATGGAAAACCAATTAAACCGACTATCTTATGAATATAATAGATCATATAACTAAGAAATCTATTTCACAGGTATGTCTGTACAGTTTTTATTTTTATTTTTATTTTTAACCTTTTGATAATAAACGCTAATTTGTTCGCTAAAAAGTATTAAATTGGTATTAAATAAAATTAGGTTTGGCGACCGAAATTATTGATATCATTCAAAAATTTATTACATCACTGCGAAATTTAACGTTTATTCTTAAGGTATAAATATCTTTAATCAATCAACCCAAAATATTTCAAAAATTCGTCATGAGTTAAATTAGGTCTTTGAACCGAAATTACTTTACCGAAAAGAGGGGCGCATATTTTTGATAATATTTGATTGATTAAAGTGGGATAAAAAGACAAAAAGATTTTTAATTTATTTTTTATTTTTTACCATGTTTTTAAAATTAATATTTAAATCTTAAATTAATATTGTAAATTTTGTAAAAACAATATATTTAAAATTGTAAATATTTGAAAAATTAATATAAGTTTGGTATGAATTTATAATATGAATTTGTAAATTAAGTTTGGTGTGAATTTTTAATTTTTAAAATATGAATTTTTAATTTTATGCATTTCAAATTTTAAGTTTGGTGTGATTTTTTTTATTAATTTTGAATTTTATATTTAAGTTGTGTGAATTTAAAAACAAAAATTTACTTTATCTCATTAAGTTAAGAATATGATTTTTAAAATTCGTCGTAAGTTGAAGACTAGGTCTTTGAACCGAAATTGCTTTACCCGAGGGAGGGACGAGAACTTTTATTATCATTATTTTTAATCTTATTGATTTAAAGTATGCCAAAAAAAAAAAAAATTAAAAAAACCCAAAAATCTTAGCTTTTAAAACAATCGCTATAAAAAGACAAATTTTAAAATTTTGTCGAAGGACGGACTAGGACATCGACCCGAAACGACCTCGTCCTAAATAACAAGGGAAACAAAATTTTAAAATTAATTTCTTAATTGTTTTATAAGTTAAAGATTATATAAAAAAAAAAAAAAAGAGCAAACTCCGCGACTCGCGGAGTTTGCAGTGCAAAACCTCCGCGACTCGCGGAGGGACCAAAATCCAGAAAAAAAATAAAAGAGCTGCACGAACTGATCAGCTCCCACACACATAAACACCCAAATACTGCGAAAAAAGAACCCGAAAATACACCCAAAAACACCCCAAAAATCTCAATTTTTAACCGTTAATCACCAAATTTTTTGCTAAAATCATGTTGAGAAGGATGCTATCTAAGAATTTCTCAAGAAAAACGGTAAATTTCTACACCTAAACACCATTAATTCGAAATTAGGTGTTCTTGAGCTATTTTTCCCCAATTTGATTTTGATGCTTTTTAGTGTAATTAGACTTAAATTGTTTATGTATTATGCTTGTATAACCTAGATTGATGCTGTTTAACATGATTAGAAGCCTTAAACTACAAATTTTGAATAATCTAGGGTTTGTGTTCTTGAGCAATTTGGGGCTTTTTGATATAAACAGGTTATGGCCGATTTTTGTCATGAATTGTTGCTAAATTGAGTAGTGTAACATGTCTAGGTAGTTAAATGATCCAAACTTTGAGCCTAAACATGATTTTGAGAATTAAAGTGGACTTTTTCAAGTCTAAAATTCATGAACTTGATTTTTGAAAGATAATGCCATTTGAGACTTGTTTAATTGCTATTAATGATTATTTTGACATGTTATTTGAGTTGAATGCTTATGAACTTGGCGAACATTTTCGTATATGCTTATTTGAAAAAGTGTAGATTTGATAAAAATGTGAAAATAAGCTTAAGTTTGATATAAATTGATAATGTCATTGTAATTATTTTGATTGATGATTTTGCTGACACTAATGCATATTTGGATGCACAAAATTTGTGTTTGATGTGTTTTGCAGAATGAAAGGGGTGAATCTTCATCCCAAGCCCGCCATGCTCCTGCCGAGAATTTGGAACAACAGGAGGTAGATAACTACTACAAGCAGGATGTACCTCATCCAGTCATGACCTTTTCCGATATGCATTTGGAAGAGTTGCACCCGAACCTGAGATTTGACAGACTTTGGATAGATTATCCAAAATATCAACGGGGTTTGCATACTCTTCACTCTAAGGTTGTTAAGGTACCGAGGGTCATAGAATGGGGACCCTTGGAAGCTGTAGAATTGGCCGGGCCAATTAGGGAATTACTTGTACAGAGGTATGGTAATTCTTCTTTTAATGACTGGATATGTTTATTCACCATACGCAGACCTGTATATAAAGTATGGTGTGAAGAGTTGTTATGTAGTATAGAGTTGAATGATCGGGTAGCTAGTTTAACCGATCGTTCTTTTATTAGATTTTTGTTAGGCGGTTCGATGCGCCACATGTCTTTACTGGACATGGCTCAGGCTTTACGTATATATACGCCTGAGGAGTTAGCGTCTGCCGATTGTAGAGGATTGATACTAAACGGTAGAAAGATAGATGAGAATTTTGATACACACGGTGTGGGGAGTCAAATGACAAGCCATCACCGTTTCAAAGGGGGAAACTACTCTTATTTGGATATAGATAGAGCCGAATTAAGAGTAATACATAGGTTTTTAGCTAATTCGATTACACAAAGGGGTAAAAACAAAGAAAAGGTAAATGAACAAGATTTGTTTTACCATATGTGTATTCGAGACCCACAGAGCGCTGTAAGTATACCATATTGTGTGGGTTATTATTTATCAGCTATGGTTCGGGGGATGCGTCCACATAGCATAATAGGAGGTGGTATTTTTATTACTTTGATTGGTGAATATCTCGGTGTGGATATAAGTCGGGGGGGATTATTAGTAGAAGAACCAGAACCCCGCGACACTATAGGTTTAAATGTATACCATGGTGCGAAAGTTTTGAAGCGGCGAAATAACGCCGCAGTACGATACCATGGTAGACATCCACAGGTGGAGAGAAACCAGCAACAAGGTAATGTAGGAGGGGGGAATGAGATGCAAGAAATGCATAGGTTTATAGCTTCTCAGGAATACGAAAATGCTAGACAGAGAGCATTTGAAGATTGGCAAGTTCATCAGAACCAGATCATAGCGCATTGCCAACATATAGGTAGAAACTATATTCTTACACCGAAACCCGTCTTCCTTCCTTGGTCGATAGAGATGCAGCCACCATATCCTACGTATGACCCTGCCGAAGCATTCTATAGCACTTATGGTTATGCCTGGAACCCCTATTGGTACCAATATCATCCTTAGTATACTTATTTTTTTTTTATTTTGTAATTTGTAATTATTGATACATTTAATATTTTTGTTAATATTGTAATCATTTTTATAATTATCTAACTTTTATTCTTAGACTTTAATAATTTTTGAATGTGGGGTAATATACCAAACTTCAAAAATATGTATATATGTTTGCAGTTTATCTTATGTACACAACAGGGTAAAACAACGCATTTTCAAAGACTGGCATTAAGTTCAGCAAAAGCAACTAATTTTGACGACAAGATGCAAAATATATGTGAAATAACAACAAGACGGAATGAACAAATGATGTGCACCATTTATCATTCAGCAAACAAACGCCAATATATTTGGAAACTTTGGTAAAATTTAATCATTTTCACACAAATCACCCTCAATAATTTAAATTGTTACTGATTTCTTGCAAATGAGGGCATTGCAAGATCTTAAGTGTGGGAAGGGGTTAAATTCTTTCGTATTTTAAAATTTTTTATATTAAACAACTTGGTTACCATTAAAAATACTAGTAAAGCAGTAGTTGTATTAGAATCTAGTGCTCTCTGATAATAAAGAACAGCCCTAGTCTTATATACTGACTACCCAATTCTAGTAAAATTTTTCAAAATTTTCAATTAAATGAATTCAAAATCATGTTTATACATATTTATGAACGATAAAACTAGGTTTTAACACCGAAATTATTGTTACCTCGGAAAGGACATAAATTGAGAAACAAACTAAAATGTTAAAATTCATTTAAAATGGAATAGAGGACGATAAAAAGGAAAATAAAAAGCCAAGTGTGGGAAAATTTACCAAGTTATTTTAAACATATGTCACATATATCTGTAACAAATAACTGAAAATACTTTTGCTTTGGACTAAACTAAACTGTTTTACCCGATGAAAGAAAAGAAGAGATGGATCTACATGATGAATCAATTCCATCATTAAAAGGAAGTAAAGTCTTCCGAAAAAGAAATGCGCTTCTTGATTTAGGTCATGAAGTTGTCGTCCAGACCAGCTGTAGGTTGACGAAAAATCTAGAAAAGTCATCACTAAAATCAGCAGGAAATCCACGGACCTCAGCATTAAACAGGGTCGCCAAGTGGTCAGATTTATCCTAACCATGAGAAGGATTTATCTCGTACAATGGGGAGGCACCGTGCAAATTAGCTGGATAAGACTAATGAATCAGATCCCCAGAAAGGATAATCTCCTTAAAGATTAAAAATCAGCTTTTAAGCCTGATATTACTCAATCCTAGAGATTGACCTTAAAGATTGAGAATTCAAACTCATGGAATTCAATGATATCTAAACTCGAGCTTAAACGAGAAAATATTTTGATCAAAATTACAAACCGATTTGTTTTCTGAAAACCCTATTTTCAATGCGTTCATTACCATTGAACGTAAAATCCTAGGAATTCACCTGGAATTCATTAGGTCACCTGAACTAAATCGGGTGTCAACCGTAAGAACGGTGGTTGCATAGCATGGTCAAAGACAGGACCTTGTGCCAGACCGAAAAATTATAAGGGTGAGCTTTACTATTGCACCTACCAAGGATAGTAATTGCGTCCGACACGTTATAGACCATAATCAAAAGCATGTCACGGGACATTGCCTTAACAGTTGCTTGTTCAACGCTTTCCTTTCAACCGGACGGTAGTTTACCGAAAGGTAATATACGGGACAAGTAAACTGGACGTGTTGCTTTCCAAATACAAGGTTAGCAAGTGGGTGACACAAAACCGCAAGTTTTGAGCTAAAATTTTCAAATCTGAAACCCACCAAACCCACAAAAATATTTTGCAAACACCGGTAAAGGGTTATTCCGGAAAACTTATCTAGGGTAAAAACTAGATTTCAAAAGATCAAATGTTTTCATAAAGATCCAATTTCCTTAATGGATCTAAATTTTTATAGTCATGTGGGACTGTAAACCATATCGTTACTACCATTGTTTATACCGCCGTATAGAAATCACTGATGTACAAAGTGTGAAGAATAAAGAAGTGATTCTAGTATTTCAAGACGATATTGCTTGAGGACAAGCAACGCTCAAGTGTGGGAATATTTGATAATGCTAAAAACGAACATATATTTCATAGCATTATTCCTCAAGAAAGACAAGCTTTTAGTTGCAATTGTTCTATTTACAAGTGATATTCGTTTAAATAATAAAAGGTGAAGACAAAAGACAGATTCGACGAATTGAAGACGCAAACGACCAAAAAGCTCAAAAGAACAAAAGACAATCAAAAAGGTTCCAATTATTGATAAGAAACGTCTCGAAATCACAAGAGTACAAGATTCAAAACGCAAAGTACAAGATATTAAATTGTACGCGAGGACGTTCGAAAATCCGGAACCGGGACCAGAGTCAACTCTTAACGCTCGACGCAACGGACTAAAAATTACAAGTTAACTATGTATATAAATATAATATAATATATAATTAATTATATTAATTATATATATATTATATATATATATATAAAAAACCGTCGGCAGAGAAAACTCCAAGGGCTGAGCTGTAAATACTATCTCCGCGACTCGCGGAGTTTGAGGAACATTTTGCCGCGAGTCGCGGAGCCCCAATTTTCAACTCTGGCTATAAAGCCAACCGAATTCTGATCAAATTTCATCATCTTTTTCTTCCTCTTCATACGTAAAATTTATATTTATATTTATAATTTATATTTTAATTTTAATTTTAATTTTAAATCCTAATAATAAGGGTATGTTAGCGAATAAGTCGAAATTCTGTCCGTGTAACGCTACGCTATTTTTAATCATTGTAAGTTATGTTCAATCTTTTTATATTAATGTCTCGTAGCTAAGTTATTATTATGCTTATTTAAAACGAAGTAATCATGATGTTGGGCTAATTACTAAAATTGGGTAATTGGGCTTTGTACCATAATTGGGGTTTGGATAAAAGAACGACACTTGTGGAAATTAGACTATGGGCTATTAATGGGCTTTATATTTGTTTAACTAAATGAAAGTTTGTTAATGTTAATATAAAGATTTACAATTGGGCGTCCCTATAAATTACCATATACACTCGATCGGACATGATGGGCGGGGTATTTATATGTACGAATAATCGTTCATTTAACCGGACACGGGAATGGATTAATAGCCACTAGAATAATTAAAACAGGGGTGAAATTACATTCAAGGGTAATTGGTGTAATTGTTAACAAAGTAGTAAAACCTTGGTTTACACGCAGTCGATAACCTGGTGTATTCATTAAACAAAGTATTAAAACCTTGTTACAATTCGAATCCCCAATTAGTTGGAATATTTAACTTCGGGTATAATAATAATTTGATGAGGACACTCGCACTTTATATTTATGACTGATGGACTGTTATGGACAAAAACCAGACGGACATATTGAATAATCCAGGACAAAGGACAATTAACCCATGGGCATAAAACCAAAATCAACACGTCAAACATCATGATTACGGAAGTTTAAATAAGCATAATTCTTTTATTTCATATTTAATTTCCTTTATTTTATATTTAATTGCACTTCTAATTATCGCACTTTTATTTATTGTTATTTAATCGCACTTTTAATTATCGTAATTTTTAATTATCGCAATTTTATTTTATCGCATTTTTATTATTCGCAATTTCATTATCGTTATTTACTTTACGCTTTAATTTAAGTCTTGTATTTATCTTATATTTTACATTAGGTTTTAACTGCGACTAAAGTTTTAAAATCGACAAACCGGTCATTAAACGGTAAAAACCCCCCTTTATAATAATAATATTATTTATATATATGTTTGTATTTTTATAAAAGTAAACTAATATAGCGTTGAGCTTTGTTTAAAGATTTCCCTGTGGAACGAACCGGACTTACTAAAAACTACACTACTGTACGATTAGGTACACTGCCTATAAGTGTTGTAGCAAGGTTTAAGTATATCCATTCTATAAATAAATAAATATCTTGTGTAAAATTGTATCGTATTTAATAGTATTTCCTGCTAAAATTAATAACTATTTTATATACACCCCGCTGCACATCAGGAACCAGAAGAAGAGGAACCGGAAGAAGAAGAGGTTCCGGAGGGGGGAATAGTAGGAACCACAGAAAACCGGTCAAATAAAAGAAAATCCTCAACCAATGGACCAAAGTTAATAATGGACAATGGTGTTTCCACTAAGGAAGCAAAATATTGGAAAAATTACCAATTTTCTGATGAATCATATCCTGATGAGGATTCCGATGATGTTATAGAAATTACCCCGACCCAATTTAATGAGGCAAAAGAAAATAATAAGGGAAAAGGCATCAAAATAGAGAAATCTGATTCCGACCCCGATGAACTTTATATGTACCGTCAACACCCGTATTTTCAATATCGTGACAATAACCTGGGAACCTCTAAACCACCAGGTTTTTCTAAACCAATGTGGAAAACTACGGCTCGTATTAGAGGAACATCATATATCCCTAGAAAATTAGGAAAAAGAACCAAGTTCGAAGAAGAAGAAACCAGTGATTCAGATTAGAGGGGTGTGAGCATGTTGTGTAATAAATGTATTGTAGTGTGCTTGTACTTTTATGTTCTATGTAAAAATTGATTGTATTGTTTGTTATTACAAATCTAATCCTTGTCTATTTTACAGTATAAAAACAAAATGGACGTTAAGGGTAGACAACCGAATATTTTAGAAGACCTACCAGAGGATATGATTGAGGAAATCTTGTCTAGAGTCGGTCAGAATTCATCAGCACATTTAGTTATGGCGAAATTAACTTGTCAAACATTTGAAAGACTTTCCAGAAATGCCTTAGTTTATAAAAGGCTTTCCTTTGATAGTTGGGGTATATCACATTAGGGAGACTTTAAGTTACGCCGTGTTTTCTTTAAAGCTTTAAATGCTGGGAACCCAAATGCAATTTTACGCTACGGGTTAAGAACCTATTTTGACTCAACATATCCCAACATAGGATTTCGTGAATTAGAAAGAGCTTCTAACATGCAACATAAAGAAGCATGTTATGCTTACGGGTTAGTGATGTTCGCTTCTTACCAAAGTGAGAAAAAGAACATCGGATTACAGCTTTTAAATAAAACTTTTCCACAAGTGACGGATTCAGTAGTTGGGGTGAGAAACAAGGTTTTTAGATTATTACAAGGCTGTTGGACATTACGAAACCCTCGTCCTTTTGACGACATTACAACATGCTGCCTAGCCAATGGTCATAACTGTTATTTTCCACAAGACCAAGGATGGGTAGTCGTCTTAGTAAAACCAGAATGCATGACTTGTTTTTGGACTTATGAATTACGTGTCTTTATTTCCTTTGCTGAACAACTTGCGTATTAACTAGATTTATCTTCAAAACTGTCCTGTATCATAGTGTACTATATTTCATGTTATATGTAATATAGCGAAGTTGTAAGTTTGAAGAATATTTGTATGTGATATATTATTATAATCAGTTTTTCATATGGAATTGTGGTAGTTGAATTGTATATTAGCTACTAAGTATGAACTTAACGGGTAGGTAGTACCCGAATTTAAACTTATAAAATGCTAATATGAAGAAAAAGCTTTTATAAATGAGTTCATATTATGCTACGAGATACTATTGACTACTCTTAATATTCTGTATGATTAACTTGTTTCATTTGACTATTTTGAAGGAAATGGCACCGACTACTCGACACACCTTGAATATGAGCGAAGAGGAATTTCATGCCTTTCTTGCTTCAAACATAGCCGCAGTACAGGCCGCGCTACATACCAACAATAACTCTGAATCTAGCAATACAGCTAACGGCGTAAGAAATCGTGTAGGATGCTCCTACATGGAATTCACTGCCTGCAAACCTTCAGAATTTGATGAGACCGAAGGACCAATCGGATTGAAACGGCGGACCGAGAAAGTTGAATCGGTGTTTGTCATAAGTAAGTGTGCTGAAGGAGACAAAGTGAAGTACGCTACGCATACCTTCACAGGTATTACATTAACATGGTGGAATACATATCTAGAGCAAGTGGGACAAGATGCTGCTTACGCGCTACCGTGGTCAGCATTCAAGCACTTGATAAACGAGAAGTACCATCCCAGAACTGAGGTCAATAAGCTCAAGTCAGAACTTAGAGGGTTACGAACACAGGGATTCGATATTACTTCGTACGAAAGACGATTCACAGAATTGTGCCTATTGTGTCCGAGAGCATTCGAAGATGAGGAAGAGAAGATCGACGCGTTTGTGAAAGGGTTACCGGAGAGAATCCAAGAAGATATAAGTTCACAAGAGCCTGCCTCCATACAAAAGGCATGTAGAATGGCTCACAAACTAGTGAACCAGATTGAGGGAAGAATTAAAGAACAGGCGGTCGAAGAGGCCAACGTGAAGCTAGTCAAAAGAAAGTGGGAGGAAAATGGTGATAAGAGTCACCAATACAACAACAACTATCCCAACAATCGCAACATCAATCCAACTACAACAAACAACACAACAACAACAACAACAACTACAACAATCATCCCAACAACAATAACAACCGCAACAACAACAACAACAATCAGAAGCAGCTATGCCATGTAGTGACCCGAACTTTTCCATGTTTATATATATTAATTGAGATTGATATTTACATGATTAAATGTTTCCAACATGTTAAGCAATCAAACTTGTTAAGACTTGATTAATTGAAATATGTTTCATATAGACAATTGACCACCCAAGTTGACCGGCGATTCACGAACGTTAAAACTTGTAAAAACGACATGACGATATATATATGGATATACATATGGTTAACATGAGATTATGATAAGTAAGTATCTCCATAAGTATATTAACAATGAGTTATATACATATAAACAAGACTACTAACTTAAGGATTTCGAAACGAGACATATATGTAACGATTATCGTTGTAACGACATTTAAATGTATATATATCATATTAAGATATATTAATATATCATAATATCATGATAATATAATAATTTAACATCTCATTAGATATAATAAACAATGGGTTAACAACATTAATTGAGATCGTTAACTTAAAGGTTTCAAAACAACACTTACATGTAACGACTAACGATGACTTAACGACTCAGTTAAAATGTATATACATGTAGTGTATTTAGATGTATTAAAATACTTTTGGAAGACTTCAAGACATATATCAAAACACTCATACTTAACGAAAATGGTTACAGTTACTTTTCCATTCTTTTCTTTCATCAAGAATTCTAGTCATATTCTTACCCGTATTATACACAGCTTCAAAACGTACTTACTATGAGTATATACCAATAGGAACTAGCATGGGATTCCACTCTTGATTATGTCATGTATGAATAATCAATTTTAACTTCTACCATGAGCTAGTCAACTAACTAGAACTCCTTTTAACCCCACTCACCACTCACCAATTACCACTCATCATTCACTCCATTTCACTTCCAATTCTCTTTCTAATTCTCTCTCAACACACACACACACACACTATTATGAATGTATTTTTACAGTAGTTAATCATCATCTTCATCAAAAATCACTTCAATAATCAAGCTATAATCATCATAGGAAGAACACTTCAAGAACACTTCAAAAATCCCTTCAAGTTTACTAATTTACTTCCAAGCTTTCTAATCCATTCCAAGTAATCATCTAAGATCAAGAAACCTTTGTTATATATAGTAGGTTATCTTTCTTATTCAAGGTAATATTCATATTCAAACTTTGATTCAATTTCTATAACTATAAACTATCTTAATTCGAGTAAAAATCTTACTTGAACTTGTTTTTGTGTCATGATCCTACTTCAAGAACTTTCAAGCCATCCAAGATCCTTTGAAGCTAGATCATTTCTTGTCACTTCCAGTAGGTTTACCTACTAAACTTGAGATAGTAATGATGTTCATAACATCATTCGATTCATATATATAAAACTATCTTATTCGAAGGTTTAAACTCGTAATCACTAGAACATAGTTTAGTTAATTCTAAACTTGTTCGCAAACAAAAGTTAATCCTTCTAACTTGACTTTTAAAATTAACTACACACATGTTCTATATCTATATGATATGCTAACTTAATGATTTAAAACCTGGAAACACGAAAAACACCGTAAAACCGGATTTACGCCGTCGTAGTAACACCGCGGGCTGTTTTGGGTTAGTTAATTAAAAACTATGATAAACTTTGATTTAAAAGTTGTTATTCTGAGAAAATTATTTTTATTATGAACATGAAACTATATCCAAAAATTATGGTTAAACTCAAAGTGGAAGTATGTTTTCTAAAATGGTCATCTAGACGTCGTTCTTTCGACTGAAATGACTACCTTTACAAAAACGACTTGTAACTTATTTTTCCGACTATAAACCTATACTTTTCTGTTTAGATTCATAAAATAGAGTTCAATATGAAACCATAGCAATTTGATTCACTCAAAACGGATTTAAAATGAAGAAGTTATGGGTAAAACAAGATTGGATAATTTTTCTCATTTTAGCTACGTGAAAATTGGTAACAAATCTATTCCAACCATAACTTAATCAACTTGTATTGTATATTATGTAATCTTGAGATACCATAGACACGTATACAATGTTTCGACCTATCATGTCGACACATCTATATATATTTCGGAACAACCATAGACACTCTATATGTGAATGTTGGAGTTAGCTATACAGGGTTGAGGTTGATTCTAAAATATATATAGTTTGAGTTGTGATCAATACTGAGATACGTATACACTGGGTCGTGGATTGATTCAAGATAATATTTATCGATTTATTTCTGTACATCTAATTGTGGACAACTAGTTGTAGGTTACTAACGAGGACAGCTGACTTAATAAACTTAAAACATCAAAATATATTAAAAGTGTTGTAAATATATTTTAAACATACTTTGATATATATGTATATATTGTTATAGGTTCGTGAATCAACCAGTGGCCAAGTCTTACTTCCCGATGAAGTAAAAATCTGTGAAAGTGAGTTATAGTCCCACTTTTAAAATCTAATATTTTGGGATGAGAATACATGCAGGTTTTATAAATGATATACAAAATAGACACAAGTACGTGAAACTACATTCTATGGTTGAATTATCGAAATCGAATATGCCCCTTTTTATTAAGTCTGGTAATCTAAGAATTAGGGAACAGACACCCTAATTGACGCGAATCCTAAAGATAGATCTATTGGGCCTAACAAACCCCATCCAAAGTACCGGATGCTTTAGTACTTCGAAATTTATATCATATCCGAAGGGTGTCCCGGAATGATGGGGATATTCTTATATATGCATCTTGTTAATGTCGGTTACCAGGTGTTCACCATATGAATGATTTTTATTCTCTATGTATGGGATGTATATTGAAATATGAAATCTTGTGGTCTATTGTTACGATTTGATATATATAGGTTAAACCTATAACTCACCAACATTTTTGTTGACGTTTTAAGCATGTTTATTCTCAGGTGATTATTAAGAGCTTCCGCTGTCGCATACTTAAATAAGGACGAGATTTGGAGTCCATGTTTGTATGATATTGTGTAAAAACTGCATTCAAGAAACTTATTTTGTTGTAACATATTTGTATTGTAAACCATTATGTAATGGTCGTGTGTAAACATGATATTTTAGATTATCATTATTTGATAATCTACGTAAAGCTTTTTAAACCTTTATTGATGAAATAAAGGTTATGGTTTGTTTTAAAATGAATGCAGTCTTTGAAAAACATCTCATATAGAGGTCAAAACCTCGCAACGAAATCAATTAATATGGAACGTTTTTAATCAATAAGAACGGGACATTTCAGTTGGTATCAGAGCGTTGGTCTTAGAGAACCAGAAAATTTGCATTAGTGTGTCTTATCGAGTTTGTTAGGATGCATTAGTGAGTCTGGACTTCGACCGTGTTTTCTTTAAAAATGATTGCTTAACAAATTTTGTTGGAAACTATATATTTTTAACATCTGAATATTATGTGATATATTAATCTTTTAACGCGTTTGATATTATGTGATAGATGTCTACCTCTAGAACAAGTCCCATTGACTCACCTAATAATAATGAAGAGTCAAATATAAATTGGAATGATTCGTGGACTGATTCACAAGTTCCCGAAGAGGAACCGGAAGAAGAGTCAGAACCGGAAGAAGAATCGAAACCGGAAGAAGAATCGGAACCGGATGAAGAAATAGAACCGGTGGGGGAAATAATAAAACAGTTAAGTAAAAGAAAATCCTCAACCAACCGACCAAGGTTAATTATGGTCAATGGTGTTTCCGCCAAGGAAGCAAAATATTGGGAGGATTACCAATTCTCCGATGAATCGGATTCCGACGAGAATTCCGATGATGTTATAGAAATTACCCCAACTGAATTTAAAAAGGCAAAAGAAAATAATAAGGGAAAGGGCATAAAAATAGAGAAATCTAATTCCAACCCCGATGAACTTTATATGTATCGTCAACCCCCGAAGTCCTTAAGTTGTAACAATGACCCGGGAACCTCTAAACCACCAGATTTTTCTAAACCAATGTGGATAATGACGGCTCGTATTAGGGGAACATCATATATCCCTAGAAACTTGGCAAAACGAACCAAAACAAAAGAAGAAGAAACAAGCGAGTCGGAATAAGATAGTTGTATTCGTGTGGTGTAATATAAGTAATATAGTGTGCTTATGCTTTATGATATATGTAAAAATTGCTTGTATTAATAAGTATTTTTTTTATGAATCTAACTCTTGTCTATTTTACAGTATAAAAACACAAAATGGATAGACAACCCAATAATTTAAGAGACCTACCCGGAGACATGATTGATGAAATATTGTCTAGAGTCGGTCAGAATTCTTCAGCACAACTATTTAAGGCGAGATCAGTTTGTAAGACATTCGAAGAACGTTCCAAGAATGCCTTGGTTTATAAAAGGCTTTCGTTCGAAAGATGGGGGATATCACATTGGGAAATCCATAAGTTACGATGTGTTTACTTTGACGCATATATTGCGGGGAACCCAAATGCTATTTTACGCAATGGGTTAAGAAATTATTTTGACTCAATATATCCGAATATTGGACTTCGTGATTTAGAAAAAGCGGCTAACATGCAACATAAAGAAGCATGTTATGATTACGAATTAGTAATGTTCGCTTCTCACCAAAGTGAGAACAAGAACATCGGGCTACAACTATTAAACAAAATGTTCCCACAAGTGACGGAGTCGGTAATTGGGGTAAGAAATGAGGTTTTTAGATTGTTACGGGACTGTTGGACATTACGTAACCCTCGTCCCATTGACGACGTTACAACACGCTGTCTTATCAACGGCCATAACGGTTATGTTCCACAAGACCAAGGATGGGAAGTAATCCTAGTAAAACCAGAATGCATGACTTGTTTCTGGACGTATGAATTACGTGTCTTTATTGCCTTTGCTGAACGACTTGTGTACTAGCTAGAATTATCTTCACAATCATCTTGTATCAAATTTATTGTGTGCTATATTTCATGCTATATGTAAAATAAGCGGTATTGTAAGTTTGTAAAATATTGTGTAAAAGTTTGAACGCGAAATATTATTATAATCAGTTTTTCATATAGAATTGTAGTAGTTGAATTGTATATTAGCTACTAAGTATGAACTTAACGGGTAGGTACTACCCGAATTTAAACTTATAAAACGCTAATATGAAGAAAAAGCTTTTATAAATGAGTTCATATTATGCTATGAAATACTATTAACTACTCTTAATATTCTGTATGATTAACTTGTTCCATTTGACTATTTTGAAGGAAATGGCACCGACTACTCGACACACCGTGAATATGAATGAAGAGGAATTCCGTACTTTTCTAGCTTCAAACATAGCCGCAGTACAGGCTGCGCTACATACCAACAATAACCTTGGATCTAGCAGTACAGGAAATCGTGTAGGATGCACCTACAAAGAATTCACTGCCTGCAAACCTTTGGAATTTGATGGAACCGAAGGACCGATCGGATTGAAACGGTGGACCGAGAAGGTCGAATCGGTGTTTGCCATAAGTAAATGTACTGAAGAGGACAAAGTGAAGTACGCTACGCATACCTTCACAGGTTCTGCGTTAACATGGTGGAATACCTATCTAGAGCAAGTGGGACAAGACGATGCGTACGCACTACCGTGGTCAGTATTCAAGCACTTGATGAACGAGAAGTACCGTCCCAGAACCGAGGTCAATAAGCTCAAGACAGAACTTAGAGGGTTACGAACCCAAGGATTTGATATTACCACGTACGAAAGACGATTCACAGAATTGTGCCTATTGTGTCCGGGAGCATTCGAAGATGAGGAAGAGAAGATCGGAAGCAGCTATGCCAAAGGTGTGAAAAGTATCACTCGGGGTTCTGCACCAAATTTTTCAACAAGTGTAAAAGAAATGGTCATAGCGCAGCGAAGTGTGAGGTCTACGGACCAGGGGTTAATAGAACGAAAGGAACAAATGGTGTCGGAACGAGTAATGGCGGAGGAAGTAGTGTCGGAGCAAGTTATGCCAATGTAGTTTGTTATAAATGTGGAAAACCGGGCCACATTATTAGAAATTGCCCGAACCAGGAGAACACGAATGGACAAGGCCGCGGAATAGTTTTCAATATTAATGCGGCAGAGGCACAGGAAGACCTGGAGCTTGTTACGGGTACGTTTCTTATTGACAATAAATCTGCTTACGTTTTATTTGATTTGGGTGCGGATAGAAGCTATATGAGTAGAGATTTTTGTGCTAAATTAAGTTGTCCATTGACGCCTTTGGATAGTAAATTTTTACTCGAATTAGCAAATGGTAAATTAATTTCAGCAGATAATATATGTCGGAATCGAGAAATTAAACTGGTTAGCGAAACATTTAAGATTGATTTGATACCTGTAGAGTTAGGGAGTTTTGATGTGATAATCGGTATGGACTGGTTGAAAGAAGTGAAAGCATAGATCGTTTGTTACAAAAATGCAATTCGCATTATACGAGAAAAAGGAAAACCCTTAATGGTGTACGGAGAAAAGGGCAACACGAAGTTACATCTTATTAGTAATTTGAAGGCACAAAAACTAATAAGAAAAGGTTGCTATGCTGTTCTAGCACACGTCGAAAAAGTACAAACTGAAGAAAAGAGCATCAATGATGTTCCCATTGTAAAAGAATTTCCCGATGTATTTCCGAAGGAATTACCGGGATTACCCCCACATCGATCCGTTGAATTTCAAATAGATCTTGTACCAGGAGCTGCACCAATAGCTTGTGCTCCTTACAGACTCGCACCCAGCGAGATGAAAGAACTACAAAACCAATTACAAGAACTTTTAGAGCGTGGTTTCATTCGACCAAGCACATCACCGTGGGGAGCTCCTGTTTTGTTTGTCAAGAAGAAAGATGGTACATTCAGGTTGTGTATCGACTACCGAGAGTTGAACAAACTTACCATCAAGAACCGCTACCCACTACCGAGAATCGACGACTTATTTGATCAACTACAAGGCTCGTCTGTTTATTCAAAGATTGACTTACGTTCCGGGTATCATCAAATGCGGGTGAAAGAAGATGATATTCCAAATACTGCTTTCAGAACATGTTACGGTCATTACGAGTTTATGGTCATGCCATTTGGTTTAACTAATGCACCAGCTGTGTTCATGGACCTTATGAACCGAGTGTGTGGACCATACCTTGACAAGTTTGTCATTGTTTTCATTGATGACATACTTATTTACTCAAAGAATGACCAAGAACACGGTGAACATTTGAGAAAGGTGTTAGAAGTATTGAGGAAGGAAGAATTGTACGCTAAGTTTTCAAAGTGTGCATTTTAGTTGGAAGAAGTTCAATTCCTCGGTCACATAGTGAACAAAGAAGGTATTAAGGTGGATCCGGCAAAGATAGAAACTGTTGAAAAGTGGGAAACCCCGAAAACTCCGAAACACATACGCCAGTTTTTAGGACTAGCTGGTTACTACAGAAGGTTCATCCAAGACTTTCCCAGAATAGCAAAACCCTTGACTGCATTAACGCATAAAGGGAAGAAATTTGAATGGAATGATGAACAAGAGAAAGCGTTTCAGTTATTGAAGAAAAAGCTAACTACGGCACCTATATTGTCATTGCCTGAAGGGAATGATGATTTTGTGATTTATTGTGATGCATCAAAGCAAGGTCTCGGTTGTGTATTAATGCAACGAACGAAGGTGATTGCTTATGCGTCTAGACAATTGAAGATTCACGAACTAAATTATACGACACATGATTTGGAATTAGGCGCGGTTGTTTTTGCATTAAAGACTTGGAGGCACTACTTATATGGGGTCAAAAGTATTATATATACCGACCACAAAAGTCTTCAACACATATTTAATCAGAAACAACTGAATATGAGGCAGCGTAGGTGGATTGAATTATTGAATGATTACGACTTTGAGATTCGTTACCACCCGGGGAAGGCAAATGTGGTAGCCGATGCCTTGAGCAGGAAGGATAGAGAACCCATTCGAGTAAAATCTATGAATATAATGATTCATAATAACATTACTACTCAAATAAAGGAGGCACAACAAGGAGTTTTAAAAGAGGGAAATTTAAAGGATGAAATACCCAAAGGATCGGAGAAGCATCTTAATATTCGGGAAGACGGAACCCGGTATAGGGCTGAAAGGATTTGGGTACCAAAATTTGGAGAGATGAGAGAAATGGTACTTAGAGAAGCTCATAAAACCAGATACTCAATACATCCTGGAACGGGGAAGATGTACAAGGATCTCAAGAAACATTTTTGGTGGCCGGGTATGAAAGCCGATGTTGCTAAATACGTAGGAGAATGTTTGATGTGTTCTAAGGTCAAAGCTGAGCATCAGAAACCATCAGGTCTACTTCAACAACCCGAAATCCCGGAATGGAAATGGGAAAACATTACCATGGATTTCATCACTAAATTGCCAAGGACTGCAAGTGGTTTTGATACTATTTGGGTAATAGTTGATCGTCTCACCAAATCAGCACACTTCCTACCAATAAGAGAAGATGACAAGATGGAGAAGTTAGCACGACTGTATTTGAAGGAAGTCGTCTCCAGACATGGAATACCAATCTCTATTATCTCTGATAGGGATGGCAGATTTATTTCAAGATTCTGGCAGACATTACAGCAAGCATTAGGAACTCGTCTAGACATGAGTACTGCCTATCATCCACAAACTGATGGGCAGAGCGAAAGGACGATACAAACGCTTGAAGACATGTTACGAGCATATGTTATTGATTTCGGAAACAGTTGGGATCGACATCTACCGTTAGCAGAATTTTCCTACAACAACAGCTACCATTCAAGCATTGAGATGGCGCCGTTTGAAGCACTTTATGGTAGAAAGTGCAGGTCTCCGATTTGTTGGAGTGAAGTGGGGGATAGACAGATTACGGGTCCGGAGATTATACAAGAAACTACCGAGAAGATCATCCAAATTCAACAACGGTTGAAAACCGCCCAAAGTCGACAAAAGAGCTACGCTGACATTAAAAGAAAAGATATAGAATTTGAAATTGGAGAGATGGTCATGCTTAAAGTTGCACCTTGGAAAGGCGTTGTTCGATTTGGTAAACGAGGGAAATTAAATCCAAGGTATATTGGACCATTCAAGATTATTGATCGTGTCGGACCAGTAGCTTACCGACTTGAGTTACCTCAACAACTCGCGGCTGTACATAACACTTTCCACGTCTCGAATTTGAAGAAATGTTTTGCTAAAGAAGATCTCACTATTCCGTTAGATGAAATCCAAATCAACGAAAAACTCCAATTCATCGAAGAACCCGTCGAAATAATGGATCGTGAGGTTAAAAGACTTAAGCAAAACAAGATACCAATTGTTAAGGTTCGATGGAATGCTCGTAGAGGACCCGAGTTCACCTGGGAGTGTGAAGATCAGATGAAAAAGAAATACCCGCATCTATTTCCAGAAGATTCGTCAACACCTTCAACAGCTTAAAATTTCGGGACGAAATTTATTTAACGGGTAGGTACTATAGTGACCCGAACTTTTCCATGTTTATATATATTAATTGAGATTGATATTTACATGATTAAATGTTTCCAACATGTTAAGCAATCAAACTTGTTAAGACTTGATTAATTGAAATATGTTTCATATAGACAATTGACCACCCAAGTTGACCGGCGATTCACGAACGTTAAAACGTGTAAAAACGACAAGACGATATATATATGGATATACATATGGTTAACATGAGATTATGAGAAGTAAGTATCTCCATAAGTATATTAACAATGAGTTATATACATATAAACAAGACTACTAACTTAAGGATTTCGAAACGAGACATATATGTAACGATTATCGTTGTAACAACATTTAAATGTATATATATCATATTAAGATATATTAATATATCATAATATCATGATAATATAATAATTTAACATCTCATTAGATATAATAAACAATGGGTTAACAACATTAATTGAGATCGTTAACTTAAAGGTTTCAAAACAACACTTACATGTAACGACTAACGATGACTTAACGACTCAGTTAAAATGTATATACATGTAGTGTATTTAGATGTATTAAAATACTTTTGGAAGACTTCAAGACATATATCAAAACACTCATACTTAACGAA
This sequence comes from Rutidosis leptorrhynchoides, assembly GCF_046630445.1. NCBI lineage: Eukaryota > Viridiplantae > Streptophyta > Magnoliopsida > Asterales > Asteraceae > Rutidosis > Rutidosis leptorrhynchoides. The sequence goes on from NC_092334.1 coordinate 82,787,623, forward strand.
AATGGTTACAGTTACTTTTCCATTCTTTTCTTTCATCAAGAATTCTAGTCATATTCTTACCCGTATTATACACAGCTTCAAAACGTACTTACTATGAGTATATACCAATAGGAACTAGCATGGGATTCCACTCTTGATTATGTCATGTATGACTAATCAATTTTAACTTCTACCATGAGCTAGTCAACAAACTAGAACTCCTTTTAACCCCACTCACCACTCACCAATTACCACTCATCATTCACTCCATTTCACTTCCAATTCTCTTTCTAATTCTCTCTCAACACACACACACACACACTATTATGAACGTATTTTTCCAGTAGTTAATCATCATCTTCATCAAAAATCACTTCAAGAATCAAGCTATAATCATCATAGGAAGAACACTTCAAGAACACTTCAAAAATCCCTTCAAGTTTACTAATTTACTTCCAAGCTTTCTAATCCATTCCAAGTAATCATCTAAGATCAAGAAACCTTTGTTATATACAGTAGGTTATCTTTCTTATTCAAGGTAATATTCATATTCAAACTTTGATTCAATTTCTGTAACTATAAACTATCTTAATTCGAGTAAAAATCTTACTTGAACTTGTTTTTGTGTCATGATCCTACTTCAAGAACTTTCAAGCCATCCAAGATCCTTTGAAGCTAGATCATTTCTTGTCACTTCCAGTAGGTTTACCTACTAAACTTTAGGTAGTAATGATGTTCATAACATCATTCGATTCATATATATAAAACTATCTTATTCGAAGGTTTAAACTCGTAATCACTAGAACATAGTTTAGTTAATTCTAAACTTGTTCGCAAACAAAAGTTAATCCTTCTAACTTGACTTTTAAAATTAAATACACACATGTTCTATATCTATATGATATGCTAACTTAATGATTTAAAACCTGGAAACACGAAAAACACCGTAAAACCGGATTTACGCCGTCGTAGTAACACCGCGGGCTGTTTTGGGTTAGTTAATTAAAAACTATGATAAACTTTGATTTAAAAGTTTTTATTCTGAGAAAATGATTTTTATTATGAACATGAAACTATATCCAAAAATTATGGTTAAACTCAAAGTGGAAGTATGTTTTCTAAAATGGTCATCTAGACGTCGTTCTTTCGACTGAAATGACTACCTTTACAAAAACGGCTTGTAACTTATTTTTCCGACTATAAACCTATACTTTTATGTTTAGATTCATAAAATAGAGTTCAATATGAAACCATAGCAATTTGATTCACTCAAAACGGATTTAAAATGAAGAAGTTATGGGTAAAACAAGATTGGATAATTTTTCTCATTTTAGCTACGTGAAAATTGGTAACAAATCTATTCCAACCATAACTTAATCAACTTGTATTGTATATTATGTAATCTTGAGATACCATAGACACGTATACAATGTTTCGACCTATCATGTCGACACATCTATATATATTTCGGAACAACCATAGACACTCTATATGTGAATGTTGGAGTTAGCTATACAGGGTTGAGGTTGATTCTAAAATATATATAGTTTGAGTTGTGATCAATACTGAGATACGTATACACTGGGTCGTGGATTGATTCAAGATAATATTTATCGATTTATTTCTGTACATCTAATTGTGGACAACTAGTTGTAGGTTACTAACGAGGACAGCTGACTTAATAAACTTAAAACATCAAAATATATTAAAAGTGTTGTAAATATATTTTAAACATACTTTGATATATATGTATATATTGTTATAGGTTCGTGAATCAACAAGTGGCCAAGTCTTATTTCCCGACGAAGTAAAAATCTGTGAAAGTGAGTTATAGTCCCACTTTTAAAATCTAATATTTTGGTATGAGAATACATGCAGGTTTTATAAATGATTTACAAAATAGACACAAGTACGTGAAACTACATTCTATGGTTGAATTATCGAAATCGAATATGCCCCTTTTTATTAAGTCTGGTAAACTAAGAATTAGGGAACAGACACCCTAATTGACGCGAATCCTAAAGATAGATCTATTGGGCCTAACAAACCCCATCCAAAGTACCGGATGCTTTAGTACTTCGAAATTTATATCATATCCGAAGGGTGTCCCGGAATGATGGGGATATTCTTATATATGCATCTTGTTAATGTCGGTTACCAGGTGTTCACCATATGAATGATTTTTATTCTCTATGTATGGGATGTATATTGAAATATGAAATCTTGTGGTCTATTGTTACGATTTGATATATATAGGTTAAACCTATAACTCACCAACATTTTTGTTGACGTTTTAAGCATGTTTATTCTCAGGTGATTATTAAGAGCTTCCGCTGTCGCATACTTAAATAAGGATGAGATTTGGAGTCCATGCTTGTATGATATTGTGTAAAAACTGCATTCAAGAAACTTATTTTGTTGTAACATATTTGTATTGTAAACCATTATGTAATGGTCGTGTGTAAACATGATATTTTAGATTATCATTATTTGATAATCTACGTAAAGCTTTTTAAACCTTTATTGATGAAATAAAGGTTATGGTTTGTTTTAAAATGAATGCAGTCTTTGAAAAACATCTCATATAGAGGTCAAAACCTCGCAACGAAATCAATTAATATGGAACGTTTTTAATCAATAAGAACGGGACATTTCATGCCAAAGGTGTGAAAAGTATCACTCGGGGTTCTGCACCAAATTTTGCAACAAGTGTAAAAGAAATGGTCATAGCGCGGCAAAGTGTGAGGTCTACGGACCAGGGGTTAACAGAACGAAAGGAACAAATGGTGTCGGAACGAGTAATGGCGGAGCAAGTAGTGTCGGAGCAAGTTATGCCAATGTAGTTTGTTATAAATGTGGAAAACCGGGCCACATTATTAAAAATTGCCCGAACCAGGAGAACACGAATGGACAAGGCCGCGGAAGAGTTTTCAATATTAATGCGGCAGAGGCACAGGAAGACCCGGAGCTTGTTACAGGTACGTTTCTTATTGACAATAAATCTGCTTACGTTTTATTTGATTCGGGTGCGGATAGAAGCTATATGAGTAGAGATTTTTGTGCTAAATTAAGTTGTCCATTGATGCCGTTGGATAGTAAATTTTTACTCGAATTAGCAAAGGTAAATTAATTTCAGCAGATTATATATACCGGAATCGAGAAATTAAACTGGGTAGCGAAATATTTAAAATTGATTTGATACCAGTAGAGTTAGGGAGTTTTGATGTAATAGTTGGCATGGACTGGCTGAAGGAGATGAAAGCAGAGATCGTATGTTACAAAAATGCAATTCGCATTGTACGAGAAGAAGGAGAACCCTTAATGGTGTACGGAGAAAAGGGCAACACGAAGCTACATCTTATTAGTAATTTGAAGGCACAAAAACTAATAAGAAAAGGTTGCTATGCTATTCTAGCACACGCCGAGAAAGTACAAACTGAAGAAAAGAGCATCAATGATGTTCCCGTCGCAAAAGAATTTCCCGATGTATTTCCGAAAGAATTACCGGGACTACCTCCACATCGATCTGTTGAATTTCAAATAGATCTTGTACCAGGAGCTGCACCAATAGCTCGTGCTCCTTACAGACTCGCACCCAGCGAGATGAAAGAACTACAAAGCCAACTATAAGAACTATTAGAACGTGGTTTCATTTGACCAAGCACATCACCATGGGGAGCTCTTCTTTTGTTTGTCAAGAAGAAGGATGGTACATTTAGGTTGTGTATTGAATACAGAGAGTTGAATAAACTTACCATCAAAAACCGTTATCCACTACCGAGAATTGATGACTTATTTGATCAACTACAAGGCTCGTCGGTTTATTCGAAAATCGATTTACGTTCTGGATATCATCAAATGCGAGTAAAGGAGGATGATATTCCAAAAACTGCTTTTAGGACGCGTTATGGTCATTACGAGTTTATGGTTATGCCGTTTGGATTGACTAACGCACCAGCTGTGTTCATGGACCTTATGAACCGAGTGTGTGGGCTATATCTTGACAAGTTTGTCATTGTTTTCATCGATGACATACTTATTTACTCAAAGAATGATCAAGAGCACAAAGAACATTTGAGAGAAGTGCTAGAAGTATTGAGGAAAGAAAAACTGTACGCTAAGTTTTCAAAGTGTGCATTTTGGTTGGAAGAAGTTCAATTCCTCGGTCACATAGTGAACAAAGAAGGTATCCAGGTGGACCCGGCAAAGATCGAAACCGTTGAAAAGTGGGAAACCCCAAAAACTCCGAAGCATATACGTCAATTTTTAGGATTGGCTGGTTACTACAGAAGATTCATCAAAGATTTCTCCAAAATAGCCAAACCCTTGACTGCATTAACGCATAAAGGGAAGAAATTTGAATGGAAGGATGAACAAGAGAAGGCGTTTCAGTTATTGAAGAAAAAGCTAACTACGGCACCTATATTGTCATTTCCTGAAGGGAATGATGATTTTGTGATTTATTGCGACGCATTAAAGCAAGGTCTCGGTTGTGTATTAATGCAACGAACGAAGGTGATTGCTTATGCGTCTAGACAATTGAAGATTCACGAATAAAATTATACGACTCACGATTTGGAATTGGGTGCTATTGTTTTTGCATTAAAGACTTGGAGGCATTATTTATATGGGGTCAAAAGTATTATATATACCGACCACAAAAGTCTCCAACATATATTTAATCAGAAGCAACTGAATATGAGACAACGCAGGTGGATTAAATTGTTGAATGATTATGATTTTGAGATTCGATACCACCTGGAGAAGGCGAATGTGGTAGCTGACGCTTTGAGTAGAAAGGATAGAGAACATATACGGGTAAAAGCTATGAATATAATTATTCGTACTAACCTTACTACGCAAATAAAGGAGGCGCAACAGGGGGTTGTAAAAGAGGGAAAGTTGAAGAATGAGATACCCAAAGGATCAGAGAAACATCTTAATATTCGGGAAGACGGAACCCGATATAGGGCTGATAGAATTTAGGTACCAAGGTTTGGAGATGTGAGAGAAATGGTACTTAAGGAAGCACATAAAACCAGATATTCAATACATCCCGGAGCGGGGAAGATGTATAAAGATCTCAAGAAACACTTTTGGTGGCTGGGTATGAAAGCCGATATTGCTAAATATGTAGGAGAATTTTTGACGTGTTCTAAGGTCAAAGCTGAACATCAGAAATCATCAGGTCTACTACAACAACCTGAAATCCCGGAATGGAAATGGAAAACATTACCATGGATTTCATTACTAAATTGCCAAGGACTGCAAGTTGTTATGATACTATTTGGGTAATAGTTGATCGTCTCACCAAGTCAGCACACTTCCTGCCAATGAGAGAAGATGACAAAATGGAGAAGTTGGCGCGATTGTATTTGAAGGAGGTTGTCTCCAGACATGGAATACCCGTCTCTATTATCTCTGATAGGGATGGTAGATTTGTTTCAAGGTTCTGGCAGACGTTGCAACAAGCATTGGGGACTCGTCTAGACATGAGTACTGCCTATCATCTACAAACTGATGGGCAGAGCGAAAGGACGATACAAATGCTTGAAGACATGCTATGAGCATGTGTTATTGATTTCAGAAACAGTTGGGATCGACACCTACCGTTAGCAGAATTTTCCTACAACAACAGTTATCATTCTAGTATTGAGATGGTGCCGTTTGAGGCACTTTATGGTAGAAAGTGCAGGTCTCCGATTTGTTGGAATGAAGTGGGGGATAGACAGATTACGGGTCTGGAGATAATACAAGAAACTACCGAGAAAATCATCCAAATTCAACAACGATTGAAAACCGCCCAGAGTCGACAAAAGAGCTACGCGGACAGTAAAAGAAAAGATATAGAGTTTGAAATTGGAGAAATGGTCATGCTTAAGGTTTCGCCTTGGAAAGGCGTTGTTCGATTTGGTAAACGGGGGAAACTAAATCCAAGGTACATTGGACCATTCAAGGTTATAGATCGTGTCGGACCAGTAGCTTACCAACTGGAGCTACCTCAACAACTCGCGGCTGTACATAACACTTTCCACGTCTCGAATTTGAAGAAATGTTTTGCTAACGAAGATCTCACTATTCCGTTAGACGAAATCCAAATCAATGAAAAACTTCAATTCATTGAAGAACCCGTCGAAATAATGGATCGTGAGGTTAAGAGACTTAAGCAAAACAAGATACCGATTGTTAAGGTGTGACGACCCGGGAATTTCTGACTAAATTTAAACTTAATATTTATATGATTTCGATACGATAAGCAAAGTGTGTAATGTTGAGTCTCAAAAATTTTGAAACTATATTCATATAATCATATACCTTTGACTATGTCCCGACGATTCACGAACAACAAATTTTAAATAGTTACATATAATATAATTATTAGATATTAAATAATTAGTAAAATGAAATATTAATATATGAAATTTCAAATTGAATTATAGTTGTTATATTAGTATTTATGTTATTACTTTCATTATTATTAGTAATATCAATGTCAATATTATTATTATTATTATTATTATATATATATATATATATATATATATATATATATATATATATATAATATGAAATTGGATACATCCAATTACAAATATTATTTTTATTATTAGAGATATCATTATTATTGTAATTAGGATTTTAGTTATTATTAAAATGATTATTATATTTATTATTTTTATAAATAACCATTAAAATTAAAAATCAATATTAACATTATGATATATTCATTAATAATATCATTTTTATTGTTATGAATTATTTTCATTAACATGATAGATAATATTATTATAATTATTATTATTTATTAAATTATTAATTTTATGAATACTATAATTATTATTATTCTATTTAATTATTCATTAATATTAAAGATGTAAAGAAATCGTATATATATGAATATGAATTTGGCAATCAGAATCTGCTTTACATCCTTGTCAACTGTAACTAGTTTTGTTTTTGGTCTTCAATTTGTTAACCATCGTTATTAATCGTACAAATTTGTGAAAATTAAGTAAAGTGATTTTGTTTTCTTATTCCTGGAAAAGAATATTACTGTCATCAAATTGGGATAAGAAAGCCATTGAATTGATTTGTATTATTAACTAACCCATCTTGCTCTCTTTCTCTACTTCTCATTCCTTCTTGTTTCATTGAAAACCCGTCACCACCTTGGTGACTCTTGATCGACAACCAACCAAACACCACCAACTACGGCTATATATCTTTTCTGTTTTAACCCGTCGCCAAAAACCATAGTACCATCTTAAACAAACGCCGAGAAACCACAAATCACCACCATGGTTCACTATTCTTTTCTGTTGCAACTAGAATCGAACATAGCCCATCTATATTTTTTTCTTGTTATTCGATACCTCCCCATATACTACTACACGTTGATTGATCTATCCAAACAACACAAAAACCCTAAAACCTATGACTGATATTACCAATCGAAAACCCATTTTTTTACTGCAATTACAACAAACCCATTTAACCACCAAACAAACCGCTGCAACTGCACTTCCTTTTTATGTTTCCGTTACAGACGAACAAGGTCACCATTAAATCATCATAAAGACTGCAGTTTCACTTTCCATGTTTCTGTTCCTGCTTATATACGAACCCAACAATCAACACCTGCTATTTTCTTATTCCTGTCCGAAAGCAATCCCCACACAGACCCACTATTGCTATTCTTTATTCGCTAGTTGTTTATGGATATTTGAATACAAACTACAAAACAAGACCCCACTTATTATTTTGCTTTCGGTTTAGATGTCAAACTCCACTCAAAAGCCGGGACCCTTTGTGTTTGTTGTGTTGTTAAGATATTTTTTTTTTACCTTCCAATCCTCGATCAATTATTTTAAGTAACGTGGGATCAAGTTGTTTGGGAATTTTGGTACAACATGGACGTAATTACACTTGGAAGATGAATGTGTGTATATATATATATATATATATATATATATATATATATATATATATATATATATATATATATATATATATATATATATATATATAATATATATACGGCCTTTATTATAACCTAGTAGGCCGCAGGCCACTATCTATGAATGGGTGAGCTTAGAAAAATCAGTTGGGCCAGTTAGTTTGTTGGTGGGTTGCATCAATTGAATTGAATTTGTTTGTTGGGCCGTAACTTGTTTTCGTTTTCTATTGGGCCGTGGCTATGGTGTTGGGCCATCGAAGTTCCTCTCAACAAATCGTGTATGATGATGATGATGCTATAGCTTCAATTGCGTTTCTGCTTCGGTTCCTATTAACATAAGAAAATAATGTGTGATACATATTAATGAAGATAAAAATGATTTGTGTTGTAAAAATAAAAGCAAACAAAATTCGTATGTGTTATAAATTTTAAAAACCACGAGTTATGTCAAGATTAAAGGAACGGTTCAATGGTGTGGAGATGGTTTGTTAAACGAGAGGTCACATGTTCAATCCTGGCCTGGTGCGTTTTTATTTTTAGAAGGGAAAGAAGATGAAACAGAATAAAAGGGATATATAAAATCGGTTATAAAACAAAACAGATAAGCAGTTCAGCTCAGATGGTTATAAGGGGTGTCGGGTGAGTAGAAGGTCATGGGTTCGAACCCGGTTCAGGACGTTTTTTTTTTTTTTTGAAACAGATTTGGAGGTAGTTCTCATATATTTTTTTTATCATTATTATTAACTTAGATGTTACTAATAAAATGATTACTATTACAATTATTATTATGATTAAGGTTAAAAATTGTTATTATTATATATTCATTAATTAATATTGTTATTATTATTATTGTTATCAAAATCAATAAAAGTATTTTTATTAAAATTTTGGAATTATTAGTATTAGTAATATAGGAATTATTATTATCACTATGATTAGATTAATATTAAGATTATGAAAATAATACAAATTTTTTCATTAATATTAGTACTTGTATCATTTGATAATTATTAGTATTATTACTATCATCAACGTAAGTATTATTTTTACTAAAACTATCATTATTACCGTTATCAGTATTATCTATATCATTATCATTAAAATAAAATAATTACGATTACAAAAAAATAAAAATAAAAAAAAGTTTTAATGACATTACTAAGGTTATAAGCATAAAAATAAAGAATATATATAAATATATACTTAATACACATAACTTAACTATATTAATATATCTACATATAAGAATAAAAATATACATAATGAAACTTATTAATCTACTATATATAAATTACATCACTAATAATAATATAATTATTCGATCTCGATTATATATTAATGAATACACAAATGGTATAAGTTCGTGAATCCGAGGCCAACCCTACATTGTTCAGTTCCGTCGTATGCATATGTATTTTTACTACGAAATACAGTATTGTGAGTTTCATTTGCTCCCTTTTACTCTTTATATTTTTGGGACTGAGAATACATGCGCTGTTTTTATAACTGCTTTATTAAATGCTTTTGAAATATATTTTGAACTGCGAATACATGAAATACTTTTATAAATGTTTGACGAGATAGACAGAAGCAAAACATTCCTCGAATCAATTATTATGCAGACAGAAGTTCTGTGGATTATTATTGAATTATGTGGACATGATAATTGCCACCATTGAATTATGTGGACATGATAATTGCCACCATTGAATTATGTAGACATGATAATTGCCACCATTGAATTATGTGGATATGATAATTGCCACCAGTTGATGTGAATGTTATATATCGAGAGAATGATTTTATACAAAGGTTATGTGTATGTTATTTTTGTGCACGAGATATGTGTATGGTTACTAAGATTTATGAAAGATGATTTCGTACACGAGAAATTTGTACTGTATTTAAAAGATATCGCATGTGCATTACATGTGGGTATAGGATTCGGGCCCATTTGTACCATGCAGGATTTAAATCTTGTGGTCTATCAAAATGATGAATTTTATTGTTTACGATAAATTTATGAACTCACCAACCTTTTGGTTGACACTTTAAAGCATGTTTATTCTCAGGTATGAAAGAAATCTTCCGCTGTGCATTTGTTCATTTTAGAGACGATAATTGGAGTCAATCATCACAATGGAACCAGATGTTGGTGACTTCGTCCGGATGGATTAGGACGGGTCCTTTCAGTTGGTATCAGAGCTGGTATAACACCGTCCATGTGTGGCGGGTTAGTCGTAAAGGAGGTTCTCACAGTGTTACCTGTGACGAAGCATTGGCTCTTAATCCTTGCGATCCCTTACGAGGGTTGGCAATTGCCGAGAGGCAGGCCCTAAAATCAGTATCTGAGGTACACTCAGTGGTCACCAGGCGGTTAGCTGGGAAGGCACTGGGTGGGACGTGTGGTGTCCCCAACTGAAGATTTCAGTTGGTATCAGAGCGGTGGTCTTAGTGAACCAGGTTTTGCATTAGTATATCTAACTGATAGTCGTTAGGATGCATTAGTAAGTCTGGACTTCGACCGTGTCTGCATGTCAAAAGTTTTGCTTATCATTTTTGTCAGAAATCATCTGTTTATCATCCTTAGGAAATTATCTGCTTATCATTCTTAGTCTAGACACATCTTACTGCAATGATTGCATGAATAGTGTATAGACAAAATTCGTATCTTAGCGTATCTGCTAATTCATATCTTAGCATATCTGTTACTGTAGACTTTGCCTGACAACTTCCGTAGATTCCTCCGTAACTTATGGAATTTTAGTATTATATATGCATATGTAAATTATGTACTGCAGGGTACTAATCTACATCATATAATCTATTTCTTATCAAAAATCCTTCATCTGATCGTACGAGATGAATCCCTCAACCAGTTCGAGTCCCTCAGATTTCGATAGATATTCCGATAATTATTCCGACAGCTATTCCGACATGGATATTCACCTAAGCTCCGAAAGCGGTGTCATTAGAATGAATCAATCAATCAACCATCCCCAACTCATCTGATGGGTTCGTAGTCGACTTAATCAATGGAGACGAGAAGAAGGCGATCCTTTCCACTAACCGAATTCACCTCTTGGTGAAGAACCTGAAACACTTACCGGCGAACCTATCCAAAACATTATTTTCAGCCTCATTTCCAGAGTAGCTCGACATGATTATATTCTATCCACAATTCTAAACCTTATTCATCCGCTCGTTCTGACCGACAATCATCCCGGAATAATAGAAGAAGTCAACGAGTTTCGCGTTTGAGTAATCAATTTGGAGAATATGGTGCAAAACGTACCAGCTTCAGCAATATCACCGGCAGCAACAGTACCACCATCAGCAACACCAGCAACATAACCAGTACCAACAACAACAACATCATCACACGTCTCAACCTCGCAATATATACCTCAAGCATAATCATCGTTCTACATAAACTATCTTCGTCCTTCATGGCGATTATGTAATCTCTAATGTTTTAGAGATTATGTACTCTAGTTCTAGCCATAAATATGATGAGTTTAATATCACATTGACTCATTAAATCCATGATTACGTCTGAAGAAAATATATATGAATATATATTGTTTCATAAAGATTGTAATTAAAAATTCTTTCGTACAAACTGTTAATGGTAAAAATATTTTAACGGGTAGGTAATACCCGAGGAATATTTAGATTTCATATTAAAAAGTACATTGTACATTCTTTCAAATCTAATTCAATAGTCATTTACTATCATATTTACAACCACCGATATACGTATCCGTTCACCGCAAGATAACCCTTTTCATTTAATTTCATCTTTGGATTTTGATTTATCAGAATCCAACAAGTGGCATAATGAAGAAAACATTGGACAAAATAAAAATTGTTAGAAACAAACAAATTAATTATGAGAAATTTTGTTAAGAATTCACGCTAACTGTTCCTAGCTAATTGTTCCTAGCTAACTGATTACATTTTATTTATCGCAATTTACATTCTCGCAATTTTATTTATCATTATTTAATTTCTATTATTTTTTTACGCACTTTAAATATCGGGACACGTATACAAGGTTTTGACATATCATAACACGCATTTATATATATATTATTTGAATAACCATAGACACTCTATATGCAGTAATGAACGAGTTCTCTATACAGGATTGAGGTTGATTCTACAATAATATATATACTTTGAGTTGTGATCGAGTCTGAGATGTATACGGGTCACGACACGTATTAATTAATTCGAATATTATAAATTAAACTATATATGAATTATTAGACTGTCAACTGTGGACTATCGACTGTGGACAAATAACTTTGGACAATTAAAATGAATTAAAATATTGATTATAACATATGAAACTAAATAATTCTTCAAGTTTGCCACTTGATTTCATCTTAAACCTCATTTGTATCTCGATGATTACAAACTGCGTTCAAACCTTTCGTAATTCTTGAAAACACCTCAATCGAGAGGATGAACCAACCGCACTTCATCTACGAAAGAAGGGATTGATGCATATTGTGATGACCCGGGAATTTCCGACCAAATTTAAACTTGAATCTTAATTGATTTCGATACGATAAGCAAAGTCTGTAATGTGAAGTCTCAAAAACTTTGAAACTATGCTCATATATTCAACTGACCTTTTGACTAGTTCCGACGATTCACGAACCTATAATTGAAAATAGAAATGTAAATATAAATAATTATATATGTAAATAATTATATTAAATATATTAATGAACTATTATGTAATGAAAGATAACTTTAACAAACTAAAAATTGTTATTTTGAATACATAGAGTATATTAGATATAAACGGCTTCAAACATTAGTTATCAACTTTATCAAAGTATTACATGTATAATGTTACACTTTGAGTTTAATTGTCTAATATATATATATATAACTAGTTATCAACTTAATATTTAAAACATAATTGAATATATAACTGTATGTATGTATATATATATATATATATATATATATATATATATATATATATATATATATATATATATATATATATATATATATATATATATATATGATTTCTATTTATAATTATGAATATATTGAAATACATGTACATTAAATATTCAATGAATATTACCATATAATATATTAAATAATTATTAAATATTACATAATAATAAATTACAATATTAAGATGTTAAATGTGGTTTCAAGAAGAGTATAATTGTTATATTAATATTATTATCATTAATTCATTATTGATATAATACTCATATTAATATTAATATCAGTCTTATTAATATTACTAGATATGAAACTTGATACGAATAATGTGTTAAAATTTCTAATACTAGTATTATCATTACTAAAATAAGTATTATTATTATTTATATCATTATTAATAAATTATCATAATTATAATTATAATGTTAGTTATTAATATGATTATCTTGATTATTAGTATTATTATAATCAGTATTAACAAAATTAGTATTATTAAGTACATTATGAATAATATTATTATCACCATTATTTTTAATCATCATTATTATTATCTATTATTATCATAATTATTATTAATATAATTATTATTTGTATTATTAATATTATGATTATTATTATTTATTAATATTAATTATATAGAATATAAATGCAAGAAAGTCGTAACAAGTTGTTAAGGGGTATCAATCCAACTTATCCAAATTTGATTTTCCTGTCTTTGAATCTATTAACCAGTTAAAAGTCATGCAGAACTAAACAAAATTTGGTTGCAAGTTGTTATCAGTATATTTTTTATATATTTATTTTTTCTCCTTTCTCTTCTGCTTTATTGAATCTGACGAGTAACATATAACACATAACCGATCCATTCTTGTATAAATCTGTTATCCAAACTTCTTTTCACTATCGGTAGCAAATCACAAATTACTGCAATTGATTTCAGTTATTATATTTTTTTTAGTTTACAGCTCGATAACACTCTGTACCTTCACGTTTTATTTATAATTCAATTTCGAATGAATTTGCAAAATCTTTAAATGTAGTTATGTTAGGATTAGTTATTTCAAACTTTATGCAAATTTCCAAGTTCTAATTCACAATATCGAAGTCGAATTCTTGAAGTCAAACTTTAATTTTTAAAAGTCAACAGATTTGTTCTTGGTTAAATTCGAATTGTATTTGATGTTTCGAGTTAAATTGATGGTTCCAATAGATTGTAGGATTGAATTGAAATACACTTCGTGTTATAAACTTTGTCCAAATTCTTCTCATTTACGAAATCAATATTCTTTTTAAATAAACCTCGACGAACAGCAGGTTGGGTTCTGTTAATTTAATTTTTTTTAATTCATTCAACTATCCATAAGTATTTAAATGTTTAGTGAAGAATCCGTAGATGTTTGAATTAAGTGATTTGTTGTTTGGCTTGTGTTTAGTCGGTTGGAGGAAGAAGGAAAATAGGTTAGAACTCAGACTGTTTGATTTAAATAATTAAATATGGAGTATAAATCAGATAAAGAGTGGCAGAGGAATGGTTCAGCATGTATGGGGGCGAGCAAGAGGTCGGGGGTTCGAGTCCCTGGGATGGCATTATTCTTTTTAGGCCGAATTTTATGAAAGGTAGTTTCATTTATTATTATTATTATTATTATTATTATTATTATTATTATTATTATTATTATTATTATTATTATTATTATTATTATTATTATTATTATTATTATTATTATTATTATTATTATTATTATTATTAGTGATGTTATTATTAGATATTGTTATTATTACAAGATTACTTGTAATATAGTTACTAGTATTAGTATTAATAAAAGTATTAGTTATAAATGATTATTACCATTATCATAATTATAATTACAGTTATAATTTTTATTGTTGTTATTATTAATTGTTATTACCACTAATTAGTAACATTATAATTATTACTAGTATTATAATTATTGTGAGTATTATAACCAATATTATTATCATTAGTATTAGTATTAGTATCATTTTCGACGTATTATTATTATTAACAATAGTATTATTATCAAGATTGTCATTCGTAATAAGATTGTTATAATTATTATTATTATTATTAGATATTAAGAATTAATATCAAAATTATTATTTTTATCATTATCATTAAATCATTCATTATATTAAAAACTACTGATATTATCATTATTAGTACTATTATTATTAAAAACTATTATTTTTACAACTATATTATTACTTAAAGAATCATTATTAGTAAAACTATCATGTTTCATTTTATATCTAAGTATTATTATTATTATCTTTATTTTAACAGTATTAGAATTGTTAATTTTACAAACAAAAGAGATTATATAAAAGCATACCACCTACTATATTTTTATATGAAATATTATTAATTATAATAATAACTAATTTACATACAATATATAAAATATTTTAAGATAGTATAAATGATAATATAAAAACACATAAAAATATAAATATAAATTTTGAAACATTATATATACATAACAATAAGTTACAATTTAATAATATATTATAATATATATATATACAAAATTTGTTCGGTTATAAATATATGTGTTAATATATACAAATATTATAGGATCGTGAATCCGAGGCCAACCCTGCATTGCTCAGTTATCTAATGTTGTCATATGTAATTTTACTACAAAATACATTAGGTGAGTTTCATTATTCCCTTTTTAAATGCTTTCGCAATATATATTTTTGGGACTGAGAATACATGCGCTGTTTTTATAACTGTTTTACGAAATAGACACAAGTAATTGAAACTACATTATATGGTTGAATGATCAAAATCGAATATGCCCCTTTTTATGTAAGTCTGGTAATCTAAGAATTAGGGAACAGACACCCTAATTGACGCGAACTCTAAAGATAGATCTATCGGGCCCAACAAGCCCCATCCAAAGTACCGGATGCTTTAGTACTTCAAAATTAATATCATGTCCGATGGAGGATCCCGGAATGATGGGGATATTCTTATATGCATATTGTGAATGTCGGTTACCAGGTGTTCAATCCATATGAATGATATTTTTGTCTCTATGCATGGGACGTATATTTATGAGAAATGGAAATATGAAATCTTGTGGTCTATTAAAAATTATGATATGATTATTTATGTTAAACTAATGAACTCACCAACCTTTTGGTTGACACTTTAAAGCATGTTTATTCTCAGGTATTAAAGAAATCTTTTGCTGTGCATTTGCTCATCTTAGAGATGTTACTTGGAGTCATTTATGACATATTTCAAAAGATGTTTCATTCGAGTCATTGCGTTCATCAAGATTATTATTAAATCAATTATATTTAGATATATTATGAAATGGTATGTCTGCCGTCAACTTTCAATGTAATGAAAGATTGTCTTTTCAAAAACGAATGCAAGGTTTGTAAAATATATCATATAGAGGTCAAGTACCTCGCAATGTAATCAACTGTTGTGAATCGTTTATAATCGATATGGACTTCGTCCGGATGGATTAGGACGGGTCCTTTCAGTTGGTATCAGAGCGGTGGTCTTAGTGAACCAGGTCTTACATTAGTATGTCTAACTGATAGTTGTTAGGATGCATTAGTGAGTCTGGACTTCGACCGTGTCTGCATGTCAAAAGTTTTGCTTATCATTTTTGTCAAAAATCATCTGCTTATCATCCTTAGGAAATCACTTACTCATTATTCTTAGTCTATACACGTTTTACTGCATTGACTGCATGAATAGTGTATAGACAAAATTCATACCTTAGCGTATCTGACAATTCATATCTTAGCGTATCTGTTACTGTAGACCTTGCCTGATATCTCTCGTAAATTTCTCCTTAATTTAAGGGATCCTGGTACTATATATATCTATGCAAATTATGCATTGAGAATGCCATCCAACTATCAATTGCTGTCACTAAACTCTTCACGTCAAAAATCTTTCCCGAGATCGCGTAAGATGGCCTCTACGAATCGACCAAGTTCCTCTGACTCCGAAGACAGCGTGACAGGAGCACACCAACCAATCAACTATCGTGATTACTGGATAAAATGGGGGTGATTTTGCGACATACTCACCCTATGGAAAAGGGAAGAAGGTACTCCATATCATGAACCGAATCTACCACCTAACCTTGGAGTACTCGACCCGCTCATCGGCGAACCTGTTCGCAACACCGTTTATACCCTTTTTGCCAGAATTTTTCGTCTTGAGACTACCATTAACGGAACTAGAGAAGATATCTGATCTCTACCTTACACTGATAACCAACCAGGGTTAATATAAGAAGTTAAAGAACTCCGAGCTCGAGTGTTAACTTTAGAGAGCACGGTACACAATTTGCAAGCACCACCAGTATCACCAACACCAGTAACATCACCAACCTTAGCACCAACAGCATTAGTACCACCAACAACAACATCCGCATCACCAGCTTCGACATCTCATTCTGTACCTCGAGTATAATCATCGTTCTACGTATCGTTCTATCTATTTTATTTTCGTTCGACATGGCGATTATGTAATCTCTAATGTTTTAGAGATTATATATTCTTGTTCTAATGGTAAATCAAATGAGATTAATATTACATTAATTCATTAAATTCATGATTATATCTGAAGAAAATATATATGTATATATATTTTCATAAAGATTGTAATTAAAAAAAAATTCTTTCGTACAAACTGTTAATGGTGAAAATATTTTTAATGGGTAGGTAATACTCGAGGAATATTTAGATTTCACTTTAATAAGTTACACTGTACATTCGACGAAACTGATTCAACAGTCATTTACTATCCTATTTACATTCATCGATATACGAATCCGTTCACCACAGAATAACCATTTTTATTCAATTTCATATTTGGATTTTGACTTCTCAAAATCCAACAAGTGGCATAATGAAGAAAACATTGAACAAAATAAAATTTGCTAGAAACAAATGAATTATCTAATTGAAATATTGTTAAGAATCCACGCTAACTGTTCCTAGCTAACTGGTTACATTTTATTTTCCGCAATTTAATTATCGCAATTTATATTCTCGCAATTTTATTCATCGTCATTTAATTTCTGTTATTTACTTTACGCACTTTAATTATCGTCATTTATTTTCTGTTATTCATTTTACGCACTTTAAATATCGGGACACGTATACAAGGTTTTGACATATCATATCGACGCATCTATATATATTATTTGGAATCACCATAGACACTCTATATGCAGTAATGATCGAGTTCTCTATACAGGGTTGAGGTTGATTCTACAATAATATATATAGTTTGAGTTGTGATCGAGTCTGAGACATGTACACGGGTCACGATACGTATTAATTAATTCGAATATTATATATTAAATTATATATGAATTATTGGACTGTCAACTGTGGACTATCAACTGAGGACTACCAACATTGGACAATTAAAATGAATTAAAATATTGATTATAACATATGAAACAAAACAATTCTTCAAGTTTGTCACTTGATTTCATTTTAAACCTCATTTGTATCTTGACGATTACAATCTGCGTTCAAACCTTTCATGATTCTTGAAAACACCTCAATCGAGGAGATGAACCAACCACACGATACCTAAGAAAGAAAGAACTTATGCATATAGTTATGCACCTAAAAAACTCTCGGAAACTTAGTAAACGTTTAACACGTAGTTGTGCTAATTCCTTAGTGTTATTATCACCCAAAATAACATTGCAATTCTTTTTCACAATTAGCCAATTTTGTCACAGCTCCAACAAATCCACTTCAATTTTTTTATTCGAATAAACTTTATTATAAAGATTACCCATCATCATCGTTACCGGAAAACCGTTTATATTTCACCACACTAGCAGTAAACTTACCAGCAACCTCATTACTTCTTGGTTTAAATCTCTCCGATAAATCATTATATTTATTCATTAAAACCTTATCATATACTCATCCGCATCTTGTAACAAGAACTTTCATACCAATTATCGGGAGTTAGCAATCAGTACTTTGAAAACGCACAGCATATCTACATCAACAGTTATATGTATAACTGTTATCTTCTAGAATTATGGTCTTTTATTCTGAATTTCAGAACAGCACTCAGTCTACAAATCAATACTTTGAATGTTGAAAAAGTTGAATGAAGCAGTAGAAACTGTAGACAATCGTAAACGACCTTAGTCGTCAGAATTTGATGATAAAGAATAATATGTTGGAAAAGCTCAGAAACGTTGGAACTGGAAAACGGATAGAGTTAACCATGAAGGAGACTAAGGACAAATACAAGGACCATACCATATATTCAAAGAGCCCAAGTAATTCTGGATCCGATGAAACCTTCAACGAATATCTTACTCCGTATCCATGTTAAAATCTTGCGGAAAAATCTTTCTTCATCAACCATCGAACTTAGAAATTCCAAAATATCATCATAAATATCTTCGATATTTCTGAAGATATTTTCATAAATATTCTCGTCCGAAATTATTTATCTCTTCGTGCTATCTATATTATATCATAAAAGAAACTACTTTAGTTTCTAAAATTCTTTAAAATTCGAGTTTAAATTATGAATGATTTCTGGAGTAGTGTTGAAATTGATGCATGAGTTAGTATAATATAATGACACTTGATCAACGTGATTATATTACAGTAAGTCCTGCTGAGTTTCTAATGGGACGTGATGATTCACATATCATAACTTCATCATGTGCCATGTTACATAACTCTTTCATTCTAATTAACCTCTGAACATATCAAGAAAAATATATTTTTGATAGTTCTATTCTCAATGATTCTGGTAATTTGACGAATCAAATCGTACTATTACGTTCTTTCTTGATTATAATATTTAAATTCATTCGACACTCCATACTTACAACTTCTGGACAATTACTCGTTTTACTAGAGATCGAGAGGAGATTAAAAAGACAAAGAGCTCCGAAACATAAGGGAAGATATAAAACTCGACAATAACACTAAAATTACAATAATTAAAAATTAAAACATCACAACAATTAAAAATTAAAAGATTACGACAATTAATCTAAAAATACAAACTACTTGTCATCGTCGTCGTCATCTGCGATGTAGCGTTCACCAGTCATTTCATCATCTGTGAGTTACTCTGGAGACATCGGTATTTCTCTTGCTGATTCATCTACTGCTTCAGCTGATTCATCGAGGTAACGATAACCCAATGTCTCTTCATCTTCAAGAACCACATACAGAGAAATGCGTTTACCACGATCTTCAATGGTATCTTTTATAAAGTACCATTGATCATCGGTACACAGAAAACTTGCCCTACAATCCACATCATAATCATCTTTATAAAAGAACACATACGTGAATTCACACGGAACTTTTTCCTTCAGAAAGGATAGCAAGTCTTGCAAACCAACATCACGAATGTCGATATCTTCAAACGAAATACTGTCGCTCCACTTGTATTCCTTCATTTGATTACGAAAATCACCTCCGTAATGAACATCGAATGAAACAATCATTGGGAGAAGTGTTAGCATTTTGCAGTTTGGGAGTGTTTGATTTTGATTTTTAGAGAGGTGGAAATATAAAAGAAATATATGTTTAAGTGTATAAAATGAAGTTTATGGTTGGTGTTTATATAATGTAAAAGTGGCCGTTGGGAAAGCCGTTGGGATTTTTTTTATATATTTTTTATATAAATGGCTACAAATTTAGGCGAGTTTTTGGGCAGAGATGGACAATGTCGTTGGGACCTCTCTTATGATAGCTTCATTCGTACTCTTCGAATAATCGAGTTATTTAGATCCATATTACTCAATAATGATAACACTCAATTTATCAACTCATATTCGTCATGAAAATATTTTTATTGTTAGCCATGACGACCTCACTCAAATTTCGGGACGAAATTTCTTTAACGGGTAGGTACTGTGATGACCCGGGAATTTCCGACCAAATTTAAACTTGAATCTTAATTGATTTCGATACGATAAGCAAAGTCTGTAATGTGAAGTCTCAAAAACTTTGAAACTATGCTCATATATTCAACTGACCTTTTGATTAGTTCCGACGATTCACGAACCTATAATTGAAAATAGAAATGTAAATATATATAATTATATATGTAAATAATTATATTAAATATATTAACGAACTATTATGTAATGAAAGATAACTTTAACAAACTAAAAATTGTTATTTTGAATACATAGAGTATATTAGATATAAACGGCTTCAAACATTAGTTATCAACTTTATCAAAGTATTACATGTATAATGTTACACTTTGAGTTTAATTGTCTAATATATATATAACTAGTTATCTACTTAATATTTAAAACATAATTGAATATATAACTGTATGTATATATATATATATATATATAAATCTATATATGATTTCTATTTATAATTATGAATATATTGAAATACATGTACATTAAATATTCAATGAATATTACCATATAATATATTAAATAATTATTAAATATTACATAATAATAAATTACAATATTAAGATGTTAAATGTGGTTTCAAGAAGAGTATAATTGTTATATTAATATTATTATCATTAATTCATTATTGATATAATACTCATATTAATATTAATATCAGTCTTATTAATATTACTAGATATGAAACTTGATACGAATAATGTGTTAAAATTTCTAATATTAGTATTATAATTACTAAAATAAGTATTATTATTATTTATATCGTTATTAATAAATTATCATAATTATAATTATAATGTTAGTTATTAATATGATTATCTTGATTATTAGTATTATTATAATCAGTATTAACAAAATTAGTATTATTAAGTACATTATGAATAATATTATTATCACCATTATTTTTAATCATCATTATTATTATCTATTATTATCATAATTATTATTAATATAATTATTATTTGTATTATTAATATTATGATTATTATTATTTATTAATATTAATTATATAGAATATAAATGCAAGAAAGTCGTAACAAGTTGTTAAGGGGTATCAATCCAACTTATCCAAATTTGATTTTCCTATCTTTGAATCTATTAACCAGTTAAAAGTCATGCAGAACTAAACAAAATTTGGTTGCAAGTTGTTATCAGTATATTTTTTATATATTTATTTATTTATTTATTTATTTTTTCTCCTTTCTCTTCTGCTTTATTAAATCTGACGAGTAACATATAACACATAACCGATCCATTCTTGTATAAATCTGTCATCCAAACTTCTTTTCACTATCGGTAGCAAATCACAAATTACTGCAATTGATTTCAGTTATTATATTTTTTTTAGTTTACAGCTCGATAACACTCTGTACCTTCATGTTTTATTTATAATTCAATTTCGAATGAATTTGAAAAATCTTTAAATGTAGTTATGTTAGGATTAGTTATTTCAAACTTTATGCAAATTTCCAAGTTCTAATTCACAATATTGAAGTCGAATTCTTGAAGTCAAACTTTAATTTTTTAAAAGTCAACAGATTTATTCTTGGTTAAATTCGAATTGTATTTGATGTTTCGAGTTAAATTGACGGTTCCAATAGATTGTAGGATTGAATTGAAATATACTTTGTGTTATAAACTTTGTCCAAATTCTTCTCATTTACGAAATCAATATTTTTTTTTTAAATAAACCTCGACGAACAGCAGGTTGGGTTCTGTTAATTTAATTTTTTTTTAATTCATTCAACTATCCATAAGTATTTAAATGTTTAGTGAAGAATCCGTAGATGTTTGAATTAAGTGATTTGTTGTTTGGCTTGTGTTCAGTCGGTTGGAGGAAGAAGGAAAATAGGTTAGAACTCAGACTATTTGATTTAAATAATTAAATACGGAGTATAAATCAGATAAAGAGTGGCAGAGGAATGGTTCAGCATGTATGGGGGCGAGCAAGAGGTCGGGGGTTCGAGTCCCTGGGATGGCATTATTCTTTTTAGGCCGAATTTTATGAAAGGTAGTTTCATTTATTATTATTATTATTATTATTATTATTATTATTATTATTATTATTATTATTATTATTATTATTATTATTATTATTATTATTATTATTATTAGTGATGTTATTATTAGATATTGTTATTATTACAAGATTACTTGTAATATAGTTACTAGTATTAGTATTAATAAAAGTATTAGTTATAAATGATTATTACCATTATCATAATTATAATTACAGTTATAATTTTTACTGTTGTTATTATTAATTGTTATTACCACTAATTAGTAACATTATAATTATTACTAGTATTATAATTATTGTGAGTATTATAACCAATATTATTATCATTAGTATTAGTATTAGTATCATTTTCGACGTATTATTATTATTAACAATAGTATTATTATCAAGATTGTCATTCGTAATAAGATTGTTATAATTATTATTATTATTATTATTATTAGATATTAAGTATTAATATCAAAATTATTATTTTTATCATTATCATTAAATCATTCATTATATTAAAAACTACTGATATTATCATTATTAGTACTATTATTATTAAAAACTATTATTTTTACAACTATATTATTACTTAAAGAATCATTATTAGTAAAACTATCATGTTTCATTTTATATCTAAGTATTATTATTATTATCTTTATTTTAACAGTATTAGAATTGTTAATTTTACAAACAAAAGAGATTATATAAAAGCATACCACCTACTATATTTTTATATGAAATATTATTAATTATAATAATAACTAATTTACATACAATATATAAAATATTTTAAGATAGTATAAATGATAATATAAAAACACATAAAAATATAAATATAAATTTTGAAACATTATATATACATAACAATAAGTTACAATTTAATAATATATTATAATATATATATACAAAATTTGTTCGGTTATAAATATATGTGTTAATATATACAAATATTATAGGATCGTGAATCCGAGGCCAACCCTGCATTGCTCAGTTATCTAATGTTGTCATATGTATTTTTACTACAAAATACATTAGGTGAGTTTCATTATTCCCTTTTTAAATGCTTTCGCAATATATATTTTTGGGACTGAGAATACATGCGCTGTTTTTATAACTGTTTTACGAAATAGACACAAGTAATTGAAACTACATTATATGGTTGAATGATCAAAATCGAATATGCCCCTTTTTATGTAAGTCTGATAATCTAAGAATTAGGGAACAGACACCCTAATTGACGCGAACTCTAAAGATAGATCTATCGGGCCCAACAAGTCCCATCCAAAGTATCGGATGCTTTAGTACTTCGAAATTAATATCATGTCCGATGGAGGATCCCGGAATGATGGGGATATTCTTATATGCATATTGTGAATGTCGGTTACCAGGTGTTCAATCTATATGAATGATATTTTTGTCTCTATGCATGGGACGTATGTTTATGAGAAATGGAAATTTGAAATCTTGTGGTCTATTAAAAATTATGATATGATTATTTATGTTAAACTAATGAACTCACCAACCTTTTGGTTGACACTTTAAAGCATTTTTATTCTCAGGTATTAAAGAAATCTTTCGCTGTGCATTTGCTCATCTTAGAGATGTTACTTGGAGTCATTTATGACATATTTCAAAAGATGTTGCATTCGAGTCGTTGCGTTCATCAAGATTATTATTAAATCAATTATAGTTAGATATATTATGAAATGGTATGTCTGCCGTCAACTTTCGATGTAATGAAAGATTGTCTTTTCAAAAACGAATGCAAGGTTTGTAAAATGTATCATATAGAGGTCAAGTACCTCACAATGTAATCAACTGTTGTGAATCGTTTATAATCGATATGGACTTCGTCCGGATGGATTAGGACGGGTTCTTTCACATATAGTTATGCACTTGAAAACTCTTAGAACCTGAGTAAACGTTTAACACGTATCTGTGTTAATTCCTTTAGTATTATTATTACCAAAAATAACTTGGTAATTCCTTTTAAAGTAGCAAATTTTGTCACAGCTCCAGCAAGTCATCGTTCGAAACAACCTTATTATCACCTTGATTTATATGCATGCTCTTTTATTGTTACCGGGGAATTTTTTATTAAACTCAACCATATTACCAGCAGATGTACCAGCAACCTCGTCGCTCCTTGGTTTAAATCTCTCTGACAAATCACTATATTTACCTATTGAAGTCTCATCATGTACACATCTGCATCTTGTAACAAGAATTGCCATACCAATTACCGAGAATCAGCAAATCTGTATTTTGAGTCTCGCAACAATTCCATATCAACAGTTATATGTATCCATATAACATTTATCCCTTAGAACTATGATCTTCCATTCTAAAATTCTGAAAAGCAATCAGTCTACAAATCAATACTCTGAATGTTGAAAAAGCTGAATGAAGCAGCAGAAACCGTGGGCAATCGTAAACGACCTTAATCGTCGGAAGTTTGATGATACAGAATAGTATGTTGGAGAATCTCAGAAAAGTTGGAACTGAAAAACTGATTGAGGAAACTACGAAGGAGTCTCTGAACAAAACACAAGGACTAAACTTGTACATTAAGAATCCTGATGATTCTGTTTCTGATGAAATCTTTAGCGAATACCTTGCTTTTGACTCCAAACTCTGGCGGATAAATTTTCTTCACCATCCTTCGATATTAGAAATTCCAAAATATCGTCGTATCTTTTATTATAAATATCCTCCATATTTCTGAAGATATTTTCATAAATATTCTTATATGAAATCATTAATCTCTTCGTGTTAACAGTGTTACATCATATAGAAACTGTTAGTTTCTATATTCTGTAAACCTTCTAATTTAAAATATGAATGTTATTGAAGTAATGTTGGAAATTGATGCATGAATTAGTATAATATAATGACACTTGATCAACGTGATTATATTACAGTAAGTCATGCTGAGTTTCTAATAAAACGTGATGATGGTTCACAGTAGATTATACCATCATCATGTGTCATGTTACATAACTCTTTCATTCTACATAACCTCCGAACATATCAAGAAGAATATATTCTTAATAGTTCTATCGTCTGTATTTTTGATAAATTTGAAAATCAAATCATGCTATCACGTTCCACCCTGCTTAGAACAATAGTCATGTTCATTCGAAACTCCATACCTACGAATTCTGAACCAGTATTCGCTTGACATAAAGTCGGGAAGAGGAAAACAAAAGGATGTAACTCTAAAATATAAAGGAAACGAAGAGAGTGAATTTATAGTGAAATATCCGGCAGAGCAATCAAAACGGATTATCGTATTTAATCATAGAAGATCATATTTCCTTAATTATCGAAGAACCAAATCTTATTACAAGGATTTTCTCTAAATCCCTTGAACTCCGAAGATCAACCATATCTACGTCAAAAGATATGACGAAACATCATTCATTCATTTCACTCTTTGGTGATAGCTTCACTTGTACTCTTCACAAAATCAAATGGTTTTATCTATATTACTCAGTGGTGATAAAACTCTATTTATCAACTCATATGCGTCATGAAAACATTTTTATTGTTAGCCATGACCACCTCACTCAAATTTCGGGACGAAATTTCTTTAACGGGTAGGTACTGTGACGACCCGGGAATTTCCGACTAAATTTAAACTTAATCTTTATATGATTTCGATACGATAAGCAAAGTGTGTAATGTTGAGTCTCAAAAATTTTGAAACTATATTCATATAATCATATACCTTTGACTATGTCCCGACGATTCACGAACAACAAATTTTAAATAGTTACATATAATATAATTATTAGATATTAAATAATTAGTAAAATGAAATATTAATATATGAAATTTCAAATTGAATTATAGTTGTTATATTAGTATTTATGTTATTACTTTCATTATTATTAGTAATATCAATGTCAATATTATTATATATATATATATATATATATATATATATATATATATATATATATATATATATATATATATATATATATGAAATTAGATACATCCAATTACAAATATTATTGTTCTTATTAGAGATATCATTATTATTGTAATTAGGATTTTAGTTATTATTAAAATGATTATTATTTTTATTATTTTTATAAATAACCATTAAAATTAAAAATCAATATTAACATTATGATATATTCATTAATAATATCATTTTTATTGTTATAAATTATTATCATTAACATGATAGATAATATTATTATAATTATTATTATTTATTAAATTATTAATTTTATGAATACTACAATTATTATTAATCTATTTAATTATTCATTAATATTAAAGATGTAAAGAAATCGTATATATATGAATATGAATTTGGCAATCAGAATCTGCTTTACATCCTTGTCAACTGTAACTAGTTTTGTTTTTGGTCTTCAATTTGTTAACCATCGTTATTAATCGTACAAATTTGTGAAAATTAAGTAAAGTGATTTTGTTTTCTTATTCCTGGAAAAGAATATTACTGTCATCAAATTGGGATAAGAAAGCCATTGAATTGATTTGTATTATTAACTAACCCATCTTGCTCTCTTTCTCTACTTCTCATTCCTTCTTGTTTCATTGAAAACTCGTCACCACCTTGGTGACTCTTGATCGACAACCAACCAAACACCACCAACTACGGCTATATATCTTTTCTGTTTTAACCCGTCGCCAAAAACCATAGTACCATCTTAAACAAACACCGAGAAACCACAAATCACCAACATGGTTCACTATTCTTTTCTGTTGCAACTAGAATCGAACACAGCCCATCTATATTTTTTTCTTGTTATTCGATACCTCCCCATATACTACTACACGTTGATTGATCTATCCAAACAACCCAAAAACCCTAAAACCTATGACTGATATTACCAATTGAAAACCCATTTTTTTTACTGCAATTACAACAAACCCATTTAACCACCAAACAAACCGCTGCAACTGCACTTCCTTTTTATGTTTCCGTTACAGACGAACAAGGTCACCATTAAATCATCATAAAGACTGCAGTTTCACTTTCCATATTTCTGTTCCTGCTTATATACGAACCCAACAATCAACACCTGCTATTTTCTTATTCCTGTCCGAAAGCAATCCCCACACAGACCCACTATTGCTATTCTTTATTCGCTAGTTGTTTATGGATATTTGAAGACAAACTACAAATCAAGACCCCACATATTATTTTGCATTCGGTTTAGATGTCAAACTCCACTCAAAAGCCGGGACCCTTTGTGTTTGTTGTGTTGTTAAGATATTTTTTTTTACCTTCCAATCCTCGATCAATTATTTTAAGTAACGTGGGATCAAGTTGTTTGGGAATTTTGGTACAACATGGACATAATTACACTTGGAAGATGAATGTATATATATATATAATATATATATACGGCCTGTATTATAACCTAGTGGGCCGCAGGCCACTATCTATGAATGGGTGAGCTTAGAAAAATCAGTTGGGCCAATTAGTTTGTTGGTGGGTTGCATCAATTGAATTGAATTTGTTTGTTGGGCCGTAACTTGTTTTCGTTTTCTGTTGGGCCGTGGCTATGGTGTTGGGCCATCGAAGTTCCTCTCAACAAATTGTGTATGATGATGATGATGCTATAGCTTCAATTGCGTTTCTGCTTCGGTTCCTATTAACATAAGAAAATAATGTGTGATACATATTAATGAAGATAAAAATGATTTGTGTTGTAAAAATAAAAGCAAACAAAATTCGTATGTGTTATAAATTTTAAAAACCACGAGTTATGTCAAGATTAAAGGAACGGTTCAATGGTGTGGAGATGGTTTGTTAAACGAGAGGTCACAGGTTCAATCCTGGCCTGGTGCGTTTTTATTTTTAGAAGGGAAAGAAGATGAAACAGAATAAAAGGGATATATAAAATCGGTTATAAAACAAAACAGATAAGCAGTTCAGCTCAGATGGTTATAAGAGGTGTTGGGTGAGTAGAAGGTCATGGGTTCGAACCCGGTTCAGGACGTTTCTTTTTTTTTTTTTGAAACAGATTTGGAGGTAGTTCTCATATATTTTTTTTATCATTATTATTAACTTAGATGTTACTAATAAAATGATTACTATTACAATTATTATTATGATTAAGGTTAAAAATTGTTATTATTATATATTCATTAATTAATATTGTTATTATTATTATTGTTATCAAAATCAATAAAAGTATTTTTATTAAAATTTTGGAATTATTAGTATTAGTAATATAGGAATTATTATTATCACTATGATTAGATTAATATTAAGATTATGAAAATAATACAAATTTCTTTCATTAATATTAGTACTTGTATCATTTGATAATTATTAGTATTATTACTATCATCAACGTAAGTATTATTTTTACTAAAACTATCATTATTACCGTTATCAGTATTATCTATATCATTATCATTAAAATAAAATAATTACGATTACAAAAAAAATAAAAATAAAAAAAAAAGTTTTAAAGACATTACTAAGGTTATAAGCATAAAAATAAAGAATATATATAAATATATACTTAATACACATAACTTAACTATATTAATATATCTACATATAAGAATAAAAATATACATAATGAAACTTATTAATCTACTATATATAAATTACATCACTAATAATAATATAATTATTCGATCTCGATTATATATTAATGAATACACAAATGGTATAGGTTCGTGAATCCGAGGCCAACCCTACATTGTTCAGTTCCGTCGTATGCATATGTATTTTTACTACGAAATACAGTATTGTGAGTTTCATTTGCTCCCTTTTACTCTTTATATTTTTGGGACTGAGAATACATGCGATGTTTTTATAACTGCTTTATTAATTGCTTTTGAAATATATTTTGAACTGCGAATACATGAAATACTTTTATAAATGTTTGACGAGATAGACAGAAGCAAAACATTCCTCGAATGAATTATTATGCAGACAGAAGTTCTGTGGATTATTATTGAATTATGTGGACATGATAATTGCCACCATTGAATTATGTGGACATGATAATTGCCACCATTGAATTATGTAGACATGATAATTGCCACCATTGAATTATGTAGACATGATAATTGCCACCATTGAATTATGTGGACATGATAATTGCCACCAGTTGATGTGAATGTTATATATCTAGAGAATGATTTTATACACAGGTTATGTGTATGTTATTTTTGTGCACGAGATATGTGTATGGTTACTAAGATTTATGAAAGATGATTTCGTACACGAGAAATGTGTACTGTATTTAAAAGATATCGCATGTGCATTATAGGTGGGTATAGGATTCGGGCCCATTTGTACCATACAGGATTTAAATCTTGTGGTCTATCAAAATGATGAATTTTATTGTTTACGATAAATTTATGAACTCACCAATCTTTTGGTTGACACTTTAAAGCATGTTTATTCTCAGGTATGAAAGAAATCTTCCGCTGTGCATTTACTCATTTTAGAGACGATAACTGGAGTCAATCATCGCAATGGAACCAGATGTTGGTGACTTCGTCCGGATGGATTAGGACGGGTCCTTTCAGTTCGTATCAGAGCTGGTATAACGCCGTCCATGTGTGGCGGGTTAGTCGTAAAGGAGGTTCTCACAGTGTTACCTGTGACGAAGCATTGGCTCTTACTCCTTGCGATCCCTTACGAGGGTTGGCGAGAGGCAGGCCCTAAAATCAGTATCTGAGGTACACTCAGTGGTCACCAGGTGGTTAGCTGGGAAGGCACTGGGTGGGACCTGTGGTGTCCCCAACTGAAGATTTCAGTTGGTATCAGAGCGGTGGTCTTATTGAACCAGGTCTTGCATTAGTATGTCTAACTGATAGTCGTTAGGATGCATTAGTAAGTCTGGACTTCGACCGTGTCTGCATGTCAAAAGTTTTGCTTATAATTTTTGTCAGAAATCATCTGTTTATCATCCTTAGGAAATTATCTGTTTATCATCCTTAGGAAATTATCTGCTTATCATTCTTAGTCTAGATACATCTTACTACAATGATTGCATGAATAGTGTATAGACAAAATTCGTATCGTTAAGAAACTCGAAATGATATATATAACGATTATTGTTATGATAACGGCTACTAAATACATATGTATTAAGATATTGATACACTATATTTAACATGATAAAATGATATTTAAATATATCATTAAGTGTGTTAACAATGAACTACATATGTAAAAACAAGACTACTAACTCAAGAATTACGAAACGAGACTTATATGTAACGATTATTGTTGTAACGATATTTTAATGCATATATCATATTAAGAGATATTCATACATCATAATATCATGATAATATAATAATTTAACATCTCATTTGATATAATAAACATTGGGTTAACAACATTAATTGAGATCGTTAACTTAAAGGTTTCAAAACAACACTTACATGTAACGACTAACGAAGACTTAACGACTCCATTAGAATGTATATACATGTTGTGTTTTGATATGTATTCTTACACTTTTGAAAGACTTCAAGACACATATCAAAGTACTTCTACTTAACAAAAATGCTTACAATTATATCCTCGTTCAGTTTCATCAACAATTCTACTCGTATGCACCCGTATTCGTACTCGTACAATACACAGCTTTTAGATGTATGTACTATTGGTATATACACTCCAATTATTAGCTCTTAGCAGCCCATGTAAGTCACCTAACATATGTGGAAACCATCATTTGGCAACTAGCATGAAATATCTCATAAAATTACAAAAATATTAGTAATCATTCATGACTTATTTACATGAAAACAAAATTACATATCCTTTATATCTAATCCATATACCAACGATCAAAAACACCTACAAACACTTTCATTCTTCAATTTTCTTCATCTAATTGATCTCTCTCAAGTTCCATCTTCAAGTTCTAAGTGTTCTTCATAAATTCCATAAGTATAGTTTCATAAAAATCAAGAATACTTCCAAGTTTGCAAGTCTACTTCCAAGCTTTCTAATCCATTCCAAGTAATCATCTAAGATCAAGGAACCTTTGTTATTTATAGTAGGTTATATTTCTAATTTAAGGTAATATTCATATTTAAACTTTGATTCAATTTTTACAACTATAACAATCTTATTTCGAGTGAAAATCTTACTTGAACTGTTTTCGTGTCATGATTCTGCTTCAAGAACTTTCAAGCCATCCAAGGATCCTTTGAAGCTAGATCCATTTTTCTCATTTCCAGTAGTTTTATCCAGAAAACTTGAGGTAGTAATGATGTTCATAACATCATTCGATTCATACATATAAAGCTATCTTATTCGAAGGTTTAAACTTGTAATCACTAGAACATAGTTTAGTTAATTCTAAACTTGTCCGTAAACAAAAGTTAATCCTTATAACTTGACTTTTAAAATCAACTAAACACATGTTCTATATCTATATGATATGCTAACTTAATGATTTAAAACCTGGAAACACGATGAACACCATAAAATCGGATATACGCCGTCGTAGTGAAACCGGGGGCTGTTTTGGTTTGGATAATTAAAAACTATGATAAACTTTGATTTAAAAGTTGTTCTTCTGGGAAAATGATTTTTCATATGAACATAAAACTATATCCAAAAATTTGGTTAAACTCAAAGTGAAAGTATGTTTTTCAAAATGGTCATCAAGATGCCGTTCTTTCGACGGAAATGACTACCTCTTTAGTAATTGACATGTAACTTAAATTTCCGACTATAAACATATACTTTTTCTGTTTGGATTCTTAAATTAAAGTTCAATATGAAACCATAGCAATTTGATTCACTCAAAACGGATTTAAAATGAAGAAGTTATGGGTAAAACAAGATTGGATATTTTTGATCTTTTTAGCTACGGGAAATGTTTAACAAATCTATACAAATCATATCCTAGCTAACTTATATTATATTATACATGTATTCTAATATATTATGTAATCTTGGGATACCATAGACACATATACAAATGTTTTGACATATCATATCAACCCATGTATATATATTATTTGGAACAACCATAGACACTCTATATGCAGTAATGTTGGAGTTAGCTATACAGGGTTGAGGTTGATTCAAAATATATATATACTTTGAGTTGTGATCTAGCCTGAGACGTGTATACACTGGGTCGTGGATTGATTCAAGATATTATATATCGATTTATTTCTGTACATCTAAATGTGGACAACTAGTTGTAGGTTACTAACGAGGACAGCTGACTTAATACACTCAAATCTTTAAAACATAATAAAAATAGTTGTAATTATATTTTGATCATACTTTGATATATATGTACATATTTGTATAGGTTCGTGAATCGATCCGTGGCCAAGTCTTATTTCCGAGGAAGGAAATATCTGTGAAAGTGAGTTATAGTCCCACTTTTAAAATCTAATATTTTTGGGATGAGAATACATGCATGTTTTATAAATAATTTACAAAATAGACATAAGTACGTGAAACTACATTCTATGTTTGAATTATCGAAATCGAATATGCCCCTTTTTATTAAGTCTGGTAATCTAAGAATTAGGGGACAGACATCCTAATTGACGCGAATCCTAAAGATAGATCTATTGGGTCTAACAAACCCCATCCAAAGTACCGGATGCTTTAGTACTTCGAAATTTATATCATATCTGAAGGGTGTCCTGGAATGATGGGGATATTCTTATATATGCATCTTGTTAATGTCGGTTACCAGGTGTTCACCATATGAATGATTTTTATCTCTATGTATGGGATGTGTATTGAAATATGAAATCTTGTGGTCTATTGTTACGATTTGATATATATAGGTTAAACCTATAACTCACCAATATTTTTGTTGACGTTTAAAGCATGTTTATTCTCAGGTGAATACTAAGAGCTTCCGCTGTTGCATACTAAAATAAGGATAAGATTTGGAGTCCATGTTTGTATGATATTGTGTAAAAACTGCATTCAAGAAACATATGTCGATGTAATATATTTCTATTGTAAACCATTATGTAATGGTCATGTGTAAACAGTATATTTTAGATTATCATTATTTGATAATCTACGTAATGCTTTTAAAAACCTTTATTGATAAAATAAAGGTTATGGTTGTTTTAAAAATGAATGCAGTCTTTGAAAAAAGTCTCAAATAGAGGTCAAAACCTCGCAACGAAATCAATTAATATGGAACGTTTATAATCAATATGAACGGGACATTTCAGTTTTAATGAGTCCATTGACTATTAATCCATCCATGTGTCCGGTCAAATGAACAATTATCAGTATTTATAGATATCCCGCCTACCGTACCCAGTCAAGCGTATGTGGTTATATATAGATACGTCAAATTGTAACCTTTATATTAAATTAACAACATATCATTTAGCTAATTAAATATAAAACCCATTAATAGCCCATAGTCTAATTTCCACAAGTGTCGGTCTTTTGTTCAAACCCCAATTATGGTCCAAAGCCCAATAACCCCGTCTTAATATTTAGCCCAACATCACGATTACTTCGGCTCAAATAAGCATAATAATAACTTAAGTACGATACATAATTAAAAAGGGAAAATTTAGCTTACAGTGATTATTAATCGCGTAGTGTTACAGGGACAGAGTTCCGACTTTAAAACTCGTAAAATAACCTTTACATTACCCAAACTAACTTAATATAAAACTAAACTATATTATATATATATATATATATATATATATATATATATATATATAATAATATACAGAGGGAGAGATTGGATGATGGTGTGATTACTCGTCGAACAAACTGGCTATTTATAGGACCTGACCCAACTTTCTGACCCATGCGATCGCATGAGTTTTACTCATGCTGGCCATGCGATCGCATGGCCGCCTATCCCTGGTCACAATGATTTGTTTGCTAGCTTGTCGACGTTATATTATAATATATAATATAATATATATAATTTTATATAATTTTATATATATTATATTATATTCTTGTGCATAGTTGACTAATAATTTTAGGTCCGTTGTCTCGCGCGTTGATGCTCGATTTATGTCTCGGTTCCGGATTTTCGAACGTCTTTTTGTGTGCTTAGATATCTTGTACTTTGCATTCCGCGACTTGTACTCTTGTAATTTTTAGACGTTTCTCATCAATAAATTGAACCACTTGGATTGTATCTTGTACATTTGAGCTTTTTGGATGTTTGCGTCTTCAAATCTTCGTTTTCTTCTTTTGTCTTCGCACTTATTTATTTAAACGATTATTACATAAAAATAGAACAATAGTAACTAAAAGCTTTACATATTGGAAGGATATTGATACTAAATATATGATCATTTGGAGCACTATCACTATGCATTGACTTTGAATCTTGATCCAACTTTCGTTTAAACGCGGCTTTCTTCTTAAGTTCGTGTTCCCTCACAAAAGCCCTATTCATCATCTCGGCTAACGTCTTATACGTACCCTTATCAATAAACTCACTTATTTAGGGGTTTAACTTTTCATGATAGTGATCCATCATCAACTTAGGACTTGAAACAAAGTCCGGGCAAAAACGAGACTTATCATTAAACTCGACATTAAACTCGGTCACTGATTTGCCCCCATGCTCGATATTCATGAATTCGGACTTTAACATACTAACTTCGGCGGGTGGAGCAAATTGATCCATAAACATCTCACGAAAATTTTCCCATGGGAAACTTGTTGCCACATCCCGTCCATGTGACTTAACTATGAAATTCCACCATTCATAACCACTTCCCTTCATTTGGTGTGCCGCGTAAATTACCTTTAAGTGTTCGGGGCATTCACACAACATGAAAGTTTCCTCTATCTCATCGACCCACCTTTGACTAACAATCGGGTCAACCTTACCATGAAATTCCGGTGGATGGCAATTTGCAAAATTCTTGTACTCAAAGCGTTCATCCTTCTTTTTCGGGGCTTCTACTTCATTTTGCCTTACCCCACTTCCCCCTTATCCTCTTAACATAGGATTATTAGTCATAAGAGTCTTCAACTTTTCATCCAATTGATCATTAATCAACTTCTTTATCTTTTCTAGGAGAGTTGAGGTATATCGCACCAAATCTTGTCCTATTTGTCCCGAAAGATCATTTGCCATTGTAACTTCATCAGATTCGGTTTGTGTGCCTTCGATAGATTCCATTGATGGGGTGTGAACGTACTCATCCTCCTCGTCATTACCTCTATTTAGAGATACAATAGCCATTCTGAAACGATACATCCAACTCATTAGTTCAAACACATGTATCAACAATTAATCATAATTTTAAAAGACCGAAAGAATTCTTAACTCATTTCACCACGACCCTAGTAGATGTTCATGCGTACAAAAATGATGTAATGGCAATGGCCGGTCGTCATTACACCATCGTATTACGCACTCAATCCATTATGACTCATGGTTAATGAGCATTAAACTCTTTGCTCAAATTATCCACAATCTTAGTATCGCACAATAAGTCTCTTCAACAAAATTTATCCAATGGAGCATGGCATAATCCTTTAAACTCATCTATCATGCAAGTCCTAAACCGCTTATCTTTTATCAACGATGGTTTAAGCCTAGATAATCCCTATAGTGGATTATCCAAGTCCCTTAAACCATAGCTCTGATACCAACTTTTAACACCCTTAATTGATAGATTTTTTTTTGGTGACCTCCCAGACCAAGTGATATGCTGCGGCGCGGCAAGCCTTGGTCGCGGCGCGGCCTTTCAAAGAAATACGGATATGTTTAACAGCCCTCCTGGAATCCAAACACGTTATATGCCGCGGCGCGGCAATTGAGGTCGCGGCGCGGCCTTACACTGACGCTGGTTCTGATCTGCAACTTGTTATAAAAACCACATTTTCACCATTTCAATATCACCCATCACATTTTAACAACATAATTCATAAACAAGCTTCATTAAAAACGGTTTCATATGTCATTAAGCCTTACAAACATCATTTAGTCATGAGCGTTACGTTTACACATTTTAAACATGCTATTTGGTCCCAAATCTCAAAAGAAACATAATTTATGAACATAATAGACTTAGCGTTGATAAGCGGTATCGTATGAGCTAGATTCAAAATGGGGACTTGCAATACCACTTACTAAAGACCAATGCTCCGTTATCCTTACATAGTCTCCTTACCTTCACGGTGTCCTTTCGCTCCTATAAAACATAAAACAACATGCGGGTAAGCTTTATGCTTAGTGAGTTATAGGCGAATAAAGAAACACATGTCATTGAGCATAATCATTGCATCACTTAGTCTTTCCAACCTAAAGTGGTTGCTTACTTACTTTCGGATCCGACTCCTTTCCTTACCATAGACATAACTTACTAAGGCCAATCTTAGTAATTATGTCTAAGCTAAACATAACCATAGGCATACACATATCCCTAAGCTACCTTAATCACATTGCATACATATTTACATAGACACCCTAGATGTCTAAGCTAAGTCATACCATAGGCAAGATCATTAAGCAAGCTTAATGACATTGCCTAAGCTAATCATCAAAAATAGATACAATTACTAGGCATGCTTAATAATTCTATCTAAGCTATCCATCTAGTGCACTTAGTCGTTGTCCTCTTGCACGGATGCAATCCGGAAACACTAAGTCACTCTTGACCCGCCCAATTTACCCCATATAAACTCACCTTGATTAAGTGAGATTCCTTGATCACTTGGAGCTCCTTTGCCTTGATTAACACCTATACATGAGCTAGTCTCGTCATTAACATAATCCAACGAAATTACATCTTTCAAAAACTTACAACACTTTCATATACCTACACATTTGACTTAATCCTCTTTTTACCCCATTAATCACATGAACACTTACATACATGACAATTTAACTTATCTTTTCCCTTATTCCATTATAACAAACATTAACATTCAAACATAAATTCCTTAATTACATAATTTCTCTAGTTTATCTCTTACAAACATGACTTGTAATTCTTTCAAGCATTTCATCAAACATCAAATGTGCATAAACCCATTTCAACTACTAATATCCTTAAAATCATCACACATCCAAATATCATTACTTACGACAACATCAACAATTTACACATAAATTTTCTTCTTTACAAATTAACTAAATTTCATAAACATCTTCATTGAGGCGTTTCATCAAACACCTAGAGTGCATGACTTGATTCTAGACTATAAACATCACCAAATTCACAATATTCATATCATACACTCAATTAGCAAGTTCATTCATGAACTTACATCCAACATTAATAAAGATTCATTTTTACTCATACACGTGTGTATAATTACACCATACAACAACTTATAAGCTTGAGATTCATCTAAAACACCCAATTTTAGTGATACTTAGACATAGAATTTCATACCTTATCTTTAGGGATTTAAGAATCCTAATTATGCACAATGGAGAAAAAATGGAAGATTTACAACTTGCTATAGTGATTAAGGCACACTATATTTCATAAATTCCCAATTGCATGCACTAAATTCTTCCAATTGAAGGTTCTCCTTCTTCCTCTTGCTTGGGTCGCCACTTACACACACACACACACACACACCTTATGTGTTTTAATTTGCAACTGATAACAAAATTCTGCATTTAACATCTTTTTATTAAATTAACTTTGCTTTATTTGCACTTTCTACCCTCCTCACCAAAACTCTATTATAGGAGGTCCTTAAATCTAACTTTGCATCTCTAGTCTCTTCCAACTTAACTAACAAACATTAAATATTATCCATTTATTATACAAAATCATACCATCAATATATATATATAATAATTTTAAATTACATAAAATATTACCTTAAATAATTGGGATGTTACATTTTATATGTATTTCAGGTGATAATGGATATATCTGTGGATGGAAGTTTTTTATCGATATCCATATCCATTTCTATTTAGATTCATCCATATCCATATTCATACCAATTTAAATCATCCATATCTATTTAAATCATCTATATACATCAATAGTCAAGTAAATCGGATAGATATCCTCTGAATCGAGTGATTATTCTCATCTCTATCTACAATCTAAAGTATATTATAGTGTTTATGGATTATGGATGTAACGTGGTATTTTGAATTTTCTGATAAATTTGTGTTCAAATAAGAAAATAAACAAAGTTGAAGGACCAAAATATCAAATCTCTCTCACACAGTCAAATAGATGATAGAAAACATGTCAAGGTCCCCGGTCAAAAAGAAACTCTGCAAGTTAACTCTCATAATTAGTACTTTGTCTCTCTTATTTCAAAAAGCTCCTCCTTCTCTCTTTTACTCACTTATGTTTCTGTTTTTATTTAACTCTAATCTACTTCCCTAATTCTTTTCCTGAAGAAACGAAGCTCCGGTCTACTTCTCCGATCACTCCTCCGGCGGTCAGGCGGCGAATCCGTGTTGTTCTCACACGCATTCTCCGAACCGGTGGTGTTTTGGATAACCTTCTTGGTCCTTCTGTTTTGTCGTTTAATTGGAGTTTGCTTGTTGCTTTTCTTGCTCGTCGGTCTTCTTCCGATCTCCTTCTTTCGTTGTTCATAGGCGGCGAGCTTCTCTTGGAGCTCTACATCCGACTTGGAGGGTCTTTTGGTTTTTTGTTTGGGCCGGTGATTTTTCTGGCAAGAAGTTTTTCTGCGTGTCGGTTTTTCCGGCGTTTTTGTCGGAGCACGTTTCGGTTTTCATCCTTCTTTATAAAAATGGCGGCTTTGCTTCTTTCTGCCGGAGTTTTCTTTTGACTGGTGTACTGGATTTTGTTTTTCCGGCAGCTGCCGGAAATTTTCTGTCTCTGGCTGGTTTTCTGGTCAGGAGGTGTCTCCGGCACATTTTTTTTTTTTTGGTTTCTTCCTCGTCCTCTTACTATGTACTTCTTCTGGATTCTCATTTTCCTGTTGGTTTCAGTGCCAGATCTTTCTGGAGTCTCATGGTTTGGCTGACTGGAGGTTGTTGTTTCGTTCTACCTTTGGATATGTTCTTGCGGTTTTGGATCACACGTTCCATTCTTCTTGTTGTTGGTTTTTTAACGTTGTTGTGGACTTAACTGAAAGGGTTAGGTTCTCTGCGGGTGTCTATTTAGTTTCTCGGCCTCTGTAGGTGAGATTCTTTTAGGTGAGATGATGTTTGTTGTTGTTGCAATGTTTAGGTAGCTCCGATTTTCATTTGGATGTTTATGTATTTCATTATGTTGGTTTGTGATCAATGTACGGAGGGTGTATTTGTGTGTGTATCGTTTAATAGAACGATGTTGGTGTCAAACAGATCGTGCGATCTGTATCAATATGTATATACATATATATGTATTTTCGCCAAAAAAACATAGAAAATATCTGTCTCTCTCCACTTTGCACTTGTTTTGAGAAAAGAGTAAAGAGAGGAAAATGAAGAATTCGGTGCAAGAGGTCAGAGATCCAGTGCGGCCATGGCTCTTCAACCGATCGTGAAAACTATATCTAAGTCGCTAAGCATGCTGAGCAAACCGACTGATTATAACTGTCAACGTCAAATGATCCTTACACAAAAGTTGATAATCCGCCGAAGCTGACGTGGAAATGGGCCTTTCGCGGACATATCCTATAATTGCCCTAGTTTTGTTACGCTATTTGAGTGCAACTACTATTATCATTCATGTTAGCCAATTACAAAGGCCCAAGAGAGAAGGATGGAGGTGGCGGAAATGAGGATGCTTAGGTGGATGTGTGGCAAAACCATGTTAGATATGATTCCAAATGGGGTGTTTCGAGAGAACCTTGGAGTTAGAAGCATCATCGACAAGCTAAGAGAAGAACGACTTCGATGGTTTGGGCATGTGATGAGGCGACCATGTATTGCCCCGGTTAGGAAGTCGAGGTACTCACGGTGGACGGCGTAAGGAGGAAGAGTCGACCTACACGTAGGTGGGAGGATAAACTAAGGCTCGACATGAAGGAGCTTTTATTGACCGAGGACATGACTTCTGATAGGGTTGCATGGAGGACTAGAATTATAATAGTCGAATAGAGTTTTTAGAGACTTCTATGCATGTGGGCAGATATGTGTAGGAGCTTGTCCTCAGCCGTAATATACGTACGTACGTATATTACGGCTAGGAAAACCTCCTTTGCTCTTGAGCTTGGTTGGTGTCCATTTGGTTGGGTGGTTTCGGAGATCTCTACCGTAAAGGTGCATGAGTGGTGTTTGGTTTGTCATCGGTTGTTGGCTCTTTGTTTACGCAACAACTTCCACCTGGCACATCTTTCGTGTTACGTTTTCATTGACTTTTGGCTCTATTAATCGAGGCAACAACAAGCGTCGATTTATTAGCGACTTGACTGCCGCTTAGAGCATAAATTAATATCCAGGCAGCTTTTAAATCCATGGAAATTTGATTCCACCATTTTCATGGCGTCCGTTTTTTACTTTCTATTTCTAAGTTTTATTTTCGTAGCATTCCTTATTTTTGGTTGTTTTCTTGGCGTCCGTTTTTCCTTTTTTTTTGCCGGATGTCCTCACGGAAACAATCTCTCTACTCTGAATTAGGGAGGGGGATGACTTTCTCTTACGGTGGGTGGAGAACTTTCTCAACTCGTGGTTAGAGAGACGACTTCTTTCTAGTCTAGTGTAGAGGAAGGATTGTCTACATCTCACCTCCTCATACTTCGCATGTGCGGAATTGGGTGTTGTTGTTGTTGTTGACTATGATGAAGTCTTTAATTATTAGGGGCACTTCACTTTCTTCTTTACAAATTAGGCTTTCAAATTTGGGAGTATAGGTACTATTTTATATTATAGTTTCTATTTCTATTTCTATAATTCTATACATCTATTTTACTTTTTCCATTTTGTTAGTTATGTTTGATATGGTTGATTTTTACAATTTTGTAATATTTTGCTTAATTTCTACATTTGCACAGCTTGGCTAAACAACTAAGTTACAATGCTCGATATATATTAACCATTCAGGCTTGCCTGAGTGGCACCGAGTTGCCCAATGAAGCACACCACCCGGGTTCAATTCCTGGCTATGCCAAATTGTTCAAAAAGGGAGTGTGACTAGAGGGTGCGCATAATGCGCAGGTCACTCGTTACCAGATCTCGCGCTTGGGGGGCTTAAATACCCGAGGTTTTACCTTCTATGGAAGTGTCAATGTGCTCGTTCATAGGAGGGTTTCCTCGCTTACAAAAAAAAAAAAAGTTTACTTTTCTAGTTACTCGAAAAGTAGTTAGTAATGATTGTTATTTTAAATTAATTTTGTAATATGAAATTGAAAGGAAACAAATGTAAAAGAGTTGTAATTTGGTTATAGGACACTGGCAGAAGTAGAAATTTTTTTTTCACTGGGGTGAAAAGATTTTTAAAAGCGTAGCAATTTTTTTTGGACAAAATATAGAGGTTTTGGGTAAAAATATGGTAGTTTTTGGGCAAAATGTGGAGGTTTTTGGGCAAAATATGAGGGTTTTGGGGCAAAATATGGAGGTTTTTGAGTAAAAAAAAATCCGCTCGAGGCAAATCGTAAAATCCAAAATTTTTACACTCTAAATTGCAAATCGACTGGGGGCGGGTGCCCCCTACCTTCAAATATCTTCGCCACTGTTGTAAGATATTGGTGGTGTAACCATTTACAGCTTACTGGGTTCTTTTAGTGCCTACTCGGCTACTCCTTAATCACATCTAGAACTAAACTAATTAGTGTAGCAAGGATATTAGTGTGTGCATTGTTTTCTTTCAGCAACATAAGATGTATGGGGGACCAAAACTGTAAAAAAGTTAAGTACTATTTGTATATTTTGGGAATGAAAAGATATTCTTTGCTTCTGTAGCAACAGTTATCAAAACATATTGTTACAATATTCTTCAATTGTTGGATCTGCACTCGTGCATGTAGGCATCTTCGGCTCATATTGATAATGACCCGTTCATATACATTATAAACGATTCACAATAGTTGATTACATCGCGAGGTATTTGACCTCTATATGATACGTTTTACAAACATTGCATTCGTTTTTAAAAGACAAACTTTCTTTACATCAAAAATTGACGGCATGCATACCATTTCATATTACATCCAACTATAATTGACTTAATATTAATCTTGATGAACTCAACGACTCGAATGCAACGTCTTTCAAAGTATGTCATGAATGACTCCAGGTAATATCCTTAAAATGAGCTAATGCACAGCGGAAGATTTCTTTAATACCTGAGAATAAACATGCTTTAAAGTGTCAACCAAAAGGTTGGTGAGTTCATTAGTTTATCATAATCAATCATTTCCGTAATAGTAATAGACCACAAGATTTCAGTTTCCATAAATATCCGTACACTCGCAATTGTTTAAAAGTATTCTATAAGTTGTAGGCACCCGGTAACAAGCCTTAACATTCATGTTTTACCCTCTGAAGTACACCAGATCAGGTGTGTTTAAAATAACCTCGAAGTACTAAAGCATCCCAAAGTCAGGATGGGGTTTGTCAGGCCCAATAGATCTATCTTTAGGATTCGCGCCTACCGTACATAGACAAGTAGTTTAATGTTACCAAGCTAAGGGTATATTTCTGGTTTAAACCCACATAGAATTAGTTTTAGTACTTGTGCCTATTTCGTAAAACATTTATAAAACAGCGCATGTATTCTCAGCCCAAAAATATATATAAAAAGGGAGTAATGAAACTCACAATACTGTATTTCGTAGCAATTATGTATATGACGGCACTGAAAATGATAAACGTTAGGTTGACCTCACGAGCAATACCCTCGATCAATACCCATAACCTCCATAGCTATAACCCATAATTTCCTTAGCTCTATCCCGTTTGAAAACTTATTTTGAAATCGTCCAAGTATAACTCCGTCGTAGTATTTTATGTATACTAATAATATCTTGAAATAATACAAAAATATATATATATATATATATATATATATATATATATATATATATATATATATATATATATATATATATATATATATATATATATATATATATATATATATATATGTAATTCGATTGAGAGAGTTTAGAGAAATATATTTTCAAGTTTCTATGAAATAATGAAACCTATTGAATTCTATTTATAATAGATTTTTGAATTATTAAAGTGAATTATTAAAGTATGAATTATTAAAGTGAATTATTAAAGTAAATTATTAAAGTAAATTATTAAAGTATGAATTATTAAAGTGAATTATTAAAGTATGAATTATTAAAGTGAATTATTAAAGTATGACTTATTAAAGTTAAAGTAAAATAAAAGTAAAGTAAAGTTAAAGTATAGTAAAAGTATAAAACTATATACGTATAATACGCGTATATATATAATATTAATTTAAATCGTTATATATATTTAATAAAATAAAATATAAATATCGTTATCTTTATCATACTGGTTAAGTAATGAGTTGTCAAAAGTGGTTCTAGATATTTATAAAAGATA
Organism: Rutidosis leptorrhynchoides; assembly: GCF_046630445.1. Classification (NCBI taxonomy): domain Eukaryota; kingdom Viridiplantae; phylum Streptophyta; class Magnoliopsida; order Asterales; family Asteraceae; genus Rutidosis; species Rutidosis leptorrhynchoides. The sequence goes on from NC_092334.1 coordinate 82,831,894, forward strand.
TATACGTTTTAATAATAAAGTTCTTTTTAAACTGAAAACATTTTTTGTACTTTTGAAACTAAATCAAATAAATATGATAATTTTGTTTTCCAAAACTAAATATATTTAAGAATCATTTTGTTAAAAGGTTAAAATAATGGAAATCGTTATTGATGTCGAACGAGGTGTATATAAAATAGCTTATATTTTACGCAGAAAATACTATTAAATACGATACAATTTTACACAAGATATTTATTTATTTATAGAATGGATATACTTAAACCTTGCTACAACACTTATAGGCAGTGTACCTAATCGTACAGTAGTGTAGTTTTTAGTAAGTCCGGTTCGTTCCACAGGGAAATCTTTAAACAAAGCTCAACGCTATATTAGTTTACTTTTATAAAAATTCAAATATATATATAAGTAATATTATTATTATAAAGGGGGGTTTTTACCGTTTAATGACCGGTTTGTCGATTTTAAAACTTTAGTCACAATTAAAACCTAATGTAAAATATAAAATAAATACAAGACCTTAAATTAAAGCGTAAAGTAAATAACGATAATGAAATTGCGAATAATAAAAATGCGATAAAAATTAAATTGCGATAATTAAAAAGTACGATAATTAAAAGTGCGATTAAATAAAATAACAATAAATAAAAGTGCGATAATTAGAAGTGCAATTAAATATAAAATAAAGGAAATTAAATATGAAATAAAAGAATTATGCTTATTTAAACTTCCGTAATCATGATGTTTGACGTGTTGATTTTAGTTTTATGCCCATGGGTTAATTGTCCTTTGTCCTGGATTATTCAATATGTCCGTCTGGTTTTTGTCCATAACAGTCCATCAGTCATAAATATAAATTGCAAGTGTCCTTGTCAAATTATTATTATACCCGAAGATAAATATTCCAACTAATTGGGGATTCGAATTGTAACAAGGTTTTAATACTTTGTTTAATGAATACACCAGGTTATCGACTGCGTGTAAACCAAGGTTTTACTACTTTGTTAACAATTACACCAATTACCCTTGAATGTAATTTCACCCCTGTTTTAATTATTCTAGTGGCTATTAATCCATTCCCGTGTCCGGTTAAATGAACGATTATTCATACAAATAAATACCCCGCCCATCGTGTCCGATCGAGTGTATATGGTAATTTATAGGGACGCCCAATTGTAAATCTTTATATTAACATTAACAAACTTTCATTTAGTTAAACAAATATAAAGCCCATTAATAGCCCATAGTCTAGTTTCCACAAGTGTCGTTCTTTTGTCCAAACCCCAATTATGGTACAAAGCCCAATTACCCAATTTTAGTAATTAGCCCAACATCATGATTACTTCGTTTTAAATAAGCATAATAATAACTTAGCTACGAGACATTAATATAAAAAGGTTGAACATAACTTACAATGATTAAAAATAGCGTAGCGTTACACGGACAGAATTTCGACTTACACCCTTACAACATTCGCTAACATACCCTTATTATTAGAATTATAATTAAAATTAAAATATAAAATATAAATATATATTACTTCGTATGAATGAGAAGAAAAAAATGATGAAATTTTGATCAGAATTCGGGTTGATTTATAGCCAGAAGTGAAATTTGGGGCTCCGCGACTCGCGGCAAAAAGCCCTTCAAACTCCGCGAGTCGCGGAGAGGTATTTTCATTTCACACCCTTGGAGTTTCTGGCTGCCGACGGTTTTTAATATATATATATAATATATATATAATTAATATAATTAATTATATATTATATTATATTTATATACATAGTTAACTTGTAATTTTTAGTCCGTTGCGTCGAGCGTTAAGAGTTGACTCTAGTCCCGGTTCCGGATTTTCGAACGTCCTCGCGTACAATTTAATATCTTGTACTTTGCGTTTTGAATCTTGTACTTTTGTAATTTCGAGACGTTTCTTATCAATAATTGGAACCTTTTCGATTGTCTTTTGTACTTTTGAGCTTTTTGGTCGTTTGCGTCTTCAATTCGTCGAATCTGTCTTTTGTCTTCACCTTTTATTATTTAAACGAATATCACTTGTAAATAGAACAATTGCAACTAAAAGCTTGTCTTTCTTGAGGAATAATGCTATGAAATATATGTTCGTTTTTAGCATTATCAAATATTCCCACACTTGAGCGTTGCTTGTCCTCAAGCAATATTGTCTTGAAATACTAGAATCACTTCTTTATTCTTCACACTTTGTACATCAGTGATTTCTATACGGCGGTATAAACAATGGTAGTAACGATATGGTTTACAGTCCCATATGACTATAAAAATTTAGATCCATTAAGGAAATTGGATCTTTATGAAAACATTTGATCTTTTGAAAATTAAATCTAGTTTTTACCCTAGATAAATTTTCCGGAATAACCCTTTACCGGTGTTTGCAAAATATTTTTGTGGGTTTGGTGGGTTTCAGATTTGAAAATTTTAGCTCAAAACTTGCGGTTTTGTGTCACCCACTTGCTAACCTTGTATTTGGAAAGCAACACGTCCAGTTTACTTGTTCCGTATATTACCTTTCGGCAAACTACCGTCCGGTTGTAAAGGAAAGCGTTGAACAAGCAACTGTTTAAGGCAATGTCCCGTGACATGCTTTTGATTATGGTCTATAACGTGTCGGACGCAATTACTATCCTTGGTAGGAGCAATAGTAAAGCTCACCCTTATAATTTTTCGGTCTGGCACAAGGTCCTGTCTCCGACCATGCTATGCAACCACCGTTCTTACGGTTGACACCCGATTTGGTTCAGGTGACCTAATGAATTCCAGGTGAATTCCTAGGATTTTACGTTCAATGGTAATGAGCGCATTGAAAATGGATTTTCAGAAAACAAATCGGTTTGTATTTTTGATCAAAATATTTTCTCGTTCAAGCTCGAGTTTAGATATCATTGAATTCCATGAGTTTGTAATTCTCAATCTTTAAGGTCAATCTCAAGGATTGAGTAATATCAGGCTTAAAAGCTGATTTTTAATCTTTAAGGAGATTATCCTTTCTGGGGATCTGATTCATTAGTCTTATCCAGCTAATTTGCACGGTGCCTCCCCATTGTACGAGATAAATCCTTCTCATGGTTAGGATAAATCTGACCACTTGGCGACCCTGTTTAATGCTGAGGTCCGTGGATTTCCTGCTGATTTTAGTGATGACTTTTCTAGATTTTTCGTCAACCTACAGCTGGTCTGAACGACAACTTCATGACCTAAATCAAGAAGCGCGTGTCTTTTTCGGAAGACTTTACTTCCTTTTAATGATGGAATTGATTCATCGTGTAGATCCATCTCTTCTTTTCTTTCATTGGGTAAAACAGTTTAGTTTAGTTCAAAGCAAAAGTATTTTCAGTTATTTGTTACAAATATATGTGGTATATGTTTAAAATAACTTGGTAAATTTTCCCACACTTGGCTTTTTATTTTTCTTTTTATCGTCCTCTATTCCATTTTAAATGAATTTTGACGTTTTAGTTTGTTTCTCAATTTATGTCCTTTTTGAGGTAACAATAATTTCGGTGTTAAAACCTAGTTTTATCGTTCATAAATATGTATAAACATGTTTTTGAATTCATTTAATTGAAAATTTTGAAAAATTTTACTAGAATTGGGTAGTCAGTATATAAGACCAGGGCTGTTCTTTATTATCAGAGAGCACTAGATTCTAATACAACTACTGCTTTACTAGTATTTTTAATGGTAACCAAGTGTTTAATATAAAAATTTTAAAATCCGAAAGAATTTAATCCCTTCCCACACTCAAGATCTTGCAATGCCCTCATTTGCAAGAAATCAGTAACAATTTAAATTATTGAGGGTGATTTGTGTGAAAATGATTAAATTTTTACCAAAGTTTCCAAATATATTGGCGTTTGTTTGCTGAATGATAAATGGTGCACGTCATTTGTTCATTCCGTCTTGTTGTTATTTCACATATATTTTGCATCATTGTCGTCAAAATTACTTGCTTTTGCTGAACTTAATGCCAGTCTTTGAAAATGCGTTGTTTTACCCTGTTGTGTACATAAGATAAACTGCAAACATATATACATATTTTTGAAGTTTGGTTTATTACCCCACATTCAAAAATTATTAAAATCTAAGAATAAAAGTTAGATAATTATAAAAATGATTACAATATTAACAAAAGTATTAAACATATCAATAATTACATATTACAAAATAATAAAAATAAAAAGTAAACTAAGGATGATATTGGTACCAATAGGGGTTCCACGCATAACCATAAGTGCTATAGAATGCTTCGGCAGGGTCATACGTAGGATATGGTGGCTGCATCTCTATCGACCAAGGAGGGAAGACGGGCTTCGGTGTAGGAATATAGTTTCTACCTATATGTTGGCAATGCGCTATGATCTGGTTCTGATGAACTTGCCAATCTTCAAATGCTCTCTGTCTAGCATTTTCGTATTCCTGAGAAGCTATAAACCTATGCATTTCTTGCCCCCCTCCTACATTACCTTGTTCCTGGTTTCTCTCTACCTGTGGATGTCTACCATTGTATCGTACTGCGGCGTTGTTTCGCCGCTTCAAAACTTTCGCACCATGGTACACATTTAAACCTATAGTGTCGCGGGGTTCCGGCTCTTCTACTAATAATCCCCCCCGACTTATATCCACACCGAGATATTCACCAATCAAAGTAATAAAAATACCACCCCCTATTATGCTATGTGGACGCATCCCTCGAACCATAGCTGATAAATAATAACCCACACAATATGGTATACTTACAGCGCTGTGTGGGTCTCGAATACACATATGGTAAAACAAATCTTGTTCATTTACCTTTTCTTTGTTTTTACCCCTTTGTGTAATCGAGTTAGCTAAAAACCTATGTATTACTCTTAATTCGGCTCTATCTATATCCAAATAAGAGTAGTTTCCCCCTTTGAAACGGTGATGGCTTGTCATTTGACTCCACACACCGTGTGTATCAAAATTTTCATCTATTTTCCTACCGTTTAGTATCAATCCTCTACAATCGGCAGACGCTAATTCCTCAGGCGTATATATACGTAAAGCCTGAGCCATGTCCAGTAATGACATGTGGCGCATCGAACCGCCTAACAAAAATCTAATAAAAGAACGATCGGTTAAACTAGCTACCCGATCATTCAACTCTATACTACATAACAACTCTTCACACCATACTTTATATACAGGTCTGCGTATGGTGAATAAACATATCCAGTCATTAAAAGAAGAATTACCATACCTCTGTACTAGTAATTCCCTAATTGGCCCGGCCAATTCTACAGCTTCCAAGGGTCCCCATTCTATGACCCTCGGTACCTCAACAACCTTTGAGTGAAGAGTATGCAAACCCCGTTGATATTTTGGATAATCTATCCAAAGTCTGTCAAATCGTAGGTTCGGGTGCAACTGTTCCAAGTGCATATCTGAAAAGGTCATGACTGGATGAGGTACATCCTGCTTGTAGTAGTTATCTACCTCCTGTTGTTCCAAGTTCTCAGCAGGAGCATGTCGGGCTTGGGATGAAGATTCACCCCTTTCATTCTGCAAAACACATCAAACACAAATTTTGTGCATCCAAATATGCATTAGTGTCAGCAAAATCATCAATCAAAATAATTACAATGACATTATTAATTTATATCAAACTTAAGCTTATTTTCACATTTTTATCAAATCTACACTTTTTCAAATAATCATATACGAAAATTTTCGCCAAGTTCATAAGCATTCAATTCAAATAACATGTCAAAATAATCATTACTAGCAAATAAACAAGTCTCAAATGGCATTATCTTTCAAAAATCAAGTTCATGAATTTTGGACTTGAAAAAGTCCACTTTAATTCTCAAAATCATGTTTAGGCTCAAAGTTTGGATCATTTAACTACCTAGACATGTTACACTACTCAATTTAGCAATAATTCATGACAAAAATCGGCCATAACCTGTTTATATCAAAAAGCCCCAAATTGCTCAAGAACACAAACCCTAGATTCTAAAGATTTTGAAGTTTTTGGCTTCAAATCATGTTAACAAGCATCAATCTAGGTTATACATGCATAATATACTAACAATTTAACACTAATTACACTAAATATTAACAAAATTCAAATTATGAAAATATGCTCATGAACACACTAAAATTCGGATTTAAAGGTGATTTGGGGTGTTATTGTACCTGTTTTCTTGAGTAGTTCCTAGATATCATCCTTCTCAACATGATTATAGCAAAAAATTTGGTGATTAACGGTTAAAAATTGAGATTTTTGGAGTGTTTTTGGGTGTATTTTCGTGGGTTTTCGGGGGTTTTTTTTCGCTGTTAAAATTGCAGTGTTTTTGTGTGTGGTGTGTACAGATCGTGCAGCTGGTTATATTTTTTTTCTGTAATTTTGTCCCTCCGCGAGTCGCGGAGGTTTTCACTGAAAACTCCGCGAGTCGCGGAGTTATTATTATTATTTTTTTTTTTTTTTTTTTTTTTTTTTTTTTTTTTAATCTTTAACTTATAAAACAATTAAGAAATTAATTTTAAAATTTTGTTTCCCTTGTTATTTAGGACGAGGTCGTTTCGGATCGATGTCCTAGTCCGTCCCTCGACAAAATTTTAAAATTTGTCTTTTTGTAGCGATTGTTTTAAAAAGCTAAGATTTTTGGGTTTTTTAATGTTTTTGGCATACTTTAAATCAATAAGATTAAAAATAATGATAATAAAAGTTCTCGTCCCTCCCTCGGGTAAAGCAATTTCGGTTCAAAGACCTAGTCTTCAACTTACGACGAATTTTAAAATCATATTTTTAACTTAATGAGATAAAGTAAATTTTTGTTTTTAAATTCACACAACATAAATATAAAATTCAAAATTAATATTAAAAATTCACACCAAACTCAAAATTTAAAATGCATAAAATTAAAAATTAATATTTTAAAAATTAAAAATTCACACCAAACTTAATTTAAAAATTCATATTATAAATTCATACCAAACTTATATTAATTTTTCAAATATTTACAATTTTAAATATATTGTTTTTACAAAGTTTACAATATTAATTTAAGATTTAAATATTAATTTTAAAAAATATAATAAAATTAAAAAAATCTTTTTGTCTTTTTATCCCACTTTAATCAATCAAATATTATCAAAAATATGCGCCCCTCTTTTCGGTAAAGTAATTTCGGTTCCAAGACCTAATTTAACTCATGACGAATTTTTGAAATATTTTGGGTTGATTGATTAAAGATATTTATACCTTAAGAATAAACGTTAAATTTCGCAGTGATGTAATAAATTTTTGAACGATATCAATAATTTCGGTCGCCAAACCTAATTTTATTTAATACCAATTTAATACTTTTTAGCGAACAAATTAGCGTTTATTATCAAAAGGTTAAAAATAAAAATAAAAATAAAAACTGTACAGACATACCTGTGAAATAGATTTCTTAGTTATATGATCTATTATATTCATAAGATAGTCGGTTTAATTGGTCTTCCATGGCTGCATAGGCGTAACCTCGAGCATTCATTGTCTTTTCTTCTAAACATATGAACGGTCCGTCTCTGCATAAAGTAACAAATTCGGTATTTGAATAGGTTTGATTATTTGAACATTTACCTCCATGTGACCATTTTCCGCATTTGTGACATTTTTCTAGGTGTCGTGCTCTTCTTTTCGCTGCGGATTTTGATTTTCCTTTACCAAATTGTAACTTATTATCTTCGCATCTGGATCCTTTTCTAACTCCGTCCATTCTTTCTCTGATTACTGATACTAATTCACTCGGTAGTATGTCATTATTTCTTTTAGTGATCAAAGCGTGTAGCATTAGACCATGGTTTAATTCACAGGCAGTCTTCATTTCGTAAAAACCTAAAAAAAATAAAAATTCAGAATGGGGGGAGAAGACTAGTTCTTTAGGGTCTGCTAGGGAAAGACCATACGTGTTCCATTTTCGAGAACTACACGAAAACAGACAATCTAACTCTAACAGAAATACATATTATCTTTTAAAGACTTGATTCTCCCCACACTTAGTTAGCTGTGGTGTCGAAATTGTGATTAACTTCGTTGTCGACTTCCATCGGACCATGTATGTAATGTTTAACTCTGTGACCATTAACTTTAAATTCAATCCCATTTGAATTTATTAATTCTATCGTTCCGTATGGGAAAACTCTTTTGACTATGAATGGTCCAGACCATCTTGATTTCAATTTTCCAGGAAATAGCTTGAATCGTGAATTGAAAAGAAGAACTCTGTCTCCTTCTTTGAATTCTTTTGAACTTCTGATTCTTTTATCATGCCATTTCTTCGTTCTTTCTTTATAGATTAACGAATTTTCGTATGCTTCATGTCTTAATTCTTCTAATTCGTTTAGTTGACTTAATCGTAGACGTCCGGCTTCATGTAAATCAAGATTACATGTCTTCAAAGCCCAAAATGCTTTGTGTTCAATTTCTACTGGAAGATGACATGCTTTTCCATAAACAAGTCTAAAAGGTGTGGTTCCAATTGGAGTTTTGTAGGCTGTTCTAAAAGCCCAGAGTGCATCCTCCAATTTAATGGACCATTCCTTCGGATTTGATCCTACGGTTTTCTCTAGAATACGTTTTAAAGCTCGGTTGGTATTTTCAACTTGTCCACTCGTTTGTGGATGATATGCGGTGGAGATTTTATGAGTTACTCCATATCTTTTAAGAACTTTCTCAAGTTGATTATTACAGAAATGAGTACCCCGATCACTTATTAAAGCTTTCGGTGTTCCAAACCTTGCAAAAAGACGTTTTAAAAAGTTGACTACAACTCGTGCATCGTTAGTTGGGAGAGCTTGTGCTTCCGCCCATTTAGATACATAATCAATGGCTACGAGTATATATAGATTATTATGAGATTTTGGAAATGGACCCATAAAGTCAATACCCCAAATGTCAAATACTTCACATACTTGGATGACATTTTGTGGCATTTCATCACGTTGACTTATTCTTCCGGCCCTTTGACATGCATCACAGGATTTGCAAAGAAGGTGTGCGTCTTTGTAAATTGTAGGCCAATAGAATCCAGCTTCATAAACTTTTCTTGCTGTTAGTTGAGGCCCATAATGCCCTCCTGTTGGTCCTGTGTGACAATGGTTTAAAATTTTACTAGCTTCATCTCCAAATACACATCGGCGTATTATTCCATCGGGACAACTTTTAAACAGATGTGGATCTTCCCAGAAATAGTGTTTTATATCACTGAAGAATTTCTTTCGTCTTTGGTACGATAATCCTTTTTCAAGGAATCCACAAACTAAGTAGTTTGCATAGTCTGCAAACCATGGGATTTCTTTATAATCTATCTTCAATAGATATTCATCAGGAAAGTTGTCTTGTATGGCCGATTCATTTAGAACTTCTAATTCGGGATTTTCAAGACGAGAAAGATGATCAGCAGCGAGATTTTCTGCTCCTTTTTTATCTCGGATTTCAATATCAAACTCTTGTAAGAGTAAGATCCAACGGATTAATCTTGGTTTAGCATCTTGTTTTGAAAATAGGTATCTAAGAGCAGAATGGTCGGTATAGACCACCGTTTTTGCTAGAACGAGATATGATCGAAATTTGTCAAAAGCAAAGACAATAGCAAGGAGTTCTTTTTCAGTAGTTGTATAGTTCGTTTGTGCTCCTTGTAACGTCTTACTAGCATAATATATAGGTTGAAATCGTTTTTCAATCCTTTGTCCTAAAACGGCTCCCATTGCAAAATCACTTGCATCGCACATTAGTTCAAATGGTAGATTCCAATTTGGTGTTATCATGATCGGTGCATTAGTGAGTTTTTCTTTAAGAATATTAAAAGATTTGATACATTCATCTGAAAAGATGAATGGCGCATCCTTTTCTAGGAGTTTATTCATAGGAGTGGCAATTTTAGAAAAATCTTTTATGAAACGTCGGTAAAAACCGGCATGCCCTAGAAAACTCCTAACTCCTCTAACATTGGTGGGATGTGGAAGTTTAGCAATTACATCTACTTTAGCTCTATCCACTTCAATTCCTTCTTTTGAAATTTTATGTCCAAGAACGATGCCTTCTTTAACCATGAAATGGCATTTCTCCCAATTAAGTACTAGATTTGATTTTTCGCATCTAATTAGCATTCGTTCCAGATTAACTAGACATGATTTAAATGTATCACCGAAGACTGAAAAGTCATCCATGAATACTTCCATGCATTCTTCTATCATGTCGTGAAAAATCGCCATCATGCACCTTTGAAAGGTTGCAGGGGCGTTGCAAAGTCCAAATGGCATGCGTTTGTAAGCAAAAGTACCATAAGGGCACGTGAATGTGGTTTTCTCTTGATCTTCGGGTGCTATTGGAATTTGAAAATATCCGGAAAATCCATCTAGAAAACAATAGTAACTATTTCCGGCTAATCTTTCCAACATTTGATCTATGAAAGGTAAGGGAAAGTGATCTTTTCTGGTGGCGTCATTTAATTTTCTATAATCAATACATACACGCCATCCTGTTACAGTCCTAGTAGGAATAAGCTCATTTTTCTCATTTGTAATGACAGTCATGCCACCCTTCTTAGGTACGCATTGAACTGGGCTTACCCATGGACTATCAGAGATTGGATATATCAAACCTGCATCTAGCAGTTTAATAATCTCTTTCTTAACTACATCTTGCATATTAGGATTTAGTCTTCGTTGGCGTTGCACATACGTTTTATGACCTTCTTCCATAAGGATTTTATGTGTGCAATACGAAGGACTTATTCCTTTAATATCATGAATCTTCCATGCAATGGCTGGTTTATGAGCTTTCAACACAGAAATGAGTTGTGATTTCTCATTTTCAGTAAGAGAAGACGATATTATTACAGGTAATTCAGATTCACCATGTAAATAAGCGTATTCCAAATGGTTTGGAAGTGGCTTTAACTCTAATTTCGGAGGTTCTTCTATCGATGATTTATATCGATATCTGTCTTCTTCTTTTAGCATTTGAATTTCTTCTGTTGTTGGTTCATATCCATTAGCTATAAGTGTAGCTAACATTTCAGCTTCATCAATTGGTTCATTTCCTTCTCCTAAAGAACATTCTCCTGTTCCTTGTAATTCTGGAAATTCTTCTAATAATTCTGCATGTGCATCTATAGTTTGAATATAATAACATGTATCATCTGCAGATTGTGGTTGTTGCATTGCTCTATCAACTGAAAAGGTAACACTCTCATCCTCTATACTTAGGGTCAGTTTCTTACCGAACACGTCTATCATTGCTTTAGCCGTGTTTAAGAATGGTCTTCCTAATATGAGAGGAACTTGAGAATCTTCTTCCATGTCCAAAACAACAAAATCTACTGGAAATACTAAAGTACCAACTTTAACTAGCATGTTCTCTATTATCCCTCTAGGATATTTTATTGATCTATCGGCTAGTTGTATGCTTATTCTTGTTGGTTTCAATTCTCCAAGGTCTAGTTTAGCGTATAGTGAATACGGCATTAGATTTATACTAGCACCTAAATCTGCCAATGCTTCTATTGAACTAAGACTACCCAGAAAACATGGAATTGTGAAACTTCCTGGATCAGATAGTTTTTCTGGTATCTTATTCAACAGCACTGCTGAACAATTAGCATTCATAGTAACAGCCGAGAGTTCTTCCATTTTCTTTCTATTCGTGATTAGATCTTTCAAGAATTTAGCATATCTTGGCATTCCTGAAATCACATCAATGAAAGGAAGATTTACATTTATCTGTTTAAACATATCCAAGAATTTGGATTGCTCGGCTTCAAGTTTTTCCTTCTTCATTTTACTCGGGTAAGGAAGTGGTGGTTGGTATGGTTTAACATAAGGTTTATCCTTAACTGTGTTATCTTCATTAACCTTTTCAACTACCGGTTCTTTTTCCTTATCTTGATCAGGTTGTGGTTCTTGTGGAGTAGGAATAGTTTCATCAGAAGTTACAGGTATTTCAGGTGGTTTAAGTGTTGTACCACTTCTTGTGGTAATAGCTTTAGCTGTTTCATTCCGGGGGTTAGCATTTGTATCACTAGGTAAACTTCCCCGTTTTCTTTCACCTATTAACCTTGCTAGGTTACTTACTTCTTGTTCCAGATTTTGAATAGAAGCTTGTTGATTTCTAAATGCTTGAGCATTTTGTTCATTGGTTTGTTTTTGAGATGTGAAAAACTGCGTTTGAGTTTCAACTAGCTTCGTCATCATATCTTCTAAATTCGGCTTTTTATCATCGGTTTGTTGTGGTGGTTTGTTTTGAAAATTCGGTCTTTGCTGATTGTAAGTATTATTGGATAATTGTGGATTGCTAGGACCTTGTTGGTTGTTGTATGGAATATTTCGGTTATAATTCTGGTTTTGATTGTAAATCGGTCTTGGCGGTTGATAATTATTCTGATAATTATTTCCAGGCCTTTGGTTTATGTATGAAATATTCTCTCTTTGTTCCATTGTTAATTCAATACTTAGACAATCTTTTGTCAAATGTGGTCCTCCACACTGCTCACAACTAATTCGTATTGAGTGAATATCCTTAGTCATCTTTTCCATTCGTCTCTCCACAGCATCTATTTTTGCGGAAATGGAATCTAAGTCATGGCTAGAATCGGCTCTAGCTGCTTTAGATGATCTAATGATGTCTTTTTCTTGGTGCCACTCATGTGAGTGGGAAGCAGTATTATCAATAATTTTGTAAGCATCAGTTTCGGTTTTCTTCATAATCGAACCACCAGCTGCTATATCTATGTCTTTTCTTGTAGTGATGTCGCATCCTCGGTAAAATATTTGTACTATTTGACAGGTGTCTAAACCATGTTGCGGACATCCTCTTAATAACTTTCCATATCTTGTCCATGCCTCATATAGAGTTTCATTTGGTTTCTGTGTGAACGTAACAATTTCTGCTTGAAGTCTTACGGCTTTAGATGCAGGAAAAAATTGTTTAAGAAATTTATCAATTAAAACGTCCCATGTATCGATCGCCCCTTCAGGTAACGATTCCAACCAATCTTTGGCTTCTCCCTTTAAAGTCCAGGGAAATAACATGAGATATATTTGTTCATCCTCCACTTCTCGTATTTTAAATAGTGTGCAGATCCTATTAAAGGTACGTAGATGTTCATTTGGATCTTCCTTCGGTGCACCACTAAATTGGCATTGATTAGTCACCATGTGTAGAATTTGTCCTTTGATTTCATAATCTGGCGCATTAATGTCTGGATGAGTAATTGCGTGACCTTGGCCAGTGCGTTTAGCTCTCATTCGGTCTTCCATACTTAAAGGTTCCAGATTCTCCATAATTGAATTTGTTGAATCGGTATCACTGAATGATTCTGATTTAATAGTTCGTTCCTCAACAATCTCTGTTTGAATGATTGGTGGTTCCGGAGGAAAGTTTAATGGTTCAGGATCTATGAACCGTTCCTGAATATTTTCTGGATTCTCAATTGTGAGGTCGGGTTCAAAAAATGGATTATCGGTATTTTGAACTGAAGTACTTGGTCGACTGGATGACGATTCTAAAGAAAAATCAACGGCGGTTATATTTGTTAAACGATGTCTTGATCGAGTTACAGGTGGTGAACGTACAAAAGGTGATGAACGTCTTGCTCGGTGCATTCACAGAATATCCTATTAGTTTTTAAAAGGAAAGAAAAATTATAATAAGTTATCCAATCAATAGACTTTTCTGATTTTGCCCACGTTTCGAATAGCCAAAAGATGCAGCAGAGGGGCAGGATTCGTTTGGTCTCAATATAATTGAGGACTGTTTGGCTCCAATAACCCGGTCCACGTACAAATCCAACTATTACTACGAACCAGAAAATTTTGATGTCTATCAATTTAACCACTCAAAATAAATTTTCGTAATTTTTAGAAATTTAGATAAGAAGTAGAATAAAATTCTAAGTCCTAAAAACTAGAATGGCGAGAAATAAGAGAGAAAAAGAGTTCGTCGCAAAAGGTCGAAAAAGAAAAATGATTGAAAAATAAAAGGTGACGGAAAAATAAAAGAAACTTATAAAAACTTAAAAATACTTAACTAATTTAACCTTATTACTACAACTAACTTAAAATTATAATCGCAAATTGAAATTACTAATTGGAATGATAATTGATACATAGTAAAAGGTCTAAAAATATTAAAGCTTACAAGAAAAACTAAATCCCAAATGGAAATAACTTAAAAAGAAACTAAAACTTAAAAAGGCGTCGCAAAATTCTAAAGCACCTAAATCTTAGTTTAAAGAAAAAGCACTTAAGGAATTCTACGGCAAAGCCTAAAAATCTAGGAGTAAAAATAACTATAGCAAAAACTAAGTTTAAAATTAATTATGAGCTAAAAATACAAAAGTTACGCTACAACGATTAAAAAGGTACAAAATATAAAAATATACAAAAAGTTGTAAAAAGTACAATTTTTATAAAAAATATTATTTTTATATTATTTATTTAATAAAAACTACTAATTTTACAATTTTAATAAAACTAATTAAACAAAATACATATATAAAGTAAAAAGTAAAAATAAAACTAAAATTAATAATAATAATAATAATAATTAAGTTAAATAATAATAATAATAAATTAAAACTCCGTAATTAATGCAACTTTAGGGTTTTGTCCGTGTGTCAGAAGACCTCCGCGAGTCGCGGCAAATAAAGAGGAAAACCCCGCGAGTCGCGGGGTTCAGAAAAACAGTTGACAGGTTTCACTTTTTACGCGTTTTTCTTTATTTTTTTTTTTTTATTTTCTTTTTTCTGTTTTTAGTTTAAATAAACGATTTTTAATAAAATTTATATTTTTATAAATTAAAATAAAGATAAAGAAACTTATAAAACTTAAATATTTAACAAAATCCTAAAAATACTTATATTTTTGTTTTTCTTTTTATATTTTTGAATAATTAAAACGTAATTTTTTTACAAAAACGACTTTTAATAAAAGTAGATAAAAATCTTTTTTTTTTTATATTAGCGTTGCGCTTCCGGCTTTTAAGAGTTGTCCCCGGCAGCGGCGCCAAAAATACTTGATTGCGAACGAGGTGTATATAAAATAGCTTATATTTTACGCAGAAAATACTATTAAATACGATACAATTTTACACAAGATATTTATTTATTTATAGAATGGATATACTTAAACCTTGCTACAACACTTATAGGCAGTGTACCTAATCGTACAGTAGTGTAGTTTTTAGTAAGTCCGGTTCGTTCCACAGGGAAATCTTTAAACAAAGCTCAACGCTATATTAGTTTACTTTTATAAAAATTCAAATATATATATAAGTAATATTATTATTATAAAGGGGGGTTTTTACCGTTTAATGACCGGTTTGTCGATTTTAAAACTTTAGTCACAATTAAAACCTAATGTAAAATATAAAATAAATACAAGACCTTAAATTAAAGCGTAAAGTAAATAACGATAATGAAATTGCGAATAATAAAAATGCGATAAAAATTAAATTGCGATAATTAAAAAGTACGATAATTAAAAGTGCGATTAAATAAAATAACAATAAATAAAAGTGCGATAATTAGAAGTGCAATTAAATATAAAATAAAGGAAATTAAATATGAAATAAAAGAATTATGCTTATTTAAACTTCCGTAATCATGATGTTTGACGTGTTGATTTTAGTTTTATGCCCATGGGTTAATTGTCCTTTGTCCTGGATTATTCAATATGTCCGTCTGGTTTTTGTCCATAACAGTCCATCAGTCATAAATATAAATTGCAAGTGTCCTTGTCAAATTATTATTATACCCGAAGATAAATATTCCAACTAATTGGGGATTCGAATTGTAACAAGGTTTTAATACTTTGTTTAATGAATACACCAGGTTATCGACTGCGTGTAAACCAAGGTTTTACTACTTTGTTAACAATTACACCAATTACCCTTGAATGTAATTTCACCCCTGTTTTAATTATTCTAGTGGCTATTAATCCATTCCCGTGTCCGGTTAAATGAACGATTATTCATACAAATAAATACCCCGCCCATCGTGTCCGATCGAGTGTATATGGTAATTTATAGGGACGCCCAATTGTAAATCTTTATATTAACATTAACAAACTTTCATTTAGTTAAACAAATATAAAGCCCATTAATAGCCCATAGTCTAGTTTCCACAAGTGTCGTTCTTTTGTCCAAACCCCAATTATGGTACAAAGCCCAATTACCCAATTTTAGTAATTAGCCCAACATCATGATTACTTCGTTTTAAATAAGCATAATAATAACTTAGCTACGAGACATTAATATAAAAAGGTTGAACATAACTTACAATGATTAAAAATAGCGTAGCGTTACACGGACAGAATTTTGACTTACACCCTTACAACATTCGCTAACATACCCTTATTATTAGAATTATAATTAAAATTAAAATATAAAATATAAATATATATTACTTCGTATGAATGAGAAGAAAAAAATGATGAAATTTTGATCAGAATTCGGGTTGATTTATAGCCAGAAGTGAAATTTGGGGCTCCGCGACTCGCGGCAAAAAGCCCTTCAAACTCCGCGAGTCGCGGAGAGGTATTTTCATTTCACACCCTTGGAGTTTCTGGCTGCCGACGGTTTTTAATATATATATATAATATATATATAATTAATATAATTAATTATATATTATATTATATTTATATACATAGTTAACTTGTAATTTTTAGTCCGTTGCGTCGAGCGTTAAGAGTTGACTCTAGTCCCGGTTCCGGATTTTCGAACGTCCTCGCGTACAATTTAATATCTTGTACTTTGCGTTTTGAATCTTGTACTTTTGTAATTTCGAGACGTTTCTTATCAATAATTGGAACCTTTTCGATTGTCTTTTGTACTTTTGAGCTTTTTGGTCGTTTGCGTCTTCAATTCGTCGAATCTGTCTTTTGTCTTCACCTTTTATTATTTAAACGAATATCACTTGTAAATAGAACAATTGCAACTAAAAGCTTGTCTTTCTTGAGGAATAATGCTATGAAATATATGTTCGTTTTTAGCATTATCAGTTATACCACAAAACATTTTAGAAAAGTAGAATTATATATATTCATAATAGGTTTCAAGTTTTTAAATTACAGTCTGTTGGTGAAGCATGGGATAAAGTCCAAAGGTTAAATAAACGCATGAAATCATCTTAATGAAAAATGTCGAGTTACTTAACTTGTCGATATCCAATATCTAAGTTATTTACACTCCACGTTCTTATTTTCATATTAAATAAAATGAAAGTTAACATAGTTATCTTATCAAGGTCACGAGGAAAATATTATAAAACATGCCTTGGAAATTAAACAGGAATTTTCACTAACCCTTGTCTAGTTCCCGTTAATTGACACATTTGTTCTTATTTATAAATCACTTTACCATTTTTCGAATGTTGTCAAAAAGAATAGATTTCTTAAATCACAGTGGACCTCATAACATAGGCCCGTAATCATATCATAATGTATCTGATAATTCAATCATTTGATATTATCTCTTAATTCTGTCGATAAATATATCGAAACAAATACGTTCATGTAAAGTATCATATATCTAATACTTTGTTAATGTTTTCAGTTAATATTATATATTATATATACATATCTATATACTCATAATTGTTCGTGAATCGTCGAACACGGTCAAAGGGTAATTGATTACATGAATGTAGTTCCAAACTTTTTGAGATTCAACATTACAAATTCTGCTTATCGTGTCAGAAACATATAAAGGTTAAGTTTAAATTTGGTCGGAAATTTTCGGGTCGTCACAGTACCTACCCGTTAAAGAAATTTCTTCCCGAAATTTGATCGAGGTCGTCATGGCTAACAATAAGAATGTTATTATGACGAATATAAGTTGATTCATAGGGTTTTATCATGATTGAGAAATATGGATAAAATAATTCGATTACTCGAAACGTATGAGTGAAGCTATCGTAAAAGAGTGAAATGAGAAAATAGGGATTCGTCTTATCTTTTGACGTCATCACGGTTGATCTCCAGATTAAAGAAAATCTTTGTAATCTATATAGGATTTGATTCTTCGATGATTAAGGAAATTATGATCCTCTTCGATTTAATGCGATGATTCATCTCGATTTTTCTGTCGGATATTTCACTATAAATCCACCTCCTTCGTTTCCTTTTAATTCACACCTTCTATTCTTTCTCCCTCAATTCTTACTTTAAAATTATTCATCAATATGCTTCATCCAGTGCTGATTCTCGATATACTCCTCACTTTCATATCTGTCGTTCTTCTTTTTCATCTACCTCCGGAAGAATCTATTTACTTCTACTATACTCTTGGTTTTATAGTGTTTTTTTTTTGTTCTCCCGTGTCTTTATATTACTATATGCATCGATATATACGGTTTATAATTTCTGGGTTGTTGTTGGGTTTTATATCTTCCCTTATATTTCGATGTCCCTGCTTCTGTCTTCTATAATCATTGTCATCCCCAATTAATGCTCTCTTTTATTTGCTGCGATTTATACCCCAATTTCTATTTCGGAGTTTTGTCCTTTCGTTTCTTCTTCTTGCGATTAAGCACCACTTGTAATGGTCCAGAATTCGCATATATGAATTTCGGAATGAACATTGTTAATTTTCTAAGAAGGAAACTGTAATGGCACGATCTTGACTTGTCAAATTACTAGAATACCTCGGATAAGGCCGAATCATCAAGAAATATTTTCTTGATATTTTAGAGGTTAAAGAGAATACAAGAGTCGTGTAACATAGAACATGATGACGTTATAATCTGTGAATCATCACGTTCCATTTAGAAACTCAGCATGACTTACTGTAATATAATCACGTTGATCAAGTGTCATTATATTATACTAGTTCATGCTTCAGTTCCCAACACTACTTCAAAAATATTCCTATTTTAAATTCGAAAGTTTCAGAATTTAGAAACTAAAATAGTTTCTTTTATGATGTAATACAGACAGCACGAAGAGGTAAATGATTTCAGATAAGAATAATTATGGAAATATCTTCAGAAATATGGAGGATATTTATAATGAAAGATACGATGATATCTTAAAATTTCTAATATCAGAGGATGATGAAGAATATTGTCCGTAAGGATTTAGAGTCAGGAGCAAGGTATTCGATAATGACTTCAGCAGACATGGAATCATTTGGATTCTTTGATGGTAGATTTCGTCCTTGTGATTTATCCACAGCCTTCCTCATGGTTTGCTCAATCCGTATTTTTCAGTACCAAATCTTCTCTTTTTCTGAGCTTTGCTAACACACTACTCTTTATCATCGAACTTTTTACTATTAAGGTCGTTTATAGTTTTTGCTGCTTCATCAGTATTTCGAGAACTAGTTCGCAGTTTAGGGTGTTTTTCAGAAACTTCACATTCAAAGTATATAAGTCCAGAAGATAGACACATATAATTGTTGGTGTAGACATGCTGCGAGATTTCAAAATACTGATTGCTAATTTCCGATGATTCGTATGGCAATTCTCGTTACAAGATGCAGATGAGTAAATGATGGGGTTTTGATAAATATAAAGATTTTTCAGAAAATCAAAGATCAATGAAGTTGTTAATAAGTTTACTGCAAATGTGGCGAGATATGAAAGGTTCCCCGGTAATAATGATGAAGGGGTAATCATTATAATAAGGCTTATTCGATTGAACAATTGAAGTTGGTTTGCTGGAGCTGTGACAAAACCGTCTATTTTTAGAAGGGATTGAAAAGTTATTTTAGCTAGTAAATGTCAAAAGGTCTGACATGGATACATGTTAAATTATGACTTTAGTTTCAAGAGTTTTTCAGGTACGTAACTGTGGATAACATGTGGTTGGATCATCATCTTGATTGTTCATTATTTGAAGTGTCTTCAGGTATTTCGAAGGGTTTGAACACAGATTATAATCGTTAATATACATACGATGTTCTAACACAGTTTTGAAGTTAAAGTATAGCTTTGAAAGATGTAAGAATCTAAGAGTGATGATACCGGTTATAACTTGAATTGAATTCGGCGATTTCAAAATCAGAATATGTAATTAGATTTTTGAATGAGTATGGTTGTTTTAATTTCTGTAAAAGAATGTATTTGTTGTGAAAGTAGGGAGTATAATGGATGATCTGTTGAATCAGATTCGAAGAATGTAACATATTAATTGTGAATTTATATATCTCTCGGGTATTACCTACCCGTAAAAAAATGTCACAATTAATATTTTGTGCAAAAGAATTTTATTACAGTCTTTATGGAAATATATGTGTATATTTCTTCAGATGTAATATAGATTTAATGAGTTAATATTAAATTAAACTCACTTGATTTATGGTTAAGGCTTGGATAGATAATTTATAAACTTTAGAAATTACATAATCATCGTAGAATGTTTTCCCAATGAAGTTATGAATCAATACTTCATCGTTGTGGTATTCCTTAGTATCTACAGGGCGTATGACGTTGATGCTCATGGGACAGATTGTGAAGTTGAGGTTTGCGATGCGGTTGTTGCTGGTGGTGGTAATGGTACTGTTGATGTTGTTGATGGTGGTACTTGTTATTTTGCTGGTGCTACTGCTGGTGTTTGTAACCTTTGCACCATATTCTCCAAAGCCACTACCCGAGCGCGAAGCTCGTTGACTTCTTCTATTACACCTGGGTGATTGTCGGTTCGGACGAGCGGATAAATAAGATCTAGAATTTGGTGTAGTATATAATCATGACGAGATACTCTGGAAATGAGAGAAAATGGTGTTTCGAACAGGTTCGCCGGTAAGTGCTTCAGGTTCATTTCCAAGAGGGCAATGTGGTGGATGGAAAGGATCGCCTTCTTCTTGTCTCCAATGATTAAGGAGGCTACGAACCCATCCCCAATTCATCCAGAATAGATGATGGCTGATTGGTTGATCCATTTCAGTCGCACTGCTTTCAGAGCTTGAGTGGGATTCCATTTTGAAATCCGAGGAACTTGAACTGATGACGAATTCCATTTCGGACGATTTGATAAAGGATTTTTCGATACGAAATGATTTTCCGGCTATCGGGTGGTATTCTAACTACATAGAATATCTATATATATAGATCAAAAGATTTCATAGATTACGGAGGAATTTACGGAATATGTCAGGCAAAGTTTACGGTAATAGATACGATAAGATATGATTTAGCAGATACGCTAAGATATGAATTTTGTCTATACACTATTCATGCAATCAATGCAGCAAGACGTGTCTAGACTAAGAATGATAAGCAGGTAATTTCCTAAGGATGGTAAGTAGATGATTTCCGACTAAAAATGATAAACAAAACTTTTGACATGCAGACACGGTCGAAGTCCAGATTCACTAATGCATCTTAACAACTATCAGTTAGACACACTAATGCAAGACCTGGTTCGCTAAGACCACCGCTCTGATACCAACTGAAATGACCCGTTCATATACATTATAAACGATTCACAATAGTTGATTACATCGCGAGGTATTTGACCTCTATATGATACGTTTTACAAACATTACATTCGTTTTTAAAAGACAAACTTTCTTTACATCAAAAATTGACGGCATGCATACCATTTCATATTACATCCAACTATAATTGACCTAATATTAATCTTGATGAACTCAACGACTCGAATGCAACGTCTTTCAAAGTATGTCATGAATGACTCCAGGTAATATCCTTAAAATGAACTAATGCACAGCGGAAGATTTCTTTAATACCTGAGAATAAACATGCTTTAAAGTGTCAACCAAAAGGTCGGTGAGTTCATTAGTTTATCATAATCAATCATTTCCGTAATAGTAATAGACCACAAGATTTCAGTTTCCATAAATATCCGTACACTCGCAATTGTTTAAAAGTATTCTATAAGTTGTAGGCACCCGGTAACAAGCCTTAATATTCATGTTTTACCCTCTGAAGTACACCAGATCAGGTGTGTTTAAAATAACCTCGAAGTACTAAAGCATCTCATAGTCAGGATGGGGTTTGTCAGGCCCAATAGATCTATCTTTAGGATTCGCGCCTACCGTACATAGACAAGTAGTTTAATGTTACCAAGCTAAGGGTATATTTCTGGTTTAAACCCACATAGAATTAGTTTTAGTACTTGTGCCTATTTAGTAAAACATTTATAAAACAGCGCATGTATTCTCAGCCCAAAAATATATATAAAAAGGGAGTAATGAAACTCACAATACTGTATTTCGTAGCAATTATGTATATGACGGCACTGAAAATGATAAATGTTAGGTTGACCTCACGAGCAATACCCTCGATCAATACCCATAACCTCCATAGCTATAACCCATAATTTCCTTAGCTCTATCCCGTTTGAAAACTTATTTTGAAATCGTCCGAGTATAACTCCGTCGTAGTATTTTATGTATACTAATAATATCTTGAAATAATACAAAAAATATATATATATATATATATATATATATATATATATATATATATATATATATATATATATATATATATATATATGTGTAATTCGATTGAGAGAGTTTAGAGAAATATATTTTCAAGTTTCTATGAAATAATGAAACCTATTGAATTCTATTTATAATAGATTTTTGAATTATTAAAGTGAATTATTAAAGTATGAATTATTAAAGTGAATTATTAAAGTATGAATTATTAAAGTGAATTATTAAAGTGAATTATTAAAGTATAAATTATTAAAGTGAATTATTAAAGTATGAATTATTAAAGTGAATTATTAAAGTATGAATTATTAAAGTGAATTATTAAAGTAAATTATTAAAGTTAAAGTAAAATAAAAGTAAAGTAAAGGTAAAGTTAAAGTATAGTAAAAGTATAAAACTATATACGTATAATACGCGTATAAATATATATAATATTAATTTAAATCGTTATATATATTTAATAAAATAAAATATAAATATCGTTATCTTTATCATACTGGTTAAGTAATGAGTTGTCAAAAGTGGTTCTAGATATTTATAAAAGATATATACGTTTTAATAATAAAGTTCTTTTTAAACTGAAAACGTTTTTTGTACTTTTGAAACTAAATCAAATAAATATGATAATTTTGTTTTCCAAAACTAAATATATTTAAGAATCATTTTGTTAAAAGGTTAAAATAATGGAAATCGTTATACCACAAAACATTTTAGAAAAGTAGAATTATATATATTCATAATAGGTTTCAAGTTTTTAAATTACAGTCTGTTGGTGAAGCATGGGATAAAGTCCAAAGGTTAAATAAATGTATGAAATCATCTTAATGAAAAATGTCGAGTTACTTAACTTGTCGATATCCAACATCTAAGTTATTTACACTCCACGTTCTTATTTTCATATTAAATAAAATGAAAGTTAACATAGTTATCTTATCAAGGTCACGAGGAAAATATTATAAAACATGCCTTGGAAATTAAACAGGAATTTCCACTAACCCTTGTCTAGTTCCCGTTAATTGACATATTTGTTCTTATTTATAAATCACTTTACCATTTTCCGAATGTTGTCAAAAAGAATAGATTTCTTAAATCACAGTGGACCTCATAACATAGGCCCGTAATCATATCATAATGTATCTGATAATTCAATCATTTGATATTATCTCTTAATTCTGTCGATAAATATATCGAAACAAATACGTTCATGTAAAGTATCATATATCTAATACTTTGTTAATGTTTTCAGTTAATATTATATATTATATATACATATCTATATACTCATAATTGTTCGTGAATCGTCGAACACGGTCAAAGGGTAATTGATTACATGAATGTAGTTCCAAACTTTTTGAGATTCAACATTACAAATTCTGCTTATCGTGTCGGAAACATATAAAGGTTAAGTTTAAATTTGGTCGGAAATTTTCGGGTCGTCACACATATATTTCTCTTATAGCCTATATGAAGTGCCAAAATGTTATTACTTCCTCTAGTTTTCTGAGAATTTGAAATTCTTTTTTTTCTTTATCTGCAGAATAATATCCGTGTCTTTTTCCTTTGCAGTTCTCAGTTTGCATTGCGCTCATATTTGTGGAATCATATCCGTGTTTTTTTAATATTTCAGGCTGTAAGTTTATAAAAAAAATAATTTTAATTAGATTAATTGATGAGAATTTATCTTCATCTCACAACATAATTTTACAGGCGTGGCTGATCCTAAAGATGTTCTTTGGGAGGCTACTAATATAGCCGAAACTAGATACAAACCCCTCTCTTCAAGCAAATTGTTGGGTGTTATTCACTATTCTAGTTTTGAAGATATGGATTTTGACTTCACATTACCGTATGAGAAACGAATAAATCTCTAGTTTTGGATGATGGTGTTGGGTCGTCTATTGTGGAGGTGGCAGGGCCACTTGTTATGCATGATACTTCAGTTTCTAGGCCAACTTAAGTTTTGGATGATGGTGTTGGGTCGTCCCATGTTCATTTGTGAGATGAGTTTGTAAGATGATGATGCACCTGCACGTTAACTAGTGATGCATTATACTGCAGTTGCATTTCAAGCAAGTCAAACATTGATGTATCTTGATGTACCTGTTGTTTAAGCACGTCAACTAGTGATTCTAGCGGGTCCTATTGTTCTTGATGCATCATAAGGGATTATGATATGTTGTCCATTTGAACGGATTATTTCCACGCTTTGCTGACCAACAATAGGACCCCCTGCAATCACTAGTTGACGTGGTTGAACAATGGGTGCTTCATGATACATCACTGCTTGACCTGCTTGAACTGCAGGTGCATCGTGATGTATCACTAATTTACCTGCTTGTGCATCATCATCTAACAAATGAACGTGAGACGTTCCAGCACCATCATCCAAAACTTGAGTCGGCCTAGAAATTAAAGTATCGTGCATAACAAGTGGCCCTGCCACCTCCACATTAGACGGCCAACACCATCATCCAAAACTTGAGATTTATTCGTGTTCTCATCTCGTAATGTGAAGTCAAAATCTATATATTCAATCTAGAGTAGTGAATAGCACCCAACAATTTGCTTGAGATGAGATCCATGTATCTTGTTTTGGTTATATTAGTAGCCTATCAAAGAACAACATCAAGATCAACCGCCTACAAAATTATGTTGTGAGATGGAGATAATTTCTCAATTAATCAATCTAATTAAAATTATTTGTACAAACTTATGTTGGATGTGCAAAGAAGATCAAAACAAAGAAACAGGTACCAGGTCGCGTTCGGGCATGGTTTGTCGCGAAACGCGACGGTTTGGAACGCGACATGTGAAGCTGGAATGCGACATATCAATCAGTAATCAGGGCTTGATGACTATCGCGTTTTGATCAAGGTTGTCGCGTGTGGATCCAGTTCATCGCGTAACGCGATGGGGTGTCGCAAAACGCGACATTGTTCGTGGCCAGCAAGTTATTTGATTTGTTTCCTAATTTTGATTAGCACTATAAATATACCCTTTGTATTCTGTAACCTTATGTACGAAAATCAATAAAAAAGCTCTCTAGCTGCCCGTGGACTAAAGCAATCATACCGATTGCATATAACCACGTAAATTCTTGTGTCTTTTACTTTTCTTGCATTTATTTTGTCCGTTTGTCGTTTGTGGGATCACAATCTATTGATTGGTGATCGTTGTTGGGTCCATAAATACCTAACAACTGGTATCTAGAGCACAAGGTTCGTATTGGGCGTAATGGCGGACGAAAGAAAGTTTAGGATTGATCGGTTCGATGGGAAAGATTTTGGATTTTGGAAGATGCAAATAGAAGACTATTTGTACCAGAAAAAATTACACTTACCACTTGAAGAGAAGAAGCTGGATAGCGTTAAACAAGAAGATTGGGATCTCCTAGATCGCCAAGCTTTAGGAGCGGTTAGTGTAGCGACCCCGATAAATCGTCAAATGACGGCGTCATCTACGTATGGTCCCATTACATGGTCGTAAGTCTTTATAACAAAGTTTGACCGAAAAGTATGTCGCATTCATTTCATAAATAAGGGTGTTTCAAAGTTTACAAAAGTAGTTTCCATAACAAGTACATAAGAATGTTTAAAGTTTGTATGAAACACGTGCGACACGATTAAAAGTAG
This sequence comes from Rutidosis leptorrhynchoides, assembly GCF_046630445.1. NCBI lineage: Eukaryota > Viridiplantae > Streptophyta > Magnoliopsida > Asterales > Asteraceae > Rutidosis > Rutidosis leptorrhynchoides. The sequence continues at coordinate 82,857,979 of NC_092334.1, forward strand.
TCAAAAAGATGCTCCACGTATGCAAGTATACTCGACATCCAATGCAAGTATCAAAAAGTATGAGCGGAAGCATATATCACCTAAGTTCAAGGACCTGAGAAAAACATAGAGAATCTGTCAACGAAAACGTTGGTGAAATCATAGGTTTAAATAAGTAAGTGAGTAAAAGTAAGTTGAACCACAAGATTTGCAACATCGATAAAGTCATAGTACATTCTAAAAGTTAATATTCACGAGCACTCAATTATCAAAGCTTAACATTCCGTCCGTTGAACCCCGTAATAATAGTGTTAGAACATACACTGTTTTCCGAAAATATATTTCACCCGTAGACGGTAGCGAACCGTCCGAAGTGAGGGTTTGTCAAACCCATATGGCCATATAACATAAGTTCTCGCTTACACCATCTGATGTAACTAATGATAATCGAATTGAGGATTTGTTTTCAAACTCGTATGTAGAATGTTTGTTTTCCCTGTACTTGTGTTCACGTAGTTTAAAAGAACGTTTATGTTTTCTCATCCCAAAAGTAAGTTCAAAAAGAGTAAAAGTGGGACTATGATCTCACCTTGTATGCACGAACCAAAAAGTACTTCGACAAGTAACGTGTGCAAAGAACAATGCTAGTCTTGACCTAAACAAATAGGCTGTATCAATAACGATAGTCACGAAGGGTCAAAGATGTTCAATTAGTCATATGGCTCAATACGACTCGATTATGTAGCATGTGCAATCAAATTGTCAAGTTTCATGCAAAGTACAAGTATATAAACAAGTTAGGAGGGTTGCATAATCATTTGGTTAAGTTTGACAAAAAGTCAAACTTTGGTCGGTCAAAGTCAACAAAAAGTCAACACGTTCGGGTCGGGTCTCGAAAAAATTTTCTATGCTAGTTATTCATATATAAACATTTAAAAACAAGTTACATGTAAATTGGAGGTCTAGAACATGCCAAACATTTTTCGTCAAAAGGTCAAGCAAACAGCCAGTTTTAGGCAAACGGGACGGCGTCCCATATAGCTGGACGGCGTCCAGGTTTTAAAGGTGGGACGGCGTCCTGAGAAGCTAGACAGCGTCCAGGTTCTAAAAGTGGGACGGCTTCCTGAGTATCTGGACGGCGTCCAAGGGGGTTTCCAGGCCTTGTTTGCTGCAACTCTTAAATGCACGAATCAAAACACAAACCAACACATTTCATGACCCGCAAACAATCAAGATATGTATCTTATATCATCGGAAAGGTAATTTGACAAGGAACATAACTAAGCACTTTTCATTAATCAAAATTCCACTTACAACTACCAAAAACCGCCATCAATGTTCCTCATTCAATGCATACAAGTCATAAATGCCATTTAATGATTCGGTAACCAAATTACATGAACAATATGCCGTTTCGAAGGTAATTAAGCATACAACACAACCTAACACTTACAACTAACATTCCATGTCATTCAAATCATTAAAAGTCCATTTTAAGTTCATGAAACCTTAACCTAAATTCACCAAATTTCATAATCAAGTTTAGGAGGTTTCATAAATCAAACTATACATCATAATGAAGCTAGTAACACTAGAAACACAATTAAAACATGAACTCTTAGCATCAAACAACATATGAACACTCAAATTTCAATATTAAGCATGTCATCTTTCAATATGAACTAGTTACATCAAAATATCAAAAACGAGCATACAAATCACATAAACAAACTAGACTCGAGCCATAGACACTAATTAACAACCTTATAACTTAAAAATCTCAAGAACACAAGAATTAGTGATTTTTGAAAGTTACCCAAAATTGATGAAATCGGTATGGAAACGAAGAGGAGATCACGAGGAGTTCAAATATGCAATTTGTTTTGATCGAATCCTTCTTGAACGAATTTGGATGATGATTGAAGGTTTGAGGGTTTTGAGAGAAAAGGTGAAGTAGTAAAATGAAAGAGATGAATGAATGGATGAGAATAAGGGTTGACTCTTTGACCTAGTCAAATGTTTCAACCTTTGGCAAGTTTGGTCCCTCAACTTTAAATCGGGTGCGGGAATTACCTAAACGAGATAATTCAACGCATATTAACGGGATGTGTTATAAACATATAACGGAACTTAAATAGTTAAACGGAAAAGTAAACGGAAAAAGGCGGGATGTTACATTACCTACACCTTAAAAGAAATTTCGTCCCGAAATTTAGGTAGGCGTAGTAGTCGTTGTTTCTTCCTCGGGACCGGGAATAGATGAGGGTGTTTCTTTCGCATTTGATCTTCTCTTTCCCAAGTAAACTCGGGTCCCCTTTTGGCGTTCCAACGGACCTTAACAATCGGGATCCGGCTTTGTTTTAATTCCTCCTCGACGTAGTCCACAATTTCAACCGGTTCCTCCACAAAATGGAGTTTGTCATTAATAGTAAGTTCCTCGAGAGGGACGACGATATCGGGCTCGGCGAGACACTTCTTCAAGTTAGATACATGAAAAGTAGGATGGACGGAGCTTAGTTGAGGCGGAAGGTTTAAACGATAAGCAACGGTTCCGATACGCTCTAAGATTTCGAAAGGACCAACGTACCACGGATTTAGTTTCCCACGTTTCCCAAAATGGATGACACCTTTCCAAGGTGCGACCTTTAACATGACGCGGTCACCGACTTGAAATTCAAGGTCTTTGCGTCTTTTGTCGGTATAGCATTTTTGACGACTCCGGGCCGTCCGAAGCCTATCTCGGATTTGAAGAATCTTTTCGGTTGTTTCGTGAATGAGTTCGGGCCCGGAAATTTGCACGTCACCCACTTCGGCCCAACAAAGAGGAGAGCGACATTTTCGTCCATATAACGCTTCAAAAGGTGCGGCCTTAATACTCGCGTGATAACTATTATTGTAAGAGAATTCGGCGAGAGGTAAGTGATTGTCCCAAGCTTTTCCAAAATCAACAACGCAGGCTCGTAACATATCCTCTAAGGTTTGTATTGTACGTTCACTTTGCCCATCGGTTTGGGGATGATATGCGGTGCTCATGTCCAAACGCGTTCCCAACGCTTCTTGTAACGTACGCCAAAATCTAGAAACGAAACGACCATCTCGGTCAAAGATAATCGATAACGGTACTCCGTGTCGGGCTACAATCTCTTTAATGTAAAGTCGTGCAAGTTTCTCCATTTTGTCGGTTTCTTTCATGGCGAGAAAGTGCGCGGATTTGGTGAGACGGTCAACAATGACCCAAATTGTATCATAACCGCCCGACGTTTTCGGTAGTTTGGTGATAAAATCCATCGTGATCCTTTCCCACTTCCATTGCGGGATCTCGGGTTGTTGAAGTAACCCGGACGGTCTTTGGTGTTCGGCTTTGACTTTAGCGCAAGTCAAACAATTGGCGACGTATCTAGCAACCTCCTTTTTGATGTTCGGCCACCAATATTGTTCTTTAAGGTCATGGTACATCTTATTGGCGCCGGGATGAATCGAGTATCGCGATTTGTGGGCTTCGTCTAGGATGAGGTTTCGTAGATCGCCATATTTAGGCACCTAAATTTTTCCGGCGTAATATCGAAGTCCGGTCTCCTTAACTTCGAATCGGGAGACGAGAATGTTTAAAAGTTCGCGTGCGATGTTGTTGTCCTTAAGAGCTTCATCTTGGGCTACCCAAATTTGGCTATTAAGGTTGGAGTGGATGGTGATATTCAAAGCTCGGACACGAAGAGGCACCGCTCTTTCCTTTCGACTTAAGGCATCGGCCACTACATTTGCCTTCCCGGGGTGGTAACGAAGCTCGCAATTATAATCGTTCAAGGTCTCAATCCACCTTCGTTGTCTCATGTTTAGTTGCTTTTGATCGAAGATATGTTGGAGACTTTTGTGATCGGTAAAGATAGTACTCTTGGTACCAAGAAGATGTTGTCTCCATAGCTTAAGTGCAAAGATGACGGCACCGAGTTCAAGATCATGTGTCGTGTAGTTTCGTTCGTGAACTTTGAGTTGTCGAGAGGCATAAGCAATGACTTTCTTTCGTTGCATTAGCACACACCCATAACCGTTTTTCGAGGCATCACAATATACAACAAAATCATCATTGCCTTCGGGAAGTGACAAGATAGGAGCGGTGGTTAGTTTAGTTTTCAAGATTTGGAAAGCGGTTTCTTGTTCGGATGTCCAAACGAATTTTCGTTCCTTGTGAGTTAACGCGGTTAAAGGATGAGCGATTAGGGAGAAATCCTTGATGAATTTACGATAGTATCCGGCGAGACCCAAGAATTGACGAATTTGAGTAGGAGTAGTAGGAGTCTCCCATTTACTAATGGCTTCGATTTTTGCGGGATCGACTTTAATGCCTTGATCACTTACAACATGACCAAGAAATTTAACTTCCTTTAACTAAAATTCACACTTGGAGAACTTGGCATATAGTTGCTCTTTTCTCAAGAGCTCGAGCACGAGTCGGAGATGTTCTTTGTGCTCCTCTTCGCTTTTAGAATAGACCAAAATATCGTCAATGAACACGATAACGAATTTGTCGAGGTAAGGTTTGCACACGCGGTTCATGAGATCCATGAACACCGCCGGTGCGTTAGTGAGACCGAAAGACATGACAAGGAATTCATAACTACCATAACGAGTCCGGAAAGCGGTTTTGGAGACATCTTCCCCCTTAACCCTTAGTTGATGATAACCCGAACGGAGATCGATTTTTGAATATACACGAGAACCTTGTAGTTGATCAAAGAGATCATCGATGCGAGGAAGGGGATATCGGTTCTTAACCGTCAATTTGTTTAGTTCACGATAATCAATGCACATTCGTAGGGATCCGTCTTTCTTCTTGACGAATAAAATCGGAGCGCCCCATGGTGAATGGCTAGGTTGAATGAAACCACGGTCAAGTAACTCTTGGATTTGACTTTGTAATTCTTGCAATTCGGATGGAGCGAGTCTATATGGTGCACGAGCTACGGGTGCGGCTCCTGGAATAAGATCGATTTGAAATTCAACCGGTCGATGAGGTGGAAGACCCGGTAATTCGTCGGGAAATACATCGAAAAAGTCACTAACAATTGGCACATCTTCGATGCGCTTTCCGTCGGCCTCGACTTTCTTAACGTGAGCAAGAATCGCGAAACAACCCTTGCGAAGTAGCTTTCGAACTTTAAGGCACGAAACGAGATTGAGTCCGGTGCAATTTTTGTCGCCATAGACAATCAATGGTTCACCATTCTCGATAGGAATTCGGATTGCGTGAAGATCGCAAAGAATGTGAGATTTATTTTTGACCATCCAATTCATACCGATTATTACATCAAAACTCCCTAATTCCATGGGTATCAAGTCAATTTCAAATTCCTTACCCAAAATGTTCAAAGTACACCCCCGGTAATATGTGTCGGCACTTAAGAGTTTTCCGTCGGCCACTTCGATGGAATAAGTAGTATCTAAAGGGTGTGGTGGAGTGCAAAGGGTAGGAGCCAAAGTCTTAGACACAAAACATTTATCGGCACCCGAATCGAATAAGCAAGTAACATAAGAGTTATTGAGAAGAAACGTACCCGTGACTAGTTCATTGTCATCTCGGGCTTCCTCGGTGTTGATGTTAAAGGCTCGGCCTCAGTTGTTGGGGTTGGCTTTCTTTTTCGGGCATTCGTTCTTATAATGGCCCGTTTGGCCACATTCGTAACAAGTGACCGTTTTTGAAGGATTGGGCCCCTTTCGAGCAACGGGGGCGGCGCTTGTGCAATTGTTGGCCCTATGACCAACACCTTGGCAACGGTGACAAACTAGCTTGTTACATTCGCCGTGATGATGCTTGTGGCATTTGTTGCAAAAAGGTAAGTTTCCGACATAACCCTTCTTGCCGTCGTTGTTGAAAGGCTTTTTGGTGAAGGTGTTGTTGTAGTTGGTTGATGGAGTGGCTTCCCATTTCCTTTTGTTGCCACCCGACTTGTCCTCAGCCTTAGGAGCCGGCACTACGATTTCGTCAACCGTTTCAATTAGTTGGCGAGCCATGTTCATAGCGGCTTGATGAGTAGTGGGTTTGGATGACATCACCCCTTGTTTGATGCTTTTTGGAAGACCGAGCATGTAGAGCTCAATCCTTTGAGATTCGGGGTTAACAAGATTAGGACACATCAAGGATAGTTCGGCGAAGCGCTGATTATAAGCTTTAAGATCGTTTCCGACCGCTTTCAAAGCTCTTATTTCTTCCTCAAGCTTTCGGGTTTCTTCGCGCGGAAAATATTCAACAATCATCTTTTCCCTTAGATCGGCCCAAGAGAGGGCATGAGCTTCATCGGTACCTACCGATTGAACATAGGTGTTCCACCATGTTAGAGCAATTCCGGAGAAAGTGTGGGTGGAGTATTTGACCTTGTCTTGATCCCGACAACCGCTTATGCTAAAGACAGCCTCGGTTTGTTCAAACCAACGAGTAAGCACAACCGGTCCCCCGGTTCCATCATAAGTGTGAGGTTTGCACCCCATGAAAGCTTTGTAGGAGCACCCTTCGCTAGAGTTACCGGCTCCTTGGTTATTGTTGTTGTGGTTGGTGTTATTGTTGTTGTTAGACGAGTGACCGGCCATGGCCGCATCCACGGCGGTGGCTATCATGCGTTGTAAGGCTTGTTCGGGAGTTTCATTGCGTCGTACACGGCGAGGAGCCATTGTTCCTTCAAAACAAAAGAATACCGTTGGTTAGTATTCTAAATAATACTAACCGTGATATGGGATAAAGATAGAGAGAAAATTATCCTTGACCCGCCTTAAATTCTTTATGTCATAATGTCGGTATGTTCATATGAGTCACCGTAATATAATTTCCGGAAATTATATTACCCTAATTCATATGTGCATTCGACATTACCTCATATAGTCAAGGTGGCGTGTCAATTAAATTATATAACGCAAGATTTAGATAGAATAAGAGTAGATATGAGTAGAAGAGTCAGAGTATAAATGCACAATTTGTCAAGTAATTCCTATGTCAAGTCTATATGCCGGTTGTAGTCTAGACTCACCAATGTACCCTATGACTCGGGGTTGACACCAATGAACTCTAAATCCCTACAACCAAAGCTCTGATACCACACTTGTAGCGACCCCGACAAATCGTCAAATGACGGCGTCATCTACGTATGGTCCCATTACATGGTCGTAAGTCTTTATAACAAAGTTTGACCGAAAAGTATGTCGCATTCATTTCATAAATAAGGGTGTTTCAAAGTTTACAAAAGTAGTTTCCATAACAAGTACATAACAATGTTTAAAGTTTGTATGAAACACGTGCGACACGATTAAAAGTAGTCAAAAAGACGCTCCACGTATGCAAGTATACTCGACATCCAATGCAAGTATCAAAAAGTATGAGCGGAAGCATATATCACCTTAGTTCAAGGACCTGAGAAAAACATAGAGAATCTGTCAACGAAAACGTTGGTGAAATCATAGGTTTAAATAAGTAAGTGAGTAAAAGTAAGTTGAACCACAAGATTTGCAACATCGATAAAGTCATAGTACATTCTAAAAGTTAATATTCACGAGCACTCAATTATCAAAGCTTAACATTCCGTCCGTTGAACCCCGTAATAATAGTGTTAGAACATACACTGTTTCCCGAAAATATATTTCACCCGTAGACGGTAGCGAACCGTCCGAAGTGAGGGTTTGTCAAAACCATATGGCCATATAATATAAGTTCTCGCTTACACCATCTGATGTAACTAATGATAATCGAATTGAGGATTTGTGTTCAAACTCGTATGTAGAATGTTTGTTTTCCCTGTACTTGTGTTCACGTAGTTTAAAAGAACGTTTATGTTTTCTCATCCCAAAAGTAAGTTCAAAAAGAGTAAAAGTGGGACTATGATCTCACCTTGTATGCACGAACCAAAAAGTACTTCGACAAGTAACGTGTGCAAATAACAATGCTAGTCTTGACCTAAACAAATAGGCTGTATCAATAACGATAGTCACGAAGGGTCAAAGATGTTCAATTAGTCCTATGGCTCAATACGACTCGATTATGTAGCATGTGCAATCAAATTGTCAAGTTTCATGCAAAGTACAAGTATATAAACAAGTTAGGAGGGTTGCATAATCATTTGGTTAAGTTTGACAAAAAGTCAAACTTTGGTCGGTCAAAGTCAACAAAAAGTCAACACGTTCGGGTCGGGTCTCGGACAAATTTTCTATGCTAGTTATTCATATATAAACATTTAAAAACAAGTTACATGTAAATTGGAGGTCTAGAACATGCCAAACATTTTTCGTCAAAAGGTCAAGCAAACAGCCAGTTTTAGGCAAACGGGACGGCGTCCCATATAGCTGGACGGCGTCCAGGTTTTAAAGGTGGGACGGCGTCCTGAGAAGCTAGACGGCGTCCAGGTTCTAAAAGTGGGACGGCGTCCTGAGTATCTGGACGGCGTCCAAGGGGGTTTCCAGGCCTTGTTTGCTGCAACTCTTAAATGCACGAATCAAAACACAAACCAACACATTTCATGACCCGCAAACAATCAAGATATGTATCTTATATCATCGGAAAGGTAATTTGACAAGGAACATAACTAAGCACTTTTCATTAATCAAAATTCCACTTACAACTACCAAAAACCGCCATCAATGTTCCTCATTCAATGCATACAAGTCATAAATGCCATTTAATGATTCGGTAACCAAATTACATGAACAATATGCCGTTTCGAAGGTAATTAAGCATACAACACAACCTAACACTTACAACTAACATTCCATGTCATTAAAATCATTAAAAGTCCATTTTAAGTTCATGAAACCTTAACCTAAATTCACCAAATTTCATAATCAAGTTTAGGAGGTTTCATAAATCAAACTATACATCATAATGAAGCTAGTAACACTAGAAACACAATTAAAACATGAACTCTTAGCATCAAACAACATATGAACACTCAAATTTCAAGATTAAGCATGTCATCTTTCAATATGAACTAGTTACATCAAAATATCAAAAACGAGCATACAAATCACATAAACAAACTAGACTCGAGCCATAGACACTAATTAACAACCTTATAACTTAAAAATCTCAAGAACACAAGAATTAGTGATTTTTGAAAGTTACCCAAAATTGATGAAATTGGTATGGAAACGAAGAGGAGATCACGAGGAGTTCAAATATGCAATTTGTTTTGATCGAATCCTTCTTGAACGAATTTGGATGATGATTGAAGGTTTGAGGGTTTTGAGAGAAAAGGTGAAGTAGTAAAATGAAAGAGATGAATGAATGGATGAGAATAAGGGTTGACTCTTTGACCTAGTCAAATGTTTCAACCTTTGGCAAGTTTGGTCCCTCAACTTTAAACCGGGTGCGGGAATTACCTAAACGAGATAATTCAACGCATATTAACGGGATGTGTTATAAACATATAACGGAACTTAAATAGTTAAACGGAAAAGTAAACGGAAAAAGGCGGGATGTTACAGTTAGGATGTATCTTGCAAAAAACGTTGCATATAACGTTATTAACGAGAAGACTACATTTGGGTGCTTAAAGGCACTTACAAACATGTATGAAAAACCTAACGCCGCTAATAAGGTTTTTCTCATGCGTCAATTGTTCAACCAAAAGATGAAAGAAGGTGCGTGTGATGCAGATCATATCAATGATTTTAACAATCTCATTATGAAAGGACCCGTTCATATACATTATAAACGATTCACAATAGTTGATTACATCGCGAGGTATTTGACCTCTATATGATACATTTTACAAACATTGCATTCGTTTTTAAAAGACAAACTTTCTTTACAACGAAATTTGACGGTATGCACACCATTTCATAATACATCCAACTATAATTGGCTTAATAATAATCTTGATGAACTCAATGACTCGAATGCAACGTCTTTCAAAATATGCCATGAATGACTCTAAGTAATATCCTTAAAATGAGCTAATGCACAGCGGAAGATTTCTTTAATACCTGAGAATAAACATGCTTTAAAGTGTCAACCAAAAGGTTGGTGAGTTCATAGGTTTATCATAACAATCATTTCAATATGTTAATAGACCACAAGATTTCCGTTTATAAATATATGTATACTTGCAAGTGTATAAAACCGTTCTGCTTATGTTGAGGCCTCAGTAACCAACCTTAACAATAATATAATAAGTCATCTTCGCAAAGATGGATATGTACACTCGCAAGTGTATAAATAATCCTCGAAGTACTAAACATCCACCCACTAGCTCTTATGTCTAGTGCAGCCTACAGGATGGGGGTGTTAAGCCCGATAGATCTATCTTTAGGATTCGCGCTTACATGCTCTTATAACATATAACTAAATTACCTAGCACATCAATCCGCAGAATATCATTTTTAATCACTTGTCTCTATTTCGTAAAACATTTATAAAAGCAACGCATGTATTCTCAGCCCAAAATTATATATTGCAAAAGCAATTAAAAAGGGAGCAAATGAAACTCACAATACTGTATTTCGTAGTAAAAATACATATAACGTCATTTAACAAGTGCAAGGTTGGCCTCGGATTCACGAACGTATCAATATTGAGATTCAATATTGCAGGAAAGTACGTAGACGCAACGGAGATGATAAACACTAGATTGACCTCACGAGCATACCCATGAACCATACCCATCACCTCCATAGCTATAACCCATAATTTTCTTAGCTTCGACTCATTCAAAAAAAACTATTTTGAAATCACTCGGACAGCACTCCGTCGTAATATTTTATATATACTAATAATATCTTGAAATAATACAGAGCAAATATATATATATATATATATATATATATATATATATATATATATATATATATATAAATCGATTGAGAGAGTTTAGAGAAATATATTTTCAAGTTTCTATGAAATAATGAAACCTATTGAATTCTATTTATAATAGATTTTTGAATTATTAAAGTGAATTATTAAAGTATGAATTATTAAAGTGAATTATTAAAGTATTATTATGAATTATTAAAGTGAATTATTAAAGTATGAATTATTAAAGTGAATTATTAAAGTATGAATTATTAAAGTGAATTATTAAAGTATGAATTATTAAAGTATGAATTATTAAAGTGAATTATTAAAGTATGAATTATTAAAGTGAATTACTAAAGTATGAATTATTAAAGTGAATTATTAAAGTATGAATTATTAAAGTGAATTATTAAAGTTAAAGTAAAGTAAAAGTAAAGTAAAGGTAAAGTTAAAGTATAGTAAAAGTATAAAAACTATGTATGTATAATACGCGTATAAATATATATAATATTAATTTAAATCGTTATATATATTTAATGAAATAAAATATAAATATCGTTATATTTATTATACTGGTTAAGTAATGAGTTGTCAAAAGTGATTCTAGATATTTATAAAAGTTATATACGTTTTAATAATAAAGTTCTTTTTTAAACTGAAAACGTCTTTGTACGTTTGAAAATAGATTAATAGAATATTATAGAAACCAATTCTCCACTAACTTTTGTCTAACTTTCGTAAATGACACTTTTTGTTTTTATTTATAAATAGCTTTACAAATTATTCTGAATATCGTTAAGAGGAATAGATTTTCTCAAATCATAGTGGACCTCTCAACAGAGACTTGTAATCATAATTCAATGTTTCTGATAATTCAATCATTTAATATATTTTTTTTTAATTTCGTCAAAAATCATATTGAAACAAATACGTTCGTGTAAAGTATTATACGTTTAATACTTTATTAATATTCTCAAGTTATAATATATATATATATATATATATATATATATATATATATATATATATATATATATATATATATATATATATATATATATATATATATATATATATATATATATATATATATATATATATATATATATATATATATATATATACATATCTATTTATATATAACGGTTCATGAATCGTCGGAATTTGGTCGAGGTTATAATGAATGTATGAACACAGTTTAAAATTCTTGAGATTTAACTTAACAAACTTTTCTTATCATGTCGGAATAATATAAAGATTAAAGTTTAAATTTGGTCAGAAATTTTCGGGTCGTCACACATTACAAGATTGGCCTCGGTGGAGATTGTGTTTGATGATGAACTTCAGGCACTGATTTTGCTTTCTTCTTTTCCTGAAAGTTGGTCGGGTACAGTTACTGCAGTTAGTAGTTCCACAGGAACCACTAAGCTTAAGCTTGAGGGGATCAAGGATTTGATTCTAGGGGAAGAAACTCGTAGGAGGAATTCCGGGGAATCATCGGGGTCGCTCTTAAATACCGACAGGGGCAGGAAGAACGATAAGGGTACGAAGAAGGGTAAGAAATTCAAAAAGAGGTTTAACTCTAAGGACCGAGAATCTGTGGTTTGTTGGAATTGCAATCAAAAGGGTCACTTTAGCACTCAATGTAAGAATCCAAAGGTGGATAAAGCTAGGGTGAACTTCACTTCTGAGGATACGGATGACGCCTTGGTGTGTTGTGTTGAAAATTCGGTTGAAGCTTAGATCATGGATTCGGGTGCATCATTCCATGCTAATCCTAGTAAGGAGATGATGAAGAATTTTAAGGCGTATCGGGGGAAGGTGAGATTGGCGGATGACAAACGCTTAGACATAAGATGCATTGGAGATGTGATATTGAAGACATCCAATGGTTCCAATTGGACTTTGAAAGATGTGAGGTATATTCTGTTGGATGTGCAAAGAAGATCAAAACAGAGAAACAGGTACCAGGTCACGTTCGGGCATGGTTTGTCGCGAAACGCGACGGTTTGGAACGCGACATGTGAAGCTGGAACGCGACATATCAATCAGTAATCAGGGCTTGATGACTATCGCGTTTTGATCAAGGTTGTCGCGTGTGGATGCAGTTCATCGCGTAACGCGATGGGGTGTCGCGAAACGCGACATTGTTCGTGGCCAGCAAGTTATTTGATTTGTTTCCTAATTTTGATTAGCACTATAAATATACCCTTTGTATTCTGTAACCTTATGTACGAAAATCAATAAAAAAGCTCTCTAGTTGCCCGTGGACTAAAGCAATCATACCGATTACATATAACCACGTAAATTCTTGTGTCTTTTACTTTTCTTGCATTTATTTTGTCCGTTTATCGTTTGTGGGATCACAATCTATTGATTGGTGATCGTTGTTGGGTCCATAAATTCCTAACAACTGGTATCTAGAGCACAAGGTTCGTATTGGGCGCAATGGCGGACGAAGGAAAGTTTAGGATTGATCGGTTCGATGGGAAAGATTTTGGATTTTGGAAGATGCAAATAGAAGACTATTTGTACCAGAAAAAATTACACTTACCACTTGAAGAGAAGAAGCCGGATAGCGTTAAACAAGAAGATTGGGATCTTCTAGATTGCCAAGCTTTAGGAGCGGTTAGGATGTCTCTTGCAAAAAACGTTGCATATAACGTTATTAACGAGAAGACTACGTTTGGGTGCTTAAAGGCACTTACAAACATGTATGAAAAACCTAACGTCGCTAATAAGTTTTTTCTCATGCATCAATTGTTCAACCAAAAGATGAAAGAAGGTGCGTGTGCTGCAGATCATATCAATGATTTTAACAATCTCATTACAAGATTGGCCTCGGTGGAGATTGTGTTTGATGATGAACTTCAGGCACTGATTTTGCTTTCGTCTTTGCCTGAAAGTTGGTCGGGTACAGTTACTGCAGTTAGTAGTTCCACAGGAACCACTAAGCTCAAGCTTGAGGGGATCAAGGATTTGATTCTAGGGGAAGAAACTCGTAGGAGGAATTTCGGGGAATCATCGGGGTCGCTCTTAAATACCGACAGGGGCAGGAAGAACGATAAGGGTACGAAGAAGGGTAAGAAATTCAAAAAGAGGTTTAACTCTAAGGACCTAGAATCTGCGGTTTGTTGGAATTGCAATCAAAAGCGTCACTTTAGCACTCAATGTAAGAATCTAAAGGTGGATAAAGCTAGGGTGAACTTCACTTCCGAGGATACGGATGACGCCTTGGTGTGTTGTGTTGAAAATTCGGTTGAAGCTTGGATCATGGATTAGGGTGCATCATTCCATGCTAATCCTAGTAAGGAGATGATGAAGAATTTTAAGGTGTATCGGGGGAAGGTGAGATTGGCGGATGACAAACGCTTAGACATAAGGCATTGGAGATGTGATATTGAAGACATCCAATGGTTCCAATTGGACTTTGAAAGAAGTGAGGTATATTCCGGATTTGAAAAGGAAGCTTATCTCTATAGGTCAATTGGATGAAGAAAGTAATCATACTACCTTCATTGATCGCAAATGGCGTGTTCTAAAGGATGGTCAAGTCATGGCATCGGGACATAAAAGGGGAACTTTATACATGGTCGAGGTGTTCGATGATGATGAGGTTAATGTGACGAGTAATGTAGGGGCCGATTCTACTCTATGGCACCGAAGACTAGGGCATATGAGTGAGAAGGGGATGAAGTTGCTAGTTTCTAATGGGAAGATTCCGGGTTTGAAGAAAGTGGATATCGGGTTTTGTGAGCCATGTATTATGGGGAAACAAAAGAAGGTATCATTCGGGAAATCGGGAATTGCGCCAAAGAAGGAGAAGCTTGAACTTGTTCATTTCGATGTCTATGGACCTACAACGGTTGAGTCGCATGGTGGTTCCCGCTACTATGTCACCTTCATTGATGACTCCACAAGAAAGGTATGGGTTTACTTTCTCAAAGTTAAATCTGATGTGTTTTCTACTTTTAAAGTGTGGAGAGCTGCTGTTGAAAACGAGACTAACTTGAAAGTTAAGTGCTTGAAATCTGACAATGGAGGAGAATACAGCAGTAAAGAATTTAAAGACTATTGTGCGGAACATGGTATTCGTATGTTGAAAACTGTTCCGGAAACACCACACCACAATGGGGTTGCCGAACGCATGAACCGGACGCTCAATGAGCGGGCTAGGAGTATGCGGTTACATGCGGGTCTACCAAAGATGTTTTGGGCAGATGCCGTGAACACGGCAGCTTATTTGATTAACAGGGGACCCTCAACACCGTTAGAGTTTCGAATTCCAGAGGAAGAGTGGACCGGTAAAAAGGTGAGTTTGGCTCACTTAAGGGTTTTCGGTTGTAATGTGTATGTGAAAACCAAAGACATTGACAAAGACAAGCTTGAAGCAAAATCAAGAAAGTGTACTTTTATCGGGTATGGGTTGGATGACATGGGTTATAGGTGTTGGGACAATGAGGCAAGGAAGGTGATTCGTAGTAGAGATGTTACTTTTGATGAAAGCTCGTTGTATGACACCAAGGTAACGATTAATTCTAGTCATAGTCCGGTTATGCTTGATAAGTTTGTTGATGTGAATACAGGTTCTACTGGGAGTTCGGGAACTATTGAATTGCCAATTGACGGTGAGGATCAAAGTGATGGAGATGATTCGGAGAGTGGTGCTAGCTCCGAAAATGATGAGAGATCTATTGGTGGGGACGATGGTGACTTAACTCGATCACCACCACCCGTTACTCCACCATTGAGACGCTCTAGTAGAACGCCCAAACCTACTGTTAGGTTTTCTCCATCGGCAAACTATTTGCTCTATACCGAAAATGGTGAACCCGAGAGTTATTTTGAAGCAAGACAATCTAAAGAATCCATACAGTGGGAGCTTGCTATGAAAGAAGAAATGGGGTCACTTATCAAGAATAAGACATGGTCTTTAGTGAAATTACCTCCAACGAAAAAGGCGTTGCACAGTAAATGGGTCTTTCGGGTCAAAGATGAGTTGAACGGGAAAAAGCGGTACAAAGCTCAGTTGGTAGTTAAGGGGTTTCAACAAAGAGAAGGAGTTGATTATAATGAGATATTTTCTCCGGTTGTGAAGATGACTACTATTCGCTTGGTTTTGAGTATTGTTGCTGCTGATGACTTACAACTAGAACAATTAGATGTAAAGACCGCATTTTTACATGGGGATCTTAAAGAGGAGATTTATATGGTGCAACCAAAGGGCTTCGAGGTAGTTGGTAAAGAGAGATGGGTTTGCAAATTAAAGAAAAGTCTGTATGGGTTAAAACAAGCACCACGGCAATGGTACTTGAAGTTTGATGAATTTATGACAAGGAGTGGTTTTACAAGGAGCGAGTCGGATCATTGTTGCTACTTGAAGAAATTTAAGTCCTCCTATATTATATTGTTGCTTTATGTTGATGACATGTTGATTGCAGGTTCTGACATGTTAGAGATCAACAGGTTAAAGTGAAAGTTGTCTCACGCATTTGAGATGAAAGACTTAGGGGCTGCTAAACGGATACTCGGGATGAGTATTGAAAGGAATCGGGTTGAAGGTACTTTAACTTTGTCTCAAACCAAGTATATCGAGAAAGTGTTAGAGCGGTTCAACATGGGTGATTCAAAGGCAAGATCCGTGCCTTTAGGTGGTACCTTAAAGTTAACAAAAAGTCAAGCACCTACAACGGAAGTAGACAAAGAGGAGATGGCTCAAATTCCGTATACGTCGGCAGTAGGTAGTATTATGTATGCAATGATTTGTTCAAGACCCGACATAGCTTATGCAGTGGGAGTTGTGAGTCGTTTTATGTCGAATCCGGGTAAAGAGCATTGGGAAGGTATAAAGTGGCTTTTGCGCTACTTGAAAGGTACTTCTAAAATGGGGTTGCAATTCACTAAAGGTGATTCCATTTTGAGAGGGTACGTTGATGCTGATTTGGGTGGTTGTGACGATTCGGGAAGAAGCACTACGGGGTATGTTTTTACGGTTGGTAAGACGGCGGTTAGTTGGATGTCCAAGCTTCAAACTTGTGTTGCGCTGTCAACAACGGAGGCTGAGTATATGGCAGCAGCAGAAGCATGCAAAGAACTTGTATGGCTGAAGAATTTTATGTTTGAGTTAGGACGAGTTCAACAAGACTATGTCTTGCACTGTGATAATCAAAGTGCTATTCATTTGGTGAAGAACCCGGTGTTTCATGGTCGTACGAAACACATAAAGCTAAGGTATCATAAAATTCGTGAACTTATTGAAGATGGTACTTTAGTTGTTAAGAAAATTCCTGGTACGGAGAATCCTGCTGATATGTGTACTAAGGTGGTTACGATCGGAAAGTTGAAGCTTTGCATAGCTTCAACTGGTCTTCTTGTTACTTGATGAAAGAAGACGGCAACTAAAGAGCTCTAAGGGTTATTGGTTTTGATTTCGACAAGTAGTGTTGAAGACCTTGTATCGAAAGTCTGCTCTTCCAGAGATGTTGAGTTTGCGTGTCGAATGTTTAATTGGCAGTATGAAAGGTGGTTCGACGTTCTTGGTTGAAATGGTTGGTTTTTTTTGGGTTGACAAGATTTCTGGGTTTTGCTCTCCTTTGAGTGGGAGATTGTTGGATGTGCAAAGAAGATCAAAACAGAGAAACAGGTACCAAGTCGCGTTCAGGCATGGTTTGTCGCGAAATACGACGGTTTGGAACGCGACATGTGAAGCTGGAACGCGACATATCAATCAGTAATCAGGGCTTGATGACTATCGCGTTTTGATCAAGGTTGTCGGTGTGGATGCAGTTCATCGCGTAACGCGATGGGGTGTCGCGAAACGCAACATTGTTCGTGGCCAGCAAGTTATTTGATTTGTTTCCTAATTTTGATTAGCACTATAAATATACCCTTTGTATTCTGTAACCTTATGTACGAAAATCAATAAAAAAAGCTCTCTAGTTGCCCGTGGACTAAAGCAATCATACCGATTGCATATAACCACGTAAATTCTTGTGTCTTTTACTTTTCTTGCATTTATTTTGTACCGTTTGTCGTTTGTGGGATCACAATCTATTGATTGGTGATCGTTGTTGGGTCCATAGATTCCTAACATATTTCGGATTTGAAAAGGAAGCTTATCTCTATAGGTCAATTGGATGAAGAAGGTAATCATACTACCTTCGGTGATCGAAAATGGCGTGTTCTAAATAATGGTCAAGTCGTGGCATCGGGACATAAAAGGGGAACTTTATACATGGTCGAGGTGTTCGATGATGATGAGGTTAATGTGACGAGTAATGTAGGGGCCGATTCTACTCTATGGCACCGAAGACTAGGGAATATGAGTCAGAAGGGGATGAAGTTGCTAGTTTCTAATGGGAAGATTCCGAGTTTGAAGAAAGTGGATATCGGGTTTTGTGAGCCATGTACTATGGGGAAACAAAAGAAGGTATCATTCGGGAAATCGGGAATTGCGCCAAAAAAGGAGAAGCTTGAACTTGTTCATTCCGATGTCTATGGACCTACAACGGTTGAGTCGCATGGTGGTTCCCGCTACTATGTCACCTTCATTGATGACTCCACAAGAAAGGTATGGGTTTACTTTCTCAAAGTTAATCTGACGTTTTTTCTACTTTTAAAGTGTGGAGAGCTGCTGTTGAAAACGAGACTAACTTGAAAGTTAAGTGCTTGAAATCTGACAATGGAGGAGAATACAGCAGTAAAGAATTTAAAGACTATTGTGCGGAACATGGTATTCGTATGTTGAAAACTGTTCCGAAAACACCACACCACAATGGGGTTGCCGAACGCATGAACCGGACGCTCAATGAGCGGGCTAGGAGTATGCGGTTACATGCGGGTCTACCAAAGATGTTTTGGGCAGATGCCGTGAACACGGCAGCTTATTTGATTAACAGGGGACCCTCAACACCGTTAGAGTTTCGAATTCCAGAGGAAGAGTGGACCGGTAAAAAGGTGAGTTTGGCTCACTTAAGGGTTTTCGGTTGTAATGTGTATGTGAAAACCAAAGACATTGACAAAGACAAGCTTGAAGCAAAATCAAGAAAGTGTACTTTTATCGGGTATGGGTTGGATGACATGGGTTATAGGTGTTGGGACAATTAGGCAAGGAAGGTGATTCGTAGTAGAGATGTTACTTTTGATGAAAGCTCGTTGTATGACACCAAGGTAACGGTTAATTCTAGTCATAGTCCGGTTATGCTTGATAAGTTTGTTGATGTGAATACAGGTTCTAGTGGGAGTTCAGGAACTATTGAATTGCCAATTGACGGTGAGGATCAAAGTGATGGAGATGATTCGGAGAGTGGTGCTAGCTTCGAAAATGATGAGAGCTCTATTGGTGAGGACGATGGTGACTTAACTCGATCACCACCACCCGTTACTCCACCATTGAGACGCTCTAGTAGAACGCCCAAACCTACTGTTAGGTTTTCTCCATCGGTAAACTATTTGCTCTATACCGAAAATGGTAAACCCGAGAGTTATTTTGAAGCAAGACAATCTACAGAATCCATACAGTGGGAGCTTGCTATGAAAGAAGAAATGGGGTCACTTATCAAGAATAAGACATGGTCTTTAGTGAAATTACCTCCAACGAAAAAGGCGTTGCACAGTAAATGGGTCTTTCGGGTCAAAGATGAGTTGAAAGGGAAAAAGCGGTACAAAGCTCGGTTGGTAGTTAAGGGGTTTCAACAAAGATAAGGAGTTGATTATAATGAGATCTTTTCTCCGGTTGTGAAGATGACTACTATTCGCTTGGTTTTGAGTATTGTTGCTGCTGATGACTTACATCTAGAACAATTAGATGTAAAGACCGCATATTTACATGGGGATCTTAAAGAGGAGATTTATATGGTACAACCAAAGGGCTTCGAGGTAATTGGTAAAGAGAGATGGGTTTGCAAATTAAAGAAAAGTCTGTATGGGTTAAAACAAGCACCACGGCAATGGTACTTGAAGTTTGATGAATTTATGACAAGGAGTGGTTTTACAAGGAGCGAGTTGGATCATTGTTGCTACTTGAAGAAATTCAAGTCCTCAACTTTGTCTCAAACCAAGTATATCGAGAAAGTGTTAGAGCAGTTCAACATGGGTGATTCAAAGGCAAGATCTGTGCCTTTAGGCGGTACCTTAAAGTTAACAAAAAGTCAAGCACCTACAACGGAAGTAGACAAAGAGGAGATGACTCAAATTCCGTATGCGTCGGCAGTAGGTAGTATTATGTATGCAATGATTTGTTCAAGACCCGACATAGCTTATGCAGTGGGAGTTATGAGTCGTTTTATGTCGAATCCGGGTAAAGACCATTGGGAAGGTATAAAGTGGCTTTTGCGCTACTTGAAAGGTACTTCTAAAATGGGGTTGCAATTCACTAAAGGTGATTCCATTTTGAGAGGGTATGTTGATGCTGATTTGGGTGGTTGTGATGATTCGGGAAGAAGCACTACGGGGTATGTTTTCACGGTTGGTAAGACGGCGGCTAGTTGGATGTCCAAGCTTCAAAGTTGTGTTGCGCTGTCAACTGAAATGTCCCGTTCTTATTGATTAAAAAAGTTCCATATTAATTGATTTCGTTGCGAGGTTTTGACCTCTATATGAGACGTTTTTCAAAGACTGCATTCATTTTAAAACAAACCATAACCTTTATTTCATCAATAAAGGTTTAAAAAGCTTTACGTAGATTATCAAATAATGATAATCTAAAATATCCTGTTTACACACGACCATTACATAATGGTTTACTATACAAATATGTTACAACAAAATAAGTTTCTTGAATGCAGTTTTTACACAATATCATACAAGCATGGACTCCAAATCTCGTCCTTATTTAAGTATGCGACAGCGGAAACTCTTAATAATCACCTGAGAATAAACATGCTTAAAACGTCAACAAAAATGTTGGTGAGTTATAGGTTTAACCTATATATATCAAATCATAATAATAGACCACAAGATTTCATATTTCAATACACATCCCATACATAGAGATAAAAATCATTCATATGGTGAACACCTGGTAACCGACATTAACAAGATGCATATATAAGAATATCCCCATCATTCCGGGACACCCTTCGGATATGATATAAATTTCGAAGTACTAAAGCATCCGGTACTTTGGATGGGGTTTGTTAGGCCCAATAGATCTATCTTTAGGATTCGCTTCAATTAGGGTGTCTGTTCCCTAATTCTTAGATTACCAGACTTAATAAAAAGGGGCATATTCGATTTCGATATTTCAACCATAGAATGTAGTTTCACGTACTTGTGTCTATTTTGTAAATCATTTATAAAACCTGCATGTATTCTCATCCCAAAAATATTAGATTTTAAAAGTGGGACTATAACTCACTTTCACAGATTTTTACTTCGTCGGGAAGTAAGACTTGGCCACTGGTTGATTCACGAACCTATAACAATATATACATATATATCAAAGTATGTTCAAAATATATTTACAACACTTTTAATATATTTTGATGTTTTAAGTTTATTAAGTCAGCTGTCCTCGCTAGTAACCTACAACTAGTTGTCCACAGTTAGATGTACAGAAATAAATTGATAAATATTATCTTGAATCAATCTACGACCCAGTATATACGTATCTCAGTATTGATCACAACTCAAACTATATATATTTTGGAATCAACCTCAACCCTGTATAGCTAACTCCAACATTCACATATAGAGTGTCTATGGTTGTTTCGAAATATATATAGATGTGTCGACATGATAGGTCGAAACATTGTATACGTGTCTATGGTATCTCAAGATTACATAATATACAATACAAGTTGATTAAGTTATGGTTGGAATAGATTTGTTACCAATTTTCACGTAGCTAAAATGAGAAAAATTATCCAATCTTGTTTTACCCATAACTTCTTCATTTTAAATCCGTTTTGAGTGAATCAAATTGCTATGGTTTCATATTGAACTCTACTTTATGAATCTAAACAGAAAAAGTATAGGTTTATTGTCAGAAAAATAAGTTACAAGTCGTTTTTGTAAAGGTAGTCATTTCAGTCGAAAGAATGACGTCTAGATGACCATTTTAGAAAACATACTTCCACTTTGAGTTTAACCATAATTTTTGGATATAGTTTCATGTTCATAATAAAAATCATTTTCCCAGAATAACAACTTTTAAATCAAAGTTTATCATAGTTTTTAATTAACTAACCCAAAACAGCCCGCGGTGTTACTACGACGGCGTAAATCCGGTTTTACGGTGTTTTTCGTGTTTCCAGGTTTTAAATCATTAAGTTAGCATATCATATAGATATAGAACATGTGTTTAGTTGATTTTAAAAGTCAAGTTAGAAGGATTAACTTTTGTTTGCGAACAAGCTTAGAATTAACTAAACTTTGTTCTAGTGATTACAAGTTTAAACCTTCGAATAAGATAGCTTTATATGTATGAATTGAATGATGTTATGAACATCATTACTACCTTAAGTTCCTTGGATAAAACTACTGGAAAAGAGAAAAATGGATCTAGCTTCAACGGATCCTTGGATGGCTCGAAGTTCTTGAAGCAGAATCATAACACGAAAACAAGTTCAAGTAAGATCATCACTTGAAATAAGATTGTTATAGTTATAGAAATTGAACCAAAGTTTGAATATGATTATTACCTTGTATTAGAATGATAACCTACTGTAAGAAACAAAGATTTCTTGAGGTTGTATGATCACCTTACAAGATTGGAAGTGGGCTAGCAAACTTGAAAGTATTCTTGATTTTATGTAACTAGAACTTGTAGAATTTATGAAGAACACTTAGAACTTGAAGATAGAACTTGAGAGAGATCAATTAGATGAAGAAAATTGAAGAATGAAAGTGTTTGTAGGTGTTTTTGGTCGTTGGTGTATGGATTAGATATAAAGGATATGTAATTTTGTTTTCATGTAAATAAGTCATGAATGATTACTCATATTTTTGTAATTTTATGAGATATTTCATGCTAGTTGCCAAATGATGGTTCCCACATGTGTTAGGTGACTCACATGGGCTGCTAAGAGCTGATCATTGGAGTGTATATACCAATAGTACATACATCTAAAAGCTGTGTATTGTACGATTACGAATACGGGTGCATACAAGTAGAATTGTTGATGAAACTGAACGAGGATGTAATTGTAAGCATTTTTGTTAAGCAGAAGTATTTTGATAAGTGTATTGAAGTCTTTCAAAAGTTTATAAATACATATTAAAACACTACATGTATATACATTTTAACTGAGTCGTTAAGTCATCGTTAGTCGTTACATGTAAGTGTTGTTTTGAAACCTTTAGGTTAACGATCTTGTTAAATGTTGTTAACCCAATGTTTATAATATCAAATGAGATTTTAAATTATTATATTATCATGATATTATCATGTATGAATATCTCTTAATATGATATATATACATTAAATGTCTTTACAACGATAATCGTTACATATATGTCTCGTTTAAAAATCATTAAGTTAGTAGTCTTGTTTTTACATATGTAGTTCATTGTTAATATACTTAATGATATGTTTACTTATCATAGTATCATGTTAACTATATATATATATCCATATATATGTCATCATATAGTTTTTACAAGTTTTAACTTTCGTGAATCACCGGTCAACATGGGTGGTCAATTGTCTATATGAAACATATTTCAATTAATCAAGTCTTAACAACTTTGATTGCTTAACATGTTAGAAACATTTAATCATGTAAATATCAATCTCAATTAATATATATAAACATGGAAAAGTTCGGGTCACTACAGTACCTACCCGTTAAATAAATTTCGTCCCGAAATTTTAAGCTGTTGAAGGTGTTGACGAATCTTCTGGAAATAGATGCGGGTATTTCTTCTTCATCTGATCTTCACGCTCCCAGGTGAACTCGGGTCCTATACGAGCATTCCATCGAACCTTAACAATTGGTATCTTGTTTTGCTTAAGTCTTTTAACCTCACGATCCATTATTTTGACGGGTTCTTCGATGAATTGAAGTTTTTCGTTGATTTGAATTTCAGCTAACGGAATAGTGAGATCTTCTTTAGCAAAACATTTCTTCAAATTCGAGACGTGGAAAGTGTTATGTACAGCCGCGAGTTGTTGAGGTAACTCAAGTCGGTAAGCTACTGGTCCGACACGATCAATAATCTTGAATGGTCCAATATACCTTGGATTTAATTTCCCTCGTTTACCAAATCGAACAACGCCTTTCCAAGGTGCAACTTTAAGCATGACCATCTCTCCAATTTCAAATTCTATATCTTTTCTTTTAATGTCAGCGTAGCTCTTTTGTCGACTTTGGGCGGTTTTCAACCGTTATTGAATTTGAATGATCTTCTCGGTAGTTTCTTGTATAATCTCCGGACCCGTAATCTGTCTATCCCCCACTTCACTCCAACAAATCGGAGACCTGCACTTTCTACCATAAAGTGCTTCAAACGGCGCCATCTCAATGCTTGAATGGTAGCTGTTGTTGTAGGAAAATTCTGCTAACGGTAGATGTCGATCCCAACTGTTTCCGAAATCAATAACACATGCTCGTAGCATGTCTTCAAGCGTTTGTATCGTCCTTTCGCTCTGCCCATCAGTTTGTGGATGATAGGCAGTACTCATGTCTAGACGAGTTCCTAATGCTTGCTGCAATGTCTGCCAGAATCTTGAAATAAATCTGCCATCCCTATCAGAGATAATAGAGATTGGTATTCCATGTCTGGAGACGACTTCCTTCAAATACAGTCGTGCTAACTTCTCCATCTTGTCATCTTCTCTAATTGGCAGGAAGTGTGCTGATTTGGTGAGACGATCAACTATTACCCAAATAGTATCAAAACCACTTGCAGTCCTTGGCAATTTAGTGATAAAATCCATGGTAATGTTTTCCCATTTCCATTCCGGGATTTCGGGTTGTTGAAGTAGACCTGATGGTTTCTGATGCTCAGCTTTGACCTTAGAACACGTCAAACATTCTCCTACATATTTAGCAACATCGGCTTTCATACCCGGCCACCAAAAATGTTTCTTGAGATCCTTGTACATCTTCCCCGTTCCAGGATGTATTGAGTATCTGGTTTTATGAGATTCTCTAAGTACCATTTCTCTCATATCTCCAAATTTTGGTACCCAAATCCTTTCAGCCCTATACCGGGTTCCGTTTTCCCGAATATTAAGATGCTTCTCTGATCCTTTGGGTATTTCATCCTTTAAATTTCCCTCTTTTAAAACTCCTTGTTGCGCCTCCTTTATTTGAGTAGTAAGGTTATTATGAATCATTATATTCTTAGATTTTACTCGAATGGGTTCTCTGTCCTTCCTGCTCAAGGCATCGGCTACCACATTTGCCTTCCCCGGGTTGTAACGAATCTCAAAGTCGTAATCATTCAATAATTCAATCCACCTACGCTGCCTCATATTCAGTTGTTTCTGATTAAATATGTGTTGAAGACTTTTGTGGTCGGTATATATAATACTTTTGACCCCATATAAGTAGTGCCTCCAAGTCTTTAATGCAAAAACAACCGCGCCTAATTCCAAATCATGCGTCGTATAATTTTGTTCGTGAATCTTCAATTGTCTAGACGCATAAGCAATCACCTTTCATTCGTCGCATTAATACACAACCGAGACCTTGCTTTGATGCGTCACAATAAATCACAAAATCATCATTCCCTTCAGGCAATGACAATATAGGTGCCGTAGTTAGCTTTTTCTTCAATAACTGAAACGCTTTCTCTTGTTCATCATTCCATTCAAATTTCTTCTCTTTATGCGTTAATGCAGTCAAGGGTTTTGCTATTCTGGAAAAGTCTTGGATGAACCTTCTGTAGTAACCAGCTAGTCCTAAAAACTGGCGTATGTGTTTCGGAGTTTTCGGGGTTTTCCACTTTTCAACAGTTTCTATCTTTGCCGGATCCACCTTAATACCTTCTTTGTTTACTATGTGACCGAGGAATTGAACTTCTTCCAACCAAAATGCACACTTTGAAAACTTAGCGTACAATTCTTCCTTCCTCAATACTTCTAACACCTTTCTCAAATGTTCACCGTGTTCTTGGTCATTCTTTGAGTAAATAAGTATGTCATCAATGAAAACAATGACAAATTTGTCAAGGTATGGTCCACACACTCGGTTTATAAGGTCCATGAACACAGCTGGTGCATTAGTTAAACCAAACGGCATGACCATAAACTCGTAATGACCGTAACGTGTTCTGAAAGTAGTCTTTGGAATATCATCTTCTTTCACCCGCATTTGATGATACCCGGAACGTAAGTCAATCTTTGAATAAACAGACGAGCCTTGTAGTTGATCAAATAAGTCGTCGATTCTCGGTAGTGGGTAGCGGTTCTTGATGGTAAGTTTGTTCAACTCTCGGTAGTCGATACACAACCTGAATGTACCATCTTTCTTCTTGACAAACAAAACAGGAGCTCCCCACGGTGATGTGCTTGGTTGAATGAAACCACGCTCTAAAAGTTCTTGTAATTGGCTTTGCAGTTCTTTCATCTCGCTGGGTGCGAGTCTGTAAGGAGCACGAGCTATTGGTGCAGCTCCTGGTACAAGATCTATTTGAAATTCAACGGATCGATGTGGGGGTAATCCCGGTAATTCTTTCGGAAATACATCGGGAAATTCTTTTGCAATGGGAACATCATTGATGCTCTTTTCTTCAGTTTGTACTTTCTCGATGTGTGCTAGAACAGCATAGCAACCTTTTCTTATTAGTTTTTGTGCCTTCAATTTACTAATAAGATGTAGCTTCGTGTTGCCCTTTTCTCCGTACTCCATTAAGGGTTTTCCTTTTTCTCGTATAATGCGAATTGCATTTTTGTAACAAATGATCTCTGCTTTCACTTCTTTCAACCAGTCCATACCGATTATCACATCAAAACTCCCTAACTCTACTGGTATCAAATCAATCTTAAATGTTTCGCTAACCAGTTTAATTTCTTGATTCCGACATATATTATCTGCTGAAATTAATTTACCATTTGCTAATTCGAGTAAAAATTTACTATCCAAAGGCGTCAATGGACAACTTAATTTAGCACAAAAATCTCTACTCATATAGCTTCTATCCGTACCCGAATCAAATAAAACGTAAGCAGATTTATTGTCAATAAGAAACGTACCCGTAACAAGCTCCGGGTCTTCCTGTGCCTCTGCCGCATTAATATTGAAAACTCTTCCGCGGCCTTGTCCATTCGTGTTCTCCTGGTTCGGGCAATTTCTAATAATGTGGCCCGGTTTTCCACATTTATAACAAACTACATTGGCATAACTTGCTCCGACTCTACTTGCTCCGTCATTACTTGTGACGCCCCGTACTAAATCATCATGTACGGACCATCAACAACAGGATCATTACAAGGTTAAGTACTATATGCGTTTTCAAAACAGAGTTTACATTCATAAATAAAAGTGACGTCATAACATACGTCAATTGTTTTACAAATTAAAAGTATGCTTCACTAAGTAGAAGCATTAAATAAGTGTACGTGACCATAATGGTCGTTACATAACATAAGTTCATAAGTAAAAAGTTTGAATGCAACATAAGTAGTCATGCGATAACAACTCTAGGCAGCGGGTTCTACAGCACGACTAGTAAGATAGCGGAGCGACTTCAAGCACCTGAGAAAATACATGCTTAAAAAGGTCAACACAAAGGTTGGTGAGCTATAGTTTAAGTATAACAGTAATGTAAGTAGGCCACGAGATTTCAGTGCTACAACGAGCGTTTCAAAAGTATGTAAAAGTATATGCTTAACCGTGGGCACCCGGTAACTAACTTAACGTTTAATGTACCCCCTGAAAGTGCACTTGGCAAGTGCGTATAACCTCGAAGTATTAAACACTCGTTAAATGCTAGCGCTACTAGCCCGAGTGGGGATGTCAAACCCTATGGATCCATATCTAAGATTCGCGTTCACGGTTCAAAAACCAATGATTAAACGTTACCGAGCTAAAGGGAATGTTTCTGCCTGATGTGTGCGAACGTAACCTTTATTTATGATCGGATTTGAGTTGTTTTGTTACACGAATTGATTTATTGTATATGTGGTATTTTATAGATTTTAGGTTGATTTCACACATATATATAGGCAACTAGTCCTATCCGTGTAGTTTAGTTTGTTGGTAAATCCGATTCGTTCTACAGGGAGATGGAGCGTTTAATGGTTTTTTAATAGTCTTTGATGTCAAACTTAATTAAAGAGGGTTTTGGATTAGGCAATTGTAACATAACAGTAAAAGATAATAACTTAAGTAAATCACAAAATAAAATTACAAGATTACAATAATTAACTTAAAAGGGAACTAAATGAAATTATGCTAATTTTTATGCGACAATTATATTACTAGATGGTAATTAGTAAAATAGTAATTTTTATTAAAACTATATGTTTAGAATTTTATTTTAAGTAATTATTATATAAACTTATTTAAAGTAACTAAAATGCATTTTTTATAAAACTTATATAAATTAAAAGGAAATTAATTAATTTACTAATTATAAACTAGTTACAATTTATAAACTTATACTAATTAATGCTAATTTTAGGATTAAAACATATATTTAAGTATTTTATATTAATTAAAACTAATTATATAATAAAAATAACTAATAACCTAAATTATATATAATTAATTAATCAAAACCCTAATTTTTACCCTAGCTGGTACTGTAGCCGCGTCAAGGCCTACACGATTCGTGTGAGGCTACACGATTCGTGTATGGCTTAAATTATGTGACAATTAACTGTTTACGAAAAATAGATGTTTTTATGTAATTTTTATATTTTAAAATGGTAATTCGTGAATAATAACAATAATACTTTTTATAAGAAGTAAAAATAAGATAAATGGGAGTGTTTACTTAATTGTGTCACCCCTAGATCCATGGATTGTTTTAAGTTTTACGCCTTATTAAAATGTTCTAGTATCAAACTTTACATTTTTCTCTCGAATAAATATAAAGTTACAACTTAACTAAATAAAATCTAATTTTCATTGGATTCTTTTTAGAAAGCTACTATTCCCTAAGTATTTAAATTGAGACCTAGCCTAGTTTTGACCTTCGCCAATACCCAAATTATAACGGTTTCCCTTTTTATAATTTCACCTTCATATAACTTAATGATATCACCCAAACCACCGAAGTTTATTTCTAAATTGGTGTCAATAACTTATCCATAAATTCGTCTAGATCATTTTTAATGTTGAAGCTTAATTTAGGTAAATAAAAACAACTTTCGTTATTTAAATTTACTAAATTAAGTGGCAAGGGTTAAATACCTAATTACATAAAAATGGTTCTTTTAACTAGGCTCAATATTAAAAATACTAAAGTTACATTTTAACTTTACTAATGGTAACAATCCATTTCACTAGGGGCTCTACATTTAAGCAAACACTAGGGAAATTTAGCTATCCATTACACTAAGATAGACATAAAAATATAGATATGCAAACATAATAACAACGCTAATTTTAACAGAGTAAACTTACTAAAATATCTTCACTTGCATTAACTTCAAATGGTAGAAAAATTACAATAATAACACCCCTTTCACGCGTACAATAATACCCTTAATCACGAACAATACCCCCTTAATGTTACAATTATTTTTAACCTTGAACTAAAAAATTACAGAATGATAATATGTGTGCATAGTAATTGTATGAAAAATATGTTCTTCCCTTTTCTCTGTGCGTACTCCGTATTTAAACTGTAATAGAAGTAGTAGGTGATATAGTTGGTTTCATGCTGTATCTCCATTTTCTTAAAGAATTGTTTTAAAAATAAAAAGCTAGCCGCCCCATTTGCAAGTGGAATCTGAATTTCGGCCAAACATTACACGATTCGTGTAGTTGTACACGATTCGTGTAAGTACAATTCTGGGCAGTTGTAGATTTTTGAGTTACGGACGTCTGGACTCCTGATTCGCCTTTTTTCGAGTCCGTATGATTTAGTTATGATTTTTCTCGTGCAGGCGCGCTGATTTCGTGATTTCGATCATTTTGACTTGTAGTCTTGAGGCGTGATGTTGTAGTCTTTTGTTGCTCATTATAAGTCTTCATTTTATCTTCATTTTGATCTTTATATCATTGAAAATCCATAATAACATTTCATTCGACGCTTTGGACATTTTTACCAATTACAAACCGAAAACTACTCGAATACACATAAAAATCATAACATTTTGGATTGATATTGCGACGAAGTATATGTATATTTATAGCAATATCAAATTACCCCACACTTGAACGTTGCTTGTCCTCAAGCAATTACATCTTTTAACAGAGTTAGAACATTATATATCTTTCTTATCGAACATTTAGATCACACAACACACACTACACGAAATGAAACACACGCTATATGAAATATATTACACAACACAGTATTTATTGGATCACACGCACACCACACGAAATGAAATTCTGACAACAGAAACAAACATGAAACTCGTGATTAGGGTTTAAAAATTTGGATCCTTAGGGAAAATTGGACCTTGTGAAAACGTTTTATGATTTTTATAAAATGTCATGCTAGTTTTTACACTAGACACGTTTTCCGGTTTTAACCTCAAATTCCGGTTGAGGGTAACTGAAAACCGAAGTCTCAGTCGGCGATTAGCAAGCTATTCGCCCCCATGATTGTAGTATCATGGAACTTGAAGCCAAATGTCCAAAAATAGTTTTACACAAATATAATTCATAAAATAGCATAAGTTTTAGAACAAAATTATATCGTGTCCAAATATCATCGGTGAACCATGAGTTTGCACACCTCAATTTGTTATGGCATATGTATGTTGACCGCGGTCAAACATAGATGCAGTTGATCTTTACGGAGATCATCCATCTGGGGATTAGATTCATTAGTCTTAAAAGCTAATTTGCATTGTGCCCCCCCATTGTACGGGACATATCCTTCTCATGGTTAGGATAAGTCTGACCACCAAAAACCCTGTTTGATGCTGAGGTTAGGTGGATTTCCAGCCGATTTTAGGGATGACTTTACAAGATTTTTCGTCAACCTACAGCTGTTCTGGACTACATCTTCTAACATAAGTTAGCAAGTGTGTCAATTCGGAAGACTTTACTTCCTTACGGGATGGACTTGATTCATCCTCTATTACTCGTGATAATGGAATATTCAGGTTTATACGTTCCTTAGCAATGATATCTGCAATAAACTTCAAAGAAACATGTGATAAATGGTTCTCAATATAAGGATTTATAAATTCTTGTTATAAATGGTTTTTCTTTTATAAGTTTTAAACAAATAAACTTATATATTTTTAATGTATGGAGACAACAATTTCGGTTTTTACACCTGATCTTTAATTGCTCGTAGTTACCTTAAAAATTGATTAGATACATTTGTTTAAAAATTTTCAAATTTTTCATAAAAACCAATAACTTATAAGTTCTCGAGAATTTATATATCTCCACCCCACACTTAAGATTATGTAATGCCCTCATTACATAAAATCATATAATAATGTATAAATTTAAGAGGACAAAAAATGTAGAGTAATTGGAACTTCCTTTGTTAACCGATTTGGATTTTCAAATTGTTTTACCTATGATCATATCCAATGTTTGTATCACAATGTAATTTGATGTTTCGTTTCGTCTAATTGCATTTTCGTCTGTACCTGTCAAAACCATGTTAAAAACACACAAAATATGGGGTTTTAATTCAATCGTACAACACATTTTTACCCCACACTATATTTTCTTGCTAATATATAAAAAATAAAAACATAATAAGTTTTTTTTTTTCTCATTTTATATTTTTTTTTTTATATATAACTTATAATCAATTAAATTTAAAATATCTTTTATAAATTTATATTTGTAACGGAAATTCGGTTGTTATACCTGATCTTAATCCGTTTATAAATTTTTAAATTCAATTTATAAAATTTAATCCATTAAAAGTTAAAGTTTTTAATGTTTTTCGAAAACAAATATAAAATAAAATAAAAACACTCTATTTTTGTGTTAAAAAGATTAACATTTTTAAATTTTAAAACAAGTATATGATAAATACAAATAAAAAGGAATTTAAAATAAAAACGAGACACACGAATGGGACTATTTACAATTTGTGAAGTTTATTAGCGAGTCGTTCACGCGACTCCACCCCAATTTTAACTAACGTCGGGGTGGTAAACATCACCCTTCTTTACTCCAATAGAACCATTACTGCAACCATTCTCGCCATTAATTTTTGACAATAACCAAGAGTCCGAAAATCTTGACTCTTTAACTAAATTTTTTAACTTATCTTTCTCAAATTTTGATAAGTTTGACACCAATCTCTCTCTCAAAGGTTCATCTTTTTTCGACATAGCATTTCTAACCCTACCATATAACTTTTTCATGGTTTTCTCAACAACACTATCATTGGGCGGTTTACTATCTAGTTTCTCCTCATCACCCTCCCCACACTTAGCTTGTTGACTAATGGGTTTGACATTGTCAACAATATTCACTGAAACTATCGGTGTGGGTGGTGGGTTCATACTAAACTCAGTTTGATAGGTTGCACTCT
Organism: Rutidosis leptorrhynchoides; assembly: GCF_046630445.1. Taxonomy (NCBI): domain Eukaryota; kingdom Viridiplantae; phylum Streptophyta; class Magnoliopsida; order Asterales; family Asteraceae; genus Rutidosis; species Rutidosis leptorrhynchoides. The sequence goes on from NC_092334.1 coordinate 82,890,305, forward strand.
TGCCTCTATCCTTCAAAACTAGTTTTCCTGTTTTCCAATCTGTTAAAGCACTTGCAGTTGCTAAGAATGGTCTACCTAAAATAATAGGTACAAACTTATCTTCTTTCATGTCTACAACTACAAAGTCAGCTAGAAACTCAAGTTCACCTGTTTTTACTACTAAGTTTTCAACAATCCCTACAGGTTTATTAACCGACTGATCAATGAATCTAATGCCTGAATTGGTGGGTTTAAGTTCACCTAAGTTCAAATGCGAGTAAATGGAATAAGGCATGAGATTTATACTTGCACCTGAGTCAGCTAATGATCTAAGAGTTTTAGATTCATTAAGCTTACAAGGTACTATGAACGGTCCAGGATCACCTAACTTAGGTGGCAATTCATTCTTCTTCATAATAGCAGCACATTCTGCTTCAAGGAATGCTGATGATGCTTGCTCACACACTCCTTCTTTTGCCATCAAATCATTCAAGAATTTCCCATAGTTTGGCATACCTGAAATAACATCAACCAAAGGTACATCTACACAAATATTATCCGTATTTAAAGGCTTACAATGGTTCTCCTTTGGTTTTTCGGATGCAAGTGCTTGCGGGTATGGAATGGGTGGTTTGTAGTCTTCCACTTTAGGTGCTTGCTTTACCATATCTTTCGCTTCTTTCATGGTTTTCTTATCATTAACCCTAAATTCGGAAGGCTCGGTGATCTCTATTTTCTGTACTTCCACATGATTTCCTGACATCAGCCTCATCAAATAATCACCATACTCGGGAGTTATGTCACCAACTCGGATCTCTTCATCTTCACATGTTATACTTTTCACATTTTCAGCTCGGGTACCATCCATCTCTTGATAAGGAGTGTAATCCGTCATATTGGATAAATCGGAAAATATAAACTCATCATCATCTTCACACCCAAGAGTAAAAATAGGACTATGCTCCGGTGTTTTGAAACTTGTTTCATCCTCACAGAAACTATAAATAGCATTCACTTGTGAATATGCTGGAGCTTGAGGATCCTTCTTCTTTAGTATAACCGGAGGATTACTTGCACTTGGTGTTCTCTCTGCTAGTAACTGTGAGATCCTTCCAACATCTCTTTCTAAAATCTGAATCGTGGCTTGTTGATTTCGGATTTGCTGAGTTTGAAGTTCCTCATTTTGCTCATGCTTAACCATAAAATCTCTCAAGAGATCTTCTAAACCAGATTTCCTCTCAGGTTGAGGTTGCATAATTGCTAATGGTTGCGGTTGCATAAGTGCTAGAGGTTGTGGTTGATTATGTTGGAAATTATTTTGATAATTTCGTTGAGGTTGATTTCGGTTATTATAACCTGGTGGCGGATTTCTTTGATTTTGATTTGGGAAATTCCGGTTGTTTTGGTAACCTGGATTTCCTCCTTGATAGTTATTGTTATTTTGATAGTTATTATTATTTGATCCTGAAGGTCCTCCTACTTGATAGCTGTTTGTAGGAGGATATTTTCGGTTGTTTGCTTCTATAGCTGGAAAATCACTGAAGTTCATTTCACCTTTTCGTAAGTAACCTAAGAAATTTGCTTGCTCTTCCATTGTACTTTGATCACAATCTCTAGTAAGATGGGGACCTTGGCATAGTTCACATCCTACTCTAATAGAATGCATTTCCTTGGTTACTTTCTCGATTTGCCTTGCTTGATTTGCTATTTGAACTTTTAAAGAAGCAATTTCATCATTACTTTCAATACTAGCAACATTTGATGATCTAGAAAATTCTATTTCTTGATGCCAGTTATGAGAATGGGACGCTAAATCAGCAATGATTGTATGAGCGTCTTCAGGTGTTTTCTTCATAACTGAACCTCCGGCTGCAACATCTATATCTTTTCGAGTTGCAACATTGACTCCTTTATAAAATACACAGACTTTTTGGAATGTACTCAACCCGTGTTGAGGACATATTCGAAGCATTTTATTGAATCGAGTCCAAGCTTCATAAAGAGTTTCATTAGGCTTTTGTTTAAAGTGATTTATATCACTTTGTAATTTTGCTGCTTTTGAAGCAGGAAAGAATTCTGACAAAAATTTGTCCATCATATCATTCCAGTCTTCAATATAGCCTTCGGGTAATGAGTCTAGCCAATCTCTAGCTTCATCTTTTAATGACCATGGAAATATTTTTAAACATGCGACATCATCGGTGACATCCTTAATTTTGAATAGTTTGCAAATGCTTACAAACTTACGAAGATGCTCGTTAGCATCCTCATTTGGAGCTCCACCGAATTGGCATGTATTAGTTACCATGTGTAAAAATTGACCTTTTATTTCAAAGCCATCAGTCATCGTGGGTTGGATGATTGCGTGGCCTTGACCTTTTCTTGTGGCCTTCATTAATGCTTCCATCGTTTGATTTGTATCAGTCATTTCTTCTTCTTCTTTAATAATCGGCTCTATGATTGGTTGAATTATTGGTTCAGAGTCGGATTCTAAGAAAAGTGACTCTAAATTTTTAGCAAGAGATTCTACTTCTTGAGCTCTTAAGCGTTCGTGGAATTTCCTTTCGGGTTCAGGATGTGAAGGAGTTAATTCAGCGTTGGAGGAACGTAAGTTCATACATTAATTTCTATTATGAGATCACTTCACTAAAGGTTTATCTAGGGTTACCTACTTGTTTCTCTTTTTTTTTTAGTGTTTTTTCGGTGTTTTAAAATTACTAGTACTTCCTATTTCTTTTTGTTGTTTTTGTCCTTTATTAATTCTTTGAGGTTCCGGATTAAGTTTAACGAGTTTAGGATTGAACGGATCATACAATTTGGGAAATTGTACAAAGAATTAAAGGATTTATTCAAAAACTTTGAACTTTCTTGGAAATGAATTTCCTCGAGAGGATCGAATAACATAAAAACAATGATAAAAACCCTTAAACAACAGATTTTCCTTCTGATTTTGCCCACGTTTTGAATAGCCAAAAGATGCAGCAGAGGGGCAGGATCCTTCAAAGACCAATAAAATTGGTGATCCAACAACCCGGTCCACGTACAAATCCAACTACTACTACGAACCAGAAAAATTATCTATTTATTTAACTGCCAACTCCCCGGCAGCGGCGCCAAAAAGTTGATGTGTGCGAACGTAACCTTTATTTATGATCGGATTTGAGTTGTTTTGTTACACGAATTGATTTATTGTATATGTGGTATTTTATAGATTTTAGGTTGATTTCACACATATATATAGGCAACTAGTCCTATCCGTGTAGTTTAGTTTGTTGGTAAATCCGATTCGTTCCACAGGGAGATGGAGCGTTTAATGGTTTTTTAATAGTCTTTGATGTCAAACTTAATTAAAGAGGGTTTTGGATTAGGCAATTGTAACATAACAGTAAAAGATAATAACTTAAGTAAATCACAAAATAAAATTACAAGATTACAATAATTAACTTAAAAGGGAACTAAATGAAATTATGCTAATTTTTATGCGACAATTATATTACTAGATGGTAATTAGTAAAATAGTAATTTTTATTAAAACTATATGTTTAGAATTTTATTTTAAGTAATTATTATATAAACTTATTTAAAGTAACTAAAATGCATTTTTTATAAAACTTATATAAATTAAAAGGAAATTAATTAATTTACTAATTATAAACTAGTTACAATTTATAAACTTATACTAATTAATGCTAATTTTAGGATTAAAACATATATTTAAGTATTTTATATTAATTAAAACTAATTATATAATAAAAATAACTAATAACCTAAATTATATATAATTAATTAATCAAAACCCTAATTTTTACCCTAGCTGGTACTGTAGCCGCGTCAAGGCCTACACGATTCGTGTGAGGCTACACGATTCGTGTATGGCTTAAATTATGTGACAATTAACTGTTTACGAAAAATAGATGTTTTTATGTAATTTTTATATTTTAAAATGGTAATTCGTGAATAATAACAATAATACTTTTTATAAGAAGTAAAAATAAGATAAATGGGAGTGTTTACTTAATTGTGTCACCCCTAGATCCATGGATTGTTTTAAGTTTTACGCCTTATTAAAATGTTCTAGTATCAAACTTTACATTTTTCTCTCGAATAAATATAAAGTTACAACTTAACTAAATAAAATCTAATTTTCATTGGATTCTTTTTAGAAAGCTACTATTCCCTAAGTATTTAAATTGAGACCTAGCCTAGTTTTGACCTTCGCCAATACCCAAATTATAACGGTTTCCCTTTTTATAATTTCACCTTCATATAACTTAATGATATCACCCAAACCACCGAAGTTTATTTCTAAATTGGTGTCAATAACTTATCCATAAATTCGTCTAGATCATTTTTAATGTTGAAGCTTAATTTAGGTAAATAAAAACAACTTTCGTTATTTAAATTTACTAAATTAAGTGGCAAGGGTTAAATACCTAATTACATAAAAATGGTTCTTTTAACTAGGCTCAATATTAAAAATACTAAAGTTACATTTTAACTTTACTAATGGTAACAATCCATTTCACTAGGGGCTCTACATTTAAGCAAACACTAGGGAAATTTAGCTATCCATTACACTAAGATAGACATAAAAATATAGATATGCAAACATAATAACAACGCTAATTTTAACAGAGTAAACTTACTAAAATATCTTCACTTGCATTAACTTCAAATGGTAGAAAAATTACAATAATAACACCCCTTTCACGCGTACAATAATACCCTTAATCACGAACAATACCCCCTTAATGTTACAATTATTTTTAACCTTGAACTAAAAAATTACAGAATGATAATATGTGTGTATAGTAATTGTATGAAAAATATGTTCTTCCCTTTTCTCTGTGCGTACTCCGTATTTAAACTGTAATAGAAGTAGTAGGTGATATAGTTGGTTTCATGCTGTATCTCCATTTTCTTAAAGAATTGTTTTAAAAATAAAAAGCTAGCCGCCCCATTTGCAAGTGGAATCTGAATTTCGGCCAAACATTACACGATTCGTGTAGTTGTACACGATTCGTGTAAGTACAATTCTGGGCAGTTGTAGATTTTTGAGTTACGGACGTCTGGACTCCTGATTCGCCTTTTTTCGAGTCCGTATGATTTAGTTATGATTTTTCTCGTGCAGGCGCGCTGATTTCGTGATTTCGATCATTTTGACTTGTAGTCTTGAGGCGTGATGTTGTAGTCTTTTGTTGCTCATTATAAGTCTTCATTTTATCTTCATTTTGATCTTTATATCATTGAAAATCCATAATAACATTTCATTCGACGCTTTGGACATTTTTACCAATTACAAACCGAAAACTACTCGAATACACATAAAAATCATAACATTTTGGATTGATATTGCGACGAAGTATATGTATATTTATAGCAATATCACTGCCGTTATATAACCCACACATATATAAAGTTTAAGTACTCGTGCCTAGTATGTAAAACATAAAATCCGCATGTATTCTCAGTTCCCAAAATAAGTTAAAGTAGAAAGGGAATGCTATAACTCACAATGATTAGTAGTAATGGTAAGGTAGTAGTCGGAAAGTGGTGTGCAAGTAACGGTCCAAACGTCCTCAACCTAAGTCAAATAGCACTAAGTCAATAAGTCGTCTCAAAAGGTTTACAAGTACGTAATTAAGGTCATAAGGGTCATCATCAATCATCATTAAACAAAAGGTAACAAGTAAGACTCGTTTATGAAAGTCGTTTAAAACAAAGGCTGACTTCGGTCAGTCACCACGGCGTCTACCCTTACTGAATTAAGGTGAGACCAGTGGTCATGGCTCCGTCTATGAGTCCCTTAAGTGTGGTAAAATTTACAGAAGCAAACTCGTCTTGGTTTGACCGTGGCGACGGTCTAAGTGCGAGTAGGTCAGAAATTTCTGCACAACGTTAAAGGACATGGTAACGATCGGAGGGCCATAAATCCTAAACCGTAACTCGGATTAAGACGAGTCCTATATGAAAAGTTATCTAATCGAAAAGTTCTATCTAAAAATCAAGGTTAGAACAGCCCAGGTCTACTGGTCTGTTCCAGAAGCATCAGGTCAGTAGGTTTTGGACAGAACAGTGGGTTTTGGAGAGTTCCGGTTGTCTCGGTGCTTGATGTTCATCACGGTTCTCATCCTTGATGCGTATAGCTTCAAGTGTACAACTCGTTGATGTGTTAACATCATTTTGACCAAGGTTTGTCCATCATAACTCAAGTGCAAGTGTTGTAAGTGTTTGATGAACCAAGGTTACATGTAAGTTTATGAACAAGTTCATGAACACTAAGAAAGATCACAACCAAGTGTTGGATCCATGATACTTGCACCAAAGTGTAAGCTCTTGTTGGTTTCATGTCCTTGTTCAAATGTGTAGTAAGCAACTAACAATAAGAAATAAAGAAAATGAATGATAAGCCTAAACCAACCATGAAGGTGGTATTCTAGTAACATACAACAAACAAGAACACAAGTAACAATTATAAAGATTATAAACCTTAAATCCTTTGAAACAAAATATGTAGAACATAACTAGAGAGATTATGTTCTTGATGTTCTTGTTAAATACAAGATATAAATGAAGAATCAAACTAAGAAGTTTGATCTTGTAACATGAAAGTAAGTAAGTAAACAACTTAGTAACTTACAAGTAATTAACTTTAAACAAGAACAAGTAACAAAAGTTTTAACAACAAAGATTAAGTAACAAACAACAAAAGATGATGATGATTTTGATGATGAAGGCCACGGTTTTGTTGTAAGAAAAGGAAGAGGAGATTGTTCATTTTACTTACAAGAAAGAAAGAAAGACTTGAGAGAAAGATAAGAGAAAAGATGAAGCAAGTGTGTGTGTATTTTGAAATGAGAGAATGAGAGAATGAATGTGATAAAAGAATGAATCAAAAACCCTCATCCACACCCCTAAAGGCCGACGGTTTTCTTGGTGGGGGAGGGAGGATGGCTTTGTTCTTTGGTCACTTGCAAGTAAAGCTCCAAAAGTGTGGTTAAAATGGGTGATTACATGGGGATTATAAGGCAACAAGATTCTAAATATACAAACTAGCTAGTTATTGTTGTAAGTATTACTTACACTATGAAAGACATGGGCTAATAAACCCATCTAAGATGTAGGGTGGGCTTGTGAGTCTTATTCATGAGTCCATTAAACTAATTAAAGCCCAAGTTGCAAGTAATCCAATAAAAGTCCAAGTTAAGCCCAAGTAACTAACTAAAAGCCTTAGTTAATTAAAATGATTAATAAAATTAATCATGAATGTAAATAATACTTGAAAATATTATTCGTGCAAGTTCCGGGTGTCACAAAGATGTTTCGGGCATTTAAAGTTCAAGTACGGGCAATCAAAGCAACATGTAAATGTAATAACATACATTCGTTTAATCAAGCGTATTAATAATAATAATTATTAATAAATAACGTTGGAAAAACCAGGGTCGTTACATTACCCACCTGTTAAAGAAAATTTCGTCCCGAAATTTTAAGCTGAAGTAGATGGAGGAGTCGGGAAAAGATGAGGATATTTCCGCATCATTTGATCCTCTCGTTCCCAAGTAAACTCAGGTCCTCGTTTGGCATTCCATCGTACTCGTATAATCGGAATCTTGTTGCGTTTCAAAGTTTTGATCTCACGATCCATAATTTCAACAGGTTCCTCCACAAAGTGGAGTTTGTCATCAATAGTAAGTTCTTCCAATGGTATGATGAGTTCGGGTGCAGCAAGACACTTCTTCAAGTTTGACACATGGAAGGTAGGATGAACTGAGCTCAATTATGCTGGTAGATCCAAACGGTATGCAACTGGTCCAACACGTTCCAAGATCTCGAATGGACCAATGTATCGTGGGTTCAACTTTCCACGTTTTCCAAAACGGATCACACCTTTCCAAGGTGCAACCTTCAACATTACACGATCACCAACATTAAATTCAAAGTCTTTCCGTTTAAGATCGGCATAGCTCTTTTGGCGATCACGGGCAGTCTTAAGTCTAGCTTGGATCTGAGCAATCTTCTCCGTGGTTTCGTGAACTACCTCGGGTCCGGTGATTTGCTTTTCGCCTACTTCGGCCCAACAAATAGGAGATCGGCACTTACGACCATACAATGCTTCAAAAGGTGCAGCATTAATGCTTGAGTGATAACTGTTATTGTACGAGAATTCGGCGAGTGGCAAATGCCTTTCCCAGGCCTTTCCAAAATCAATGACACATGCACGCAGCATGTCCTCCAAGGTCTGAATCGTTCGTTCACTTTGCCCGTCAGTCTGAGGATGATAAGCAGTACTCATGTCAAGACGAGTTCCCATGGCTTCTTGCAAAGAACGCCAAAATCTGGAAGCAAAACGGGGATCGCGATCGGAGATGATTGATAAAGGTACACCATGACGAGATACAACCTCTTTGATGTACAGCTGAGCAAGTCTTTCCATTGTATCAGTTTCCTTCATCGCTAGGAAGTGTGCAGATTTGGTGAGGCGGTCAACAATAACCCAAATAGTATCGCATCCGCCCACCGTCTTCGGCAGCTTAGTAATGAAATCCATTGTGATCCTTTCCCACTTCCATTGTGGGATTTCCGGCTGTTGAAGTAACCCAGAAGGTCTCTGATGTTCGGCTTTAACCTTCGAGCAAGTCAAACACTTACCAACATAAGTCGCAACGTCCTTCTTAAGATTCGGCCACCAATACTGTTCTTTAAGGTCGTGGTACATCTTACCTGCACCAGGGTGAATCTAATATCTCGATTTGTGTGCTTCATCAAGTATCAGGCTTCGTAGATCTCCATAGTAAGGTACCCAAATTCTTCCGGCATAACATCGGAGTCCAGACTCTCTAACCTCGAATCGAGAGACAAGTATGTTCAAATGCTCGTGAGATATGTTCTCCTCCTTGAGAGCCTCAACTTGGGCTACTCTGATCTGGTTGTTGAGGTTCGAATGGATGGTGATGTTCAGAGCCCTAACACGGAGAGGTGCCGTCCTCTCCTTTCGGCTTAAAGCGTCAGCTACAACATTGGCCTTGCCAGGGTGATAACGGAGTTCACAATCGTAGTCGTTGAGCGTCTCGATCCATCGACGCTGTCTCATATTCAATTGCTTCTGATCGAAGATGTGCTGGAGACTCTTGTGATCGGTGAAGATAGTGCTCTTAGTTCCATACAAATAATGTCTCCACAATTTGAGTGCAAAGACAACGGCTCCAAGTTCAAGATCGTGTGTAGTGTAGTTCCGCTCGTGAATCTTCAATTGGCGGGAGGCATAGGCAATAACCTTTGATCGTTGCATCAGTACACAACCAAAACCACTCTTCGATGCATCGCAATAAACAACAAAGTCGTCACTGCCTTCAGGAAGTGATAGGATAGGTGCGGAGGTTAACTTCTTCTTCAAAATTTGGAATGCTGATTCGTGTGTGGGTTCCCAAATGAACTTCTTGCCCTTGTGAGTCAGTGCGGTCAAAGGACGCGCAATCAGAGAAAATCCTTCGATAAACCTTCGATAATAACCGGCGAGACCTAGAAATTGACGAATATGCGTTGGAGTAGTGGGGGTCTCCCACTTGCTGATGGCTTCAATCTTGGCGGGATCGACTTTGATACCCTGGTCGCTCACAATATGACCCAAAAACTGTACTTCCTTCAACCAAAATTCGCACTTGGAGAATTTGGCGTAAAGTTGCTCTTGTCTTAAGAGTTCAAGCACTAGCCGAAGATGTTGCTCATGTTCTTCTTCGCTCTTAGAGTAGATGAGGATATCATCTATGAAAACGATAACAAACTTATCCAAGTAAGGCTTGCAGACACGATTCATGAGATCCATGAACACGGCAGGGGCATTTGTCAAACCGAATGGCATCACGAGGAACTCATAATGACCATAACGGGTCCTGAATGCAGTTTTCATCACGTCACTTTCCTTCACCCTCAGCTGGTGATATCCGGATCGCAAATCGATCTTTGAATAAACGCTCGATCCTTGTAGTTGATCAAAAAGATCATCAATTCGTGGAAGAGGATATCGATTCTTGATAGTCAATTTGTTGAGTTCACGGTAGTCGATACACATACGGAAGGATCCATCCTTCTTCTTTACAAACAACACAGGTGCGCCCCAAGGTGAGAAGCTTGGTTGGATAAACCCTCGATCTAATAGCTCTTGTAGTTGACTCTGTAATTCTTGCATCTCGGAAGGTGCGAGTCTATAAGGTGCGCGAGCTACAGGTGCAGCTCCTGGCACTAAGTCAATCTGAAACTCTACTGCTCTCTGCGGCGGTAATCCAGGCAATTCCTCTGGGAAGACATCAGAAAATTCGTTCACAATTCGAACGTCGTTCACGTTCTTCACCTCAGTTTCTACCGCTTTCACATGTGCTAGGACAGCAAAGCGTCCCTTCTTCATAATCTTTTGCGCTTTCACGCAACTAATGAGGTTCAACTTCGAGGTACATCTCTCTCCATAGATAACCAGTGGTTCGCCATCTCCTTGTGGTATGCGAAGTGCTTTATCTCCACAGATAACATCGGCCTTTATCTTGCTCAACCAATCCATACCGATGATCGCGTCAAAACTTCCCAGTTTGATAGGTATCAAATCAATTTCGAAATCTGCACCAGCTATGTTGATAATAGCTCCACGACTAATATGGTCAACCTTTTCAAGTTTTCCATTGGCGACCTCGACAAGCATACTTTCCTTCAAAGGAACTAATGACCAATCTAACTTATCACAAAAATGTCTACACACATAGCTCCTATCGGCACCAGTATCAAATAGGACAGAAGCTAAAAGATTGTTGATCTTGAATATACCTGTCACCAAGTCGGGGTTGTCGCGAGCGTCCCTTGCATTAACATTGAAGGCTCTAGCACGTGGTGGTCCGCCATCCTTACGCTTGTTAGGACACTCGTTTCTGAAATGGCCCGTCTTTCCACATTCATAACACTTCTTAGGCCCATTGTTGTTGTGGTTTGGCTTCACATTCAAAGTGGTAACCTTGCAATCCTTGCCAACATGTCCAGATCGTTGGCACTTCTCACAGATAACATTGCAATACCCAGTGTGGTGCTTGTAGCACCTATTGCATTGTGGTAAGGTTCCTTTGTAGTTCGGATTGGTGCGGTTGTTGTTGTTGGGGTTGGTGTTGTTGTTGTGTATGTTGTTGTTTTGCCTGAACCCTTCATGTCGCTTTGCCGGGTTTTGATCATAGTTCCTACCCCTGTTGTTGTTGTGGTTGTTGTCCCATTTCCTCTTTTCACCACTAACAGTTTCAAACTTAGCCTTCTCCGGCTCGTCCAGGATGATTTGATTCAAGAGAGTATGCGCCATGCGCATTGCTTCGGGAACGCTTGGTGGCTTGGATGAGGTAACATTACCCTTGATGGACTTAGGAAGTCCCGAGAAGTATTTCTCCAAACGCTTAAATTCGGGGGTGACCATGGTTGGACACATAAGAGCCAATTCCAAAAACCTACGGTTGTAGTTGTTAAGGTCGTTCCCTATGGTTTTCAATTGCATAAATTCGATTTCCATCTTTTGAATCTCGGTTCTCGGACAGTATTCCTCGATCATAGCACATTTAAATTCTTCCCAAGGCGTAGCATACGCCTCATCAATTCCTTTCGCTTGGGCCATGGTATTCCACCATGTGAGCGCGCCATCAGACAGCGTGCAAGATGCAAATTTCGTTTTGTTAGCCTCAGAACAATTGCTAACCCTGAATACCGATTCCAACTTTTCGAACCATCTGGTGAGACCGACGGGTCCCTCAGTGCCACTGAAGTAGTGTGGCTTGCAGCTTTGAAATTCCTTGTAAGTACACCCATCTCGAACGACAGGTGGATTGACAGGCGGTGGTGGTGGAGCATGGGGTTGTCTTTCAGCTAGTGCAGCAGCGACTCGCTCGTTAATCATTTCCTCAATTTGTGCCGCGGTGGGGATAGATCTCCCGTTGGCCATGATGTTCTATACAAACATTTTGACTCAAGTCAAAATCCATTATGCAAATAATAATAATATAGTATATAACAACCAACATGAAAACAGCACACACATGTTGATTAAGTAATGCAAGCATATATAAGTACCACAAAACCATGATATGATAACGTAAATAGAACACTTGCGCAAGAAGTAAGCAACACAAATTTCATTCATTAATGATAATAAGTTCATACATTACAATAAGTTCGTACATTACATAAGTGAAATATGAAATTACAAAAGAGATTACAATACAGAATCTAGTACAAAGTCCTACGGTGATGGTGGGTACAAGATGTCCAAAACATGAGCCAACTGCTCCTCGAGCTCAGTAACTCGAGTCTGGAGAATCTCAATCTCCCGCCTCATTTCCTCATTAGAGGAAGATGATGGGGCAGGTGGTGCTGGCGGTGCAGGTGGAGCCGGTGGTGCTGAAGTGGATGGTCCGGCTCTGGGTGGAGACGGTAATATCAGTGGGTCGGCGGGGTACGGCACCAGCCGTTTACGAGCAGTGATCCTACGACGCCGGCCATAAGCGTCAGTGATAGTACGACCAGGAATTATGCCAGCGAAGCGATACCGCTTCTTCGGCGGGGTAGAAGGTGCCTGAATCGGTCGGTCAGCGGGATCCTCCTCCTCACTGGAGTCGTCAGATGAGGTGTCGTCTGAAGAAGTATCGGTGGAAGAACCGTCGTCTGAATCATGCGGTGGTGGCGCGGGTGGCTCAACATATCCGAAAGCGGCCAACATCTGTCGGTGTCGGCCTGGCGTAATCACGGCTAAGCGGCCGTCGGCAGTGCGTCGGCAAGGTGTGCGCCAGTGATTACGGAAGGGACCTTCCCCGAACTCCGCGGGGATCTCCATGCCACCAATGCGAGCCAGTTGCCTCAGGGGTCTGGAAGAAGACGCCGGGATAGGCACACTAGAGTTAGCTCCAGAACTAGAGGCGCCGGGGTCGCCAGTGGGTGTCGGGGCCGGAATGTCGGCAGCAGCAGCAGCAGCAGCAACAGGTGCAGCAGTGGGTGGAACAACGGGGCCTGAGCCGCTCGGGATGTCAGTGGGTGGAACGTCCGACATCTGAACAAGGAAAAATAAATTTTCCATGTCAGTATGTCATAAAGCAAGCAAATAATAGGCCAACAGTTTAAATCATGTATAACAATAAGTAGCATGGCAATATCAGTAATCGTACGAAACTAGCATGCAATCGAAAGCAAGTAATAGCATGCAGTAGTGAAATCATGTAGTAGCATACGGCATATAGCAGTAACAGTAAGCAGCAGCATGCAGTAAGTTCAGCGGAAACAAGTAAACTAACAAGTTGTAGATTAGCCCTATTAGTGAATCCTACTCGGGTCGGTCTTAGACTCACTAATGCATCCTAATTCCCTACAACCAATGCTCTGATACCAAATGTGACGCCCCGTACTAAATCATCATGTACGGACCATCAACAACAGGATCATTACAAGGTTAAGTACTATATGCGTTTTCAAAACAGAGTTTACATTCATAAATAAAAGTGACGTCATAACATACGTCAATTGTTTTACAAATTAAAAGTATGCTTCACTAAGTAGAAGCATTAAATAAGTGTACGTGACCATAATGGTCGTTACATAACATAAGTTCATAAGTAAAAAGTTTGAATGCAACATAAGTAGTCATGCGATAACAACTCTAGGCAGCGGGTTCTACAGCACGACTAGTAAGATAGCGGAGCGACTTCAAGCACCTGAGAAAATACATGCTTAAAAAGGTCAACACAAAGGTTGGTGAGCTATAGTTTAAGTATAACAGTAATGTAAGTAGGCCACGAGATTTCAGTGCTACAACGAGCGTTTCAAAAGTATGTAAAAGTATATGCTTAACCGTGGGCACCCGGTAACTAACTTAACGTTTAATGTACCCCCTGAAAGTGCACTTGGCAAGTGCGTATAACCTCGAAGTATTAAACACTCGTTAAATGCTAGCGCTACTAGCCCGAGTGGGGATGTCAAACCCTATGGATCCATATCTAAGATTCGCGTTCACGGTTCAAAAACCAATGATTAAACGTTACCGAGCTAAAGGGAATGTTTCTGCCGTTATATAACCCACACATATATAAAGTTTAAGTACTCGTGCCTAGTATGTAAAACATAAAATCCGCATGTATTCTCAGTTCCCAAAATAAGTTAAAGTAGAAAGGGAATGCTATAACTCACAATGATTAGTAGTAATGGTAAGGTAGTAGTCGGAAAGTGGTGTGCAAGTAACGGTCCAAACGTCCTCAACCTAAGTCAAATAGCACTAAGTCAATAAGTCGTCTCAAAAGGTTTACAAGTACGTAATTAAGGTCATAAGGGTCATCATCAATCATCATTAAACAAAAGGTAACAAGTAAGACTCGTTTATGAAAGTCGTTTAAAACAAAGGCTGACTTCGGTCAGTCACCACGGCCTCTACCCTTACTGAATTAAGGTGAGACCAGTGGTCATGGCTCCGTCTATGAGTCCCTTAAGTGTGGTAAAATTTACAGAAGCAAACTCGTCTTGGTTTGACCGTGGCGACGGTCTAAGTGCGAGTAGGTCAGAAATTTCTGCACAACGTTAAAGGACATGGTAACGATCGGAGGGCCATAAATCCTAAACCGTAACTCGGATTAAGACGAGTCCTATATGAAAAGTTATCTACTCGAAAAGTTCTATCTAAAAATCAAGGTTAGAACAGCCCAGGTCTACTGGTCTGTTCCAGAAGCATCAGGTCAGTAGGTTTTGGACAGAACAGTGGGTTTTGGAGAGTTCCGGTTGTCTCGGTGCTTGATGTTCATCACGGTTCTCATCCTTGATGCGTATAGCTTCAAGTGTACAACTCGTTGATGTGTTAACATCATTTTGACCAAGGTTTGTCCATCATAACTCAAGTGCAAGTGTTGTAAGTGTTTGATGAACCAAGGTTACATGTAAGTTTATGAACAAGTTCATGAACACTAAGAAAGATCACAACCAAGTGTTGGATCCATGATACTTGCACCAAAGTGTAAGCTCTTGTTGGTTTCATGTCCTTGTTCAAATGTGTAGTAAGCAACTAACAATAAGAAATAAAGAAAATGAATGATAAGCCTAAACCAACCATGAAGGTGGTATTCTAGTAACATACAACAAACAAGAACACAAGTAACAATTATAAAGATTATAAACCTTAAATCCTTTGAAACAAAATATGTAGAACATAACTAGAGAGATTATGTTCTTGATGTTCTTGTTAAATACAAGATATAAATGAAGAATCAAACTAAGAAGTTTGATCTTGTAACATGAAAGTAAGTAAGTAAACAACTTAGTAACTTACAAGTAATTAACTTTAAACAAGAACAAGTAACAAAAGTTTTAACAACAAAGATTAAGTAACAAACAACAAAAGATGATGATGATTTTGATGATGAAGGCCACGGTTTTGTTGTAAGAAAAGGAAGAGGAGATTGTTCATTTTACTTACAAGAAAGAAAGAAAGACTTGAGAGAAAGATAAGAGAAAAGATGAAGCAAGTGTGTGTGTATTTTGAAATGAGAGAATGAGAGAATGAATGTGATAAAAGAATGAATCAAAAACCCTCATCCACACCCCTAAAGGCCGACGGTTTTCTTGGTGGGGGAGGGAGGATGGCTTTGTTCTTTGGTCACTTGCAAGTAAAGCTCCAAAAGTGTGGTTAAAATGGGTGATTACATGGGGATTATAAGGCAACAAGATTCTAAATATACAAACTAGCTAGTTATTGTTGTAAGTATTACTTACACTATGAAAGACATGGGCTAATAAACCCATCTAAGATGTAGGGTGGGCTTGTGAGTCTTATTCATGAGTCCATTAAACTAATTAAAGCCCAAGTTGCAAGTAATCCAATAAAAGTCCAAGTTAAGCCCAAGTAACTAACTAAAAGCCTTAGTTAATTAAAATGATTAATAAAATTAATCATGAATGTAAATAATACTTGAAAATATTATTCGTGCAAGTTCCGGGTGTCACAAAGACGTTTCGGGCATTTAAAGTTCAAGTACGGGCAATCAAAGCAACATGTAAATGTAATAACATACATTCGTTTAATCAAGCGTATTAATAATAATAATTATTAATAAATAACGTTGGAAAAACCAGGGTCGTTACATTACTCGTTCCGACACCATTTGTTCCTTTCGTTCTATTAACCCCTGGTCCGTAGACCTCACACTTCGCCGTGCTATGACCATTTCTTTTACACTTGTTGCAAAATTTGGTGCAGAACCCCGAGTGATACTTTTCACACCTTTGGCATAGCTGCTTCTGATTGTTGTTGTTGTTGCGGTGGTTGTTGTTGTTGTTGTTGTTGTAGTTGTTGTTGTTGTTATTGGGCCGTTTGTTGTAGTTGCGATTGATGTTGCGATTGTTGGGATAGTTGTTGCGATTATTGTTGTAATTGCTGTTGTTGTTGTATTGGTGATTCTTATCACCGTTTTCCTCCCACTTTCTTTTGACTTGCTTCACATTGGCCTCTTCAGCCGTCTGTTCTTTAATTCTTTCCTCAATCTGGTTCACTAGTTTGTGAGCCATTCTACATGCCTGTTGTATGGAGGCGGGCTCGTGTGAACTTATATCTTCTTGGATTCTTTCCGGTAATCCTTTCACAAACGCGTCGATCTTCTCTTCCTCATCTTCGAACGCTCCCGGACACAATAGGCACAATTCTGTGAATCGTCTTTCGTACGTGGTAATATCAAATCCTTGGGTTCGTAACCCTCTAAGTTCTTTCTTGAGCTTATTGACCTCGGTTCTGGGACGGTATTTCTCGTTCATCAAGTGCTTGAATGCTGACCACGGTAGTGCGTACGCATTGTCTTGTCCCACTTGCTCTAGATAGGTATTCCACCATGTTAACGCAGAACCTGTGAAGGTATGCGTAGCGTACTTCACTTTGTCCTCTTCAGTACACTTACTTATGGCAAACACCGATTCGACCTTCTCGGTCCACCGTTTCAATCCGATCGGTCCTTCGGTTCCATCAAATTCCAAAGGTTTGCAGGCAGTGAATTCTTTGTAGGTGCATCCTACACGATTTCCTATACTGCTAGATCCAAGGTTATTGTTGGTATGTAGCGCAGCCTGTACTGCGGCTATGTTTGAAGCTAGAAAAGTACGGAATTCCTCTTCATTCATATTCACGGTGTGTCGAGTAGTCGGTGCCATTTCCTTCAAAATAGTCAAATGGAACAAGTTAATCATACAGAATATTAAGAGTAGTTAATAGTATTTCGTAGCATAATATGAACTCATTTATAAAAGCTTTTTCTTCATATTAGCGTTTTATAAGTTTAAATTCGGGTAGTACCTACCCGTTAAGTTCATACTTAGTAGCTAATATACAATTCAACTACTACAATTCTATATGAAAAACTGATTATAATAATATTTTGCGTTCAAACTTTTACACAATATTTTACAAACTTACAATACCGCTTATTTTACATATAGCATGAAATATAGCACACAATAAATTTGATACAAGATGGTTGTGAAGATAATTCTAGCTAGTACACAAGTCGTTCAGCAAAGGCAATAAAGACACGTAATTCATACCTCCAGAAACAAGTCATGCATTCTGGTTTTGCTAGGATTACTTCCCATCCTTGGTCTTGTGGAACATAACCGTTATGGCCGTTGATAAGACAGCGTGTTGTAACGTCGTCAAAGGGACGAGGGTTACGTAATGTCCAACAGTCCTGTAACAATCTAAAAACCTCATTTCTTACCCCAATTACCGACTCCGTCACTTGTGGGAACGTTTTGTTTAATAGTTGTAGCCCGATGTTCTTGTTCTCACTTTGGTGAGAAGCGAACATTACTAATCCGTAAGCATAACATGCTTCTTTATGTTGCATGTTAGCCGCTTTTTCTAAATCACGAAGTCCAATATTCAGATATATTGAGTCAAAATAATTTCTTAACCCATTGCGTAAAAAAGCATTTGGGTTCCCCGCAATATATGCGTCAAAGTAAACACATCGTAGCTTATGGATTTCCCAATGTGATATCCCCCATCTTTCGAACGAAAGCCTTTTATAAACCAAGGCATTCTTGGAACGTTCTTCGAATGTCTTACAAACTGATCTCGCCTTAAATAGTTGTGCCGAAGAATTCTGACCGACTCTAGACAAGATTTCATCAATCATGTCTCCGGGTGGGTCTCTTAAAATATTGGGTTGTCTATCCATTTTGTGTTTTTATACTGTAAAATAGACAAGAGTTAGATTCATAAAAAAAAATACTTATTAATACAAGCAATTTTTACATATATCATAAAGCATAAGCACACTATATTACATATATTACACCACACGAATACAACTATCTTATTCTGACTCGCTTGTTTCTTCTTCTTCGGTTTTGGTTCGTTTTGCCAAGTTTCTAGGGATATATGATGTTCCCCTAATACGAGCCGTCGTTTTCCACATTGGTTTAGAAAAACCTGGTGGTTTAGAGGTTCCCGGGTCATTGTTACAACTTAAGGACTTCGGGGGTTAATGATACATATAAAGTTCATCGGGATTGGAATTAGATTTCTCTATTTTTATGCCCTTTCCCTTATTATTTTCTTTTGCCTTTTTAAATTCATTTGGGGTAATTTCTATAACATCATCGGAATTCTCGTCGGAATCCGATTCATCGGAGAATTGGTAATCCTCCCGATATTTTGCTTCCATGGCGGAAACACCATTGACCATAATTAACCTTGGTCGGTTGGTTGAGGATTTTCTTTTACTTAACCGTTTTATTATTTCACCCACCGGTTCTATTTCTTCATCCGGTTCCGATTCTTCTTCCGGTTCCGACTCTTCTTCCAGTTCCTCTTCGGGAACTTGTGAATCAGTCCACGAATCATTCCAATTTACATTTGACTCTTCATTATTATTAGGTGAGTCAATGGGACTTGTTCTAGAGGTAGACATCTATCATATAATATCAAACGCGTTAAGAGATTAATATATCACATAATATTCACATGTTAAAAATATATAGTTTCCAACAAAATTTGTTAAGCAATCATTTTTCAAGTAAACACGGTCGAAGTCCAGACTCACTAATGCATCATAACAAACTCGATAAGACACACTAATGCAAAATTCTGGTTCTCTAAGACCAACGCTCGGATACCAACTGATATGTCCCGTTCTTATTGATTAAAAACGTTCCATATTAATTGATTTCGTTGCGAGGTTTTGACCTCTATATGAGACGTTTTTCAAAGACTGCATTCATTTTAAAACAAACCATAACCTTTATTTCATCAATAAAGGTTTAAAAAGCTTTACGTAGATTATCAAATAATGATAATCTAAAATATCCTGTTTACACACGACCATTACATAATGGTTTACAATACAAATATGTTACAACAAAATAAGTTTCATGAATGCAGTTTTTACACAATATCATACAAGCATGGACTCCAAATCTCGTCCTTATTTAAGTATGCGACAGCGGAAACTCTTAATAATCACCTGAGAATAAACATGCTTAAAACGTCAACAAAAATGTTGGTGAGTTATAGGTTTAACCTATATATATCAAATCATAATAATAGACCACAAGATTTCATATTTCAATACACATCCCATACATAGAGATAAAAATCATTCATATGGTGAACACCTGGTAACCGACATTAACAAGATGCATATATAAGAATATCCCCATCATTCCCGGACACCCTTCGGATATGATATAAATTTCGAAGTACTAAAGCATCCGGTACTTTGGATGGGGTTTGTTAGGCCTAATAGATCTATCTTTAGGATTCGCGTCAATTAGGGTGTCTGTTCCCTAATTCTTAGATTACCAGACTTAATAAAAAGGGGCATATTCGATTTCGATAATTCAACCATAGAATGTAGTTTCACGTACTTGTGTCTATTTTGTAAATCGTTTATAAAACCTGCATGTATTCTCATCCCAAAAATATTAGATTTTAAAAGTGGGACTATAACTCACTTTCACATATTTTTACTTCGTCGGGAAGTAAGACTTGACCACTGGTTGATTCACGAACCTATAACAATATATACATATATATCAAAGTATGTTCAAAATATATTTACAACACTTTTAATATATTTTGATGTTTTAAGTTTATTAAGTCAGCTGTCCTCGCTAGTAACCTACAACTAGTTGTCCACAGTTAGATGTACAGAAATAAATCGATAAATATTATCTTGAATCAATCCACGACCCAGTGTATACGTATCTCAGTATTGATCACAACTCAAACTATATATATTTTGGAATCAACCTCAACCCTGTATAGCTAACTCCAACATTCACATATAGAGTGTCTATGGTTGTTCCGAAATATATATAGATGTGTCGACATGATAGGTCGAAACATTGTATACGTGTCTATGGTATCTCAAGATTACATAATATACAATACAAGTTGATTAAGTTATGGTTGGAATAGATTTGTTACCAATTTTCACGTAGCTAAAATGAGAAAAATTATCCAATCTTGTTTTACCCATAACTTCTTCATTTTAAATCCGTTTTGAGTGAATCAAATTGCTATGGTTTCATATTGAACTCTACTTTATGAATCTAAACAGAAAAAGTATAGGTTTATAGTCGGAAAAATAAGTTAAAAGTCGTTTTTGTAAAGGTAGTCATTTCAGTCGAAAGAACGACGTCTAGATGACCATTTTAGAAAACATACTTCCACTTTGAGTTTAACCATAATTTTTGGATATAGTTTCATGTTCATAATAAAAATCATTTTCTCAGAATAACAACTTTTAAATCAAAGTTTATCATAGTTTTTAATTAACTAACCCAAAACAGCCCGCGGTGTTACTACGACGGCGTAAATCCGGTTTTACGGTGTTTTTCGTGTTTCCAGGTTTTAAATCATTAAGTTAGCATATCATATAGATATAGAACATGTGTTTAGTTGATTTTAAAAGTCAAGTTAGAAGGATTAACTTTTGTTTGCGAACAAGTTTAGAATTAACTAAACTATGTTCTAGTGATTACAAGTTTAAACCTTCGAATAAGATAGCTTTATATGTATGAATCGAATGAGGTTATGAACATAATTACTACCTTAAGTTCCTTGGATAAACCTACTAGAAAAGAGAAAAATGGATCTAGCTTCAACGGATCCTTGGATGGCTCGAAGTTCTTGAAGCAGAATCATGACACGAAAACAAGTTCAAGTAAGATCATCACTTGAAATAAGATTGTTATAGTTATAGAAATTGAACCAAAGTTTGAATATGATTATTACCTTGTATTAGAATGATAACCTACTGTAATAAACAAAGATTTCTTGAGGTTGGATGATCACCTTACAAGATTGGAAGTGAGCTAGCAAACTTGAAAGTATTCTTGATTTTATGTAACTAGAACTTGTAGAATTTATGAAGAACACTTAGAACTTGAAGATAGAACTTGAGAGAGATCAATTAGATGAAGAAAATTGAAGAATGAAAGTGTTTGTAGGTGTTTTTGGTCGTTGGTGTATGGATTAGATATAAAGGATATGTAATTTTGTTTTCATGTAAATAAGTCATGAATGATTACTCATATTTTTGTAATTTTATGAGATATTTCATGCTAGTTGCCAAATGATGGTTCCCACATGTGTTAGGTGACTCACATGGGCTGCTAAGAGCTGATCATTGGAGTGTATATACCAATAGTACATACATCTAAAAGCTGTGTATTGTACGAGTACGAATACGGGTGCATACGAGTAGAATTGTTGATGAAACTGAACGAGGATGTAATTGTAAGCATTTTTGTTAAGTAGAAGTATTTTGATAAGTGTATTGAAGTCTTTCAAAAGTGTATAAATACATATTAAAACACTACATGTATATACATTTTAACTGAGTCGTTCAGTCATCGTTAGTCGTTACATGTAAGTGTTGTTTTGAAACCTTTAGGTTAACGATCTTGTTAAATGTTGTTAACCCAATGTTTATAATATCAAATGAGATTTTAAATTATTATATTATCATGATATTATCATGTATGAATATCTCTTAATATGATATATATACATTAAATGTCTTTACAACGATAATCGTTACATATATGTCTCGTTTAAAAATCATTAAGTTAGTAGTCTTGTTTTTACATATGTAGTTCATTGTTAATATACTTAATGATATGTTTACTTATCATAGTATCATGTTAACTATATATATATATCCATATATATGTCATCATATAGTTTTTACAAGTTTTAACGTTCGTGAATCACCGGTCAACTTGGGTGGTCAATTGTCTATATGAAACATATTTCAATTAATCAAGTCTTAACAAGTTTGATTGCTTAACATGTTAGAAACATTTAATCATGTAAATATCAATCTCAATTAATATATATAAACATGGAAAAGTTCGGGTCACTACATCAACAACGGAGGCTGAGTATATGGCAGCAGCAGAAGCATGCAAAGAACTTGTATGGCTGAAGAATTTTATGTTTGAGTTGGGACCAGTTCAACAAGACTATGTCTTGCACTGTGATAATCAAAGTGCTATTCATTTGGTGAAGAACCCGGTGTTTCATGGTCGTACGAAACACATAAAGCTAAGGTATCATAAAATTCGTGAACTTATTGAAGATGGTACTTTAGTTGTTAAGAAAATTCCTGGTACGGAGAATCCTGCTGATATGTGTACTAAGGTGGTTACGATCGGAAAGTTGAAGCTTTGCATAGCTTCAACTGGTCTTCTTGTTACTTGATGAAAGAAGACGGCAACTAGAGAGCTCTAAGGGTTATTGGTTTTGATTTCGACAAGTAGTGTTGAAGACCTTGTATCGAAAGTCTGCTCTTCCAGCGATGTTGAGTTTGCGTGTCCCATGTTTAATTGGCGGTATGAAAGGTGGTTCGACGTTCTTGGTTGAAATGGTTGGTTTTTTTTGGGTTGACAAGATTTCTGGGTTTTGCTCTCCTTTGAGTGGGAGATTGTTGGATGTGCAAAGAAGATCAAAACAGAGAAACAGGTACCAGGTCGCGTTCGGACATGGTTTGTCGTGAAACGCGACGGTTTGGAACGCGACATGTGAAGCTGGAACGCGACATATCAATCAGTAATCAGGGCTTGATGACTATCGCGTTTTGATCAAGGTTGTCGCGTGTGGATGCAGTTCATCGCGTAACGCGATGGGGTGTCGCGAAACGAGACATTGTTCGTGGCGAGCAAGTTATTTGATTTGTTTCCTAATTTTGATTAGCACTATAAATATACCCTTTGTATTCTGTAACCTTATGTACGAAAATCAATAAAAAAAGCTCTCTAGTTGCCCGTGGACTAAAACAATCATACCGATTGCATATAACCACGTAAATTCTTGTGTCTTTTACTTTTCTTGCATTTATTTTGTCCGTTTGTCGTTTGTGGGATCACAATCTATTGATTGGTGATCGTTGTTGGGTCCATAAATTCCTAACAACTTACAGGTTGAAATATCGTTTTAAGGATATTTCTTGGCCTTCTCTCCGTTATAACTGAAGCTGCTTTGGTAGTAGCACTTTCCAGGAAGTATGGAAAACGCCTTGCTTGTTACACACTTATTTTTATTTTTTAATTTTTTTTTTTTTTTTTTTTTTTTTACACAATTGCCTTTTTGTGTCTAACTAGTGGTTGCTTTTTTGCTAGCACAAGTGAGTACCCATCAAACTTCCTCATTTCCAGTTCCTAATGATCTTAAATATGTGAATCAAATTTTTTGTGATCTATTTGCCAGTAAGTTGCGATCAGTACTTTGTGTATGCTTAAATTAATTATTAGTTATATCCTATTTTCTAGTTGTTTTTGTTAGACAAATTCAAGGCTATTAGATGATAAAAATGTTTGTTTTATATTCGATGGACAAACTTTGAACCATTAGTTACTCTGTTTGTTAATGAGTATACTACAGTTTTCATATGTTTGCAAAATTAATAGCACATTGTAACTCTTTTTCATCTCGAACTTTTGCTGTTGTGCAGGTTTTTTGCCTAGCTCTTTTTCAATGTATGTTATTTCTCTCCTCAGCACTGTTTCTTTTTGGTATGCATGCCACGTCTATCGCTGTTGTTGTTGCAGCAAGTGGTGTTATTCTTGGTTGGCCATTCTTAGTCCTTGCTTTTCTTCCGCTAACAGTTTACTCTCTACTTAGAAGGTTCAAACAGTCATTTCTCCCAAGAGCATTCATTTCTGTCACCCTCGTTTCTATATGAGTTTTCGTTATTTCGCCGGAAAAAAAAAAAGTATTCTTTTCCTCGTGCGTACTTGTGCAGTTATATTATTAAACAAGAATTTCATTGAGGGTTAATGCGTGATAGGTAACTAATTTAGAATTTTAATTTGAAGGGAACGATAGTAACCATCTTTGGTCTAATTTCTTATTTGGATTACACTAAAACATTTGAAAGTGTAAATCTAAGGTAGTCCATGAGGTCAAAACAATAATTCTTGTCAAGTCTAACCATGTTGATTTTTTATACAAAACCCCTGTCCATTGTTGTAAAACTCCCCGATTACTCCTTTTTAAGAACATGCCGATCCAATTTTTTCAAAATCTGATTAATTAATTGGGCAACGTAGGTTAATGAGTCAAATCGGATTTAGTCGGTTAAAATCGTTCAAAATCAAATTTGGTCAGCATTTTAATATGAAATTATAATTTAAAACTTGAATTTTAGAGATTTTTGAACATGATTATGTTTATAGTTTCTTGAGAATTATGTTAAAGTTATGTTTATGTTTATTGTTCTCTTCTATATTTACTCATAAATTTGATATCTTTTATTTAAATGTATAAAAAGTCCATTTCGATTAATCCCCGATTAATCTTCAAGTTGCCGAGTACTCCCTCGAAAGTCCCGACCGAGTACTCAGAGTAGCGAATTTTGCAATCTTGCCCCTATTTGAACGTGTATATCTAAGGTACCTCAATTTGAAAGTTGGTTTTCCTTTTACGATTGAAAACTTATATAGTTACTCGAAACATTATTTTGACCATAATTGGTTGTCTTTTTATACAATAACCCCTTCCTATAATCTACAAGCTGCATCCGATCGAATGACTAGTTCTGTAGTGACCCGAACTTTTCCATGTTTATATATATATTAAATGAAATTGTTATTTACATGATTAAGTGTTTTCAACACTTGTTAAGACTTGATTAATTGAAATAGGTTTCATATAGACAATTGACCACCCAAGTTGACCGGTGATTCACGAACTTTAAAACTTGTAAAAACTATATGATGACATATATATGGTTATATATATAGTTAACATGATATTATGATAAGTAAACATATCATTAAGTATATTAACAATGAACTACATATGTAAAAACAAGACTACTAACTTGATGATTTTGAAACGAGACATATATGTAACGATTATCGTTGTAACGGCATTTAATGTATATATATCATATTAAGAGATATTCGTACATCATAATATCATGATAATATAATAATTTAAAATCTCATTTGATATTATAAACATTGGATTAACAACATTAAACAAGATCGTTAACCTAAAGGTTTCAAAACAACACTTACATGTAACGACTAACGATGACTTAACGACTCAGTTAAAATGTATATACATGTAGTGTTTTAATATGTATTCATACACTTTTGAAAGACTTCAAGACACTTATCAAAATACTTCTACTTGACAAAAATGCTTACAATTACATCCTCGTTCAGTTTCATCAATAATTCTACTCGTAAGCACCCGTATTCGTACTCGTACAATACACAGCTTTTAGATGTATGTACTATTGGTATATACACTCCAATGATCAGCTCTTAGCAGCCCTTGTGAGTCACCTAACACATGTGGGAACCATCATTTGGAAACTAGCAAGAAATATCTCATAAAATTACAAAAATATGAGTAATCATTCATGACTTATTTACATGAAAATAAAATTACATATCCTTTATATCTAATCCATACACCAACGACCAAAAACACCTACAAACACTTTCATTCTTCAATTTTGTTCATCTAATTGATCTCTCTCAAGTTCTATCTTCAAGTTCTAAGTGTTCTTCATAAATTCTACAAGTTCTAGTTTCATAAAATCAAGAATACTTCCAAGTTTGCTAGCTAACTTTCAATCTTGTAGAGTGATCATCCAACCTCAAGAAATCTTTCTTATTTACAGTAAGATATCTTTCTAATATAAGGTAATACTCATATTCAAACTTTGATTCAATTTCTATAACTATAACAATCTTATTTCGAGTAGAAATCTTACTTGAACTTGTTTTCGTGTCATGATTCTACTTCAAGAACTTTCAAGCCATCCAAGATCCTTTGAAGCTAGATCCATTTGTCTCTTTTCCAGTAGGTTTATCCATAAAACTTGAGGTAGTAATGATGTTCATAACATCAATCGATTCATACATATAAAGCTATCTTATTCGAAGGTTTAAACTTGAAATCACTAGAACATAGTTTAGTTAATTCTAAACTTGTTCGCAAACAAAAGTTAATCCTTCTAACTTGACTTTTAAAATCAACTAAACACATGTTCTATATCTATATGATATGCTAACTTAATGATTTAAAACCTGGAAACACGAAAAACACCGTAAAACTGGACATACGCCGTCGTAGTAACACCGCGGGCTGTTTTGGGTTTGATAATTAAAAACTATGATAAACTTTGATTTAAAAGTTGTTCTTCTGGGAAAATGATTTTTCTTATGAACATGAAACTATATTCAAAAATCATGGTTAAACTCAAAGTGGAAGTATGTTTTTCAAAATGGTCATCAAGACGTCGTTCTTTCGACTGAAATGACTACCTCTTACAAAAATAACTTGTAACTTATATTTCCGACTATAAACCTATACTTTTTATGTTTATATTCATAAAATAGAGTTCAATATGAAACCATAGCAATTTGATTCACTCAAAACGGATTTAAAATGAAGAAATTATGGGTAAAACAAAATTGGATATTTTTTTTATTTTTGTAGCTACGGGAAATATTAACAATTCTATACAAATCATATCCTAGCTAACTTATATTGTATTATACATGTATTCTAATATATTATGTAATTTTGGGATACCATAGACACGTATGCAAATATTTTGACATATCATATCGACCCATGTATATATATTATTTGGAACAACCATGGACACTATATATGCAGTAATGTTGGAGTTAGCTATACAGGGTTGAGGTTGATTCCAAAAATATATATACTTTGAGTTGTGATCTAGCCTGAGACGTGTATACACTGGGTGGTGGATTGATTCAAGATAATATATATCGATTTATTTCTGTACATCTAACTGTGGACAACTAGTTGTAGGTTACTAACGAGGACAGCTGACTTAATAAACTTAAAACATCAAAATGTATTAAAAGTGTTGTAAATATATTTTGAACATACTTTGATATATATGTACATATTTGTTATAGGTTCGTGAATCGACCAGTGGCCAAGTCTTACTTCCCGACGAAGTAAAAATCTGTGAAAGTGAGTTATAGTCCCACTTTTAAAATCTAATATTTTTGGGATGAGAATACATGCAGGTTTTATAAATGATTTACAAAATAGACACAAGCACGTGAAACTACATTCTATGGTTGAATTATCAAAATCGAATATGCCCCTTTTTATTAAGTCTGGTAATCTAAGAATTAGGGAACAGACACCCTAATTGACGCGAATCCTAAAGATAGATCTATTGGGCCTAACAAACCCCATCCAAAGTACCGGATGCTTTAGTACTTCGAAATTTATATCATATCCGAAGGGTGTCCCGGAATGATGGGGATATTCTTATATATGCATCTTGTTAATGTCGGTTACCAGGTGTTCACCATATGAATGATTTTTATATCTATGTATGGGATGTGTATTGAAATATGAAATCTTGTGGTCTATTGTTACGATTTGATATATATAGGTTAAACCTATAACTCACCAACATTTTTGTTGACGTTTAAAGCATGTTTATTCTCAGGTGAATATTAAGAGCTTCCGCTGTTGCATACTAAAATAAGGACAAGATTTGAAGTCCATGTTTGTATGATATTGTGTAAAAACTGCATTCAAGAAACATATGTCGATGTAATATATTTCTATTGTAAACCATTATGTAATGGTCATGTGTAATCAGTATATTTTAGATTATCATTATTTGATAATCTACGTAATGTTTTTTTTTTAAACCTTTATTGATAAAATAAAGGTTATGGTTGTTTTAAAAATGAATGCAGTCTTTGAAAAACGTCTCATATAGAGGTCAAAACCTCGCAACGAAATCAATTAATATGGAACGTTTATAATCAATATGAACGGGACATTTCAAGTTCGTCCTCTTTATCTTTCGGTATTTGAAATGTGAGGTAATAGTATTGTAATTCTATCATCTTAATGATATGAATCCTTTTTCAGGCACAATCACTAATAGGATTACAATTACTATGGAAAATGGACATCGTCTATTATGAATCTGTTAGTGTATATGTTTTAGGAGGCGGTGAGAGTCATTTGTATGTAACAGAAGTACCATTATTCTACTTAAAAAATGGATTTAATAACTTCAATATTGCTCTTGTTCTGGCATATCTCTTCATAGCTACTTTACCAGCTACAAAAAAGAAGTATGCACCTGACATGTTAATTGTCGTGTCTCCTGTTATATATCTGGTTGGCGTTCATGTCTTTGTACCCACACGAAGAAGAAAGGTTAGACCAGATGCACACACACACATACTAAATCACGTGTCGCCTTGGCTGCACCTTCACCTTAAAATACGTTACGCATAATAAAATCACGCGTCTTACAATTTAGAAGCAAATTTTTTAACACTCCAAGTTTTCACTCATTTAATTTTGTATCATGTGTATGGCAATGTTGTCTATGAAAAAGCAAAAGTTTTTTTTTCCTTGGATGCGAGTCTGAGACAGTTTCGTATCATTCTATTCTATTCT
This sequence comes from Rutidosis leptorrhynchoides, assembly GCF_046630445.1. Classification (NCBI taxonomy): domain Eukaryota; kingdom Viridiplantae; phylum Streptophyta; class Magnoliopsida; order Asterales; family Asteraceae; genus Rutidosis; species Rutidosis leptorrhynchoides. The sequence goes on from NC_092334.1 coordinate 82,919,259, forward strand.
ATTACTTATGAAAAGAAAATGCAGAAATGAAATGGGGGTCTAACGGGTAGTCAGTAGCACAAAGCCATAAAGTGTGTTTTAAGTGTGTACAACCTCGTTAAATACTTTATTCAGATATTTTGATCATTATCGTAGTAAATTAGAAAATAGTATTTGTCTAGAATTGCAGATTCCTGTACCCCATATACCCCCGTATAAGTGTTGCTACTGCAGCTGTGTTTGACGCCTTTCCTGATTTTTTTATGATCGCTATAGAACCGAACAATCTATGCTCTACAAGGTATGACCAAGTTGTATATGAAGTATCATTTCGTAGTTGCATTGCGTGTTATGGTTATATCTAATGCAAACGAATTGTGGCCAAACAGAACAAACGAAAAAATAAACAAGATAAACAAATTATATCTGTCTTTATTCACCTAAAAAATACTCCGTAATAGCCAAAAACTAACTGAACAATTGAAACATGCACGGCTTCTATAAACCAAATATGGATAAAGATGAAATAATTAAATTGGATAACTATTGAATTTGAAACTCCCATTTTACTTCCAATCTCAATAGCTGTTATCTTATTCCAACTCGGTCATGATTTTTCATATGATTTTCCTTATTCCCCACGAAACTTTCAAGCCCAATAATTCGATCCATATGTTCACCCAAATAACTTCCGAGCACAACTTTAGCAAGCCCGTTACCACTTCCTGCATGTTCTCATCTTCTTCGAATAGACTCGTTCTCAAGTCTACTTTTTAAGAACTGAAACACATAAATGATCCGCAAAAACTACACCAATATTTTTTTTTTTTTTTTGAAGTGCCAAAAGGGAGACAGTCATTGACATCAATATTATTCAAGCCCACAACAGTTTCTTGAAATCGTTTTTCAAATAAACATCTTCATTGTACATGTTGGTGTCTTTATTAGTAACTACCTCCAAATTGTTTTCATCATCAGATTGAATAAAATAAAAATTGATTAAAAGAAAAAGATTCCTCACCATAAGTATCATAGATGGGTTCCGTATTAAAGATGGAATTTTCATCTTCACCATCCGTATCATATATGGATTGAATCGTACTGCTCAGGGAATTGTTGTTGGTTTAGTTCCAACTCGGCGATTCGCTTATATAATCGTTCAATTTCAGAAACTGACATTGCCTAGTCACAAGCAGATTGCACTTTTTGGCCAAAAAATACATAAACGGCTCGTGATATCACAGTCACAGTTGGAAATAGTCTAATGTGGTTGACTGCAAGTCAAAAAAGTTACGAGGTTCAACAAGGCAAAATAAGAATCATATACACAAATTCGAATGATCGAATCAGTTAACAGTAGGGAACGGATTCAGGGATAAGCTTAAAACGGATACAGATGGGATAATCAAGATCACATTTAACTTTTTTGCTTTTTTAATTTTTTTTCTTTAGATTCATATATTCGTATCAAAATGCTCTTCTAATCTATATTTTTATAAGCCAAAGACATTCGACCAATCAATATCGGTACTGACCTATCTTCGTTCGATTCTAAGTTCCGTTTAGTAAGAAATTCTTCTTTATTTTTTTTCTTCTCCTTCTTCAATCAGGCCAATCTTTCTACAAACGTTAAGTTGTCCTCATTTGGTTCCGAAATCTTCATTAGAGACTGCACCATTGTCATCTTTAGCTTGAATAACTTTGATATTCTCGTTAACATCATCGAATAACCTTTGAATGGCGTCTCCGAACTCAATGTCGTCAACGTTGTCATGTAAACATAACGAACCCGAATTGTTTTTCTTCTAATTCTTTCCGGTAGCAAGATTTTTCCTATGATTAAAATCTAACTTTGCTTTCTCCACCATCTTCTTTTTTCCTTTATATATATTGTCCATCTTCTTTATTTCAACAAAATTCGCCATTCCAATACTTGTGTCTTTAATTAACTCAACAGTAACATCCATTGCATTTTCTTGAGGCAACAAAACATGTTCAGATTGCACCCGATTCCCATCATCCAAATCCAAAGAGCCAAACCTAATTCCCGAAAAGCCAAGGCTAGAGGAAACCACGCTAACTGTATTATGCTTAATCACTGACCAATTGCCTAGTGCGAACACCATCCGTCCTAACACCATTTGCAACCACAAACCTCACCAAATAATTTACCTATCTCCAAAGCGTTCACTTTAGAAGTATGTATTGCCTTAATTATTATCTTAAAAGTATCTATTTAAGAAATGAACAAAAGAAGTACTCCGTAATTGCTGGTCAACTCGATTTGACACGAACTGACTACTTTTGACTCATTAATTAGTAAAGGGCAAATTTCACCTAAAAGTAACTTTTTTAACAGAATTTCGTATTTTACATAATCCATATTTATTTTGACATTTAAAGGAATGTTTTATGAAATGTTAATAAAAAAGAGGAGTATCGTTACTTTTAAGTTAGAACTCCGTTAAAAAATTAATGATACTCCATTTTTTTAAGTGAATCATATGCAAGCCTAATCATTGATACTTACCTAAGGATAACGAACATATGCAAACCTGATAATTGGCACATACATGTGCCGTTAATCTTCTACGATCATATTACGAACATCATGAAAAATAATTAAATATCCAGTTCGTAGGAATCATCATTCACGAGGTCTTCCATATCCTCAGGTAAGGGCCAATGATCATTCTTGCGTATGATTTACTTAAAAGAATGGAGTATCGTTAATTTTTCAACGAGGTTCTAACTTAAAAGTAATAATACTCATCTTTTTTATTAACGTTTGATAAAAAAATCTTTAAACGTCAATATAAACATAGATTACCTGAAAGATAAAATTCACGTAAAAGGGTTAACTTTTAATAGAATTTGCCCATTAGTAAAAGACTATTTTGACTCATAATAGTAATGCATGTTTATGTTGTAGGTGGTTGCAGCGTTGCCTTACCTAGATATGGAATTTTCACCCACTTTACATTGTTCTTTCTTCATACCGTAGATGTGGGTGAAAAAAAAGCATTTGGCATGTAGTCATGTACAAGCTATTGAAGAAACACGAGCAACAACAATAGGTTCTTTTACAAATAGTTAACCACACATCAGTTCACTGTGATTTGCTAGATTACTAGTCATAGGACTGATTCCTGATCTTGTTGCTACATTTTGCCATACTTTTCGCTTTTGTTAGAGTTGTAATTTATCTCTTTGATTTTGAATCAACTTCAATTGGGTTACATGTTCTTCTATGACACTTGGTGTTATCGATTTTATCCATAGCATCATATAACATTTCTTCTCATAGACAGATGGTCTGAAAGGTTAGAAAATGGTGCTTTTTCGGCACTCCTGATCTTATTATTTTTTAGTTTAAATGAAGCATTGACATTACATAATTTGTGTTATCTTTACTGGTTACCGATGTGGTAATCAAACTCTCAGATCCTTATAGTTATTTGTCTAAGGTGTGTCGCAATAATATTCGATTATTTTTAGTGTTTTGCCTGTATAAAGTTTTACATTCTTTCAATGAAATCTCTGACTCGTGCTTTGTCGAAATGTTGAATCTGTTACATTATAGATACATGCTAACTTGTTTACATGTCTTCTTAGGTACCTCTTGCACTAGGATGGTGCAAATTGTTGAATGTGGCTTCTTCAGGTGAATTTTTTTTGCCAAAGACATTACACTGTTGCAATATTTTAGAATCAACTTCCCAACTAATTTTAAGCGTTATAATCAATAATCAATATAGCTATCGTTTCGATCCAAATCAGTACTAAATACAATCAATTGCAAAACTTGATTGTCTCAAATCTATATACAATGAATACATACACATTTACACCACGGAACTATTGGTTGAGCGATAAAAAACCTCAGTTGATTCAAATCCCACTCGTATCCTTGAAAAAATAAGTGGAGGTTCAAATCCCGAGGGGTGAGTTTTCTAAAGGTTGTGCCTCTGGTATCTTTCACTTTGTGCGGACCAAGCAGTTAACCTAAAGCATTCCGGGTGGGCTTTGCTCGATGGATGCAAGGAGTTTCTTCCTAACGGGTGGGTGGGTGGCACAAATTAGAGGATTCGATGCCAAAATTACCGTTCTAAAAAAATATATACACATTTACTGTCTCAAGCAAAAAATTGAATCCACCACATCAAATGTTACCTAGAGCCTAGAGGCTCTTCGGTGATGCGAGACTTTGAACCCAACACACGTTGGTTACACTTGAGTCGAGGAACATTTGCAAATATATACTCCGTAACAGTTATCTCCAAGACTCATGATTTATGCATTAGACTAGTAGAGTAATGCTGACAAAACTAGATACGTTTATAACATGTTAAAAACTATCAACAAGCGTGAAAATGGCCAAATTTTTACAGAGCATTCCCAGTATTAACTTGGTTTATTGATCGTCGCATGGTATTTTGAAATTTCTAATAAGTTTTTGTTCACCTAAAAAAAATAAACAAAGTTGAGGGACCAAAAGGTAAAATCTCCTCACACAGTCACATAAAAAAACACCTTTTATCTCTCTCCATTTTCCACTCGTTTTGACAAAAAAAGAGTAAAGAAAGAGAGAGAAATAAAGAAATCGGTGTAAGAGGTCAGATAGAGAGATCTAGTGCGGCCATGGCTTCTTCAACTGATCGTGAAAACTATATCTACGTTGCTAAGCTCGCTGAGCAAGCCGAACGTTATGACGGTTTTCATCTTCCTTCTCCTAGATCCGTTTTTTTTACAACCTATTTCTAGATGTTATTCAATTTTGTTCATGATTCGAGATGAAATAATTTAGTTTGAATTTTAATTAGTACTTATTACGATATTGTAGCTGTGTAAGATGTGTACGTGTATAATTCGCTTGTACAAGTTGTTAGATGCTGTTGATTCCTTATTTTGCTTTAATTTTGATTCCTTATTTTGTTTTTATAGTTGATGAATATAATATTTATATTATCTTTGTTGTAGTTGTACATGCTGTTAAATTGTGCTGTCGATTTGAGTTTTTTCATCATGTTAATATTTTAATTTGGAATAGTGGATATTAGATCTGTAAATCTGTTGACAAGTAAACTTATATGGGAAAGAAATTAATTCTATTGCTTAGTTATAAAGCTATATGTTCAATTAGTATCTTAATTTATGAGAGATATAACTAGTAAGTGATGTTATGTTAGTCGATATCACTCGGTGGCTAGAAATAATATGATTTTATTAGAATTTAGAGACAATATGGGTTTTGTTTTGATGTGAGAATCAGCGATGTGTTACCAACGGAAAGCGGTGACCATTTTGAGCAACATTATAAAATAACATATACTAGGTGTAGTTGATTTAAGTTGATAATTGTTGAATGAATTTTTTAATTTATGTCAATTATGAGCTTAAGATGACGCAACGTTTTATTGAAATTAGATAACGCTACTGAATAGGTAAAATAAAGTGTGTGAGAAGTAGTAGAGTACGGAGTATTACATATGAAAATTGATTGTTATTTTGTATCAGATATAATTATTAATTATTATTATTATTATTATTATTATTATTTAATGGTGGATTTTTTTTTAATGACTTTGTTGTTGGTTTTTGTGCAGAAATGGTGGATGCGATGAAGAAGGTTGCGAAACTGGATGTTGAGTTGACCGTTGAAGAGAGGAACTTGCTGTCGGTCGGCTACAAAAACGTGGTGGGTTCACGTAGGGCATCATGGAGAATATTGTCTTCGATTGAGCAGAAGGAGGAATCAAGAGGCAATGAAGTGAATGTAAAGCGTATCAAGGAATACAGGCAGAAGGTTGAAACAGAGTTGAATGACATTTGCAGTGACATCATGGTTGTAATTGATGAGCATCTGATTCCATCTTCATCTGCTGGAGAATCTACTGTTTTCTACTACAAAATGTGAGTGTGTGTGTTTATACATATATGACCTAGCTAGGGAAATGTATAAATATAATGTACCTAATTACCTATGTAGCTGAAGTTTGTTGCTTTGGTGGGTTTTCTATGAGTGCAGGAAAGGAGATTACTATAGGTATCTTGCCGAGTTCAAGTTTGGTAATGATAAGAAAGAGGCAGCTGATCAGTCACTCAAGGCTTATCAAGTAAGTCATTATCTTAGTGTAGCTTCTCCTATACCACAACTTTGTAGTTGATTTGGTTCAAGTGTTACTACTTAATCTGTACGCTTTATTAAAAAAATGCAACTTTTTGTTTAGTATTTCACAACTCTACTTTTTTTTTTTTTTTTTTTTTAAATAAGTAAAATAACTGAAGTTTCTTGGTTTTTTATGCACTTATTCATCTACAATCTGTGCAATGACATACATGATTATAAATTTTATTTTAATTTTAATAAGTTCCATACACACAAAGCAAATATGTAGCTGACAAAAAGCCGTTACTTATGTTTGGGAGTGGATCTCACCTTCTTTTGTTGCTAATAAATTATTAATTTATTATCTGCTATTTTGCAGTTGGCTTCAACCACTGCAGAAGCTGATCTATCTTCTACTCACCCCATCCGGTTGGGTTTGGCTTTGAACTTCTCCGTGTTCTATTATGAAATTATGAACTCGCCTGAAAGGTAATTTTAAACTCTTTACTTTCGTCTTATATATACATTATTCGGAATGCGGGCTAACCTATGTATCCTTCATTCTTACTTTGACTTCTATTAGGGCCTGCCACCTGGCAAAACAAGCTTTTGATGAAGCTATTTCAGAGCTTGACTCTCTGAGTGAAGAATCCTACAAAGATAGCACTTTGATTATGCAGCTTCTGAGGGACAACCTCACTTTGTGGACGTCAGACATTCCAGAGGATGGAGGTATTGTGTAGTACTATTTGTTTCAGCTAGTTTGGTCTGTTCATTCTTATTCCATCTTCATCTTATGAAGGATTTGATCATTACATCCGTTTAACAGCTAATTCCAAGTGTCCCCGTGATCAGGAACCCTGTATCGATCCTTCATTCAACATGCTTAGCCAATTTGTGCCTGGAGAAACTTAGGATAGATAACTGAACATATTGCCGGTAGAGTTGGCAATCTGGGCGGTTTAGAATGGGTTAAATACTCAAATGGGTATTTCATTTGGTACAGGCTGATTCAGGCTTGGCTGACCTATAAACATTGTTTATTTATAAGTCACGTCAAATATGGTACACACAATCAAACTATTTTAGTTATAATCTGGTTTTTTCAAATAAGATTGTTTAACTTCTATACATTGAAAAAACAAGGGTGACTGTTTGACCTGTTTAAGCTGATTTTAGTGGTATATGTTTGTTCTGTCAGAGGAAAAAATAACTCAAATAAACCTATTATATGCCACTCATAACTAAATGGGTACAAAACATTGAATCTAATTCACTATATCAGTAACTATTACATATGTTAATTTGACTTAAGCTTCCCTATATCAGTGTAGCACGTGCCTCAAGGAAGTCTTTTATATTTGTTAGGTCATAGTCTTCTTGGACTTTAGTACTAAACTCATTTATTCATTTTATCATGCTAATATCAATTATCAGTGTCTTGTTGTTTAATTACTAAGAACATTTTATTATTATTTTTAGCTCTTAAATGTCGTTAGTATACGCCATGGGCCCATAGCTGGGTTGCCTAAATTATCACTAAAATTGCCATCATTTGGATATTTTAACGATGTGAATTCGTATACTTATTATTTATTACTGTGTTTTGGGTTTGCAGAGGACCAGAAAATGGAAATCACTAAAGGGGCAGAAGATGCAGAGGTAAAGTAATCTATAATCACATTCCTCTACTCACCATTTGATGTTTTGATTCTGTGAATATTATTTGATATGAGGGTAGCAATATGGGCATGGTGGGTAACGGGTCAATTTCATTTATATATAGCTGTAAGTGGACTCGTCATTACATCTTCGTGCATATATATATATAGTCAAAAGTTCAAAAGAGAATCACAAAAAGGGCGAGAACTGCAAGAACTTTTAATTTACAAAGATTTTCACATGTAAGTAGATTAAAGCACCCATAAATGTTGATTGAGAGTAAGAGAGAACAGAAAATAGTTTGAATAAACTTATATTTTACCTATATTATCAAATATATAGTTTCACGTTCTCATGTGCATATTTGTTTGTGAACATGTGAATTTTTCATATAATTAATAATTTAACATGTAATTTGTGGTAATGAGCATATGTTTGTTAATGATATGAGCATTAATTAACATTTGCATATAATTGATTACATTTATATGCATAAAACTATGAAATTAAAAAGTTCTCTTAGTTCTCACCTTTTTTGTGGTTCTCGTTTGAACCTACCCAAATATTATTGTTTTTGTAACACTCTTTACTTTTAATCAAATGATTTGAAAGTTTATACGCATTTTATAATTTCACTTTTCGCCACTTTTTACTCCAATTCTTTTACCGCTATCTATTTAACACGTTTAGCCCAATAGCTATATACGTTACCACAATCCAGTATGTTACTATATGAATATGGATTGAAGTCACTACCTCCATGATGCATCTTATCATTGTAAATATTGTATTTGATGCAAGGAGAACTAAAATGAGAGCTACAAATGATATATATAAACAAAAAACGTTATAAGTAGCTCTAATTTTGTGATTATTTATTTTTCCACCAGTTTGTCTGATATTTTTCTACTGAAAATCTTGTATGCAGTAAAATTGTACGGCAACCTTGCATCCTTTGAGGACTGGACTAAGAAAGTACTATGTATGTTATTTGTAAGTTTGAATTAAAAGCAGTGATTTGAAAATTGTTTTAGGTTTCGTTTGTTTGGCTCTTCGTTAAATGGTTTTGAGTCGCTTATTCATTCAAGACATCTTTAAATCCAGATTGTTTATCTTTTCATCTCAATGCATCTTATTTTTTCTGCTTGCCTCTAATTGATTCATCGTTATGGTCGTAGGGATATATTTCTATCAGCATAAGTTGATTTTAACAGTCATTAGATAGAATTTCATACTGTATCTGACATAAAAAGTATTACTGTAGTACTTACCGTGATAAGAACAAACTGGCTCTTATGGATTCCTGTTATTATCTATGTAGCCCGAAAACACATATGCACAGTCTAATCAGATTATACCGTGACTGTTTCCAACCACCGCCCCAACCACCTCTCAGTACTGGACCTACTACTGGCTACCACCACCATGCACCCACAACTAACCTCTTCAACCAACAACCATTGCTACAGTAGTTGAACGCCTTCATCGTTATGCTAGTTCAACGACCATTATTATACATTATAATCATCCATCAACATCACAAAAAATTGGTGCTACTTTACTCTAAATATCAGATCTACACTAATCTGTAGCTCAAGGTTCAGATCAACACAAATTGAGCTACTAGTTCGACTGTATAGTTATTTGTGTTTTTTTAGTTGCATATAAGCTTTAGTTTTCTAGATCTTTACGTTTGTTCATTTTCTACTAATATATGTAGATTTGAGTAAACATAAAACCGTGTAAATGATTCGACTAACTTCCCTTACATCTATTGAGAGAAATTTTTTTTTTTTGACAAGGATCTTTACTAAACCATTTTATTGAACAAGGACGGTCAACAGAATCTTTTATGGAACAAATATTTCCGAGTTTGGGAAACTCGGGACCCCCCAGGTGGCACTCAAAAAGTGTTTTTTTTTCCACGATGGAACACGGGTGCGAGCCATGAAAGCGTGCTGATTGTGACACGCTCGTGACCTCACCATCTCAACTTTGCCAAACATGGGACCCTTGTCCCTTTTTCTGACACTTGGAACTATTGTCTAGAATCTTGATACGTCTGGAATGGAATCTTGAAACGTGGCATGGGGTTTCGAGTTTGACACTTCCATGACCCCCACCATCATGGATGTCTCAAACTCGGAACCCCATGACACGTATCAAGATTCCAGACAAGAGTTGCAGACGTCAAAAAAGGGACAAGGGTCGCGAGTTTGGAAAAGTCGAGATGGTGGAGTCTCGGGTGTGTCACAATTGGCACGCTTTCGTGGCTCATACGTGAAAAAACGCACTTTTTTAGTGCCACCTGGGGGTCACGAGTATCCCAAACTCGGAAATACTTGTTCCTTAAAAAGTTTTGTTGACCATCCTTGTTCACTAAATGGTTTAGTATAGATCCTTGTCGGGAAAAATTTTCCTGTTGGGATCCGAAGAAAATTGAAAGATACGACGTGTTTTTTTGTTGCAGGTTGTTAGATCGTAACATGTTTTTTGTTGTTAGATCATAACAAGTTTTTTGTTGCGGGTTGCATCTTTTGTTTTATGAAAAAAGATTAATTTAATCCAAAGATCTAAAAGCATTGAAGGACAAGATCACTATTTGTTTGAGTAGATCCTACGATCTACTTGACCAACAAACTTAAACTGCCATTTGAAACAAGCACATGAACAACATACACGATCAAACTCTTGCAACATTTAAATCAACACAAATGAATACATAGAACTAGAACAACTGAAAACTAACCATTGCCTCACACGTCACGAGCCTATAGAATCATAAAAAAATTGAATGTTGAAAATCAAGCGAAGGCGATGACTTGCTGCATTTTCATGGTACTAGATCTGCCCAAAAGCTCAAAAGCTCCATATCACTCCAAATGGCCACCCAACTAAACGCCTACACGCTAAAATGGTGAACACCTAAGACAATATACCAGCCTGCAAGCCAGGAAACATATAAACATGTAGACTCTACGCATCCGATTTTAATGGTACTTCAACGAGGGACACTGGAGCACGAACCACCGGTTGCATGTTGTATCTAGTCTACAACACGTAATACTTGTCAACGTAAAGCTATAATAATATTGTTTTTTGTTTTAAGAAGGTGTCAGGATACTTTTATACAAGTATTAATAATTTTTATGTTTATATTTATACTTGTTTGAATATTTACGAATAGCCCTGCTTACTTAAACACGACATTAGCATAAATCAGGGCCGTCTCAATGATTTTGAGGCCCTGTTCAAGACATAAAACTGAGCTCCCTTATAGACATTAAATTTTTTAATAATTATAAAAGATAACACTATTAAATTTATCAATACAAAAAAGTTCTCAAAATAAGCATAACAATTTATTTTATTCACAAATAAATGTCATTACATAGAAGAAAGATGTAATGGTAATATGTGTAATCTAATCAACGCCAACAGATTGTCTTTTTTTGTATGAAATAACAATAGCTATTTGTCATCAGCTCTCTGTTTCAATAATATGTATTATTATTTTTCAAAATTTTAGGCTCCTACAAAATTTTAAACTCTATTCGGTTGCACACTCTGTACATGTATCTAAGAAGCCCCTAGCATAAATGATAGTAATACATTAAGGTAGATGGGTAGCTAATAAACTATAAACTAGTGGTGTTATATAAAAGTGAATGTAGGAAATTGTTAAACTAGAATTTTTTTTTTTTTTTAATATATATATTTATGGTTCATTTTTTCCAAGGTTGTAAAAGACACGAGTCGGGGACGCATCGGCCATGCCTAAAAACGATGCGTCGGGCGCAACGGTGACGCAACGGGCGTTGACTAACGTTGACTTTTTAAAATAGTTAAATTAAATATATATTTATATATAATATTATATAGATCGAATCTAAAAATATAAACTATATTTACAATAAACATGAACAATTAACAATTACTAACAACATTACAAAAAAAAAAAAAAAAATGTTGACCGACTTTGACCAACTTTTTAGCAACGACGCGTCGATCAAGTCGGCCACTCTGATTTTTTCCATCAATAATACAGTAATCTATAATCTATAAAGAAAATAAAAAGGAGTACAAGTGGTACTTAAAAAAATTAAGATACCAGCTACCTGTGAATACTGAAGATACATTTGAGCGCAACTTTTGCATAACCTTTCTTCTTCGTTTCTTTTTCCATTCAATGGCGAACAGCAATCTACCTCGAAGAATTATCAAGGTACTACTTACCGTATCATCTATCTATCTATTTTAATACTCAATTTGTACAGCATCAATGATACCACTATCACTTTCTGTAAATTGTAAACCCTAACTAACATAAGTTTACAATTTTTTCGTTCAGGAGACACAGCGGTTACTCAGCGAACCAGGTAAACCTCATCTTTAACTCGATCTGTTATTTTAATTATTAATTATTAAATTATTAATTGTTGGTGTAATTGACTGATGACAATTTCTACGATTGAGAAACAATTTTTCGTTAAAATTAATTTATATTTATATATAATTGTAATAGGAAATCATTGATAGAGATCATATATTTATAAGTATAAGCTTATAAAAAAAGAAATAAAAGTACTGAAAAATGATTGAGATAATAATAATAACTTGCTTAATATGAGAACACTTTATTTGCTTAATTTGGAATGAATAAAAACTTAAATAAGCAGGTTTATATCTACTTACTTATAAGCAAAATAGGCGCTATATAGATAATCAGTTTCTCTACTTAATGTTGAGGCTGATACCTGTTTGATATTGGTTTATAGCTCCTGGGATAAGTGCTTCGCCATCGGAAGAGAATATGCGGTATTTTAATGTTATGATTCTTGGTCCATCGCAGTCTCCTTATGAAGGTAACTGATAACTATAACTTGCTAATAACGTTATATTATACTTACAATAGGACTTGTTTGTGTTAGATTATGTTTAGCTGTTTATACTTTTTTAAGTGTAGAATCCGTTTTTCATTTTTTCTAAAGATAAGACTGCATCTGTCAAGTGTTGCTCGTTTTGAAAATACGTTAACTTTTTGATGTGAAACCTTGTACTTTCTGATATTGCTTCGAAATTTTCGTAAATTGAAGGTAGTTGAAGAGTTATAATTTTATAAAGATATCATGTTGTATCCTAAAAATTCATACTGAAGCTAGTGTGTGGAATGGTTTGTTTTTAAGCTTCAATTGCATATCTGACGAACTGAAGTAAATATCAAAAATGCAATTATAGACTGAATATCGAGTGTGCATTATGACCACCTAACCCTTTTTAATCTCATAACCTTCCATTTTTTCTTATCACAATTCACAAGGTGCAAGCATACAATGACCTATATGCTTTTGTATCTTATGATTAAATACATTAATCTAAGATATTGTTGAATGGAATGTCTTAAAATACTCACTCATTTGCATACATGGTCTGGTTGTTGTATAGGTGGAGTCTTTAAATTGGAGTTATTTCTGCCAGAAGAATACCCAATGGCTGCCCCTAAGGTACAAGATTATATGTGTTAACAAGGTTATAACTTTTAGCCCTCTTAAAACATTCCATTTACAAGGTATAACATCAGTATTGAGAGCTATTTAGTTGTTGTAATCTATTTTATCCCTTGATTGGGGTATGCTGCTCATTGGCCTCTTGTCTATTATGAAACTGCTTGCTAAATTTGGAAAAGATTTATTGATGATTCTTCACTAGAAATTAGCCAATCATGCTTAATTACTTTCGTAGATAATCTGTTTATTACTTGTAGGGCATCTTACCACACTAGTGAGCAAAGAAAATACTGAAATGTACATTCATTTTTATGGCTTTGTGCAACTGAAGATGGACTTCTTTGCATTATTACTACTTGTTTCTATAGCTACATTGATATCAGCATGATTGAGAGGATTTATATCTAATAGACTAACTTGCATTACAGGTTCGATTTCTTTCAAAGATCTACCATCCTAACATCGACAAGGTTTGTGTTTGTCATTACTGTTTTTTCATGTGAAACTTTGATTTTTGGATTGTTTCAAGTTCCGTTTCTTATAATTTAGCTTTATATCTATATGCAGCTTGGCCGGATATGTCTTGATATACTTAAAGACAAATGGAGTCCAGCTCTCCAGATTCGTACTGTACTTCTGAGGTAGGACCCTTAAAAGAGAAGTTGATTGTTAAAGTACGTTGTTTTTATTGCTTACAAAATAAGTGATGGCTTGTAATCACTATCACCTTCATAGGTTCATAGCCTAATACATGGAAGCTCTCCTTTAGTTAATCCCTTTTTTTGAATGATTATGCTAATATTCTATTTATGATTATGCTACCCATGTTCTGAAAGGAAGAAAAAGGCCACCTTAAATCCAGAAGAGATTAAAAGATTTTATTTAAAGATAACAAAATAAGTACCAGTTTCTGTAATGGCTGATAATATAGGAATACCACATTTATTCCTCTCCCGGTCTCTCTCTGTTTTTTTATGAGTACCGATTCCTATTCAAATCACAACATAAGATGAACTTTTTTTAAACAATTATATATGTTTTTCTTCATTTAATCTTGACTCTGTTACAGCCCTAGCTCAAATACTAATTTAGCTGAAAAAATTAATAAAAATTACATGCCACTCACGTTCTTGCTATATTTTATAACTAGTTCAGGCACCAACTGATAGTCAACCTACTGAAATTTTAATACCAGTTAAAGCACTTTCAAAAATTGTGCCCAAGCGTGTTTCTCTGAGCCTCAGTCACCACTTTCATTGCACCAAAAAAAAAAAACAAAAAAAACAAAACTCATATTTTAATTGTTGATCTGTGTGTGGTAGCATTCAAGCACTTTTGAGTGCTCCAAATCCAGATGATCCATTATCTGAGAACGTAGCCAAACACTGGAAATCAAATGAAGCTGAAGCTGTTGAAACAGGTATCTGCAGTAGCCACGGGGTTTTGTTCTTTTCATTGATTCTTTCTGCTGTTTAAAAGCTCATCTCATTTGTTGTGTATATAACTTGCAGCAAAAGAATGGACTCATTTGTATGCCAGTGGTACTTAAAGCAGGTGTGCACCACTGCCCACTATACTGCCCCAAGAAAATTAATTGTATAATTTTGACATTGATGCCAAATTACGGTTAGGAAGTTTTTCAGCAACTGGGGAAAAAGTTCCATACCCTGCTGCTGCTGCTATTTCCTGGATGATTAATGATGTTTAATATTGTCTTTTGAGATAAGTTACTCTCGTGTTTATTAAAGTAAAGATTTTTTGGAAGTTTAATTTATACAAATGCAAGTTCTGCAATTGCAACTAAGAAACTGGTTGTTGCAGATGCTTTAGAAATTGTAAGTGGATTATGCATGGTTCTGTCTGTACTCTGTAGAGGGGACAAAATGGGTAGGTCAGTTGGCGGTTAAAACAAGTTATCAAAACCGGTAACTCTTAGCCCGTGGAAACTGATTGGGATGGATTTATCGTACAATCTTGTAGCCCATTTGACTCGAGTTGACTCATTCAGTAGTCAATTTATTACTAAACGAGCCAGTTGACACCTAAATGAAACTGTTGCTTTCCGGGTTTAGTGAATACTAGGACCACTGTACAAGTGTCCCTGGGTAATTGCCATTGACTTAAACCCTTGACTAATGCTTTACAAGAACAAGGTGGTGGCTACTGAATACTGATGACAAGAAAATGACATAAAACTAAATTGGGACATGATAAATCACTGATTGATTAAGTAT
This sequence comes from Rutidosis leptorrhynchoides, assembly GCF_046630445.1. NCBI lineage: Eukaryota > Viridiplantae > Streptophyta > Magnoliopsida > Asterales > Asteraceae > Rutidosis > Rutidosis leptorrhynchoides. The sequence goes on from NC_092334.1 coordinate 82,934,750, forward strand.
AAAGGCAATTATACAACTTTGAATGGACTTGATCTTGAATATGGACATTGAACATATGTTAAAATTATGATAAATGATAATGATATGGGCATTTTATTGCATGAATAGAAAAGATCCAACTGGAAAGAAAATATATTTTATCCATATTCATATTCATATTCATATGATGTATAAAGAGAAATGGTTACTGTAAAATCTGTAAAAGCTACGAGCCAGCAAAAAGTTGCCTACGGATCTGCGGCTTGATATGGATGCGGGTTGTAGCAGCGACAGAGTCGTAATAGAAGGAGCTATGATTGTCATGAAGCTTTTAAGGGGCTAAGAGGGGCCCTGACATCTCTTTAATAATTATGTTGTAAAATTCTACAAGATATGACAGTTGGAACATGTCTTATAAGATTGAGTATGACTTGGACGCATGTTAAAATTATACAAAATACAAACTTAAACCGTATGTCCATGAAAGGATGAGTCAATGGTTGACCTCTTGTAATTCTTATAAAATGTCTCCCATTTAAACTTAACTACTATCAACTCATTTTAAAACGGTCAAAGATAGGGCCAGGAATGGTAACATGATAATCCGATTTTATGCTAATCCGATTAGTATATCTTATAATATTACTCGGCCACTCTAGCAAGAATGAAAGAGAAAATCTTATACATTTCCCCGTTTACAAAGTTAAATATTATATGAACATCGACATATAATTTCTTAAACATGTAAAGAAGCTTTGAATTAATAAATTAAGTATAAAACCATGTCAATACTTTAGAAGAAATTCATAAAACTAGTCTTATATTAATGGAAATATGTCGTATCGTATTTTATTTATATTTATAAATTATAAATATTTATAAATTATACAAAGTAAGTTATATTATATTTATAGGGTGGGGATCAGGTGAGAACCAAACATGCCTGAAAATCCTTAGAGACAACCAATGGTGAACAATTTCCAGATTTTTTTTTGTTTGAATTCAGGAATTTTTTAAAATTCATAAAATGTAGAACAAAGATCTTGTGTTCGAACAATAAAAAGTGTTTTTTTTTGTTCGAACACATAATTGTTCGTACTTAATGTAGAACGTTCGAATGAACATGATTTCATGTTGCATCCTCCAACATTTCAAATTGTTTGAACATAGTGATTACTTTTGTTCGAATTCAGACAACTTGTTCGAACTTCGAAAAATGTAGAACAAAGATTGTTCGAACAAAAAAATATTTTATTTTTGTTCAACACAGTTATAAAATCATGTTTGAACTTGACTTTGAACACATAATTGTTCAAACTTAACGTAAAACGTTCGAACAAACGTGATTTCATGATGCATCATCCAACATCTCATATTGTTAGAACAATGATAATTTTGTTCGCCCGTGTATAAAGTTGTTTGACTTTTGAGTTCGTTCTCACGGTTCTAATTTATTATTGAGTTCTCACTCGATCTTCTCACTGTATTTATATTTATATATTTTTATTTATAACAATTATCATTATGTCAGTCTAATAATACAAACAAAATGAAATACATAGATTACGTTATTTCAATTTTCAGAAAATATATTTACTGTTATAATTCAGTAGGCTTATAACTACCTTTAGTGGCCTGGTTCTTGACTGTAGACTAATAAGTATATAGAGAAAATATGATAGAAGTATGTGTTTTATATATGTTTTTAGTGTGTGAATTATGAACTCATAACACACATATTTATACTCAAAAAAATCTACTATACAATATCTATAATAATAATAAAATTAGCATCCAATATTGACTTTTATAACACTCCCCCTTGGATGACAATTTTATTAGAGAATAACTAGCACTGCCTCGTTAAAAAACCTTGCTAAAGAAAACCCATTGGGATAAAACTTTAGCTAAGGGAAAAAGAGTGCAGCATCGAGTTGACTCCCCCTCAAGTAGGCAACGCCTGAGTTGTTACATCTTCTGAACATGCCTCATGTCAATATTATGAACGTGTGTTCTGAAAATAGCAGTTGGAAGTGCTTTGGTGAAAAGGTCAGCAGAGTTTTTGCTGGACTGAACATATCTCATTTCAATCTGGTTGTCCTTAATGAGATTTTGAGTGTATGAGAAGAATCTAGGAGGTATGTGTTTTGTTCGGTCACTTTTGATATACCCTTCTTTCATCTGTGTTATGCAAGCTACATTATCTTCATAGATAGTTGTTGGACTTTTATCGCGTTCTAGTCCACAAGAATCAGTAATGAGTTGTGTCATTGATCTCAACCAAAAACATTCCCGAGTAGCTTCATGTAATGCAATCACTTCGGCATGATTTGATGATGTTGCAACAAGTGTTTGTTTTTGAGAACGCCATGATATTGCGGTACCTCCATTTAGGAATACATATCCATTTTGAGATTTAGCTTTATGTGGATCAGATAAATAACTTGCATCTGCATAACCAACCAAATCTTGTTTCGATTTGTTAGAATAAAATAATCCTAAATCAGTAGTTCCTCGAAGGTATCGAAATATGTGTTTGATCCCATTCCAGTGTCTTTTGGTAGGAGCTGAGCTGAACCTTGTCAACAAATTAACTGCAAAAGAAATGTCAGGTCTTGTACAATTTGTAAGATACATAAGAGCTCCAATTGCACTATGGTCCCAGGATATCTTCATGATCTTCACAGGGACGAAATGGATCAGTGTCAACATTAAGTGATCTAACAACCATAGGAGTACTTAATGATTTTGCCTTGTCCATATTAAAACGTTTTAAAATCTTTTCAGTATATGTTGTTTGATGTACAAGTAAACCATTAGGCATATGTTCAATTTGTAAACCAAGGCAATACTTGGTTTTTCCGAGATCTTTCATTTCAAATTCTTTCTTTAGAAGTTGAATGGCTTCATGGATCTCTTTATTTGTACCTATGATATTAAGATCATCAACATAAATAGCTATGATCACATATCCGGATGTTGTTTTCTTAATGAAACACATGGGCAAATAAGATTATTGGTATACCCTTTGCTTATCAAGTAATCACTTAATCGTTTATACCACATGCGACCCGGTTGTTTCAACCCATATAAAGACCTTTGTAACTTGATTGAGTACATTTCTTTGGGTTTTGCATTGGTTGCTTCTGATACCTTAAATCCTTCAGGTATCTTCATATATATATCACTATCAAGTGATCCATAAAGATAAGCAGTCACAACATCCATGAGATGCATTTCTAAATTTTTAAAAACTGCCAGGCTGATTAAGTATCTAAAAGTAATTGCATCCATAACAGGAGAATAAGTTTTCTCATAATCAATTCCTGGTCTTTGAGAAAAACCTTGAGCTACAAGTCTAGCTTTATACTTTGTAACTTCATTTTTCTCATTTCTTTTTTCGCACAAAAACCCATCTATATCCCACAGGTTTCACATCTTTAGGTGTGAGAATGATAGATCCGAAAACTTTTCTTTTATTGAGCGATTCAAATTCAGCTCGTATTGCTCCTTTCCAATGATTCCAATCATGTCTATTTTGACATTCCATGACAGATTTTAGTTCTGGATCATCATCATCATTCATGATGTCATATGCAACATTATATGAAAATATCTCATCAAGATTTTTCATTTCATTTCGGTTCCATAATATTTTTGAATGTGCATAATTGATTGAAAATTCCGTATTGACATCATCAATCTCCTCTGCAGAAGGAGTATTGATTTGTAGTTCTTCTTGAACACTTTCTTTTACCTCATTATCAGCTGATTTTCTTTTTCGAGGATTTTTATCTTTGGAACCAATTGGTCTCCCACGTTTCTGGCGTGGCAAAGACTCAAGAATGACATTATTGTCAGTTTTTGGAATTTCAATTCGAGCTGGAGCATTTGCTGCTGGTATATATGATTTAGTCACTCTTTTTGTATCTGTAAATGCATCAGGCAATTTATTCGCAAGTTCTTGCATATGCATTATTTTTTGAACTTCGGTCTCGCATTCTTTTGTGCGAGGATCAAGATACATGAATTGAGGTTCACACCATGAAACATCATTTTCTTTATTTTTTATTTCTCCCCCTAATCTAGGGAATAATGTTTCATTAAAGTGACAATCAGCAAAACGTGCTGTAAAAACATCACCCGTCATGTGTTCAATATATCTTATTATTGAAGATGTTTCATATCCAACATATATTCCCATCCTTCTTTGAGGACCCATTTTAGTGCGTTGTGGTGGTGCGATAGGGACATAAACCGCACAACCAAATATTCTAAGGTGGGAAATATTTGGCTGATGGCCAAAAGCAAGTTGCAAGGGAGAATATGTATGACTTGCGCTTGGTCTAATGCGAATCAATGATGCAGCATGCAAAATTGCATGGCCCCATACAGATACTGGGAGTTTTGTTCGCATTATCAATGGTCTAGCTATTAGATGCAATCGTTTAATTAATGATTCAGCTAAACCATTTTGTGTATGCACATGGGCAACGGGATGTTCAACAATAATCCCAATAGACATGCAAAAGTTATTAAATGCTTGAGACGTAAACTCACCGGCATTATCTAGTCTCACCCTTTTAATAGTATAATCAGGGAAATGTGCTCTCAATTTAATAATTTGAGCAAGAAATTTTGCAAATGCCATATTTCGACTTGATAATAGACAAACATGAGACCATCTACTAGATGCGTCTATTAAAACCATAAAATATCTAAATGGTCCACATGGTGGATGAATTGGTCCACATATATCACCTTGAATTCTTTCAAGAAACATTGGTGATTTTTTTTCAACCTTAAGAGGTGATGGTCTTATTATCAACTTTCCAAGTGAGCATGATCAGAGGCGGAGCTAGTACGGGGGCTTGTGGGTGCTTAGCCACCCTCAACTGTGGTGGATTAATTGGTATCTAACTGTGTATTAATGGTAAATGTTTTGAGTTCTAGATCGAGATGCAAAAAGATGTTAAAAGTTGCAGGTGATATGAGATGTAAGTTGGAGATGAGAGTTAGGAGACATGATAACTCTTTTGTCTTTTTGTCATTTTCTATTTATTACCCTTCAACTAGTATTATATATTTAGTTTTAGCCCATCACTTTACATATATGTCATTTAAACTTCTGTTTAAATTTAAATCTATAAGTAAATATGAGATAGATATACCGTCTATATATTTTATCGAAAACTACAATTTAATATACTTCACAAATATTACATTCAAGCTTTAGTTACTAAAAAATGTATATATCAAAAAAGATTATTATTGATAAAATATTTTATGAAATAAGTTAAAATATCATTTGACTTAGAGCTTTGTAATGTGTCATAATTATGTATATTTTTATGCACGATCTAAATAATATATATATATATATATATATATATATATATATATATATATATATATATATATATATATATATATATATATATATGTGTGTGTGTGTGTGTGTGTGTGATTTTCACTATCTAAAAACGTTTGATGTTTCAATAACTTAAGCCCCCCTCAACAACAATTCCTGGCTTCGCCTCTGAGCATGATGTATATGGGATAAGTGCATCATGAGGGATCCTTTGATCCGCCAATGGATGTTCATGTGTATTTTGTATTATTCTTTTCATCATTGTTGATCCTGGGTGGCCTAATCTCTCATGCCACAAACTGATCATTACAGGATCACATGATTTTTCTTTAACTACCACATTTACTTCAGGTACATTTATATGTGTATAATGTAAACCAGAATGAAGTCTTGATAGTTTTTCAATTACACGATTCTTATCAGTGATACTTAAATATTTTTCATTTTCTGTTGTCACTGACCGATAATCATATCCATTTTGGTATATGTCAGAGAAACTTAACAAATTTCTCTTTGACATGGGAGAAAATAAGGCATTATTTATCAGAAAATTCGTACCATTTGGTAACATGAATTTTGCCTTTTCCATTTCTTTTATTAAGTCCACAGGACCTGATATAGTATGTATAGTTCTTTCCGTTGCTTTCAAGTATGTGAAATATTTTTTAGATTTGAGTATGGTGTGAGTGGCACCACTGTCTGCAATACAAATATCTCCACCATTTGACTGATTTTTTACTCCAGCAATATACATCATGAACTTCAAAAAAAAAAAAAAAATATGAGAAACAAATAATGAGTACATAATTCATCAATATATTACATTCAAAACATGTTACAAATAATAGCACATAATAAGGAAATATGTAGTAAACTAGATATGGTGTAGATTGAAAATCTACAACCATTTATTTAACGGGAACATATAATAGGATATCTATATATATAGATATTAGAAATTTATTCATTAAAGTATTCACAAGTTGGCTCAGTGATTTTTGTATCAAGGTCATCCACAAGATTTGCTTCTTTCCGTTTTCCCTTTAGGAATTCTTGATACCGATTAACAGAATGCTGATTTGTTCGGCAGTTTTTAGACCAGTGGTTAATTTTACCACATCGGTAACAAGAATCTTCAACATTCTTTGAAGAGCCTTCTTCAACATTGTGATTTGTGGGATTGTATGGTGTTTGGATTTTATAATTTTGTGGATTATTATTTCTTTGTCCACGACCACGACCACCACGACCACGACCACGACCACGACCATTACCATAAGGGTGATTTCGAACATAGTTATGATTTTTATTATTGTTATGGTAATTTTCATGATGATGGTTTTGGCCAATATGGCCACTACCTTGTCCACGCCCTCGTCCATGTGCATTTCTTCAATTATTATTATTATTGTTAATAGCATTAGCTTCAGGAAATGCTAGCGCACCGGTAGGACGAGATTCTTGATTTTTCATCAGTAATTCTTTATTAACTTCTGCAACTAAGAGATAAGTTTGAAGTTTGGAAAAAGTTTTATAATTCTGCAATCTTAAATTTTCTTGCACAGTTATGTTTGCAGAATGCATTGTGGAGAAAGTTTTCTCCATCATATCAGCATCACTTATTTCTTGACCACAGAATTGAAGCTTTGAACGGATCTTAACATGGCCGAGCTGTATTCACTTACCTTTTTGAAATCTTGGAACCTTAGATTTCTCCATTCTTCCCTCGCAACTGGGAGTAATATTTCCTTTTGATTATCGAATCTACTCTTGATACTTTCCCATAAAACATGTGGATCTTTGATAGCGAGAAACATATGTTTTAAGGTGGTATCAATATGTTTGCGAATAAAAGCAATTGATTTTACTTTATCTTGATCGGAACAAGTATTGTTTTCTTTTAAAGTTTTTAGAATACCCAATGATCCAAGATTTATTTCTACGTCCATAACCCATGATGTGTAGTTTGTTCCCGATACGTCTAAGGCATCAAACTCAAGCTTTGATAAGTTTGACATTTTCTTGATTAGTGACGTGTGCTTGCTTAGATAAACCTTGATTATACGGAGCACTTCGTGCTGATAACATGTTATAATTCAGTAGGCTTATAACTACCTTTAGTGGCCTGGTTCTTGACTGTAGACTAATAAGTATATAGAGAGAATATGATAGAAGTATGTGTTTTATATATGTTTTTAGTGTGTGAATTATGAACTCATAACACACATATTTATACTAAAAAAAATCTACTATACAATATCTGTATATATAATTATAATCTATACTAATAATAAAATTAGATTATAGATATAGATATCGAGTTTTATAACATTTACAACATATACTTGCAACCGAAGAGATTCAAGATACGCGTTTCCACTTTCCACACCGTTTGCTACACTACGCCTTTCCGACCAACACATTCACAACTCAATTTCCCGGCTAATTCTATCTGCTCTTTCAATTTTCAATCGATTCAACCAATAATCGTGATCAGTTCCGATTCAATTACAACCGATTTTCGTGTTCAATTTCATCCACATAATCTGTACAATTCGCGCCATCTACAAAGTATCCGGTACGTAACGTATTTGCTCGTTAGGGTTCTGATACGATATAAGCTAATTCGTTGTACAATTACATGATCCGATTTCATTTTTTGAAAATAACTGTATGATTATAATCTGATTAGATAAATTGATGGCTGAAGAAGAGAAACCGGTAGATGGAGAACAGAAGAAGAAGAAGACGAGAAAGAGTATTTGGAGTAGATTATGGAATGGATTGTTTAGGTTAAATTTTCATGGTGATGATTTTGAAAAACGGTTGAAATATATATCTAAAGAAGAAGCTACACTTGTTGCTAGGATGAAACGCAGATCGTCCAATTGGAGATCAACTGCTAGGAATCTAATTGTTGCTTCTGTTTTCCTTGAGGTGATTTTAACCATTATTATTATTATTTTTTAATTATATACAGAAATTGATAGTCATGTTATGGATTGTATGATGTGGATGTCTCGTTATCAGTTCATTAATGGCATGTAGATATAAGTTAGAGTTGGAAAGGTGCATTTGTTACTAGTTTGGCACAGAATTTGTAAAATTTGGAGTTGCATTTGGTATTTGTATTTGTATTTGCTTGCTGTGTGGTTATATGAGACACAGTATTTCAAATTACTTTAAAAAGTGGTTAAAGGATGTCATTTGCAAGTAGTTGAGTGAAGGTTTACATTGTGTACTCATGAAGTAAATTTGTTATTAATTTGAAATTCAGAAATATTGCTTATATAACGCAAATTGGACCTGTTGACAACAATGCTCTGTGGATAAGTAGATGGATTTGTTCATTCAATATGAACTGGAACAACTTACTGTAAAGGATGATTATACTTAAGAGATATCATTATAAAGTTAAAACATGGTAAAATGGTGCAAAATACATCTCCCCGTTAGTTTTAGCTTGATTCATATTACATGAGTGACGAGTATCCGTAACGAATAAATTGCTTGGTGAAATTAAAGCATAAATAACTGTTCCTTTATTCAGGCTCTTTTTTCTCCACATGTTAATTTTATATGGTTTGCAGGTGATAGCATTGGGTTATGCTATAAGTACAACAAGAACCGTGGGGTTGGACTGGCAAATGAGGGCATTAAGAGTTCTACCTATATTTCTTTTGCCTGCTTTATCATCGGCTTTGTATTGGGCACTTTTTAGCTTTACGAAAATGCGTAAGTTTCAATATTTGTTACATGTGGAACATAACACATGTTAATGACGCTTGTTATTATTTGTAAATAAACTTTGTTATGCTCCTTAAAAGTTTCTTCAAACCATCTAAAATTTTTTATTAATTATTTTTCACTTTTGTTATCCTCTATAGGTGATAGCAGAGATCAGAAAACTATAGACAGGCTTCGGGCTGAAAGGCAAACAAAAATTGATGAACTTAAAGAGCGAACTAATTATTATATTACTCAGCAACTTATTCAGGTACAGCTTTGATCTACCATGTGCCATAAACAAGGGATGCACCCTAGGGCGACGGGCACGGGTTCTTAGTACCCGCGACCCGCCCGCCAAGATTTTTCTTTGCCCGCGGGTACCCGTTTACCTGCCAACGGGTAAAATTTGCTGCCCGTACCTGCAACCTGCGGGTTCAATAAATGTGCACTTTAACTAATTTTTAGTCACGGATACCCACTACCCTCGAGTTTTACCCGCGAATAATTATGAAAATACATTAAAACATTTAAATTATATAATAAATAATAATATATAATTAAGTATATGTATGTGGGTAAACGGGTATTCCCGCGGGTAGCTCAAACGGGCATCACGGATTTACGGGTCGGGTTTTACCCTCGGCGGGTATGAAATAACCGCGACCCGCCCGCGACCCACCTAAGTTTTTCGTTTTTTGGCCAAAAATAAATAAAAAAATGAAATAACTTATATGTTTTTGCAGAAATATGATCCTGACCCGGCAGCCAAGGCGGCTGCTGCATCTGTACTTGCATCCAAATTAGGTGCAGATTCAGGATTAAAAGTGTCCCTTGTTGGGGATGAATTGCAGCAATATAATGAAGCTACAGGTAAGAGTCATGATGTTGAACACGTGAAATCTAGTGGTTTGAGGAAAAGAAACGCATCAGAAGCTATGTCTAAAGGAGGCAATGATATTGAAATGATTCAGCATGTGGAAAATGAGGTTTCTTTACAAAATCAGGTTGTTGTTGAGCATCATAACCCTGCAGATTTTGGGTCTCAAGATGGGGGTTGGCTTGCTCGACTTGCCCAGTTACTTGTTGGAGAGGACCCCTCACAATCTTACGCACTTATATGTGGCAATTGCCATATGCATAATGGTAAGTAAATATCATCTTTATGTTTTTTTAACCCGATCCTTTTATCCAACTTGTTCAGAGAAGTTAACAGATGTTGCAAAATGGGTGGGTTGGGCAGGTTGCACGTGAGTCAAAACATATTAGTTTGTGTGGGTGATTGGGTTGGCCCGCTTTGTTATCTTTTTTGATGATGTAAGTGTGGTTACAAATTTTATTGATTGTAACAATATTTTAAATTCTATAAAATAAACTTCTATGGAGGTTCTTAAGTATGACTATTTAAATAATGTGTTTCAACTTGTTTATCTTCTAGGAACTAGAGTTGTAGTTATTGGTTTATTTTACCCGGTAGAGATAAATCATAACCCAAATCAACATGTTCATATGTAAATTGATCGAATTGGCCACCTTAAAAATGACGTTAGATTATATTGGGTAATAAAGTATTAATTGCCAAGTTCATAGCTGTTCCTTTGGTCTAACATGTTCCACTTTAGAATGTCCCATGTACTTTGCAATATCTCCATCTTTAAGAAGTTTAGATTTAGACTGATATGCCTAAATCAAATATTGCAGCTTTAACTGAATACATGTTCTTTTATAAATATTTTTTTTTTTTTTTTTTTTTTTTTGAACATAATGATGATGATGATGATGATAAGTGAATGTGATATAATTACAGGTCTTGCAAGGAAGGAGGATTTTCCTTTCATTACATACTATTGTCCTCGTTGTCATGCACTGAACAGACCAAGGAACTCAAGCCCCAGATCTCCACGTACAAGCACCCTTGCCGCTACATCTCCGACAATGCAAGGTGCCGTTGTTAGTGGATCCTTGAACTCATCACCTATAAGCAGTCCTGTGGCAGATGGTGTGAATACGAATGAGAAAGTATCTGCTACCAATAGTCCTCATGTGGCAGATAGTGTGCATATGAGTGAGAAAGTATCTGCCTCCAACAGTCCAGTGGGTGAGGTGGAAGAAAGTGAAAATGTGGTCGGTGAGGATACTTTGAGTCAATAAATGTGTCGCATATTGGGTAATCTTTCAACTCCCTTAATTATGCTCTTGTTATGGCTGCGTGTGGTGTTGTGGAAGATTTGTAATGAGTTGTTTTTTTTTTTTTTTTTTTTTTTTTTTTGTCTTGAATGATCGTGGATATATATGTTTATGGTAGGAGTGAGTAGAGGATACTGTTATATGAAAAGGTCACACATATTTCTTATTTGTGCTGAGCCCTTATTATCTTGTTAAGGGATTGGACTTTGGAGTTGCAATTCGAGCAAGTAATTTTGGTATATGATTTTAATATTTTGTTGACATCTCTTGCTCCAAGGTGCCGTGAGATTGGGTTTGAACCTTTTCCCGGATAAAATTTACTTTAGGATGAACAAATCAATAGAGGGCATGAATAAAGTTACAAGTTTAAGCATATGCATATAAAATTAATTGCACTTCCACACCAGTAACGCAATAAATTTCTCATTTTAGATAGCATAAATAATACAGAGTAAATCATGTAAAACGCTAGTGATTGGAGTTCAATGTAGATCTGAAGGTAGTCAGAATAATAGATTGATGAAATATATTAAGACATGCTAGTGGATAATGGTGAAAAATGATCACAAAATAATTCAGTTATGGCGCATGTTTAAGTAAAATTAATTGACCTTGTCAAGTAAATTACAAAAATATATTATCCGTTTGTCATCATTGTATAGTGTAAATAATACTACGTAATAAGTAAAAAGTGTAATCCTTTTGTGGTCACGGAGCTTCACCTGCAATGACTTTGGACTGGCCTTATAGCGGATAATCGTAGTGGAATTGGTCGCTCACAAAGCGGATCGGAAACTCTAAGTATGAAAGGGAAAAAAAAAAAAAAAAACGCTCGTCATCTCTACACCTTGTTTAATTAGCCCAAATTTGTGGCCCAAAATCTGGCCCGCCTAATCATACAGACACAGCTCAAAACCCTAGCAACTACGGAGTAGTTAAATAGCGCAGCTTTAATTGAAGCAGCCATTTTTCACACACGATCTCATAAAATGGGTGAAGAAACGACGGAAACATCGAGAAAAATTCCTATTTTCAGAGACGTAAGGCGTTATAGCTGTGCATATTGCGGTATTGTTCGTTCGAAGAAAACTATCATTACTGCTCACATTCGATCTCATCACCAGGTTCGTGTTTACTGGTTGTTTGTGTTTAAAATATAAAAAAAAAAAAAAAAATAGTTTAAGCTGCTAAACTGTATGTCAATTGATTAGAAGCATGATTTGTATCAAGATCTTTTGATTTCAGATAAGATTGATTGGACGCAGATTAGGTTCTGTTTGTAGTCTTTGTTGAATGTTAATTACTGTTTATAGATATGATTATATAAGAATGCGTTTACGTTTATAGTACTGAAATTGTTGACATCAAGGTGTTAAATGTTTTAGTTAGTTTTTTTAGATTTATAATTATAAATTGTTTGCTGTAATTTTAGGATCAAATTGAAGATGAAGGAAGTGATTGTGAAGAGGATAAAAGTGAAAAGAAGGTTAATGTTTGTGAAGAATGTGGGGCTTGTTTTCGAAAACCTGCTCATATGAGGCAGCATATGCAAAGCCATTCATTTGAGGTATACTTGAAGCCTTCATATATGTACGCTGTTTATTTCACTATTTGTTTATTTATGCTTTTTGATTGTTGATGATTTATTGCTGTTTAGTTAATGGTATTATGATGGATATTGTTTTGTGAAGCATTGGATCCCAATGAAGAACTCCAAAATGTGAGACCTTGATTGGATTAGTATCAGTAAGGGAGACCTTCTGAGAAGCTCCATCAAGTTAGCCTCAATTCACGCCCGAATTCGAATTTGATATTGTTGCGTGATGCGTTGGATCCCACCAGAGAACTCCAAAATGCGAGACCTTGTTTGGATTAGTACCAGGAAGGGGGACCTCCTGGGAAGCTCCATCAAGTGAGCCTCATTCACGCGCTGATGCTGATGTTACGAGGTTCTAAGATTCTTTCATTTTGTGTCACAAATTGTTATACATGTTATCAGTTGTCATGAAATTAGGGTTCATATGTTGTTTAAACGGTTCTCTTTTTGCAGAGGCCCTTTATTTGTCCTGTTAACGACTGCAACTCCAGTTACCGTAGGAAAGATCACTTGACTCGTCATCTTATCCAGCACCAGGGTAAGGTTTTTGACTGTCCAAACGAAACCTGCAAGAGCAAGTTTACAACCCGAGGTAACATGACAAGACATGTAAGAGAAATGCATGATGAATGTGATGATACTAATGTTAAGAAGCAGCATGTTTGTTTGGAACCGGGGTGCGGAAAAGTTTTCGAATATGCTTCCAGGTTAAGAAAGCATGAGGATTCGCATGGTGAGTTTGTGGCTGTAGCTTGCAAAGTTGACTAGTCTTTTGTTGTTGGTCGTATTTGATTCATTTTGATGAGGTTAATTTGTTAATTATTGCAGTTACATTGAAAACAGTTGAAGCTTTTTGCGGAGAACCTGGTTGTATGAAGTATTTTACAAACGAGCAATGTCTAAAGGCTCACATTGATAGTTGTCATCAATACATTAATTGTGAAATATGTGGTGGAAAACAATTGAAGAAGAATATTAAGCGCCATCTTCGCACACACGAGAAAGTGGTTAAAGAAAGAATCAAATGCAGTTTTGAAGGATGCACCCTTGCATTTTCAACGGTAATAGTCTTAAATCATTATGTGAACCAAATGTTTTGATAATAAAAATAAAAAGAGTACAACAATCTGAAGTGTGAATTATGTGAAAAACAGGTTTCTAATCTTCGAATGCATGTAAAGGCTGCTCATTTACAACAAAGGCCTTTTGTCTGTAGCCATTCGGGGTGTGGAATGAGGTTTTCGTACAAGCATGTGCGAGATAACCATGAGAAATCTGGGGTTCATGTTTACACACTGGTATTATTTTTTATAGAAAGTGATATAACTGTCTTATTATATATCTTAATTAATAGGTCGTGACATAATGGATCGTTATTGGTTATTATAGGGGGATTTTGTTGAAGCTGATGATGAGTTTCAATCGAGGGAACGGGGTGGTAGGAAAAGGAAACTGCCTGCAACAATAGAGACCCTTATGAGAAAGAGAGTACTTCCCCCTAGTCAATTTGATGGATTGCAAGGCTCTGACTACATCTCTTGGTTGCTTTCGGGTGGTGAAGAAGATTAGTTACATTTTAGATTATATTTTATATTTTATATATATACTTATTACTACGTATTACTCATATTATACTTATTATCTAACATGATGTACAATCCTAAGTCTTCATAGTATGCTGCTCTGCAAAACAAGTATATCCTAATGTTGTTTATAGTAGAGTTTTGGTGTCACACTTTATATGAAATTGGTATTGTTAAACTTAAAGTATATGATGTATATGTGTATCTGTATATTGTTTTATCACCAGTTCACGACTAAATAGCATCATAAATTAATGTTAACTTCGATTGATTTGTCAATCATTCTAATCGGATAATTTTAGTTGTCCTCATCAAAATTCTAACAGTTTGTTGAGTGATATCGAACGCATCACATCTAAACTTATTTTGTAATATTAATCCTAACAACCCAATATTTACTATGCTTTGTAAAACTAAGGAAATAAGCACTTGCATGCTTTCAGTATCTGCTGATAATGTTTCTTGCTCAGATTGCAAAATTTGGCTACTGTGCCTCTACCATAAATTATAAATATGTACAACCTAATTGCCTATATGTTCATGGCGAAACATAAATCTTTTTTTACATAGCTATCTATCACTTTACATCACAGACCATTTCACATGGCATGCCTTCAAATCTCGAGTAGTGTTCTTCACTTGAGAGCCTCCTAACATCATTTGGGTTTGGGTCTTTTTGCAACAACTCCTTGCAGCCAATACTTATAATCCTACCTTCTTCAACATCACATTTTGGATGTGAAGTTATGGCTTCCATTGGAGTATCATCTATTTATGAAATAAAAAGAATTCAGGGTTAATAGAACATAGTAACATTTTTTTACAATTGTTGAAGGTCAAAAAGAGTTTACTCTGGGTCGACTCTTGGTACATGGGCTTCTTGAGCCATACTGTTCCCGGGAAGACCATCATGTTGACTGTGTTCAAATTTTTCTTCTCTTCGGGTTCCAAATGTGTAAAGCCAAAGCTGTTGCACCATGTATCAACTAAGTCGGGGATCGCTGACAGCACCAGTTTCTCGATCTTCAACAATTTCAGCAGCTAAAGATATAAAGATTAGCTTAAAATGGTATACATGAAGTCATATTTGACACTAGCTACCAATTGAAAACTTCTAATTATTTGAACAAAAGTGGCTTAATGTCAACCTGACTGACACGCCCCGCCCATTTTGACCCTGCTACTAGTGATAAAGATTCAGATGTACCTCTTCAATAGCGGTCATGAGACGTCTACACATTCCCTGACGCTGATATTTGCTGGATGTTGCAATGAGGGGCAGTTCTGCAACTTTTTCCCCATGAATCCTGAATCACAATGCAAACATATCATATGATATCATCAGTAATGATTTAACCTTATAATACCGGACTAAAATATGTCACTGAAAATAACCGAAAGATAAGAACGGGAGTCTAATACGGTGAAATTGCAATGTAAACTTGTACAAGAAGTACCTTATGCATGCTACACATAGTAACCTGTCATCTTTCTCCAACACCATTGTGTAGAATCCCTCATAATCAAGACGTGCAATTTCTGATCTGTAAACACAATTTAGCAAAATAATTTTGCTCAAATGTTAGTAATGTAATGAAGTGATAATTTAGAAAGTAAAAGTTACAAACAGAAAGAGTAACTCACCCTAGATTGTAGAGTACTTGGGGTATCATATCGATGCCAGTTTTCGGATCCACCATTGGAAGAAAACACTCTTCCATGATTGTAACGGCAACTGCTAGTTTAAGATTACATTCCACTTCAAGAGCTACAAAATGTTGACCAGAAAGAACATTTTGGTCAACATGAGTGCACCTCAGAAGCGTCCATGAAAAACCATCAGATATCGAATTCATAAGTCCAACACGTGACTCAAGTCCTGTGTGAATCTGCAAAATAATGAATACCAAAGACCATTGAAAAAAACTTCAAGAAATCGTGGCCTGAATGAATGTGCTTTTATTGGTAGATGCAAGAAGCGACAATTTGACCCAAGAATGTGTAAATTCTGGTTGGGTTTTATATAAAGTGAGCCAAACGGTATTTATAGCTAAAATGAAACGGGCCAGATGGTCAGATATTTAAAACCAGCTACAACTTGGCCTAAAGTCTATTATAATGACACCTTGACATAATGACACCTTGACATTTATTTTCAAAGATTGAGATTAATATTGTAATGACAGTAGTGTTTCGTAATTATAATAAAAATGCACTTGTTATTATTGTTGTTTAGAGTTTAGATAATTAAATAAGAAACTGTTTGCAGGTCCACCAGATCTGACCATCTTGCCACCTTAGGTTCAATCCAATCCAATTTATATTGACAAAATTTCACGGATGGTCCATGTGGTCTATACTAATGCAGTTCTGGTTTCCGCCCTAAAGCGCGCGTGTGCGTGGAAAATGATCTGGTGGGTGGGTTATTCACCCGTTAGTGATTCCAAAAACTTGCCTTAAAAAAAAGATTACACTCATAGTCTTTATGTTTTTTTTCCCGTCAAGGATGGTCCCTGTGGTTTGTACTTGAATCACCGGTTTTTGCAACAACAACTTGAATCACCGGTGGTCCCAGTCCCAATTTTTAACGCAAAAGATAACTAGCCCAGGACAGGGACCGCCGGGACCATCGTTGACGGAAAAAAACAAAGGGACCATGAATGTAATCTGATACAAACCACATGGACCATCCATGAAATTTTGTCTTAAATATTGCATATTTTACCTCCTTACAGCGTTCACCACAGAACCAGGTAGAAGATACTGATACACTTCCAAGTTTCTTCACCCTCACACATTCCTCATGATCTATCATACAAGATCCACAATTGTCAGCAACACACATGGGTTAGTTATGAAAAAAAAAAAATGAGATGTTTACATTCTGATAATTGTTGCAAAACAAAAATAACGAAAAGGCAAACTTGAAATCTGAAAAATGCAACCAGAACTAAATTTCAAATGTCATGTCATCTACACAATTAGCATGTGTAGTTAAGTGCAGATTATTACATTTATGTTTGCACTGGAAGCATTTGAGTACACCCGATGTTGACGTCTCGTTGTTACCAACGACGTTCCCGCAACTCCGGCAACAGCAACTCGAACAATACCAATCTCCTTCAGGTATCTCCTATATAAACAAAATCATAAAAATACTGATTATAAGATGTTGACTTAAACTATGAAAGTCAACTGGACACATCGCAACAAACCTGTACAGACAAGCATCCTTGATGAAACGTCGAAGGACAGTTATCACAACAAATCAACTCACCACCATCACCACACAGTCCACAGCTATCATCATTAGGGTCAAATTCGTCAATTTGTACCGTTCGTGTGGTCCCCTCTTTGACTTTATATTCACTTGACCAAGCTTCCAATTGGCACAAATTAAAAGATTTTCCAGATTCCATATAAAGATTCAAACACGGACAACTTAAACTGAACCCAGCATGTCTCTTAAACTTAGAGACTGAAAGCACATTCTCACAACACCGACACATAATACCATCTCGGTTAATTAAACCATCCTTGACCACCGTATTATCACGTGGGTTCCTGTACTGGATTACTTCCTTAATACTAATAACCCCAAAATCAATCAACCAAGATAGTACTGTTCTTACACCATGGCTAGAAAAACTCTCGTCCACGTTATTTGTACGCGGACGTAACCTGCAACTACCTTTACGGTTTTCGTACTTCTTCACAATTCTTCTAACTCGTGATTTCACTTTTTTACTCTTTTCACGTTTGACCGATTTCTTGAACTTTGACTTTTCCTTTCGGCCATTATATGAACAACGCGACGGTTTTCTGCAACGTTTATGTTTTTTATCCGTTGGTTTATTAGATGTTAGCTCAACGGGTTCAGTAGTAATAACTAAAAGCTTGCTTGAACGACTTTCTTGTGACGCAGGTGAATCATTAACCTTAATTACATTATTTACTTTTGAATTATTCATGTCAGAAGAACATAATCTACAATTTTTGGTATCCCCATCTCCAATATGTCGTTTAAGCAAATACGAACCGGATTTAATACCTTTTGCAGATGATTGAACTAGACGACACGTTACAATAGAATCCCGCTTACACAAACACGAGTCGACTTCCTTATCTAAATAAGATTTATCACTAGAATGTTCTAGATCTGACACCTTTCTTCTTTTAACTCCACTGAACTCTTCGGCATTTTCATCGTTGTTCGGAAGATTTTGCTGACTTGTCATAACTGAGTTGTCACTGTTAGATGGAAACGATACATTTTTGGGGTTACTATTGTCACTTGCGAAATGGATTTTTGCGGTTACAAGACAACTTTTGCTACTTGTGTTATCATCATGGCCGAGAAATACATCTTTGAAAATGTTGTTATCGTCTACCGAACCGTCAAAGCCGCCATCATGCAACTCACTGAGTCCTAGACTATAAAACATCTTTAAATACTTTTTGCTTTGACCCTTCATTATTAAGTCCCTTGATCATATACAATCACTACCAACAAAAGTTACAATACCTGCAGTAACACAAAATTTATATTAAGTTCATATCTGTAAACAAGTTTAACTAAAATTTGTGTAAAATAAAAAGCTTGAGCTTCATATATGTGATCTATTGTTAGATTATGAAATACTAATATTTAAGGAATTACACATTTTAACACACATCTGGACTATTTATTGCTGCCAAAAATGCAGATTTTGGTTATGGTTAAATATTCAATTGCAGCAATTAAGTACATTACCACTTAAAATAGTAGTAATAATTTAATTCATTAGCACTAATTAAAAATATTATCCAACCATAAACAAGTGCATTACCACACAATGAAATTAAATTGCTTATAACATTTTATCCATAATAATCATAATCCATAATTAATATAACATGAAAATTTGCAATTGTAATTGTGATTATGATACTAATAATAATTCAAACAAATTCCCAAATTCACCATAGAATTCAGCTAATAACAACAAATTATTGCAATGTACATTATTAAAAAAACAAATCATAAAAAAAGAAGAAGATATTAGAGATACCGTGATGATCAACATTCAGCAATCATATTTTGCAACGACATGCATCAAACAATCCAGGTGAGGATGATAAAACCTGAAAATAGGTTTATGGTGGATAAAATAAAAATAAAAATCAAAAATATAAAAAAGGAAGCAAAAACATTGGAATTGAAATGATCAAAAAAAGAGTAGTGAGCTGAAGAAGTGGCGGAAGGATTGGGGCTTTGGAATGACCGATTAATGCTCAACCCCTCTCAACACATGTCACTCATTCATCATGCTGCTGTCAATTTTGCACATTTTTTCATAATTACTTTATTACCTTACTATATTATTATATATACAGTCAATTACAATTACTTGAATTTCAAGAAAATTCATCGTTTTTTACATTAATATTATTACATATGTATGTATATGAATATGTATATGTAAAAATTGGCAAAATGAATTTATCAGTATAAATATTCTTCTACAAAGTAACAATTTGATATCTGAAATTGTAAATTACACATGGGTTGAATGGATTAACGATAGTGTAATATGTTATTTGACGATAAAGTGTTGGTGATAAGTTGACTTTTTATAAGGAATTTGCGTGGTTCGACTCCTTGTGTATCTCATCTATTTCATGAGAGTCGGAGGTTTTGAATGTTTATGTGTTTGAGCCTTGACCGGAAGAGCTTTTATCACAAGCGATCCTCGTATGATTTTATCGTAGGAGTTTTCTTTAGAGGGACGGTAGCACTGATTTTTCTCTTGAGGAGCGGTATGACTGTAATGATTCGTCTAAGGTAATGTTTAGGTGAGTGGGTTAGCGTTTGGACCCCGTCAGTGACTTCTAAGAATGCCATTGCCCATCAACCCTGACTGACATATGCAAATGGTGGATTTTTTTTAATGAAAACATGTGTTTTTAACTATGACTGTATAAAGGTCAAATTTTTGTGTCAAATATTTATATGGTGGTTTTGTAAATCTAATTGAACATTGAGTGGAGAAAAATAAATAGATAGTAAAAATCTTATTGGTTGGTTGAAAATCTCAAGAAAAATGTTGTTTTCGTTAAAACCATGACTAACGCTTCCAACTGTCGGGTTAACCGGAGTCACTTTCCATCAAGGATGTCCAACTCGACTCACAGATCAAATTGACGATGCGATAACATAAGCCTAACCGTCGTTAAAAAAGCAATTGAAATTACTAATATAACTCTAAACTTATCCAATTTATTTTAATTTTAATCCTAATTCTAGTTTCTAATTTAATGTTGAAAGAAATAAGATATTTTTTCCGTAAAAACATAAATTACTAAAAGCCAAAGTTACAATTGACGTTGACTCTAACTAGTCAACTTGGTTAGATCCTATTATTTACTTAAACATACAACTATTTAATAATTGTAAACATAACGTCGTAGCAATAATATGATACACAAACAACAAAACTAAGCACATTAACGACACAAACACATTGAAGCCACCATCACGAATCTTTTAAAATACATACAAAACAAATCATCAGCAGTCGTCGTTGGTGAGACATCAAATAAACTCATCGTCATCCTCAACAACAAATAAACCCAATAAACCGTCAAATCATCTAACTGTTTTCCAAACATCGACAACTAACACCAAAGGAATCCTCATAACATACAATAAACACTATAACCCAATACAAATAATCTCTTTAACCTATAATGCACTACCACCAAAGGAATCACCATAGATCGCCGCCAAATCTCAAAGTATCATCGGAGAATCCAAGAACATCTACCTCAAACTCAAATCCGTCGCCCACAAAAACCACGACCTAGCCATCAGATGGTAGCAAAGCCTCCTAATTAACTATGGATCTAAGGGCAGAGCAAAGATCGACAAAAACATCGCCGATCTCCATCAATGGAAGTCCGACGTCGAGAAAGAAGGAACTACCAGAATCAAGAGGAAGCGACAACCTTAAGAAGTGAGGAAAGGGAGGCGTTTTTTTCGTTGTCTTCCTCCTGGAACTTGGAACGGCGGGATCCAACCATCGTCCCACTCCCGACCAAAGTTTATGTATGTCGTTTTGACTTTTGTGTCGGCTAGCGACGTCGATATATTATTACTATAATCATTACTCTTTTCGTTTTTTTCACACTATTATTTATTTCGTTTTTTTCATACTATTTTTTATTTCGCTTTTTTGTTCTTCATTAATTTTGGCTGGAAAATTATACGGGTATTGAAAATTTTGTAGGTTTTAAAATAGTGTGGTTTTGCAAATTTCCATTAATAGACCCCACGCACACACACAAAAAAAAAAAAAAAAAACCACAGTAGTTTTTCCACGTTTCATATCTAGAACTTATTAGAACATTAAACCGGTACCACTACTGGACCGGGTCGACTCACCATCACTCAACTCAACCGGTATAATAAAATGGCATTACGCCACCTCACTCCTCTCTCCCCATTCACAACTCTCACTCACCGTATTCCGTCGTTCCACGCCACTTCTCGTCGCCAAACCCTAATTTCATTTTCAGTTATGGCATCCGCTGCACGAAAGGTAAATCGACATCAACTTCGTTAATTGTTTGTACTTATTACCAACTGAATTAACTGATTTTGATTTTTGATCACAACAGGTGCTTGTTCCGATTGCCAACGGAACGGAGCCGATGGAAGCTGTGATTACTATCGATGTGCTGCGCAGAGCCGGTGCTGATGTCACCGTTGCTTCTATTGAAAAACAGCTTAGTGTTGATGCTTGTCATGGTATCAAAATTGTGGCTGATGCTTTGATTTCTGATTTTGTTGATACTGTTTTTGATCTTATTTCTCTTCCGGTATGTTCAATGTAACTCTCAATTATTATTTTGTTGATACTGTTTTTGATCTTATATCTATATGTGTGCATTTACATATTCTGATTTTTATGAGAACAATTGTTATGCGATATACTGTAGTATTCATTTCATAGTTACTTATTTTTTTTTTTTTTTTATATTTACGTTTGCGATTATGCGATATACTGTAGTATTCATTTCATAGTTACTTACCGTAATTTTGTGGCGAGTATTCGTTATTATTTTATAATTTTCCTTGCAGGGTGGGATGCCAGGTGCAACCAATCTTAAAGACAATAATGTGTTGGAAGGTATAGTGAAAAAGCAAGTTTTGGAAGGTCAGTTGTATGCGGCAATATGTGCAGCTCCCGCCGTTGCACTTGGTTCGTGGGGCCTACTGAAAGGCTTAAAAGTAATAAGTTCTTTGTGTTTTCTTATAGTTTTTGAATATGATATGAAATATTATCTCTGTTGATAAGGCATTGTATCAATTTGCTGACATTCGAACTTTCTGTTTGTAGGCAACTTGTTATCCGGCCTTTATGGAACAGTTATCGTCATCATCTGCAATAACTGTCGAGTCACGCGTCCAGAAGGATGGAAAAGCCATTACTAGTCGAGGTCCAGGAACTGCCATGGAGTACTCTGTAGCGTTAGTAGAGCAGCTGTTCGGTAAAGAGAAAGCTGATGAAGTTTCTGGACCACTGGTTCGTTCTAGGCTCCCACGTTATACTTTTTTTGTTAGGAATGCAGGTAGCAAAACGGGTGGGGTTGGGTGGGTTGTGTAACATGTTAAAACAGCTTCAGGTCAAATTGACTAACTTTTTAGTGAGGGCCAGGACTTGAACCACAACCTCAAGGTTGATGGGTACCTTGCCAATGGCCCTTTGATTACAATAATAATCTTATTTGTTTATATAAAACGTATTACGTATGACATTTCGAGCCATTTGATTTGTTTTGTTTCTACTTTTGGGCTAATCTGTTCAACTATTAGAAATGAAACCAAACCTAAATTAACCTGTTGTATCTGAGTGGGTTGAAATCACCATCTCTAGTGCCACACAATAATTGAGCCTGAGTAGTTGTTTAGGATATTTGCAAACTTACTGAAGCAATGTGGTGAAGTATAATGCGATTTATTACACTCAAATATATTATATATTCGTGGTGGATCTTTAGTTCATTCAAGTTTTAGGGTAAGATCACAAATTTTTAATGAGCGTGTAAAATTTGTAAGAGTTCTTATCGGTAGGTCAGGAAAATGTTTAGGCTAGACCTTATTTATTTTAGTAGACTGTTTATTATTGTTGTTTACGCAGTTGCAATTTATTTTAGTAGACTATGAGTGTTTTTTCTCTAGATGATATATTGAAATAATTTGTTTTATTGTGTTCAGTTGATGCCTTCTAAGCAGAACGATCAATTTATTGTTTCCGAGCTGAATAAGGTGCCATGGACAATTAGCTCTGGACCCAAGGTAAATAATCAGTCGGTAATGATTTGATTAATTCTTATACGGGCTGTTAGTTTTGCTATTTTAAAAGCATAATACATGCGAAGATGTGAGTATGCTAACTGCAATAGTTTATTTTAATCATTTGCTTGTTCTGCTGAGGCATGTACCAACTGAATGCACTCTGATTTGATACTAAATATAGGTAGCAGTTTTAACTCATTTACATATGAATGGTTCCATTTGGGTTATGTTTCTATATCTAAACAGGTCTGAGTAAATTAACTAAAAAGGAGACGGGTCAGTTAAAAGTCGTTCAAAGTAACCCGTTTCTTCAAGAGATTAGGATATAGTTAATTATAATTGTTTTGTAATCATATGTGACAAATTCATTGTAAATGAATTCAAATTTAAGTAAATAAGTGTGTTTAGTCAACTTTAGCTGTACTTCTTTACCACAATCACCCATTTTGCCACATTACCCGACCCACATTATTCAACACTTCTACATATTTATTAATGTATTATGCTTTTAGATTCTGGTACCTATTGCCGACGGCTCAGAAGAGATGGAAGCCGTTATGATAATCGATGTACTCCGACGAGCCAAAGCGGAAGTTGTGGTGGCATCAATTGGGGATAAACTTGAAATTCTAGCTTCTCGTAAAGTAAAACTAATTGCAGACATGCTTCTTGATGAAGCTGCCAAACTTTCATACGACCTTATCGTGTTACCAGTAAGTTCATTTCAAATTAGTTCATGAACTGTTAACAACCTACACCATTCAGTTATTAAATTCGATGTATTTAGGGTGGACTTGGTGGGGCCCAAGAATTTGCGAGCTCTGAACCGCTTGTAAACTTGCTGAAGAAGCAGAGTGAGTCTGACAGATATTATGGTGCTATATGTGCGTCCCCGGCCCTTGTGCTCGAGCCTCATGGGTTACTCAAGGTATCTATTATGATATGTTAATGGTAACACTAATCACGTGTCATTTTTATTTGCATTTTTACACGATTTGTTATATGTGTAATTAGGGAAAGAAAGCGACTGCATTCCCTGCAATGTGTAATAAACTTTCAGACCCAAGCGAAGCTGAAAACCGAGTTGTGGTAGATGGTAAACTTATCACTAGCAGAGGGCCCGGGACCTCTTTGGAGTTTTCATTGGCCATTGTAGAGAAGCTATTGGGTCGTGATAAAGCGTTGGAGATCGCTAATGCAATGCTCGTTGTGTAAGTCTTAGTATTCTTGATCGGTCGTTTATGTGAATCTTAGTTGCCAAAACTAAGCAATGCATCAAGAATAGTTTCTTGTTGCCAAGTATAGTTGCCCACTTGATGGTCATTAGTAACACAAATTTTACTAATAAGTTAACCCTATTACTTGGGATTAGATGTGTGATGTGAGTTTTGTATGCATGATAATGAATAAATGAGGTTGTGGTCCTTATATTAGAAGTTTCTTGTTATTCACTTCTCGATTATGGATGAAACGCGAAACTGAAATTTGAACGTGATAGCGAAACGAGAAGATAAAAACTGCAATGCAAAATTGAAATGCGAAACTGAAATCTGAAAATGGGTCACTAACTCACTATCCAATCCGACCTAAAATTTTAAGATGAAAATTGGTCTCAACCCAATCAATCAACCCGGACCGGGTCTCGATCCAACCCGTTTGACCCATAAAGCTGACACATTTTAATATACTCAGTTGATCTTTACTCAACCTGACCGGTTTGTCACCCGTTTGCCAGGTATATGTACACTTCATAACAAATATATACACTCATTGACTCGAGTGAAGTTCGAACTTGATGGCTCCTCAGATACCAATAGGGTGACCCAAGAGGCCAAGACCGTATGGATGATAACGGTAGACAATTAAATTGAACACAACATACATAGGTTTTTTCAGTTGTATCACAAGCCCAAAAGATTGTGGTAAAATAAATAATCAATATGATCAGTAACATGAATACAATAATACAATTTAAAAAAAAAATCATAGAGTAAATAATGACTCTTTGTGTTAATAATAATACAAAAGAAAAAAAATCAGTTCCTGGTTTTATGACATCTAAACCACAAAATCAAAAAACACAACAGCCTATATCCAATTATAAAGGCAAACATCACTCCCAAATTACTCCATTTCTGTATCTCCTTAATCTGCTGCTGCATCAAGAACTCATCTCCATACAATATGCACTTTCCATCTTCAGTTTCCAAACACATACTCCTTCCATCTTGACCTCCATACTCATTTATCATAAAACATTCAAATGGGTACTTGAATAAACTCATATAATGCATAAATATCCAGTATTTTGGTATGCTATCTTTTGCTATAAAATAGCCAGAAAATAGAAAGAAACAGCCCATTAATCCAGATATAACAGAGGTCCCCATGATGAAATTTGGTACAAGTGCACTAAAGCATGCTGTGAATGAATTTGACATCAAGATTACCATCCATACAACCAATCCAAAGTAGAAAAAACTGTCGATTTCAGTTCGTAATCCTACGAGCCAGTAAACGGGAATCGTGTAAAGAATCCCAATTATTAGAAGAAATGGGAGAAATATGAGTGTGTTTGAGATTACATATGATGACACTCTATATGCACCTCTTGATGTTTCTCTCATCAAAATTCTTCTTTCTTGTAAAAATATTGGTAATCCTTCCGTGGATGATGAGAGTAAAAAGGTGAGACTAAAAGCGAAAAACCCTAATCGAGCTTGTAATGAGAGTTTGCCTTTGTTGTTTGACATGTTTACGAAGATGGTTCCGAGGATTAAGCCCGAAAGTATGGCTTGAATGATTCTTGTGAGGAATAATTGTTTGGTTCTGAATATGTTTTTGAAAAATCTAGTACTAAGAATCATTATTTCTTCGAAATGAGTATTCGGGTATGGAAATTCAATACCTTTCACTTGTTTTTCGTGAATTTTGATTTGTTCGGTTGATGGTTTTGGTGTTTGTATGATCAAAGTGGTGGCAACATCAATGGCAAATTCAAGAACATTAACACGAGGCGGAATACAATGGCCCGAGACTTTGAGTCTATGTTCAAGTGATTTTAGTGATCCGTTATGGAGAACGTATCCATTCGAGAGTAAAATAATTCGATCTAAAAGCTCTAAGATCCGAAATCCTGGTTGATGGATCGTTAACACAATAGTTTTACCTCGATTTATCGCCATAGATTTAAGAAGAGATACAACACCAAAAGCCGAATTAGAGTCAAGCCCTGAAGTTGGTTCATCGATTAGAATCACACACGGATCATGAACTAACTCAACCCCGATTGAAACCCGTCTTCGTTCACCACCTGAGATCCCATTATTTGAACCTTCTCCAATCCTGGAACCCGACACACGGTCCAAACCGAGCTCGCTAATTAGAATCTTGACACGATCAACTGTTTCTTTCCGACCACATCTTAACCTTAAAAAAGCACTATACAAAAGTGTTTCTTCAACGGTTAATGATGGAAATAAAGCATCATCTTGTGTCACATATCCGGCCAGTCTTCGGAATTGTTTCGTATCAATAGGGTGATTATTGATCAAAACATGTCCGGAGACCTGGCCGGATAATATGTTTCCTGCAATAATTTCTAACAAAGTTGTCTTTCCGGCCCCACTTGGGCCTGCAACCGCAGTAAGATCACCGGGCTGAGCTTCACAACTCACATCATTTAAGATGAACTTTGTAGGTTTCTTGAAGTACTTATGAACACCCCACTTGAATTCTTCATAAAGGTTGGAGCTTTTGTATGCAAGATTCTTGGTTTCAATCTTGTATGAAGTTCTCCGGCGATGGCCGGCCGCGGGTGACCTGACCGGCAGCTCCATTTGTGTAAATGTTTGTAAAGTAAGAATGGTTTAAAGAAGAAGATCAAGGGTTATTTGGGAGTTTGATGCAAAGAGAAGAAAAGAGATGAACTAACACAACTAACTTATGTAATGTGTGTTTTCATGCAAAAGGATAGTTGACTATTTTGCCCTTGGAATGAATAAATTTGGTGGGGGTAGGGTGGAATTTTGGTTAATACTGAAATACACACAATGAGTGTGTTTGTGTGTGTCATGTTACTAGGTGAGCTGCTGGTTGACCATATGATGTAGTGTTTGGTTTGGTTTATTTTGGGAAAAAATCTTTATAGTTTGATGTATAATGGTGTAAATTAAAAGTACACATTTTTAATTCAATAATTTAAGTTTGTATTTAATCTAAATAACAATCTACTCGAGTTTTATCTAATACTCCGTACTACGTATATACGATACGAGTATACGAGTATAAGAATTTTGTTGGGAAAGATTAATAACAAAACCCAGTTTACACATATGATAAAAATTAATACATCAAACACTACATCATATGTAACATCAGAATCCTCTATAAAAATAATATAGTCGATCATTTTTGTACATAAAATAATACAAGAATGAATAATAATTAGAAAAATAAGAAAAAAACAAAGTACACCTCCAAAACAAAAGCCACATCACGACTTTTTCTAAAAAAAATATTTTTTTTGACCAATCAGAAAAGTGTAAATAGTAGTTTAAAAAAATAATCAATTGAGCTAAAGGCAAAACGCTAAAACACAAAGCGTCCTTTAGCATATATGTATACAGTGTTGTAAATCTCCTTATTTCTCCCCGAGATCTCTCCGAGATCTCTTTTTTGGAAAGCCGCCGAGACGAGATGTTCATCTCCCGAGATTTCTTGCTCAACGGGGTCAAACTAGGTCAAATCCACGATTTCTCGAAATTTCTCGCTCATTTCTCGAATTTTCTCATAAGATCTCGTAATTTTTCAGATTTTCTCGCTCATTTCTTAGATTTCCTTGTAAAATCTTATAGAAATGTATATAAATATACATATATTGATTTATTTGTATATATTTATATTATAAAAACTACAAAGTCAACGTAAGTCAACATCCGAGATCTCCCCGAGATTTTTCCGAGATGCCGAGATCTCCCAAAAATGTTCAAACGAGATCTCCCCGAGATCCGAGATCTCCAACCTTGTATGTATATAAGTAAAAAATTGTTGAATTTCGTGTAATTGTTGATGTTTGAAATTTTATGAGATTCTCTATCTTTAGATTGGATAGTGTGGAATAACATCGACCACTTATATTTTTCAGACTAAATATTGCTACAGTGGATTTTTTTAGACCGAGTTTTCATCCAGATTCGAGATATTCCAGAAATCAAGTTGGAGCGCATAACGAATGTTCAAGATTGATTATATCTTTAGCATAATTAACAACTTGATTGATGTAATCGCAGGATTAGGCATGATCTTGGAAAGGAAGGGGATCATGGTTGGAATTAGTCATTCCAATAACTCAATCCTTTTGTGTTATAAAACGTGTCCATGTTATTGAAAATTATTGATTATAACTATAACTATATATTTCAAAATGAACTTAACATCATACAATTCAATGACCTTGTTTGTTCGATTTATTCTTATTACGCAAATACATTCTAATAAAAGTTGCTATTAATCATGGAATTCTTAATTTGTATTGATGACTAGAATTCCGACCTATTACTAATTTACTAGACCCAACAAATATAAAAAGACCTTAGAATTTGGTGAGCCTGAACTCAAAAAGTTCTTATTTTTAACACACAGAAAATAGAATAATAGCATGAAAATTTTTGAAAGGACTTGATTAGAATACGTGATTACGTGTTAATTGATCTCATGAAAAGTTGATTGGGTCAAATTTTGGGCAGGTTGTTTAACATGATACAGAAAATACGTGACCTATAAAGTAGAATCATCTTCTATATGTTCTTATTACTCTATATATTTAAATGATATAGAGCAAATGAATAGTATCTCTTAATAATTTCACAACACTCCTCAAATTTTTTGTATTTTTACAATTCAATCACTCCTTTTATAATACTTAACTTTATAACTTTTACAAATTTACCACATAGTTTTCACATTTTATACTTTAACCATTACACTTCTCATTTATTATAAATCGATCCCATAATTTTTACTAACTAACAACTATTCATTATTATTATTATTATTATTATTATTATTATTATTATTATTATTATTATTATTATTATTATTATTATTAAATCAACCACATAATTTTTCACTTTATTATTGTTTAACTTTTTTTCTTATTATAAGTTAACTACGTAACTCATTATATATATATATATATATATATATATATATATATATATATATATATATATATGTGTGTGTGTGTGTGTGTGTGTGTGTGTGTTATTCTCTACATCTCTAAAAGACAAAGACTTTATGAATTGTTTTTCTCCATGCATTAATCATTTATATGTTGTGCAAAAAGGTTGTACCCACAATGGCACCACACTAAACATTGAGAACCATTATAAACTTTTGGGCGCCAAACGCAAATTCCTAGGATAAAAAATGTAAACTCCATAGGGGTCTAAAGTTAAAGTTTAGGGGCCAAATCGTAACTTCTTTATTTTCCATAAAACTCCCCAACAAATCCACCTAAATTTTTAACCGCCTTTAAATTTTCGTACGACTTGGGATTGGTTTAACCGACATAACCGTTAAACACGAAATAATTTTACGAACCAAACACAACAAATTATATCCGAAACGAAGTCCCGATGCGGAGCGAGGGGTCCTCCACTAGTTACACTACTATTATACATATAGTTTTTTAAAAAAGTAAACACGTGCACAAGCCTTTAAGAGTTTAAGCCCCTTCATCACATCATATACGCGGCCAACTACCAAGTTTTTTCATGGGTCAACTATTGGGCCAAACTTATCGGCCCATAAAACAGTAAAATCCACTTATCAATAAAATTATGGGTGTATGGTCGAACTAGATGGAGTTAGAAGCTTATGACTGGAGCGGAAAACAATAACTTATATTTTGAGCTAGAAGCTGAAGTTTAATTTTTCTGAAGCTGATGTTAATTTTTCTAAGTGTTTAGTAAGGTAGTTAGAGTTATCGCTGAAACTTATAGTTTGTGATTAGTGTGTAAATGAGCCGAGCTACTCGCGAGCTACTCGAGATCGACTCGTTAAAAGCTCGATTTGATCCGAGCTTAAACGAGCTTGAGACTGAGCTCGAACTCGAACAAGCTTGCGAGCCTAAACGAGCTTTGAAAGGACCCGTCCTAATCCATCTGGACGAATACATTACATTTGGTTACATCGCGAGGTACTTGACCTCTATATGATACTTTTTACAAACATTGCATTCGTTTTTAAAAGACAAACTTTCATTTCATCGAAAGTTGACAGGCATGCATACCATTTCATAATATATCTAAACTATAAATGACTTGATAATATTCTTGATGAACTCGACGACTCGAATGCAACGTCTTTTAAAATATGCCATGAATGACTCCAAGTAATATCTCTAAGATGAACAAATGCACAGCGGAAGATTTCTTTCGTACCTGAGAATAAACATGATTTCAAGTGTCAACCAAAAAAGTTGGTGAGTTCATTAGTTTATCATAAATAATCATTTCATAATTTTTAATAGACCACAAGATTTCATATTTCCATTTCTCATAAATATACGTCCCATGCATAGAGACAAAAATCATTCATATGGATTGAACACCTGGTAACCGACATTAACAAGATGCATATAAGAATATCCCCTATCATTCCGGGACATCCATCGGACATGATAAAACAACATCGAAGTACTAAAGCATCCGGTACTTTGGATGGTGGTTGTTAGGCCCAATAGATCTATCTTTAGGATTCGCGTCAATTAGTAGATCGGTTTACTAATTCTTAGGCTACCAAGCAAAAGGGGCATATTCGGCTTCGATCATTCAACCATAGAATGTAGTTTCAATTACTTGTGTCTATTTCGTCAAACATTTATAAAAGCACATGTATTCTCAGTCCCAAAAATATATATTGCAAAAGCATTTAAAAAGGGGGTAATGAAACTCACGATACTGTATTTTGTAGTAAAAATACACATGACGACATTGAACAATGCAGGGTTGGCCTCGGATTCACGAACCTATATCATTCATATATATATTAACACATATAATGAAATCGAACAAATTTATGTATTATTATTTGTGATATAATTATTATATTTAAAAAACTATAGTTTTCATTAATATTTTAGTTAGATATATTTACTTTATTTACTTTAGATAAATAGTTATTATTTATTATAAAATTATTAATGCAGTTATGCTATATGTATTAAATATATTTTTATATAATTAATATTTATTTGTTATAATATTAATAATAGGAGTAATTTTAATAATAATGATACTTATAATAAAATAATAATAATAAAAATGGTAATACTAATAACAATGTTAATGTTGATAATAAAAATGATAATAATAATAAAATACATAAAAATTCTAATAATGATAGTAATAATAATAATATAGTTATTATAATAATACTGATGATAATAATAATAATAATATTTATAATTGTGATGCCCCGTACAAAACCATCGTGTACGAATCATCAACAACAGGATCATTACAAGGTTAAGTACTACATGCTGTAATAAAAGAAGTTGCATTCACGATAAAAAGGTGACGTCATAACCGACGTCAATTGTTTTACACCAACAGTATGCTTCTACGAATAGCAAGCATGAATAAATGTATGTGACCCTTAGGTCGTTACAAAACATAGTTTCAAATGTATTAAAGTTTGAATGCAAGATAAACAGTTCATGCGGTGATAACACTAGAACAGCGTGTAGTGACCCGAACTTTTCCATGTTTATATATATTAATTGAGATTGATGTTTACATGATTAAATGTTTCCAACATGTTAAGCAATCAAACTTGTTAAGACTTGATTAATTGAAATAGGTTTCATATAGACAATTGACCACCCAAGTTGACCGGTGATTCACGAACGTTAAAACTTGTAAAAAACTATATGATGACATATATATGGTTATATGTATAGTTAACATGATATTATGATAAGTAAACATATCATTAATTATATTAACAATGAACTACATATGTAAAAACAAGACTACTAACTTAATGATTTTGAAACGAGACATATATGTAACGTTTATCGTTGTAACGACATTTAATGTATATATCATATTAAGAGATATTCGTACATCATAATATCATGATAATATAATAATTTAAAATCTCTTTTGATATTATAAACATTGGGTTAACAACATTTAACAAGATCGTTAACCTAAAGGTTTCAAAACAACACTTACATGTAACGACTAACGATGACTTAACGACTCAGTTAAAATGTATATACATGTAGTGTTTTAATATGTATTTATACACTTTTGAAAGACTTCAATACACTTATCAAAATACTTCTACTTAACAAAAATGCTTACAATTACATTCTCGTTCAGTTTCATCAACAATTCTACTCGTATGCACCCGTATTCGTACTCGTACAATACACAGCTTTTAGATGTATGTACTATTGGTATATACACTCCAATGATCAGCTCTTAGCAGCCCATGTGAGTCACCTAACACATGTGGGAACCATCATTTGGCAACTAGCATGAAATATCTCATAAGATTACAAAAATATGAGTAATCATTCATGACTTATTTACATGAAAACAAAATTACATATCCTTTATATCTAATCCATACACCAACGACCAAAAACACCTACAAACACTTTCATTCTTCAATTTTCTTCATCTAATTGAACTCTCTCAAGTTCTATCTTCAAGTTCTAAGTGTTCTTCATAAATTCCAAAAGTTCTAGTTTCATAAAATCAAGAATACTTTCAAGTTTGCTAGCTCACTTCCAATCTTGTAAGGTGATCATCCAACCTCAAGAAATCTTTGTTTCTTACAGTAGGTTATTATTCTAATACAAGGTAATAATCATATTCAAACTTTGGTTCAATTTCTATAACTATAACAATCTTATTTCAAGTGATGATCTTACTTGAACTTGTTTTCGTGTCATGATTTTGCTTCAAGAACTTTGAGCCATCCAAGGATCCATTGAAGCTAGATCCATTTTTCTCTTTTCCAGTAGGTTCATCCAAGGAACTTAAGGTAGTAATGATGTTCATAACATCATTCGATTCATACATATAAAGCTATCTTATTCGAAGGTTTAAACTTGTAATCACTAGAACATAGTTTAGTTAATTCTACACTTGTTCGCAAACAAAAGTTAATCCTTCTAACTTGACTTTTAAAATCAACTAAACACATGTTCTATATCTATATGATATGCTAACTTAATGATTTAAAACCTGGAAACACGAAAAACACCGTAAAACCGGATTTACGCCGTCGTAGTAACACCGCGGGCTGTTTTGGGTTAGTTAATTAAAAACTATGATAAACTTTGATTTAAAAGTTGTTATTCTGAGAAAATGATTTTTATTATGAACATGAAACTATATCCAAAAATTATGGTTAAACTCAAAGTGGAAGTATGTTTTCTAAAATGGTCATCTAGACGTCGTTCTTTCGACTGAAATGACTACCTTTACAAAAACGACTTGTAACTTATTTTTCCGACTATAAACCTATACTTTTTTTGTTTAGATTCATAAAATAGAGTTCAATATGAAACCATAGCAATTTGATTCACTCAAAACGGATTTAAAATGAAGAAGTTATGGGTAAAACAAGATTGGATAATTTTTCTCATTTTAGCTACGTGAAAATTGGTAACAAATCTATTCCAACCATAACTTAATCAACTTGTATTATATATTATGTAATCTTGAGATACCATAGACACGTATACAATGTTTCGACCTATCATGTCGACACATCTATATATATTTCGGAACAACCATAGACACTCTATATGTGAATGTTGGAGTTAGCTATACAGGGTTGAGGTTGATTCCAAAATATATATAGTTTGAGTTGTGATCAATACTGAGATACGTATACACTGGGTCGTGGATTGATTCAAGATAATATTTATCGATTTATTTCTGTACATCTAACTGTGGACAACTAGTTGTAGGTTACTAACGAGGACAGCTGACTTAATAAACTTAAAACATCAAAATATATTAAAAGTGTTGTAAATATATTTTGAACATACTTTGATATATATGTATATATTGTTATAGGTTCGTGAATCAACCAGTGGTCAAGTCTTACTTCCCGACGAAGTAAAAATCTGTGAAAGTGAGTTATAGTCCCACTTTTAAAATCTAATATTTTTGGGATGAGAATACATGCAGGTTTTATAAATGATTTACAAAATAGACACAAGTACGTGAAACTACATTCTATGGTTGAATTATCGAAATCGAATATGCCCCTTTTTATTAAGTCTGGTAATCTAAGAATTAGGGAACAGACACCCTAATTGACGCGAATCCTAAAGATAGATCTATTGGGCCTAACAAACCCCATCCAAAGTACCGGATGCTTTAGTACTTCGAAATTTATATCATATCCGAAGGGTGTCCCGGAATGATGGGGATATTCTTATATATGCATCTTGTTATTGTCGGTTACCAGGTGTTCACCATATGAATGATTTTTATCTCTATGTATGGGATGTGTATTGAAATATGAAATCTTGTGGTCTATTGTTACGATTTGATATATATAGGTTAAACCTATAACTCACCAACATTTTTGTTGACGTTTTAAGCATGTTTATTCTCAGGTGATTATTAAGAGCTTCCGCTGTCGCATACTTAAATAAGGACAAGATTTGGAGTCCATGCTTGTATGATATTGTGTAAAAACTGCATTCAAGAAACTTATTTTGTTGTAACATATTTGTATTGTAAACCATTATGTAATGGTCGTGTGTAAACAGGATATTTTAGATTATCATTATTTGATAATCTACGTAAAGCTTTTTAAACCTTTATTGATGAAATAAAGGTTATGGTTTGTTTTAAAAAGGAATGCAGTCTTTGAAAAACATCTCATATAGAGGTCAAAACCTCGCAACGAAATCAATTAATATGGAACGTTTTTAATCAATAAGAACGGGACATTTCAGTTGGTATCCGAGCGTTGGTCTTAGAGAACTAGAAAATTTGCATTAGTGTGTCTTATCGAGTTCGTTAGGATGCATTAGTGAGTCTGGACTTCGACCGTGTTTTCTTTAAAAATGATTGCTTAACATTTTTGTTGGAAACTATATATTTTTAACATATGAATATTATGTGATATATTAATCTCTTAATGTGTTTGATATTATGTGATAGATGTCTACCTCTAGAACAAGTCCCATTGACTCACCTAATAATAATGAAGAGTCAAATGTAAATTGGAATGATTCGTGGACTGATTCACAAGTTCCCGAAGAGGAACCGGAAGAAGAGTCGGAACCGGAAGAAGAATCGGAACCGGAAGAAGAATCGGAACCGGAAGAAGAAATAGAACCGGTGGGGGAAATAATAAAACGGTTAAGTAAAAGAGAATCCTCAACCAACCGACCAAGGTTAATTATGGTCAATGGTGTTTCCGCCAAGGAAGCAAAATATTGGGAGGATTACCAATTCTCCGATGAATCGGATTCCGACGAGAATTCCGATGATGTTATAGAAATTACCCCAACTGAATTTATAAAGGCAAAAGAAAATAATAAGGGAAAGGGCATAAAAATAGAGAAATCTAATTCCAACCCCGATGAACTTTATATGTATCGTCAACCCCCGAAGTCCTTAAGTTGTAACAATGACCCGGGAACCTCTAAACCACCAGGTTTTTCTAAACCAATGTGGATAACGACGGCTCGTATTAGGGGAACATCATATATCCCTAGAAACTTGGCAAAACGAACCAAAACCGAACAAGAAGAAACGAGCGAGTCGGAATAAGATAGTTATATTCGTGTGGTGTAATATATGTAATATAGTGTGCTTATGCTTTATGATATTTGTAAAAATTGCTTGTATTAATAAGTATTTTTTTTTTATGAATCTAACTCTTGTCTATTTTACAGTTTAAAAACACAAAATGGATAGACAACCCAATATTTTAAGAGACCTACCCGGAGACATGATTGATGAAATCTTGTCTAGAGTCGGCCAGAATTCTTCGGCACAACTATTTAAGGCGAGATCAGTTTGTAAGACATTCGAAGAACGTTCCAAGAATGTCTTGGTTTATAAGAGACTTTCGTTTGAAAGATGGGGGATATCACAATGGGAAACCCATAAGTTACGATGTGTTTACTTTGACGCATATATTGCGGGGAACCCAAATGCTATTTTACGCAACGGGTTAAGAAATTATTTTGACTCAATATATCCGAATATTGGACTTCGTGATTTAGAAAAAGCGGCTAACATGCAACATAAAGAAGCATGTTATGCTTACGGATTAGTAATGTTCGCTTCTCACCAAAGTGAGAACAAGAACATCGGGCTACAACTATTAAACAAAACGTTTCCACAAGTGACGGAGTCGGTAATTGGGGTAAGAAATGAGGTTTTTAGATTATTACGGGACTGTTGGACATTACGTAACCCTCGTCCCTTTGATGACGTTACAACACGCTGTCTTATCAACGGCCATAACGGTTATATTGCACAAGACCAAGGATGGGAAGTAGTCCTAGTAAAACCAGAATGCATGACTTGTTTCTGGACGTATGAATTACGTGTCTTTATTGCCTTTGCCGAACGACTTGTGTACTAGCTAGAATTGTCTTCACAACTATCTTGTATCAAAGTTATTGTGTGCTATATTTCATGCTTTATGTAAAATAAGCGGTATTGTAAGTTTGTAAAATATTGTATAAAAGTTTGAACGCGAAATATTATTACAATCAGTTTTTCATATAGAATTGTAGTAGTTGAATTGTATATTAGCTACTAAGTATGAACTTAACGGGTAGGTACTACCCGAATTTAAACTTATAAAACGCTAATATGAAGAAAAAGCTTTTATAAATGAGTTCATATTATGCTACGAAATACTATTAACTACTCTTAATATTCTGTATGATTAACTTGTTCCATTTAACTATTTTGAAGGAAATGGCACCGACTACTCGACACACCGTGAATATGAATGAAGAGGAATTCCGTACTTTTCTAGCTTCAAACATAGCCGCAGTACAGGCTGCGCTACATACCAACAATAACCTTGGATCTAGCAGTACAGGAAATCGTGTAGGATGCACCTACAAAGAATTCACTGCCTGCAAACCTTTGGAATTTGATGGAACCGAAGGACCAATCGGATTGAAACGGTGGACCGAGAAGGTTGAATCGGTGTTTGCCATAAGTAAGTGTACTGAAGAGGACAAAGTGAAGTACGCTACGCATACCTTCACAGGTTCTGCGTTAACATGGTGGAATACCTATCTAGAGCAAGTGGGACAAGATGATGCGTACGCACTACCGTGGTCAGCATTCAAGCACTTGATGAACGAGAAGTACCGTCCCAGAACCGAGGTCAATAAGCTCAAGACAGAACTTAGAGGGTTACGAACCCAAGGATTTGATATTACCACGTACGAAAGACGATTCACAGAATTGTGCCTATTGTGTCCGGGAGCATTCGAAGATGAGGAAGAGAAGATCGACGCGTTTGTGAAAGGATTACCGGAAAGAATCCAAGAAGATATAAGTTCACACGAGCCCGCCTCCATACAACAGGCATGTAGAATGGCTCACAAACTAGTGAACCAGATTGAAGAAAGAATTAAAGAACAGACTGCTGAAGAGGCCAATGTGAAGCAAGTCAAAAGAAAGTGGGAGGAAAACGGTGATAAGACTCACCAATACAACAACAACAGCAATTACAACAATAATCGCAACAATTATCCCAACAATCGCAACATCAATCGCAACTACAACAAACGGCCCAACAACAACAACAACAACAACAACAGCAACTACAACAATCATCCCAACAACAATAATAACCGCAACAACAACAACAATCAGAAGCAACTATGCCAAAGGTGTGAAAAGAATCACTCGGGGTTCTGCACCAAATTTTGCAACAAGTGTAAAAGAAATGGTCATAGCGCGGCGAAGTGTGAGGTCTACGGACCAGGGGTTAATAGAACGAAAGGAACAAATGGTGTCGGAACGAGTAATGGCGGAGCAAGTAGTGTCGGAGCAAGTTATGCCAATGTAGTTTGTTATAAATGTGGAAAACCAGGCCACATTATTAGAAATTGCCCGAACCAGGAGAACACGAATGGACAAGGCCGTGGAAGAGTTTTCAATATTAATGCGGTAGAGGCACAGGAAGACCCGGAGCTTGTTACGGGTACGTTTCTTATTGACAATAAATCTGCTTACGTTTTATTTGATTCGGGTGCGGATAGAAGCTATATGAGTAGAGATTTTTGTGCTAAATTAAGTTGACCATTGACGCCTTTGGATAGTAAATTTTTACTCGAATTAGCAAATGGTAAATTAATTTCAGCAGATAATATATGTCGGAATCGAGAAATTAAACTGGTTAGCGAAACATTTAAGATTGATTTGATACCAGTAGAGTTAGGGAGTTTTGATGTGATAATCGGTATGGACTGGTTGAAAGAAGTGAAAGCGGAGATCGTTTGTTACAAAAATGCAATTCGCATTATACGAGAAAAAGGAAAACCCTTAATGGTGTACGGAGAAAAGGGCAACACGAAGCTACATCTTATTAGTAATTTGAAGGCACAAAAACTAATAAGAAAAGGTTGCTATGCTGTTCTAGCACACGTCGAGAAAGTACAAACTGAAGAAAAGAGCATCAATGATGTTCCCATTGCAAAAGAATTTCCCGATGTATTTCCGAAAGAATTACCGGGATTACCCCCACATCGATCCGTTGAATTTCAAATAGATCTTGTACCAGGAGCTGCACCAATAGCTCGTGCTCCTTACAGACTCGCACCCAGCGAGATGAAAGAACTGCAAAGCCAATTACAAGAACTTTTAGAGCGTGGTTTCATTCGACCAAGCACATCACCATGGGGAGCTCCTGTTTTGTTTGTCAAGAAAAAAGATGGTACATTCAGGTTGTGTATCGACTACCGAGAGTTGAACAAACTTACCATCAAGAACCGCTACCCACTACCGAGAATCGACGACTTATTTGATCAATTATAAGGCTCGTCTGTTTATTCAAAGATTGACTTACGTTCCGGGTATCATCAAATGCGGGTGAAAGAAGATGATATTCCAAAGACTGCTTTCAGAACACGTTACGGTCATTACGAGTTTATGGTCATGCCGTTTGGTTTAACTAATGCACCAGCTGTGTTCATGGACCTTATGAACCGAGTGTGTGGACCATACCTTGACAAGTTTGTCATTGTTTTCATTGATGACATACTTATTTACTCAAAGAATGACCAAGAACACGGTGAACATTTGAGAAAAGTGTTAGAAGTATTGAGGAAGGAAGAATTGTACGCTAAGTTTTCAAAGTGTGCATTTTGGTTGGAAGAAGTTCAATTCCTCGGTCACATAGTGAACAAAGAAGGTATTAAGGTGGATCCGGCAAAGATAGAAACTGTTGAAAAGTGGGAAACCCCGAAAACTCCGAAACACATACGCCAGTTTTTAGGACTAGCTGGTTACTACAGAAGGTTCATCCAAGACTTTTCCAGAATAGCAAAACCCTTGACTGCATTAACGCATAAAGGGAAGAAATTTGAATGGAATGATGAACAAGAGAAAGCGTTTCAGTTATTGAAGAAAAAGCTAACTACGGCACCTATATTGTCATTGCCTGAAGGGAATGATGATTTTGTGATTTATTGTGATGCATCAAAGCAAGGTCTCGGTTGTGTATTAATGCAACGAACGAAGGTGATTGCTTATGCGTCTAGACAATTGAAGATTCACGAACAAAATTATACGACGCATGATTTGGAATTAGGCGCGGTTGTTTTTGCATTAAAGACTTGGAGGCACTACTTATATGGGGTCAAAAGTATTATATATACCGACCACAAAAGTCTTCAACACATATTTAACCAGAAACAACTGAATATGAGGCAGCGTAGGTGGATTGAATTATTGAATGATTACGACTTTGAGATTCGTTACCACCCGGGGAAGGCAAATGTGGTAGCTGATGCCTTGAGCAGGAAGGACAGAGAACCCATTCGAGTAAAATCTATGAATATAATGATTCATAATAACCTTACTACTCAAATAAAGGAGGCGCAACAAGGAGTTTTAAAAGAGGGAAATTTAAAGGATGAAATACCCAAAGGATCGGAGAAGCATCTTAATATTCGGGAAGACGGAACCCGGTATAGGGCTGAAAGGATTTGGGTACCAAAATTTGGAGATATGAGAGAAATGGTACTTAGAGAAGCTCATAAAACCAGATACTCAATACATCCTGGAACGGGGAAGATGTACAAGGATCTCAAGAAACATTTTTGGTGGCCGGGTATGAAAGCCGATGTTGCTAAATACGTACGAGAATGTTTGACGTGTTCTAAGGTCAAGGCTGAGCATCAGAAACCATCAGGTCTACTTCAACAACCCGAAATCCCGGAATGGAAATGGGAAAACATTACCATGGATTTCATCACTAAATTGCCAAGGACTGCAAGTGGTTTTGATACTATTTGGGTAATAGTTGATCGTCTCACCAAATCAGCACACTTCCTACCAATAAGAGAAGATGACAAGATGGAGAAGTTAGCACGACTGTATTTGAAGGAAGTCGTCTCCAGACATGGAATACCAATCTCTATTATCTCTGATAGGGATGGCAGATTTATTTCAAGATTCTGGCAGACATTACAGCAAG
The DNA here is from genome assembly GCF_046630445.1 of Rutidosis leptorrhynchoides. Classification (NCBI taxonomy): domain Eukaryota; kingdom Viridiplantae; phylum Streptophyta; class Magnoliopsida; order Asterales; family Asteraceae; genus Rutidosis; species Rutidosis leptorrhynchoides. The sequence continues at coordinate 82,976,260 of NC_092334.1, forward strand.
CATTAGGAACTCGTCTAGACATGAGTACTGCCTATCATCCACAAACTGATGGGCAGAGTGAAAGGACGATACAAACGCTTGAAGACATGCTACGAGCATGTGTTATTGATTTCGGAAACAGTTGGGATCGACATCTACCATTAGCAGAATTTTCCTACAACAACAGCTACCATTCAAGCATTGAGATGGCGCCGTTTGAAGCACTTTATGGTAGAAAGTGCAGGTCTCCGATTTGTTGGAGTGAGGTGGGGGATAGACAGATTACGGGTCCGGAGATTATACAAGAAACTACCGAGAAGATCATCCAAATTCAACAACGGTTGAAAACCGCCCAAAGTCGACAAAAGAGCTACGCTGACATTAAAAGAAAAGATATAGAATTTGAAATTGGAGAGATGGTCATGCTTAAAGTTGCACCTTGGAAAGGCGTTGTTCGATTTGGTAAACGAGGGAAATTAAATCCAAGGTATATTGGACCATTCAAGATTATTGATCGTGTCGGACCAGTAGCTTACCGACTAGAGTTACCTCAACAACTCGCGGCTGTACATAACACTTTCCACGTCTCGAATTTAAAGAAATGTTTTGCTAAAGAAGATCTCACTATTCCGTTAGATGAAATCCAAATCAACGAAAAACTTCAATTCATCGAAGAACCCGTCGAAATAATGGATCGTGAGGTTAAAAGACTTAAGCAAAACAAGATACCAATTGTTAAGGTTCGATGGAATGCTCGTAGAGGACCCGAGTTCACCTGGGAGCGTGAAGATCAGATGAAGAAGAAATACCCGCATCTATTTCCAGAAGATTCGTCAACACCTTCAACAGCTTAAAATTTCGGGACGGAATTTATTTAACGGGTAGGTACTGTAGTGACCCGAACTTTTCCATGTTTATATATATTAATTGAGATTGATGTTTACATGATTAAATGTTTCCAACATGTTAAGCAATCAAACTTGTTAAGACTTGATTAATTGAAATAGGTTTCATATAGACAATTGACCACCCAAGTTGACCGGTGATTCACGAACGTTAAAACTTGTAAAAAACTATATGATGACATATATATGGTTATATGTATAGTTAACATGATATTATGATAAGTAAACATATCATTAATTATATTAACAATGAACTACATATGTAAAAACAAGACTACTAACTTAATGATTTTGAAACGAGACATATATGTAACGTTTATCGTTGTAACGACATTTAATGTATATATCATATTAAGAGATATTCGTACATCATAATATCATGATAATATAATAATTTAAAATCTCTTTTGATATTATAAACATTGGGTTAACAACATTTAACAAGATCGTTAACCTAAAGGTTTCAAAACAACACTTACATGTAACGACTAACGATGACTTAACGACTCAGTTAAAATGTATATACATGTAGTGTTTTAATATGTATTTATACACTTTTGAAAGACTTCAATACACTTATCAAAATACTTCTACTTAACAAAAATGCTTACAATTACATTCTCGTTCAGTTTCATCAACAATTCTACTCGTATGCACCCGTATTCGTACTCGTACAATACACAGCTTTTAGATGTATGTACTATTGGTATATACACTCCAATGATCAGCTCTTAGCAGCCCATGTGAGTCACCTAACACATGTGGGAACCATCATTTGGCAACTAGCATGAAATATCTCATAAGATTACAAAAATATGAGTAATCATTCATGACTTATTTACATGAAAACAAAATTACATATCCTTTATATCTAATCCATACACCAGCGACCAAAAACACCTACAAACACTTTCATTCTTCAATTTTCTTCATCTAATTGAACTCTCTCAAGTTCTATCTTCAAGTTCTAAGTGTTCTTCATAAATTCCAAAAGTTCTAGTTTCATAAAATCAAGAATACTTTCAAGTTTGCTAGCTCACTTCCAATCTTGTAAGGTGATCATCCAACCTCAAGAAATCTTTGTTTCTTACAGTAGGTTATTATTCTAATACAAGGTAATAATCATATTCAAACTTTGGTTCAATTTCTATAACTATAACAATCTTATTTCAAGTGATGATCTTACTTGAACTTGTTTTCGTGTCATGATTTTGCTTCAAGAACTTTGAGCCATCCAAGGATCCATTGAAGCTAGATCCATTTTTCTCTTTTCCAGTAGGTTCATCCAAGGAACTTAAGGTAGTAATGATGTTCATAACATCATTCGATTCATACATATAAAGCTATCTTATTCGAAGGTTTAAACTTGTAATCACTAGAACATAGTTTAGTTAATTCTAAACTTGTTCGCAAACAAAAGTTAATCCTTCTAACTTGACTTTTAAAATCAACTAAACACATGTTCTATATCTATATGATATGCTAACTTAATGATTTAAAACCTGGAAACACGAAAAACACCGTAAAACCGGATTTACGCCGTCGTAGTAACACCGCGGGCTGTTTTGGGTTAGTTAATTAAAAACTATGATAAACTTTGATTTAAAAGTTGTTATTCTGAGAAAATGATTTTTATTATGAACATGAAACTATATCCAAAAATTATGGTTAAACTCAAAGTGGAAGTATGTTTTCTAAAATGGTCATCTAGACGTCGTTCTTTCGACTGAAATGACTACCTTTACAAAAACGACTTGTAACTTATTTTTCCGACTAGAAACCTATACTTTTTTTGTTTAGATTCATAAAATAGAGTTCAATATGAAACCATAGCAATTTGATTCACTCAAAACGGATTTAAAATGAAGAAGTTATGGGTAAAACAAGATTGGATAATTTTTCTCATTTTAGCTACGTGAAAATTGGTAACAAATCTATTCCAACCATAACTTAATCAACTTGTATTATATATTATGTAATCTTGAGATACCATAGACACGTATACAATGTTTCGACCTATCATGTCGACACATCTATATATATTTCGGAACAACCATAGACACTCTATATGTGAATGTTGGAGTTAGCTATACAGGGTTGAGGTTGATTCCAAAATATATATAGTTTGAGTTGTGATCAATACTGAGATACGTATACACTGGGTCGTGGATTGATTCAAGATAATATTTATCGATTTATTTCTGTACATCTAACTGTGGACAACTAGTTGTAGGTTACTAACGAGGACAGCTGACTTAATAAACTTAAAACATCAAAATATATTAAAAGTGTTGTAAATATATTTTGAACATACTTTGATATATATGTATATATTGTTATAGGTTCGTGAATCAACCAGTGGTCAAGTCTTACTTCCCGACGAAGTAAAAATCTGTGAAAGTGAGTTATAGTCCCACTTTTAAAATCTAATATTTTTGGGATGAGAATACATGCAGGTTTTATAAATGATTTACAAAATAGACACAAGTACGTGAAACTACATTCTATGGTTGAATTATCGAAATCGAATATGCCCCTTTTTATTAAGTCTGGTAATCTAAGAATTAGGGAACAGACACCCTAATTGACGCGAATCCTAAAGATAGATCTATTGGGCCTAACAAACCCCATCCAAAGTACCGGATGCTTTAGTACTTCGAAATTTATATCATATCCGAAGGGTGTCCCGGAATGATGGGGATATTCTTATATATGCATCTTGTTATTGTCGGTTACCAGGTGTTCACCATATGAATGATTTTTATCTCTATGTATGGGATGTGTATTGAAATATGAAATCTTGTGGTCTATTGTTACGATTTGATATATATAGGTTAAACCTATAACTCACCAACATTTTTGTTGACGTTTTAAGCATGTTTATTCTCAGGTGATTATTAAGAGCTTCCGCTGTCGCATACTTAAATAAGGACAAGATTTGGAGTCCATGCTTGTATGATATTGTGTAAAAACTGCATTCAAGAAACTTATTTTGTTGTAACATATTTGTATTGTAAACCATTATGTAATGGTCGTGTGTAAACAGGATATTTTAGATTATCATTATTTGATAATCTACGTAAAGCTTTTTAAACCTTTATTGATGAAATAAAGGTTATGGTTTGTTTTAAAAAGGAATGCAGTCTTTGAAAAACATCTCATATAGAGGTCAAAACCTCGCAACGAAATCAATTAATATGGAACGTTTTTAATCAATAAGAACGGGACATTTCACAGCGGGTGTCTACGGCAAGACTAGCACGACAGCGGAAGCAAATAACCTTAAGCACCTGAGAAAAACATGCTTAAAAACGTCAACACAAAGGTTGGTGAGCTATAGTTTAAGTATAACAGTAATGTAAGGTAGGCCACGAGATTTCAGTGCTACAAAGAGCGTTTCAAAACAGTATGATAAAGTATATGTTAACCGTGGGCACTTGGTAACTAACTTAACGTTTATACCCCCTGAAAGTACACTTGGCAAGTGCGTATGTTTACGAAGTATTAAACACTCGTTAAATGCTAGCGCGACTAGCCCGAGTGGGGATGTCAAACCCTATGGATCCATATCTAAGATTCGCGTTCACCGGTTCAAAAACCAATGACTAAACGTTACCGAGCTAAAGGGAATGTTTATGCCGTTGTATAACCCACACATATATAAAGTTTAAGTACTCGTGCCTAGTATGTAAAATATAAAATCCGCATGTATTCTCAGTTCCCAAAATAAGTTAAAGTAAAAAGGGAATGCTATAACTCACAATGATAAAGTAGCGGTAAGTATGACTCGGAAAGTAAGCAAGTAATGAAGGTTGTCCAACGGGTCCTCAAGCTAAGTCAAATAGTACTAAGTCAGTAAATCGTCCAAATAGGTTTAAAAGTATGTAAATAAGGTCTTAAGGGTCATCATCATTCATCTTTATACAAAAGGTGTAAAGTAAGTTTCGTCCATGAAAGGAGTTTAAAATAAAGGCTGAGTTCGGTCAGTCACCACGGCCTCTACACCTACTGAAATAAGGTGAGACCAGTGGCCATGGATCCGTATATGAGTCCTTTAGTTTTGGTAAGAATTACAGAAGCAAACTCATCTTCGTTTGACCGTGGCGATGGTCTAAGTGCGAGTAGGTCAGAATTTTCAGCACAACGTTAAATGGACATAGTGACGATCGGAGGGCCATAAATCCTAAACCATTACTCGGATTAAGATGAGTCGTATATGAAAAGTTATCTACTCTAATAGAGCTATCTGAAAATTATAATTACAGTAGCCTAGATCGTACGGGTCAGACACAGTAACAGTAAAACAGTAGGGTCAGTAGGTTCCGGTGGTTCTTGGTGCTCGATGCTTATCATGGTTCTCATCCTTGATGCATATAGCTTCAAGTGTATAACTCGTTGATGTGTTTGCATCATTTTTACCAAGGTTTGACCATCATAACCATAGTGTAAGTCTAAGACATGAAGCACAACTCACTTAAGTGTTGCAAGTGTTTTGATGAACCAAAGTTACATCAAAGTCTTAGATCTAACACATACATGAACTTTAAAACTAATAATAAGTTACAAACTTGAAAGTAAACTTATGAAATCAAGATATTGAGTTGTAGAACATAGTTCTTAGTTTGAACTTGAAGATCCAAGACTCAAAAGTCTAGATCTAACATAAGTGTATAAAGTTATAATTAAAGAAGCTTACTTACATGTTCTTGAACTTTTAAAGTTAACTTTAGTTCAAGATTAATGAGATCAAAGTTAACTAGTAACATTTGACCAATATTAACCAACAAAAAAAATGAATTTAAAGTGCATAATATGAAGTAATAAACTAAGTAAACAAGTAAATAATTCATGGTGGTTCATACTTTAAAGATTCAAACCAAAGTTTGATCTTTAAGAAAGTAAACTCTAAAGTTTACTAACATGAATTACAAGTATGCTTTACAACCATGAACTTACAATCTTTGAAACAACATATGTAGAACATAAACTAGTAAGTTTAGTTCTTGTGTGTTCTTGTAATTACAAGATAAAATGAAGAATGAAACTAAAGAGTTTGATTCTTGTAACTAGTAAAGAAAATAATAACAACAAAGTTCATGTAACTAAGTAACAACAACAACTAACAAGTATCAAGTAATTATACAACATCAAAGAACAAAGATGATGATGATATAGGGGTGTTGGGCCACAGTTTTTACAAAAGAAAAGGAAGATGAAGTGAGCTTGTTACTTACAAGACTTGAGAGAAAAAGAGAGAAAATAATGAAAGCAAGTAAGTGTGTTTTGGAATGAGAGAATTATGAGTAAGAAGTAATGCACAAAATGAAACAAAAACACCTCCCTTGTACCCTTCAAGTTGACGGTTTGGGAGGGATCAAGAGGAAGGGTTTTGTACACTAGTTACTTGCATGTAAAGCTTTACAAAGTTGGTTAATGGAGGTGTTTACATGGGAAGGATGTATAACCAAACTAGTAACTAGATTCTATACAAGTTAAGCCATCAAGTTTAGTTCCAAATAATACTTACATGTGAGAATGGGCTAAATAGTCCAACTAAGAAGTAGGGTGGGCTTATAAGCCCATGTTCAATCATAAAGCCCAAGTATGTATTAATTAACAAATTAATCCAAGTAAAAGTCCATTAACACTAATAAAGGCCCAAGTAATTAACTAATAACTTTAGTTAATTAAAATGATTAATAATATCAATCATGAAAGTAAATAATATTCTAAAAATATTATTCGTGAAAGTTTCGTGTGTCACAAAGACGTTTCGGGCAATTAAAGTCAAGTACGGGCAATCATGGAAACATGTAAATGTAATAACATACATTCGATAAATCAAAAGTATTAATAATAACAATTATTAATAAATAAACGTTGGAAAATCCAGGGTCGTTACATTACCCACCTGTTAAAGAAAATTTCGTCCCGAAATTTTAAGCTGAGGTAGATGGAGGAGTCGAGAAAAGGTGAGGATACTTCCGCATCATTTGATCCTCTCGTTCCCAAGTAAACTCAGGTCCTCGTTTGGCATTCCATCGTACTCGGACGATCGAAATCTTGTTGCGTTTCAAAGTCTTGACCTCACGGTCCATAATCTCAACAGGTTCTTCCACAAAGTGGAGTTTGTCATCAATTGTAAGTTCCTCAAGTGGTATGATAAGTTCAGGTGCAGCAAGACACTTCTTCAAGTTTGAAACGTGGAAGATAGGATGAACTGAGCTCAATTGTGCTGGTAGATCCAAACGGTAAGCAACGGGTCCAACACGTTCCAAAATTTCAAAAGGACCAATGTATCGTGGGTTTAACTTTCCACGTTTTCCAAAACGGATTACACCTTTCCAAGGTGCAACCTTCAACATTACACTATCATCAACGTTGAATTCAAAGTCCTTACGTTTAAGATCGGCATAACTCTTTTGACGATCACGGGCAGTCTTAAGTCTAGCTTGAATCTGAGCAATCTTCTCCGTTATTTCATGGACTACCTCGGGTCCGGTGATTTGCTTTTTGCCTACTTCGGCCCAACAAATAGGGGATCGGCACTTACGGCCATACAATGCTTCGAAAGGTGCGGCATTAATGCTTGAGTGATAACTGTTGTTGTACGAGAATTCGGCTAATGGCAAATGCCTTTCCCAGGCCTTTCCAAAATCGATGACACATGCACTCAACATGTCTTCCAAGGTCTGAATCGTTCGTTCACTTTGCCCGTCAGTTTGAGGGTGATAAGCAGTACTCATGTCAAGACGAGTTCCCATGGCTTCTTGCAAAGAACGCCAGAATCTAGAAGCAAAACGGGGATCACGATCTGAGATGATCGACAAAGGTACGCCATGACGAGATACAACCTCCTTGATGTATAGTTGAGCAAGTCTTTCCATTGTATCTGTTTCTTTCATTGCTAAGAAATGTCCAGATTTAGTAAGGCGGTCAACAATAACCCAAATGGTATAGTATCCGCCCACCGTCTTTGGAAGCTTGGTAATGAAATCCATTGTGATCCTTTCCTACTTCCATTACGGGATTTCCGGCTGTTGAAGTAAACCAGAAGGTCTCTGATGCTCGGCTTTAACCTTCGAGCAAGTCAAACACTTCCCAACATAAGTTGCAATGTCTTTCTTAAGATTCGGCCACCAATACTGTTCCTTAAGGTCGTGGTACATTTTGCCCGCTCCAGGATGAATCGAATATCTCGATTTATGTGCTTCATCAAGTATAAGGTTCCGTAGATCTCCATAAAGAGGTACCCAAATTCTTCCGGCATAACATCGGAGTCCAGTATCCCTAACCTCGAATCGAGAGACAAGTATGTTCAAATGTTCATGAGTTATATTCTCCTTCTTGAGAGCCTCATCTTGGGCTACTCTAATCTGACTGTTGAGATTCGAATGAATGGTGATGTTCAGAGCCCTAACACGAAGAGGTTCCATCCTCTCCTTTCGGCTTAAAGCGTCAGCTACAACATTGGCCTTGCCAGGATGATAGCGAAGTTCACAATCGTAGTCGTTCAGCGTCTCGATCCATCGACGCTGTCTCATATTCAGTTGCTTCTGGTCGAAGATGTGCTGGAGACTCTTGTGATCGGTGAAGATAGTGCTCTTAGTTCCATAAAGATAGTGTCTCCACAATTTGAGTGCAAAGACAACGGCTCCAAGTTCAAGATCGTGAGTAGTGTAGTTCCGCTCGTGAATCTTCAATTGGCGGGAGCCATAGGCAATAACTTTTGATCGTTGCATCAGTACACAACCAAAACCACTCTTCGAAGCATCGCAATAAACGACGAAGTCGTCACTGCCTTCAGGAAGAGATAGGATAGGTGCGGTGGTTAACTTCTTCTTCAAAATTTGGAATGCTAATTTGTGTGCGGGTTCCCAAATGAACTTCTTGCCCTTGTGAGTCAGCGCGGTCAAAGGACGCGCAATCAGAGAAAATCCTTCAATGAACCTTCAGTAGTAACCGGCGAGACCTAGGAATTGGCGAATGTGGGTCGGAGTAGTGGGAGTTTCCCAGTTGCTGATAGCTTCAATCTTGGTGGGATCAACTTGATACCCTGGTCGCTCACAACATGACCCAGAAACTGGACTTCCTTCAACCAAAATTCACACTTGGAGAATTTGGCGTAAAGCTACTCTTGTCTCAAGAGTTCAAGTACTAGTCGGAGGTGTTGCTCATGCTCTTCTTCGCTCTTAGAGTAGATGAGGATATCATCTATGAAGATGATAACAAACTTATCCAGGTACGGCTTGCAGACACGATTCATGAGATCCATGAATACGGCAGGTGCATTGGTCAAACCGAATGGCATTACGAGAAACTCATAATGACCATAACGAGTTCTGAATGCAGTTTTCATCACGTCACTTTCCTTCACCCTCAACTGGTGATAACCGGATCGCAAATCGATCTTTGAGTAAACGTTCGATCCTTGTAGTTGATCAAAAAGATCGTCAATTCTAGGAAGAGGATACCGATTCTTGATAGTCAATTTGTTGAGCTCACGGTAGTTGATACACATACGGAAGGATCCATCCTTCTTCTTCACAAACAGAACAGGTGCGCCCCAAGGCGAGAAACTTGGTTGGATAAATCCTCGATCAAGTAGTTCTTGTAGTTGGCTTTGTAATTCTTGCATCTCGGAAGGTGCGAGTCTATAAGGTGCGTGAGCTACAGGTGCAGCTCCTGGCACTAAATCAATCTGAAACTCTACTGCTCTTGGCAGCGGTAATCCAGGAAATTCTTTAGGGAAAACATCAGAAAATTCGTTCACAATTCGAACATCGTTCACGCTCTTCACCTCAGTTTCTACCGTTTTCACATGCCCTAGGACAGCAAGACGTCCCTTCTTCATAATCTTTTGCGCTTTCACGCAACTAATGAGGTTCAACTTCGAGGTACATCTATCTCCATAGATAACCAGTGGCTCGCCATCTCCTTGTGGTATACGAAGAGCTTTATCTCCACAGATAATATCGGCCCTTATCTTACTCAACCAATCCATACCGACGATCACGTCAAAACTTTCCAATTTGATGGGTATCAAATCAATTTCGAAATTTGCACCAGCTATGTTGATAATAGCTCCACGACTAATATGGTCAACCTTTTCAAGTTTTCCATTAGCGACCTCGACAAGCATACGCTCTTTTAACGGGACTAATGACCAATTAATCTTATCGCAAAAATGTCTACATACATAACTTCTATCCGCACCAGTATCAAACAAGACAGAAGCTAAAAGATTGTTGATAGTGAATATACCTGTCACCAAGTGTGCGTCCCTTGCATTAACATTGAAAGTTCTAGTGCGGGGTGGTCCGCCATCTTTTCGCTTATTTGGACACGCATTTCTGAAATGGCCCATCTGTCCGCATTCGTAACACTTCCTCGGCCCTGTGGGGTTCGGCTTCCCATTCAAAGTGGTGACCTTGCAGTCTTTTCCAACATGCCCAGTCCGTTGGCACTTCTCACAAACAACATTACAATATCCAGTATGGTGCTTGTAGCACCTCTTGCATTGTGGTAGGGTTCCTTTGTAGTTCGGGTTCGTGTTGGTGTTCGGATTGGGGTTTCCACCGTTGTTGTTTCCCCTGAAACCCTCATGTCGTTTCGCCGGGTTTTGATCATAGTTCCTTCCCCTGTTTTTGTTGTTGTTGTGGTTATCCCATTTGCGCTTCTCACTAGTACCCGCTTCAGACTTAGTTTTCTCCGGTTCATCAATGGTTATTTGATTCATTAAAGTATGCGCCATGCGCATCGTTTTGGGAACATTCAGTGGCTTGGACGAGGTGACATTACCCTTGATGGACTTAGGGAGTCCCCAAAAGTATCTCTCCATACGCTTGAATTCTGGGGTGACCATTGTCGGACACATCAGGGCTAACTCCAAAAATCTCCTGTTATAACCATCAAGGTCGTTCCCAACGACCTTTAACTGCATGAATTCCATTTCCATCTTTTGTATCTCGGTTCTCGGACAATACTCCTCAATCATGGCACATTTAAATTCTTCCCATGGCGTAGCATACGCCTCACCAATGCCTTGTGCCTGTGCCATTGTGTTCCACCACGTGAGCGCGCTGTCAGATAGCGTGCAAGAAGCAAATTTGGTTTTGCTGTCCTCTGAACAGTTGCTAACTCGGAATACTGATTCAAGTTTCTCGAACCATCTGGTGAGACCAACTGGTCCCTCAGTGCCGCTGAAGTTATGTGGTTTACAGCTCTGGAATTCCTTGTAAGTACACCCATTTCGAACGGGTTGAATAACCGGTGGTGGTGGCGGTTGCGGTGGAGCTTGGAGTTGCATTTCTGCAATGGCTGCGGCTACACGTTCTTGGATCATCTCTTCAATTTGAGCAGCAGTAGGTGTGGATCGACCGTTAGCCATGGTGTTCTAAACAAAAATTTTGACTCAAGTCAAAATCCAGTATGCAAATAGTAATAATACAGTATATGGTAACCAACATGGAATCAAAACATTACATGTTATTAAATAACGCATCTAGGTACAAATACCACATAATCATCGTACAGTAATGTAAATAGAACATCGTGCAAGAATTAAATAACGCAAAGTTCCATTAATAATAATAAGTTTCATACATCTGAATAAGTCCGTACAATACATAAGTGAAACATAAAACTACAACTAGATTACATAATGAAATCTAAATACAAAAGCCCTACGGTGAAGGTGGGTGAAGGATGTCCATAACATGGGCCATCTGGTCCTCTAGCTCAGCAACTCGAGCTCGGAGGATCTCCACCTCCCTTGTCAATTCCTCGACAGTGGGAGATGGTGGGGCAGGCGGTGCTGGCGATGCTGGTGGTGCGGGTGGTGCCGGTGGTGCAGACATTACATAACGGGGTGCAGATGTTCCGGCTCCAGAAATAGTCAGTACGTAACAGGGTGCCTTACACACTTGTGGGTCGGCAGGGTACGGCACAAGCCGCTTACGAGCAGTAATCCTACGACGCCGACCAAATGCGTCAGTGAAAGCACAACCTCCATTCACCCCTGGAATGACAGTGCCATCAAAACGGTACCGCTTCTTCGGCGGGGTAGAGGGTGCCTGTATAGGTATATCAGCAGGGTCCTCATCATCACTGGATTCGTCTGAGGAGGTGTCGTCGGATGAAGCATCAGTGGATGACGGGTCGTCCGAATCATGTGGTGGCTGTACGGGTGGCTGAACTGGCCGTCCTTGAGCGGCCATCATCTGTTGGTAACGAGCGGGTCCGATCGGAATGAGACGTCCATCAGGGGCTTGTCGGCACCAATGGCGATACCGGTTACGGAAAGGACCTTCCCCGAACTCCGCAGGAATCACAATCTCACCGGAGCGGGGCTGTGATCCTGAGGGCCCGGGGGCAGATGGAGCTGGAATCTCTGAAGGGTCCTGGGCTCCGCTAAAAGTAACCACTGGGGCAGGCACCTGGCTGCTAGTCCCGGAAGATGAAGCGCCGGGGTCACTCGTGGGTAGCGGGATCGGTGTGTCGGCAGCAGCAGCAGGTGGGGTGGCTGACGAGTCTGAACTGCCCAAAATGATAGCAGGTGGAGTATCCGACATCTGAACAAGGAAAAATAAATTTTTCCATGTCAGTAAGTCATAAAGCAAGCACGTATTAAGCCAACAGTCTAAATCATGTATAACAGTAAGTAGCATGACAATAACGACAAGTATCATGCAATCGAAAGCATATAATAGCATGCAGTAGTGAAATCATGTAGTAGTATACGGCATATAGCAGTAAAAGTAAGCAGCAGCATGCAGTAAGTTCAGCGGAAACAAGTAAACTGGCAAGTTGTAGATTAGTCCTATTAGTGAATCCTACTCGGGTCGGTCTTAGACTCACTAATGCAACCTAATTCCCTAAAACCAATGCTCTGATACCAAATGTGATGCCCCGTACAAAACCATCGTGTACGAATCATCAACAACAGGATCATTACAAGGTTAAGTACTACATGCTGTAATAAAAGAAGTTGCATTCACGATAAAAAGATGACGTCATAACCGACGTCAATTGTTTTACACCAACAGTATGCTTCTACGAATAGCAAGCATGAATAAATGTATGTGACCCTTAGGTCGTTACAAAACATAGTTTCAAATGTATTAAGGTTTGAATGCAAGATAAACAGTTCATGCGGTGATAACACTAGAGCAGCGGGTGTCTACGGTAAGACTAGCAAGACAGCGGAAGCAAATAACCTTAAGCACCTGAGAAAAACATGCTTAAAAATGTCAACACAAAGGTTGGTGAGCTATAGTTTAAGTATAACAGTAATGTAAGGTAGGCCACGAGATTTCAGTGCTACAAAGAGCGTTTCAAAACAGTATGATAAAGTATATGTTAACCGTGGGCACTTGGTAATTAACATAACATTTATACCCCCTGAAAGTACACTTGGCAAGTGCGTATGTTTACGAAGTATTAAACACTCGTTAAATGCTAGCGCGACTAGCCCGAGTGGGGATGTCAAACCCTATGGATCCATATCTAAGATTCGCGTTCACCGGTTCAAAAACCAATGACTAAACGTTACCGAGCTAAAGGGAATGTTTATGCCGTTGTATAACCCACACATATATAAAGTTTAAGTACTCGTGCCTAGTATGTAAAATATAAAATCCGCATGTATTCTCAGTTCCCAAAATAAGTTAAAGTAAAAAGGGAATGCTATAACTCACAATGATAAAGTAGCGGTAAGTATGACTCGGAAAGTAAGCAAGTAATGAAGGTTGTCCAACGGGTCCTCAAGCTAAGTCAAATAGTACTAAGTCAGTAAATTGTCCAAATAGGTTTAAAAGTATGTAAATAAGGTCTTAAGGGTCATCATCATTCATCTTTATACAAAAGGTGTAAAGTAAGTTTCGTCCATGAAAGGAGTTTAAAACAAAGGCTGAGTTCGGTCAGTCACCACGGCCTCTACACCTACTGAAATAAGGTGAGACCAGTGGCCATGGATCCGTATATGAGTCCTTTAGTTGTGGTAAGAATTACAGAAGCAAAATCGTCTTAGTTTGACCGTGGCGACGGTCTAAGTGCGAGTAGGTCAGAATTTTCAGCACAACGTTAAATGGACATAGTGACGATCGGAGGGCCATAAATCCTAAACCATTACTCGGATTAAGATGAGTCCTATATGAAAAGTTATCTACTCTAATAGAGCTATCTGAAAATTATAATTACAGTAGCCTAGATCGTACGGGTCAGACACAGTAACAGTAAAACAGTAGGGTCAGTAGGTTCCGGTGGTTCTTGGTGCTCGATGCTTATCATGGTTCTCATCCTTGATGCATATAGCTTCAAGTGTACAACTCGTTGATGTGTTTGCATCATTTTCACCAAGGTTTGACCATCATAACCCTAGTGTAAGTCTAAGACATGAAGCACAACTCACTTAAGTGTTGCAAGTGTTTTGATGAACCAAAGTTACATCAAAGTCTTAGATCTAACACATACATGAACTTTAAAACTAATAATAAGTTACAAACTTGAAAGTAAACTTATGAAATCAAGATCTTGAGTTGTAGAACATAGTTCTTAGTTTGAACTTGAAGATCCAAGACTCAAAAGTCTAGATCTAACATAAGTGTATAAAGTTATAATTAAAGAAGCTTACTTACATGTTCTTGAACTTTTAAAGTTAACTTTAGTTCAAGATTAATGAGATCAAAGTTAACTAGTAACATTTGACCAATATTAACCAACAAAAAAAAATGAATTTAAAGTGCATAATATGAAGTAATAAACTAAGTAAACAAGTAAATAATTCATGGTGGTTCATACTTTAAAGATTCAAACCAAAGTTTGATCTTTAAGAAAGTAAACTCTAAAGTTTACTAACATGAATTACAAGTATGCTTTACAACCATGAACTTACAATCTTTGAAACAACATATGTAGAACATAAACTAGTAAGTTTAGTTCTTGTGTGTTCTTGTAATTACAAGATAAAATGAAGAATGAAACTAAAGAGTTTGATTCTTGTAACTAGTAAAGAAAATAACAACAACAAAGTTCATGTAACTAAGTAACAACAACAACTAACAAGTATCAAGTAATTATACAACATCAAAGAACAAAGATGATGATGATATAGGGGTGTTGGGCCACAGTTTTTACAAAAGAAAAGGAAGATGAAGTGAGCTTGTTACTTACAAGACTTGAGAGAAAAAGAGAGAAAATAATGAAAGCAAGTAAGTGTGTTTTGGAATGAGAGAATTATGAGTAAGAAGTAATGCACAAAATGAAACAAAAACACCTCCCTTGTACCCTTCAAGTTGACGGTTTGGGAGGGATCAAGAGGAAGGGTTTTGTACACTAGTTACTTGCATGTAAAGCTTTACAAAGTTGGTTAATGGAGGTGTTTACATGGGAAGGATGTATAACCAAACTAGTAACTAGATTCTATACAAGTTAAGCCATCAAGTTTAGTTTCAAATAATACTTACATGTGAGAATGGGCTAAATAGTCCAACTAAGAAGTAGGGTGGGCTTATAAGCCCATGTTCAATCATAAAGCCCAAGTATGTATTAATTAACAAATTAATCCAAGTAAAAGTCCATTAACACTAATAAAGTCCCAAGTAATTAACTAATAACTTTAGTTAATTAAAATGATTAATAATATCAATCATGAAAGTAAATAATATTCTAAAAATATTATTCGTGAAAGTTTCGTGTGTCACAAAGACGTTTCGGGCAATTAAAGTCAAGTACGGGCAATCATGGCAACATGTAAATGTAATAACATACATTCGATAAATCAAAAGTATTAATAATAACAATTATTAATAAATAAACGACTTTTTCAGGGTACGATTTCCATAGGAACTGTAGTGACCCGAACTTTTCCATGTTTATATATATTAATTGAGATTGATATTTACATGATTAAATGTTTCCAACATGTTAAGCAATCAAACTTGTTAAGACTTGATTAATTGAAATATGTTTCATATAGACAATTGACCACCCAAGTTGACCGGTGATTCACGAACGTTAAAACTTGTAAAAACTATATGATGACATATATATGGGATATATAAATATAGTTAACATGATACTATGATAAGTAAACATATCATTAAGTATATTAACAATGAACTAGATATGTAAAAACAAGACTACTAACTTAATGATTTTTAAACGAGACATATATGTAACGATTATCGTTGTAAAGACATTTAATGTATATATATATATCATATTAAGAGATATTCATACATGATAATATCATGATAATATAATAATTTAAAATCTCATTTGATATTATAAACATTGGGTTAACAACATTTAACAAGATCGTTAACCTAAAGGTTTCAAAACAACACTTACATGTAACGACTAACGATGACTTAACGACTCAGTTAAAATGTATATACATGTAGTGTTTAAATATGTATTTATACACTTTTGAAAGACTTCAATACACTTATCAAAATACTTCTACTTAACAAAAATGCTTACAATTACATCCTCGTTCAGTTTCATCAACAATTCTACTCGTATGCACCCGTATTCGTACTCGTACAATACACAGCTTTTAGATGTATGTACTATTAGTATATACACTCCAATGATCAGCTCTTAACAGCCCATCTGAGTCACCTAACACATGTGGGAACCATAATTTGGCAACTAGCATGAAATATCTCATAAAATTACAAAAATATGAGTAATCATTCATGACTTATTTACATGAAAACAAAATTACATATCCTTTATATCTAATCCATACACCAACGACCAAAAACACCTACAAATACTTTCATTCTTCAATTTTCTTCATCTAATTGATCTCTCTCAAGTTCTATCTTCAAGTTCTAAGTGTTCTTCATATATTCTACAAGTTCTAGTTACATAAAATCAAGAATACTTTCAAGTTTGCTAGCTCACTTCCAATCTTGTAAGGTGATCATCCAACCTCAAGAAATCTTTGTTTCTTACAGTAGGTTATCATTCTAATACAAGGTAATAATCATATTCAAACTTTGGTTCAATTTCTATAACTATAACAATCTTATTTCAAGTGATGATCTTACTTGAACTTGTTTTCGTGTCATGATTTTGCTTCAAGAGCTTCGAGCCATCCAAGGATCCGTTGAAGCTAGATCCATTTTTTCTCTTTTCCAGTAGGTTTATCCAAGGAACTTAAGGTAGTAATGATGTTCATAACATCATTTGATTCATACATATAAAGCTATCTTATTCGAAGGTTTAAACTTGTAATCACTAGAACATAGTTTAGTTAATTCTAAACTTGTTCGCAAACAAAAGTTAATCCTTCTAACTTGACTTTTAAAATCAACTAAACACATGTTCTATATCTATATGATATGCTAACTTAATGATTTAAAACCTGGAAACACGAAAAACACCGTAAAACCGGATTTACGCCGTCGTAGTAACACCGCGGGCTGTTTTGGGTTAGTTAATTAAAAACTATGATAAACTTTGATTTAAAAGTTGTTATTTTGAGAAAATGATTTTTATTATGAACATGAAACTATATCCAAAAATTATGGTTAAACTCAAAGTGGAAGTATGTTTTCTAAAATGGTCATCTAGACGTCGTTCTTTCGACTGAAATGACTACCTTTACAAAAACGACTTGTAACTTATTTTTCCGACTATAAACCTATACTTTTTCTGTTTAGATTCATAAAATAGAGTTCAATATGAAACCATAGCAATTTGATTCACTCAAAACGGATTTAAAATGAAGAAGTTATGGGTAAAACAAGATTGGATAATTTTTCTCATTTTAGCTACGTGAAAATTGGTAACAAATCTATTCCAACCATAACTTAATCAACTTGTATTGTATATTATGTAATCTTGAGATACCATAGACACGTATACAATATTTCGACCTATCATGTCGACACATCTATATATATTTCGGAACAACCATAGACACTCTATATGTGAATGTTGGAGTTAGCTATACAGGGTTGAGGTTGATTCCAAAATATATATAGTTTGAGTTGTGATCAATACTGAGATACGTATACACTGGGTCGTGGATTGATTCAAGATAATATTTATCGATTTATTTCTGTACATCTAACTGTGGACAACTAGTTGTAGGTTACTAACGAGGACAGCTGACTTAATAAACTTAAAACATCAAAATATATTAAAAGTGTTGTAAATATATTTTGAACATACTTTGATATATATGTATATATTGTTATAGGTTCGTGAATCAACCAGTGGCCAAGTCTTACTTCCCGACGAAGTAAAAATCTGTGTAAGTGAGTTATAGTCCCACTTTTAAAATCTAATATTTTTGGGATGAGAATACATGCAGGTTTTATAAATGATTTACAAAATAGACACAAGTACGTGAAACTACATTCTATGGTTGAATTATCGAAATCGAATATGCCCCTTTTTATTAAGTCTGGTAATCTAAGAATTAGGGAACAGACACCCTAATTGACGCGAATCCTAAAGATAGATCTATTGGGCCTAACAAACCCCATCCAAAGTAACGGATGCTTTAGTACTTTGAAATTTATATCATATCCGAAGGGTGTCCCGGAATGATGGGGATATTCTTATATATGCATCTTGTTAATGTCGGTTACCAGGTGTTCACCATATGAATGATTTTGATCTCTATGTATGGGATGTGTATTGAAATATGAAGTCTTGTGGTCTATTATTATGATTTGATATATATAGGTTAAACCTATAACTCACCAACATTTTTTGTTGACGTTTTAAGCATGTTTATTCTCAGGTGATTATTAAGAGCTTCCGCTGTTGCATACTTAAATAAGGACGAGATTTGGAGTCCATGCTTGTATGATATTGTGTAAAAACTGCATTCAAGAAACTTATTTTGTTGTAACATATTTGTATTGTAAACCATTATGTAATGGTCGTGTGTAAACAGGATATTTTAGATTATCATTATTTGATAATCTACGTAAAGCTTTTTAAACCTTTATTGATGAAATAAAGGTTATGGTTTGTTTTAAAATGAATGCAGTCTTTGAAAAACGTCTCATATAGAGGTCAAAACCTCGCAACGAAATCAATTAATATGGAACTGATGTCGTGCGAGGTGTACGTGAAATACTATATATTTTTGATACGAAAAGCGATACAGATTACACAAGTTTTAATTATTTATTTACAGATGGGATATACCTAAACCTTGCTACAACACTATAGGCAGTGTACCTAATCGTAGAGTAGTGTTGTTTTTAGTAAGTCCGGTTCGTTTCACAGGGAGCTGGCTTATTTCACACTATATTTTAAACAATTATATTCGTACAAAATATATTATATTAATAATATATAAAAGGGGGTTTACCGTTTAATGATCGGTTTGTTGATTTTATATTTTAAGCGAAGCGTAAAGTAAATGACGATATTTAAATAACAATAAAATAAATAACAATAATTAAAATGACAATAAATAAAAGTACGAGGAAATATGAAATAAAATATATTATGCTTATTTAAACTTCCGTAACCATGATGGTTGACGTGTTGATTTTAGTTTTATGCCCATGGGTTAATTATCCTTTGTCCTGGATTATTTAATATGTCCGTCTGGTTTTTGTCCATAACAGTCCATCAGTCATAAATATAAAGTGCGAGTGTCCTCGTCAAATTATCCTTATACCCGAAGTCAAATATTCCAACTAATTGGGGACTTAAACTGTAACAAGGTTTTAATACTTTGTTTAATAATTACACCAGGATATCAACAGCGTGTAACCCAAGGTTTTAATACTTTGTTATCAATTATGCCAAGTGTTCTTGTACATAATTTCACCCCTGTTTTAATAATTCCATAGACTATTAATCCATTCCCGTATCCGGTTAAATGAACGATTATTCGTACATATAAATATCCCGCCCATCGTGTCCGATCGAGTGTATATGGTTATTTATAGGTACGTCCAATTGTAAATCTTTATATTAAAATTAACAAACTATCATTTAGCTAAACAAATATAAAGCCCATTAATAGCCCATAGTCTAATTTCCACAAGTGTCGTTCTTTTGTCCAAACCCCAATTATGGTACAAAGCCCAATTACCCCGTCT
Organism: Rutidosis leptorrhynchoides; assembly: GCF_046630445.1. NCBI lineage: Eukaryota > Viridiplantae > Streptophyta > Magnoliopsida > Asterales > Asteraceae > Rutidosis > Rutidosis leptorrhynchoides. The sequence continues at coordinate 82,996,229 of NC_092334.1, forward strand.
TTAATATTTAGTCCAACATCATGATTACTTTGGCTCAAATAAGCATAATAATAACTTAAGTACGAGACATTAATTTAAAAAAGGAGAACATAGCTTACATTGATTATTTATCGCGTAGTGGTACACGGACAGAGCTCCGACTTTAAAACTCGTAAAATAACCTTTACATAACCCGAACTAATCTAATATAAAACTACCCTATACTATATATATTATATATATATATATTTATTTATTTATTACAGAGTATTATTATTATTATTTATATTTTTATATATAAAACTCGGCAGAATGCATGGCCTTTTATAGGCGTTTTGATTTCTGACAGCTCCGCGAGTCGTGGAGTTTTTGGCCTTCAAACTCCGCGAGTCGCGGAGTTTGAAAATCCAGCTCACAAACTTTTGGCTCCTAGCTTGTCGACATAATAAATATATAAATATAAAATATAAATAATTAATATAATTATTTATATATTATATTATATTCTTGTGCATAACTGACTTGTAATTTTTGGTCCGTTGCATCGGGCGTTGATAGTTGACTCATGTCCCGGTTCCGAATTTTCGAACGTCCTTGCATACAATTTAATATCTTGTACTTTGCGTTCCGCAACTTGTACTTTTGTCATTTTTAGACGTTTCTTATCAATAAATTGAACCACTTGGATTGTATCTTGTACATTTGAGCTTTTTGGTCATTTGTGTCTTCAAATCGTCGTTTTCGCCTTTTGTCTTCGCACTTATTTAATATAAACGATTACAACTTAAAATAGGACAATTAAAACTAAATAATTTACATGTTGGGAGGATATTGCTACTAAATATATGTTCATTTGGAGCACTATCAAATATCCCCACACTTGAACGTTGCTTGTCCTCAAGCAATACAGAACTTGAAATATAATACATCACACGAATCACTTCTTTATTCTTCACACTTTATACATTAGTGATTTTGAGATGGCGGTATGAACAATGGTAGTAACGATAGAACCATGGTTAAAGGTGGGTGTGTCATCCACAATTGCCTCGGGTTTAGGTCAACGACACTTGCAATCAAATAGCCGATTTACTTTCGGTTTCTAAAGCAAAGTGCACATTTGAAAGGCGGTTTACAGTCCCACATGACTATGAAAATTTAGATCCGTTAGGAAATTGGATCTTTATGAAAACATTTGATCTTTTGAAAATTCAAGCTAGATTTTACCCTAGACAAGTTTTCCGGAATAACCCTTCACCGGTGTTTGTAAAATATTTTCGTGGGTTTTGTGGGTTTCAGATTTGAAAATTTTAGCTCAAAACTTATGATTTTGTGTCACCCGCTTGCTAACCTTGTATTAGGAAAGCAACACGTCCAGTTTACTTGTCCCGTATATTACCTTTCGGCAAACTACCATCCAGTTGTAAAGGAAAGCGTTGAACAAGCAACTGTTAAGGCAATGTCTAATGACATGCTTTTGATTATGGTCTACAAACGTGTCGGATGCTAGTACTATCCTTTGTAGGAGCAATAGTAAAGCTCACCCTATAGTTTTTCGGTCTGGCACAAGGTCCTGTCTCCGACCATGCTATGCAACCACCGTTCTTACAGTTGATATCCGATTTGGTTCAGGTGACCTAATGAATTCCAGGTGAATTCCTAGGATTTTACGTTCAATGGTAATGAACGCATTGAAAATGGTTTTTCAGAAAACAAATCGGTTTATAATTTTGATCAAAATATTTTCTCGTTCAAGCTCGAGTTTAGATATCATCGAATTCCATGAGTTTGTAATTCTCAATCTTTAAGGTCAATCTCAAGGATTGAGTAATATCAGTCTTAAAAGCTGATTTTTAATCTTTAAGGAGATTATCCTTTCTGGGGATCTGATTCATTAGTCTTATCAAGCTAATTTGCACGGTGCCCTCCCCATTTTACGAGACAGATCCTCTCATGGTTAGGATAAGTCTGACCACTTGGCGACCCTGTTTTATGCTGAGGTCCGTGGATTTCCTGCTGATTTTAGTGTTGACTTTTCTAGATTTTTTGTCAACCTACAGCCGGTCTGGACGACAACTTCTTGACCTAAATCAAGAAGCGCGTTTCTTTTTCGGAAGACTTTACTTCCTTTAAATGATGGAATTGATTCATCGTGTAGATCCATCTTTCATTACAGTAAATCGGGTAAAATAGTTAATTTAGTCCAAAACAAAAGCACCCGCAATAAACTTTACAGAAACATGTGATAGCTAGTTTTTAATTGAATAACTTGGTACATTCTCCCCACACTTAGTTTCTTTCTTTGCCTTTTTATTCTCCTTTATTCCATTTTAAATGAATTCAAGCGTTTTAGGGTGTTTCTCAATTTATGTCCTTTCCGAGGTAACGATAATTTCGGTATTAACACCTAGTTTTCAGCGTTCATAAATATATATAAACATGATTTTAAATTCATTTAGTTGAAAATTTTTCAAATTTTCATAAAATTTGGCAAATAAATCAAGTATAAACCCGAGAGAATTTATAACTCTTCCCCACACTTGAGATCATGCAATGCCCTCATTTGCATGAAATCAGACTCTAATTATAAATTCATGAGGGTGATTAGTGTAGAAAAATGATTGAAAATACCCAGTTTGTAATTACAAAGCTCGTCGAATGATAGATGGCGCGCCTCATCGTTCATTCCTTCTTGTTTTATCACACATGTTTTTTTTTCTTTCAAAAACAGCTGCTTTTCTGAACTGTTTACTAATATTTGAAAAAGCGTCTTTTACCCTAATCATGCATTTTTATTAACGAGTTACGCACTAACCCGAACCCCTAATTTAACATTAAGTGGGGTTAGACTTCCCCACACTTAGCTGACGACATGTGAAGTCGGTAGAATGAGTTCCACGAATTAGAGTAGTGAGCCGGTTATTTACATTTCGGGTGGTGTATAATATATCAATGGGTTTAAAGTTTAGACTCACCAGATCGTCACTACTTAATTCTTTTTTAAGTGTAGCTTTTAGTAAATGGATATGTCTCTTTTCTGATTCTTGGTCAAATGGATCGATATACACCGACATACTTATTTCTATAGGGTGGACAATTCCTAATATTTCCTTCCTTTTATTCTCAGGATCAAAGTTTTCACCTCTATTACCCAATTAGGTGAAATTCGAGGTGTCATTATCTATTACAGCTCGTAGTTCATTTTCGGTGGATGACTCGTCTATTGAGAATATTGGGTTGGAAGGTTGTGGAATGGTGAAGTTCGGTTTGGCCTCGGGGGTAAAATTTTCAACGTTATCGTATTCCCAAGAGTACCAATTTGTCACCCTTACTTTTTCTTTATCCATTGATGGATCGATGATTTCGTCGGTAGAGGCTAATGTGTCGATATGTTGTGAAATTGTTAAGACTGAATAAAAAGTATCATCGGGATAATTGGTGATTTCGGAGCTCTCGAATTCATCAAAATTCGATGATATGAGATTTTCTTGCACAATACTCCTCAGATCAACAGATGTGTAGTCTGATAGAGTTTCAGCTTGCCGGTTTACAAACTCTCTCATTTGTTCATTTTGAGCATTGAGTTCTTCGAGTTTGATTTTCATATTATCTAATAAATTTTCAGACACGTAATTTTACTCGTCTACTGGTTGTTGAGTTTGGAAATATTCTTGGGAATAATCCCAATTTGAATTGTATTCTTCATAATCATTCCATTCAGGTTCCGTGGGTGCGTAATTTTCCATAGGAACGTAATAATAACATTCCCATGTTGAGTGATAATCTCCACAGATTTCACAACCAGTTATTGTTTCGTCATTCGTGATCCAAGATTAACCGAACGAATTGTCATCAACACTCGTTTGAGTGTATTGATTTAATTGATTTTGGATATCAAAAAGAGTTTCCATAGCCTTGTTTTCAAAATTTTCCATTTTATTGCGATGGCCAAATTTAGCTACAATGTGGTGCATTTACTATATATCCTATTAGTTATAAAATAGAAAAACTTATATAAGTTGTCCAATTAATAGACTTTTCTGCTTTTGCCCACGTTTCGAATAGCCAAAAGATGCAGCAGGGAGCCAGAATCCTTTAAATCGGAAGCTCACAACTCAGCCACTAACAAATCCTACTATTACTACGAAGCAGAAAATTGTCAACGTCCATTAATTTAACCACTTAAATAATTTTTCTTTCCGTTTGAGATAGTAGATAAGAAATAGAGAAAATTTCTAAGTCCTAAAAACTAAAGCGTCGAGAAATAAGAAAGAAAAAGAATGCGCGTCGAAAAATGTCGAAAAATAAAAATAAGAAAGTAGCGAGTCGTGACTTAAAAGGCACTAAAATTTTAAAATCGTCGCAAAATTCTAAAGCACCTAAATTTTAGTCTAAAGAAATAGCACTTAAGGGATTTTACGGCAAAGCCTAAGAATCTATACATATAAAATAACTACGGAAAAACTAATTTTAAAACTAATTGCGAACGAAAAATATATAAAATATTACGATTACACTAAATAAAAGGATACAAATTATAAAAAGTGATAAAATTACTTATTTTTATAAAAAATATTATTTTTATATTTTTATTTTTATATTTTATAAAAGTATTAATTTTTTATATATTAAAACTAAATATAATTAATTATAACTAATTAATTTAAAAAATTAAACTAAATAATAATAATAATAAAGTAATTAGGGTTAAATAATAATAATAATTAATAATACCCCGTAATTAATGCGAAATAGGGTTTCTGGTCAGGCTGGTCAGGGCGGCTCCGCAAGTCGTGGAGTTTTAAGCCTGCAAACTCCGCGAGTCGTGGAGTTTGAAAAAAACGTTTTTTTTTTAATTTTATATTGTTTTTCTAAAAATATATAAAAATATATTTATACAAAAATAAATTAAAAATATAGCGTTTCGCCGAGTTCCCCGGCAGCGGCGCCAAAAACTTGATGTCGTGCGAGGTGTACGTGAAATACTATATATTTTTGATACGAAAAGCGATATAGATTACACAAGTTTTAATTATTTATTTACAGATGGGATATACCTAAACCTTGCTACAACACTATAGGCAGTGTACCTAATCGTAGAGTAGTGTAGTTTTTAGTAAGTCCGGTTCGTTCCACAGGGAGCTGGCTTATTTCACACTATATTTTAAACAATTATATTCGTACAAAATATATTATATTAATATTAATAATATATAAAAGGGGGTTTACCGTTTAATGATCGGTTTGTCGATTTTATATTTTAAGCGAAGCGTAAAGTAAATGACGATATTTAAATAACAATAATTAAAATAACAATAAATAAAAGTACGAGGAAATATGAAATAAAATATATTATGCTTATTTAAACTTCCGTAACCATGATGGTTGACGTGTTGATTTTGGTTTTATGCCCATGGGTTAATGATAATGCTAAAAACGAACATATATTTCATAGCATTATTCCTCAAGAAAGACAAGCTTTTAGTTGCAATTGTTCTATTTACAAGTGATATTCGTTTAAATAATAAAAGGTGAAGACAAAAGACAGATTCGACAAATTGAAGACAAAAAGGTCCAAAGAGCTAAAAAGTACAAGATACAACTAAAAAGGTTCAAAATATTGATGAGGAACGTCTCAAAATGACAAGAGTACAAGTTGCGGAACACAAAGTACGCGATTTAAAATAATACGCGAGGACGTCCGAAAATCCGGAACCGGGACCTGAGCCAAGAAGAAACGCCCGACGCAACGGACCAAAAATATCTAGTCTACTATGCACAAGAATATAATATAATATATATATAATTATATATAATTATATATTATATATATTATTATTATTATATTACGTCGACAAAGAAGAAAACAAAAGCAGTTGGCTGAATCCAGGGTGGCCATGCGACTCGCATGGCCAGAGGCACAAAACCATGCGAGTCGCATGGTGTGAGATTGCTGGTCAGGTCCTATATAAAGCCAGTTTTGTGCCGAGTTATGATCATCCTTTTTCTCTTCCTCTTCAACGTAAATATATTTATATTTATAATTTATATTTTAATTTTAATTATAATTCTAATAATAAGGGTATGTTAGCGAATGTTGTAAGGGTGTAAGTCGAAATTCTGTCCGTGTAACGCTACGCTATTTTTAATCATTGTAAGTCATGTTCAACCTTTTTATATTAATGTCTCGTAGCTAAGTTATTATTATGCTTGTTTAAAACGAAGTAATCATGATGTTAGGCTAATTATTAAAATTGGGTAATTGGGCTTTGTACCATAATTGGGGTTTGGACAAAAGAACGACACTTGTGGAAACTAGACTATGGGCTATTAATGGGCTTTATATTTGTTTAACTAAATGAAAGTTTGTTAATGTTAATATAAAGATTTACAATTGGGCGTCCCTATAAATTACCATATACACTCGATCGGACACGATGGGCGGGGTATTTATATGTACGAGTAATCGTTCATTTAACCGGACACGGGAATGGATTAATAGCCACTAGAATAATTAAAACAGGGGTGAAATTACATTCAAGGGTAATTGGTGTAATTGTTAACAAAGTAGTAAAACCTTGGTTTACACGCAGTCGATAACCTGGTGTATTCATTAAACAAAGTATTAAAACCTTGTTACAATTCGAATCCCCAATTAGTTGGAATATTTATCTTCGGGTATAATAATAATTTGACAAGGACACTTGCAATTTATATTTATGACTGATGGACTGTTATGGACAAAAACCAGACGGACATATTGAATAATCCAGGACAAAGGACAATTAACCCATGGGCATAAAACTAAAATCAACACGTCAAACATCATGATTACGGAAGTTTAAATAAGCATAATTCTTTTATTTCATATTTAATTTCCTTTATTTTATATTTAATTGCACTTCTAATTATCGCACTTTTATTTCTTTTATTTTATCGCACTTTTAATTATCGTATTCTTTAATTATCGCAATTTAATTTTATCGCATTTTTATTATTCGCAATTTCATTATCGTTATTTACTTTACGCTTTAATTTAAAGTCTTGTATTTATTTTATATTTTACATTAGGTTTTAACTGCGACTAAAGTTTTAAAATCGACAAACCGGTCATTAAACGGTAAAAACCCCCCTTTATAATAATAATATTACCTATATATATATTTGTATTTTTATAAAAGTTAACTAATATAGCGTTGAGCTTTGTTTAAAGATTTCCCTGTGGAACGAACCGGACTTACTAAAAACTACACTACTGTACGATTAGGTACACTGCCTATAAGTGTTGTAGCAAGGTTTAAGTATATCCATTCTATAAATAAATAAATATCTTGTGTAAAATTGTATCGTATTTAATAGTTTTTCCTAGTAAAATAATAACTATTTTATATACACCTCGTTCGACATCAAGTATTTTTGGCGCCGCTGCCGGGGAAATTCGCCGAAGCGAAACGTCATATTTTTAATTTTTAAGTTATAATTAGTTTTTGTAAAATTTATATTTTTGTTTAAAAAAAAAAAAAAAAAAAAAGCTTTTAAAATCGAAAAAAAAAAAGTATTTTAAATATATTTTTTTTTTAAAAGTTTTTCTTTTATTTTTACAAAATTATAAAGTATTTTAAGTTTATTTTTAGTTTTAAAAAATTAAGTTTTATTTTAATTATATATATATATTTATATTTTAAATATAAAACAGAAAAAAAGAAAATAAATATTAAATATACGTGACCTGTCAAATTGAACCTGTCAATTGAACCGGTCCAGTTCAGTCATGCGACTCGCATGACCCCCCGGCTTAAATCATGCGACTCGCATGAGGGGTCTGACAGGGCCACATCCAACCCTAATTTCGCATTTATTACGGAGTATATTATATTATTATTATAACTAAACCCTAATTCTATTATTATTATTATAATTAAGTTTAATTTATTTAGTTATTTTTACTTTTATTTAGTTTTATTATTTATTTACTTAATACTTTTATTATAAAATATGAAAATAATATTTTTATAAAATCTAATATTTTTATAACTTTTTATAACTTTTAATATTTTGTCCCTTTTTAATCGTTGTAGCGTAATATTTGTATTTTTAGCTCATATTTAATTTTAAACTTAGTTTTTGCTATAGTCATTTTTACTCCTAGATTTTTAGGCTTTGCCGTAGAATTCCTTAAGTGCTTTTTCTTTAGACTAAGATTTAGGTGCTTTAGAATTTTGCGACGCTTTTTTAAGTTTTAGTTTCTTTTTAAGTTATTTCCATTTGGAATTTAGTTTTTCCTTGTAAGCTTTAATATTTTTAGACCTTTTACTATGTATCAATTATCATTCCAATTAGTAATTTCAATTTGCGATTATAATTTTAAGTTAGTTGTAGTAATAAGGTTAAATTAGTTAAGTATTTTTAAGTTGTTATAAGTTTCTTTTATTTTTCCGTCACCTTTTATTTTTCAACCATTTTTTCTTTTTCGACCTTTTTCGACGAACTCTTTTTCTTTCTTAATTCTCGCCATTCTAGTTTTTAGGACTTAGAATTTTATTCTACTTCTTATCTAAATTTCTTAAAATTACGAAAATTTATTTTAAGTGGTTAAATTGATAGACATCAAAATTTTCTGGTTCGTAGTAATAGTTGGATTTGTACGTGGACCGGGTTATTGGAGCCAAACAGTCCTCAATTATATTGAGACCAAACGAATCCTGCCCCTCTGCTGCATCTTTTGGCTATTCGAAACGTGGGCAAAATCAGAAAAGTCTATTAATTGGATAACTTATTATAATTTTTCTTTCCTTTTAAAAACTAATAGGATATTCAGTGAATGCACCGAGCAAGACGTTCATCACCTTTTGTACGTTCACCACCTGTAACTCGATCAAGACATCGTTTAACAAATATAACCGCCGTTGATTTTTCTTTAGAATCGTCATCCAGTCGACCAAGTACTTCAGTTCAAATTTCCGATAATCCAGTTTTTAAAACAAACCTCACAATTGAGAATCCAGAAAATATTCAGGAACGGTTCATAGATCCTGAACCATTAAACTTTCCTCCGGAACCACCAATCATTCAAACAGAGATTGTTGAGGAACGAACTATTAAATCAGAATCATCTAGTGATACCGATTCAACAAATTCAATTATGGAGAATCTGGAACCTTTAAGTATGGAAGACCGAATGAGAGCTAAACGCACTGGCCAAGGTCACGCAATTACTCATCCAGACATTAATGCGCCAGATTATGAAATCAAAGGACAAATTCTACACATGGTGACTAATCAATGCCAATTTAGTGGTGCGCCGAAGGAAGATCCAAATGAACATCTACGTACCTTTAATAGGATCTGCACACTATTTAAAATCCGAGAAGTGGAGGATGAACAGATATATCTCATGTTATTTCCCTGGACTTTAAAGGGAGAAGCCAAAGATTGGTTGGAATCGTTACCTGAAGGGGCGATTGATACATGGGACGTTTTAATTGACAAATTTCTTAAACAATTCTTTCCTGCATCTAAAGCCGTAAGACTTCAAGCAGAAATTGTTACGTTCACACAGAAGCCAAATGAAACTCTATATGAGGCGTGGACAAGATATGGAAAGTTGTTAAGAGGATGTCCGCAACATGGTTTAGACACCTGTCAAATAGTACAAATATTCTACCAAGGATGCGACATCACTACAAGAAAAGACATAGATATAGCAGCTGGTGGTTCGATTATGAAGAAAACCGAAACTGATGCTTACAAAATTATTGATAACACTGCTTCCCACTCACATGAGTGGCACCAAGAAAAAGACATCATTAGATCATCTAAAGCAGCTAGAGCCGATTCTAGCCATGACTTAGATTCCATTTCCGCAAAGATAGATGCTGTGGAGAGACGAATGGAAAAGATGACTAAGGATATTCACTCTATACGAATTAGTTGTGAGCAGTGTGGAGGACCACATTTGACAAAAGATTGTCTCAGTATTGAATTAACAATGGAACAAAGAGAGAATATTTCATACATAAACCAAAGGCCTGGAAATAATTATCAGAATAATTATCAACCGCCAAGACCGATTTACAATCAAAACCAGAATTATAACCGAAATATTCCATACAACAACCAACAAGGTCCTAGCAATCCACAATTATCCAATAATACTTACAATCAGCAAAGACCGAATTTTCAAAACAAACCACCACAACAAACCGATGATAAAAAGCCGAATTTAAAAGATATGATGACGAAGCTAGTTGAAACTCAAACGCAGTTTTTCACATCTCAAAAACAAACCAATGAACAAAATGCTCAAGCATTTAGAAATCAACAAGCTTCTATTCAAAATCTGGAACAAGAAGTAAGTAACCTAGCAAGGTTAATAGGTGAAAGAAAACCGGGAAGTCTACCTAGTGATACAAATGCTAACCCCCGGAATGAAACAGCTAAAGCTATTACCACAAGAAGTGGTACAACACTTAAACCACCTGAAATACCTGTAACTTCTGATGAAACTATTCCTACTCCACAAGAACCACAACCTGATCAAGATAAGGAAAAAGAACCGGTAGTTGAGAAGGTTAATGAAGATAACACAGTTAAGGATAAACCTTATGTTAAACCATATCAACCACCACTTCCTTATCCGAGTAAAATGAAGAAAGAAAAACTTGAAGCCGAGCAATCCAAATTCTTGGATATGTTTAAACAGATAAATGTAAATCTTCCTTTCATTGATGTGATTTCAGGAATGCCAAGGTATGCTAAATTCTTGAAAGATCTAATCACGAATAGAAGGAAAATGGAAGAACTCTCGGCTGTTACTATGAATGCTAATTGTTCAGCAGTGCTGTTGAATAAGATACCAGAAAAACTATCTGATCCAGGAAGTTTCACAATTCCATGTTTTCTGGGTAGTCTTAGTTCAATAGAAGCATTGGCAGACTTAGGTGCTAGTATAAATCTAATGCCGTATTCACTATACGCTAAACTAGACCTTGGAGAATTGAAACCAACCAGAATAAGCATACAACTAGCCGATAGATCAATAAAATATCCTAGAGGGATAATGGAGAACATGCTAGTTAAAGTTGGTACTTTAGTATTCCCAGTAGATTTTGTTGTTTTGGACATGGAAGAAGATTCTCAAGTTCCTCTCATATTAGGAAGACCATTCTTAAACACGGCTAAAGCAATGATAGACGTGTTCGGTAAGAAACTGACCCTAAGTATAGAGGATGAGAGTGTTACCTTTTCAGTTGATAGAGCAATGCAACAACCACAATCTGCAGATGATACATGTTATTATATTCAAACTATAGATGCACATGCAGAATTATTAGAAGAATTTCCAGAATTACAAGGAACAGGAGAATGTTCTTTAGGAGAAGGTAATGAACCAATTGATGAAGCTGAAATGTTAGCTACACTTATAGCTAATGGATATGAACCAACAACAGAAGAAATTCAAATGCTAAAAGAAGAAGACAGATATCGATATAAATCATCGATAGAAGAACCTCCGAAATTAGAGTTAAAGCCACTTCCAAACCATTTGGAATACGCTTATTTACATGGTGAATCTGAATTACCTGTAATAATATCGTCTTCTCTTACTGAAAATGAGAAATCACAACTCATTTCTGTGTTGAAAGCTCATAAACCAGCCATTGCATGGAAAATTCATGATATTAAAGGAATAAGTCCTTCGTATTGCACACATAAAATCCTTATGGAAGAAGGTCATAAAACGTATGTGCAACGCCAACGAAGACTAAATCCTAATATGCAAGATGTAGTTAAGAAAGAGATTATTAAACTGCTAGATGCAGGTTTGATATATCCAATTTCTGATAGTCCATGGGTAAGCCCAGTTCAATGCGTACCTAAGAAGGGTGGCATGACTGTCATCACAAATGAGAAAAATGAGCTTATTCCTACTAGGACTGTAACAGGATGGCGTGTATGTATTGATTATAGAAAATTAAATGACGCCACCAGAAAAGATCACTTTCCCTTACCTTTCATAGATCAAATGTTGGAAAGATTAGCCGGAAATAGTTACTATTGTTTTCTAGATGGATTTTCCGGATATTTTCAAATTCCAATAGCACCCGAAGATCAAGAGAAAACCACATTCACGTGCCCTTATGGTACTTTTGCTTACAAAAGAATGCCATTTGGACTTTGCAACGCCCCTGCAACCTTTCAAAGGTGTATGATGGCGATTTTTCATGACATGATAGAAGAATGCATGGAAGTATTCATGGATGACTTTTCAGTCTTCGGTGATACATTTAAATCATGTCTAATTAATCTGGAACGAATGCTAATTAGATGCGAAAAATCAAATCTAGTACTTAATTGGGAGAAATGCCATTTCATGGTTAAAGAAGGCATCGTTCTTGGACATAAAATTTCAAAAGAAGGAATTGAAGTGGATAGAGCTAAAGTAGATGTAATTGCTAAACTTCCACATCCCACCAATGTTAGAGGAGTTAGGAGTTTTCTAGGGCATGCCGGTTTTTACCGACGTTTCATAAAAGATTTTTCTAAAATTGCCACTCCTATGAATAAACTCCTAGAAAAGGATGCGCCATTCATCTTTTCAGATGAGTGTATCAAATCTTTTAATATTCTAAAAGAAAAACTCACTAATGCACCGATCATGATAACACCAAATTGGAATCTACCATTTGAACTAATGTGCGATGCAAGTGATTTTGCAATGGGAGCCGTTTTAGGACAAAGGATTGAAAAACGATTTCAACCTATATATTATGCTAGTAAGACATTACAAGGAGCACAAACGAACTATACAACTACTGAAAAAGAACTCCTTGCTATTGTCTTTGCTTTTGACAAATTCCGATCATATCTCGTTCTAGCAAAAACGGTGGTCTATACCGACCATTCTGCTCTTAGATACCTATTTTCAAAACAAGATGCTAAACCAAGATTAATCCGTTGGATCTTACTCTTACAAGAGTTTGATATTGAAATCCGAGATAAAAAAGGAGCAGAAAATCTCGCCGCTGATCATCTTTCTCGTCTTGAAAATCCTGAATTAGAAGTTCTAAATGAATCGACCATACAAGACAACTTTCCTGATGAATATCTATTGAAGATAGATTATAAAGAAATCCCATGGTTTGCAGACTATGCAAACTACTTAGTTTGTGGATTCCTTGAAAAAGGATTATCGTACCAAAGACGAAAGAAATTCTTCAGTGATATAAAACACTATTTCTGGGAAGATCCACATCTGTTTAAAAGTTGTCCCGATGGAATAATACGCCGATGCGTATTTGGAGATGAAGCTAGTAAAATATTAAACCATTGTCACACAGGACCAACAGGAGGGCATTATGGGCCTCAACTAACAGCAAGAAAAGTTTATGAAGCTGGATTCTATTGGCCTACAATTTACAAAGACGCACACCTTCTTTGCAAATCCTGTGATGCATGTCAAAGGGCCAGAAAAATAAGTCAACGTGATGAAATGCCACAAAATGTCATCCAAGTATGTGAAGTATTTGACATTTGGGGTATTGACTTTATGGGTCCATTTCCAAAATCTCATAATAATCTATATATACTCGTAGCCATTGATTATGTATCTAAATGGGCGGAAGCACAAGCTCTCCCAACTAACGATGCACGAGTTGTAGTCAACTTTTTAAAACGTCTTTTTGCAAGGTTTGGAACACCGAAAGCTTTAATAAGTGATCGGGGTACTCATTTTTGTAATAATCAACTTGAGAAAGTTCTTAAAAGATATGGAGTAACTCATAAAATCTCCACCGCATATCATCCACAAACAAGTGGACAAGTTGAAAATACCAACCGAGCTTTAAAACGTATTCTAGAGAAAACCGTAGGATCAAATCCGAAGGAATGGTCCATTAAATTGGAGGATGCACTCTGGGCTTTTAGAACAGCCTACAAAACTCCAATTGGAACCACACCTTTTAGACTTGTTTATGGAAAAGCATGTCATCTTCCAGTAGAAATTGAACACAAAGCATTTTGGGCTTTGAAAACATGTAATCTTGATTTACATGAAGCCGGACGTCTACGATTAAGTCAACTAAACGAATTAGAAGAATTAAGACATGAAGCATACGAAAATTCGTTAATCTATAAAGAAAGAACGAAGAAATGGCATGATAAAAGAATCAGAAGTTCAAAAGAATTCAAAGAAGGAGACAGAGTTCTTCTTTTCAATTCACGATTCAAGCTATTTCCTGGAAAATTGAAATCAAGATGGTCTGGACCATTCATAGTCAAAAGAGTTTTCCCATACGGAACGATAGAATTGATAAATTCAAATGGGATTGAATTTAAAGTTAATGGTCACAGAGTTAAACATTACATACAGGGTCCGATGGAAGTCGACAACGAAGTTAATCACAATTTCGACACCACAGCTAACTAAGTGTGGGGAGAATCAAGTCTTTAAAAGATAATATGTATTTCTGTTAGAGTTAGATTGTCTGTTTTCGTGTAGTTCTCGAAAATGGAACACGTATGGTCTTTCCCTAGCAGACCCTAAAGAACTAGTCTTCTCCCCCCATTCTGAATTTTTATTTTTTTTAGGTTTTTACAAAATGAAGACTGCCTGTGAACTAAACCATGGTCTAATGCTACACGCTTTGATCACTAAACGTAATAATGACATACTACCGAGTGAATTAGTATCAGTAATCAGAGAAAGAATGGACGGAGTTAGAAAAGGATCCAGATGCGAAGATAATAAGTTACAATTTGGTAAAGGAAAATCAAAATCCGCAGCGAAAAGAAGAGCACGACACCTAGAAAAATGTCACAAATGCGGAAAATGGTCACATGGAGGTAAATGTTCAAATAATCAAACCTATTCAAATACCGAATTTGTTACTTTATGCAGAGACGGACCGTTCATATGTTTAGAAGAAAAGACAATGAATGCTCGAGGTTACGCCTATGCAGCCATGGAAGACCAATTAAACCGACTATCTTATGAATATAATAGATCATATAACTAAGAAATCTATTTCACAGGTATGTCTGTACAGTTTTTATTTTTATTTTTATTTTTAACCTTTTGATAATAAACGCTAATTTGTTCGCTAAAAAGTATTAAATTGGTATTAAATAAAATTAGGTTTGGCGACCGAAATTATTGATATCCTTCAAAAATTTATTACATCACTGCGAAATTTAACGTTTATTCTTAAGGTATAAATATCTTTAATCAATCAACCCAAAATATTTCAAAAATTCGTCATGAGTTAAATTAGGTCTTGGAACCGAAATTACTTTACCGAAAAGAGGGGCGCATATTTTTGATAATATTTGATTGATTAAAGTGGGATAAAAATACAAAAAGATTTTTAAATTTATTTTTACCATGTTTTTAAAATTAATATTTAAATCTTAAATTAATATTGTAAACTTTGTACAAACAATATATTTAAAATTGTAAATATTTGAAAAATTAATATAAGTTTGGTATGAATTTATGAATTTTTAAATTAAGTTTGGTGTAAATTTTTAATTTTTAAAATATTAATTTTTAATTTTATGCATTTTAAATTTTGAGTTTGGTGTGAATTTTTAATATTAATTTTGAATTTTATATTTAAGTTGTGTGAATTTTAAAAAAACAAAAATTTACTTTATCTCATTAAGTTAAAAATATGATTTTTAAAATTCGTCGTAAGTTGAAGACTAGGTCTTTGAACCGAAATTGCTTTACCCGAGGGAGGGACGAGAACTTTTATTATCAATATTTTTAATCTTGTTGATTTAAAGTATGCCAAAAACATTAAAAAATCCAAAAATCTAAGCTTTTAAAACAATCGCTACAAAAAGACAAATTTTAAAATTTTGTCGAGGGACGGACTAGGGCATCGTCCCGAAACGACCTCGTCTTAAAAAGAAACAAATTTTTAAAATTTTATTTTAATTTATGTTTTAAAAAGTTTAAGGTTTTAATAAAAAAAAAAAAAAAAAAAAAAAAAAAAAAAAAAAAAAAAAAACCTGGAATTAACCCCCATGCGAGTCGCATGGGGGAAAGGCTTAAGCCATGCGACTCGCATGGCTGTTAAAAACTGGACAGGATCAAAAGCTCAGCGAGCTGCTCTTTCTTTCACAAACACACACATATACACGAAAACTCTCCCAAATCCTCTCAAAAATCCGCCATTTTTTACCAAATTTCTTGCAAAACTTCACAATAATCATGCCTAGATTCAGTAGTCTCAACCCCTTCAGGAGAAAGGTAAAGATTTCACCCCTAATCTCTTTAAATTCGAATTTTTGTGTTCTTGAGCTAGAAAATTTATATTTTGATTTTGTTAAATTTAGGTGTAATTAGAGCTAAATTGTTGTTATATTATGCATGTATATCCTAGATAGAAGCTATTTAACATGATTTGAAGCTAAAAACTTCAAATTTTTAAGAATCTAGGGTTTGTGTTCTTGAGCAATTTGGGGCTTTTTGATATAAACAGGTTATGGCCGATTTTTGTCATGAATTGTTGCTAAATTAAGTAGTGTAACATGTTTAGGTAGTTAATTGATCCAAACTTTGAGCCTAAACATGTTTTTGAGAATTAAAGTAGACTTTTTAAGTCTAAAAATTCATGAACTTGGATAATTTGATATAAAGGCAATTTGAAACTTGTCTCATTGCTAGAAGTGATTATTTTGGCATGTTATTTGAGATAAATGCTTATGAACTTGATGTACATTTTTCGTATATGCTTATTTGACAAAGTGTAGACTTGACAAAAATATGAAAATGAGCACTAGTTTGATTTGAATGCCATGTAACAAGTGTTTAATTGTTATAATAATTATTGTTGACATGTTTAAGAGTTTAAATGTGATAAAACATTGTACACATTTTCGTATGTAAAAGTGTAGAATTATTATTGTTAAGAAAATGTGTATAAAATATGTTATGAATTGAACATGTCATCATAATTGTTTCAAGTTATTATTTTGCTAACACTAATGCATATTTGGATGCACAAATTTTGTGTTTAATGTGTTTTGCAGAAAGCCGATACTGGAGGTTCAGGAGCATCATCATCCAGGCAACCAGAGCCCGAACCGGAAATGTTTCATGAACAAGAACAGCATATGCAACAAGAAGAAGAAGAACAGGAGGAGCAACATATTCCATATCACGATCAAGATCAGTTATTCATGAATCAGTTTCGTCAATTCGCTCCACATCAAAGGATTCTGAGCTTAGACATTAATGAAGATCAGTTACACCCAAATCTAAGATTTGATCGATGTTGGATAGAGTATCCAGATTATCAAAAGAACATGCACATTCTCTACTTTAAGGTTGTTGAAATGCCAAGGGCAATTGACTGGGTACCTTTGGAAACAGTTGACCTTGCCGAACCGATTCGGGAATTATTGGTGCAAAGGTATGGTAATTCTCAGTTTAACGATTGGATGCGCCTATTTTCCATTCGTAGAACCATATATAGGGAATGGTGTATAGAATTACTTAGTACTATTAAGTTAAACAGTAATGTTAGGAGGATAGATGATAGAAGCTTTATTAGATTTCTGTTAGGTGGACGCATGTACAGAATGTCCATGATAGATTTAGCCAGGGCCTTACAGATTTACACCCCTGCTGAACTTTTGAGCCCCGACTGTAATAGCCTGATTGCCCAAGGAGAAAGGGTAGATAGGGAATTTGATGTTAACGCTGTCTGGAGGCGTATGTCCCACTTTAATGAATTTCACGCCAGTGGAAATCATACATACTTAGATATAGACAGAGCTGAACTCCGGGTGATTCATAGATTCTTAGCAAACACAATTACACAAAGGGGTAGGAATAAGGAGAAATTGACCGTAAACGATTTGTTCTACCTCAAGTGTATTAGAGACCCGAGGAGTTTCGTTAACATTCCCTATTGTGTTGGTTATTATCTCGCTAATGTAGTTTCGGGGATGAAATCGGGGAGTATTATAGGTGGTGGTATTTTCATTACTCTCATTGGAGAGTATTTAGGTGTAGATAAGCACCAAGGGGGTCCAATGAACGAAATAGAGGACGGAGGTGAAACTATAAGTTCAAACCTTTATCACGGTGCAAGGGTATTATTGATGAGACGTGGTCGGGTACATCGATACGAGGGACCTCAGCGACAGGTAGAGAGAGGTTCGGATGACGAGATGGAGGAGGCGAACAACATTATAGGAGTTGTTCGGGAGACTGCTCTTGATTTAGGCGTTCGTATGGAGGATGAATACATGACGAACTATGATAGGCATATGCAGTATGAGGCATGGCAACGCCGGAATGACTACGAGCATTCCCGGCAACGAGAGCATGGCCGATGGGATTATCATCAGCGCCAAATTATAAGCCAGTTGCAGCCTGGCGAGATGTATTATCCGACCCGACCCGCATACTATCCCGCACATCAGCCAGAGATGAGACCACCCTATGATTCATATGATTATGACGCAGCATACCAGTACACCTATAATCAGCCATGGAACCCGGACGCGAACATGAATTGGGATCCATATCCTAATTTTCCTCCTAACCCACCTCCTGATCAGTAGAGATAAGTGGTAATTTCTATTTTTATTTTAAACACTTAACATTTTATTATGTTTATGTAATGTTTGATATTTTATTATTATTGTGTACTAATATTTTTCTTATAGTTTGAAAGTGGGATGCCAAAGTTCCATTTCAAATTGCATGTATGATTATATTTGTATTGTATGTATTCTCTTTTATGCACAAAACAGGGTAAAACAACGCGTTTTCAAAGACTGGCATTAAGTTCAGCAAAAGCAAGTAATTTTGACGACAATGATGCAAAATATATGTGAAATAACAACAAGACGGAATGAACAAATGACGTGCACCATTTATCATTCAGCAAACAAACGCCAATATATTTGGAAACTTTGGTAAAAATTTAATCATTTTCACACAAATCACCCTCAATAATTTAAATTGTTACTGATTTCTTGCAAATGAGGGCATTGCAAGATCTTAAGTGTGGGAAGGGATTAAATTCTTTCGGATTTTAAAATTTTTATATTAAACACTTGGTTACCATTAAAAATACTAGTAAAGCAGTAGTTGTATTAGAATCTAGTGCTCTCTGATAAAAAAAAAGAACAGCCCTAGTCTTATATACTGACTACCCAATTCTAGTAAAATTTTTCAAAATTTGCAATTAAATGAATTCAAATCATGTTTATACATATTTATGAACGATAAAACTAGGTTTTAACACCGAAATTATTGTTACCTCGGAAAGGACATAAATTGAGAAACAAACTAAAATGTTAAAATTCATTTAAAATGGAATAGAGGACGATAAAAAGAAAAATAAAAAGCCAAGTGTGGGAAAATTTACCAAGTTATTTTAAACATATGTCACATATATCTGTAACAAATAACTGAAAATACTTTTGCTTTGGACTAAACTAAACTGTTTTACCCGATGAAAGAAAAGAAGAGATGGATCTACACGATGAATCAATTCCATCATTAAAAGGAAGTAAAGTCTTCCGAAAAAGACACGCGCTTCTTGATTTAGGTCATGAAGTTGTCGTTCAGACCAGCTGTAGGTTGACGAAAAATCTAGAAAAGTCATCACTAAAATCAGCAGGAAATCCACGGACCTCAGCATTAAACAGGGTCGCCAAGTGGTCAGATTTATCCTAACCATGAGAAGGATTTATCAAGTACAATGGGGGGGCACCATGCAAATTAGCTGGATAAGACTAATGAATCAGATCCCCAGAAAGGATAATCTCCTTAAAGATTAAAAATCAGCTTTTAAGACTGATATTACTCAATCCTAGAGATTGACCTTAAAGATTGAGAATTCAAACTCATGGAATTCAATGATATCTAAACTCGAGCTTGAACGAGAAAATATTTTGATCAAAAATACAAACCGATTTGTTTTCTAAAAACCCTATTTTCAATACGTTCATTACCATTGAACGTAAAATCCTAGGAATTCACCTGGAATTCATTAGGTCACCTGAACTAAATCGGGTGTCAACCGTAAGAACGGTGGTTGCATAACATGGTCAAAGACAGGACTTTGTGCCAAACCGACAAATTATAAGGGTGAGCTTTACTATTGCTCCTACCAAGGATAGTAATTGCGTCCGACACGTTATAGACCATAATCAAAAGCATGTCACGGGACATTGCCTTAACAGTTGCTTGTTCAACGCTTTCCTTTACAACCGGACGGTAGTTTGCCGAAAGGTAATATACGGGACAAGTAAACTGGACGTGTTGCTTTCCTAATACAAGGTTAGCAAGTGGGTGACACAAAACCGCAAGTTTTGAGCTAAAATTTTCAAATCTGAAACCCACCAAACCCACAAAAATATTTTGCAAACACCGGTAAAGGGTTATTCCGGAAAACTTATCTAGGGTAAAAACTAGATTTCGAAAGATCAAATGTTTTCATAAAAATCCAATTTCCTTAATGGATCTAAATTTTTATAGTCATGTGGGACTGTAAACCATATCGTTACTACCATTGTTTATACCGCCGTATAGAAATCACTGATGTACAAAGTGTGAAGAATAAAGAAGTGATTCTAGTATTTCAAGACAATATTGCTTGAGGACAAGCAACGCTCAAGTGTGGGAATATTTGATAATGCTAAAAACGAACATATATTTCATAGCATTATTCCTCAAGAAAGACAAGCTTTTAGTTGCAATTGTTCTATTTACAAGTGATATTCGTTTAAATAATAAAAGGTGAAGACAAAAGACAGATTCGACAAATTGAAGACAAAAAGGTCCAAAGAGCTAAAAAGTACAAGATACAACTAAAAAGGTTCAAAATATTGATGAGGAACGTCTCAAAATGACAAGAGTACAAGTTGCGGAACACAAAGTACGCGATTTAAAATAATACGCGAGGACGTCCGAAAATCCGGAACCGGGACCTGAGCCAAGAAGAAACGCCCGACGCAACGGACCAAAAATATCTAGTCTCCTATGCACAAGAATATAATATAATATATATATAATTATATATAATTATATATTATATATATTATTATTATTATATTACGTCGACAAAGAAGAAAACAAAAGCAGTTGGCTGAATCCAGGGTGGCCATGCGACTCGCATGGCCAGAGGCACAAAACCATGCGAGTCGCATGGTGTGAGATTGCTGGTCAGGTCCTATATAAAGCCAGTTTTGTGCCGAGTTATGATCATCCTTTTTCTCTTCCTCTTCAACGTAAATATATTTATATTTATAATTTATATTTTAATTTTAATTATAATTCTAATAATAAGGGTATGTTAGCGAATGTTGTAAGGGTGTAAGTCGAAATTCTGTCCGTGTAACGCTACGCTATTTTTAATCATTGTAAGTCATGTTCAACCTTTTTATATTAATGTCTCGTAGCTAAGTTATTATTATGCTTGTTTAAAACGAAGTAATCATGATGTTAGGCTAATTATTAAAATTGGGTAATTGGGCTTTGTACCATAATTGGGGTTTGGACAAAAGAACGACACTTGTGGAAACTAGACTATGGGCTATTAATGGGCTTTATATTTGTTTAACTAAATGAAAGTTTGTTAATGTTAATATAAAGATTTACAATTGGGCGTCCCTATAAATTACCATATACACTCGATCGGACACGATGGGCGGGGTATTTATATGTACGAGTAATCGTTCATTTAACCGGACACGGGAATGGATTAATAGCCACTAGAATAATTAAAACAGGGGTGAAATTACATTCAAGGGTAATTGGTGTAATTGTTAACAAAGTAGTAAAACCTTGGTTTACACGCAGTCGATAACCTGGTGTATTCATTAAACAAAGTATTAAAACCTTGTTACAATTCGAATCCCCAATTAGTTGGAATATTTATCTTCGGGTATAATAATAATTTGACAAGGACACTTGCAATTTATATTTATGACTGATGGACTGTTATGGACAAAAACCAGACGGGCATATTGAATAATCCAGGACAAAGGACAATTAACCCATGGGCATAAAACTAAAATCAACACGTCAAACATCATGATTACGGAAGTTTAAATAAGCATAATTCTTTTATTTCATATTTAATTTCCTTTATTTTATATTTAATTGCACTTCTAATTATCGCACTTTTATTTCTTTTATTTTATCGCACTTTTAATTATCGTATTCTTTAATTATCGCAATTTAATTTTATCGCATTTTTATTATTCGCAATTTCATTATCGTTATTTACTTTACGCTTTAATTTAAAGTCTTGTATTTATTTTATATTTTACATTAGGTTTTAACTGCGACTAAAGTTTTAAAATCGACAAACCGGTCATTAAACGGTAAAAACCCCCCTTTATAATAATAATATTACCTATATATATATTTGTATTTTTATAAAAGTTAACTAAT
Source organism: Rutidosis leptorrhynchoides (assembly GCF_046630445.1). Taxonomy (NCBI): domain Eukaryota; kingdom Viridiplantae; phylum Streptophyta; class Magnoliopsida; order Asterales; family Asteraceae; genus Rutidosis; species Rutidosis leptorrhynchoides. Next base: position 83,018,634 of record NC_092334.1, read on the forward strand.
ATAGCGTTGAGCTTTGTTTAAAGATTTCCCTGTGGAACGAACCGGACTTACTAAAAACTACACTACTGTACGATTAGGTACACTGCCTATAAGTGTTGTAGCAAGGTTTAAGTATATCCATTCTATAAATAAATAAATATCTTGTGTAAAATTGTATCGTATTTAATAGTTTTTCCTAGTAAAATAATAACTATTTTATATACACCTCGTTCGACATCAGTTAATTATCCTTTATCCTGAATTATTTAATATGTCCGTCTGGTTTTTGTCCATAACAGTCCATCAGTCATAAATATAAAGTGCGAATGTCCTCGTCAAATTATCCTTATACCCGAAGTCAAATATTCCAACTAATTGGGGACTTAAACTGTAACAAGGTTTTAATACTTTGTTTAATAATTACACCAGGATATCAACTGCGTGTAACCCAAGGTTTTAATACTTTGTTATCAATTATGCCAAGTGTCCTTGTACATAATTTCACTCCTGTTTTAATAATTCCATAGACTATTAATCCATTCCCGTATCCGGTTAAATGAACGATTATTCGTGCATATAAATATCCCGCCCATCGTGTCCGATCGAGTGTATATGGTTATTTATAGATACGTCCAATTGTAAATCTTTATATTAAAATTAACAAACTATCATTTAGCTAAACAAATATAAAGCCCATTAATAGCCCATAGTCTAATTTCCACAAGTGTCGTTCTTTTGTCCAAACCCCAATTATGGTACAAAGCCCAATTACCCCGTCTTTAATATTTAGTCCAACATCATGATTACTTTGGCTCAAATAAGCATAATAATAACTTAAGTACGAGACATTAATTTAAAAAAGGAGAACATAGCTTACATTGATTATTTATCGCGTAGTGGTACACGGACAGAGCTCCGACTTTAAAACTCGTAAAATAACCTTTACATAACCCGAACTAATCTAATATAAAACTACCCTATACTATATATATTATATATATATATATTTATTTATTTATTACAGAGTATTATTATTATTATTTATATTTTTATATATAAAACTCGGCAGAATGCATGGCCTTTTATAGGCGTTTTGATTTCTGACAGCTCCGCGAGTCGTGGAGTTTTTGGCCTTCAAACTCCGCGAGTCGCGGAGTTTGAAAATCCAGCTCACAAACTTTTGGCTCCTAGCTTGTCGACATAATAAATATATAAATATAAAATATAAATAATTAATATAATTATTTATATATTATATTATATTCTTGTGCATAACTGACTTGTAATTTTTGGTCCGTTGCATCGGGCGTTGATAGTTGACTCATGCCCCGGTTCCGAATTTTCGAATGTCCTTGCATACAATTTAATATCTTGTACTTTGCTTTCCGCAACTTGTACTTTTGTCATTTTTAGACGTTTCTTATCAATAAATTGAATCACTTGGATTGTATCTTGTACATTTGAGCTTTTTGGTCATTTGCGTCTTCAAATCGTCGTTTTCGCCTTTTGTCTTCGCACTTATTTAATATAAACGATTACAACTTAAAATAGGACAATTACAACTAAATAATTTACATGTTGGGAGGATATTGCTACTAAATATATGTTCATTTGGAGCACTATCAAATATCCCCACACTTGAACGTTGCTTGTCCTCAAGCAATACAGAACTTGAAATATAATACATCACACGAATCACTTCTTTATTCTTCACACTTTATACATTAGTGATTTTGAGATGGCGGTATGAACAATGGTAGTAACGATAGAACCATGGTTAAAGGTGGGTGTGTCATCCACAGTTGCCTCGGGTTTAGGTCAACGACACTTGCAATCAAATAGCCGATTTACTTTCGGTTTCTAAAGCAAAGTGCACATTTGAAAGGCGGTTTACAGTCCCACATGACTATGAAAATTTAGATCCGTTAGGAAATTGGATCTTTATGAAAACATTTGATCTTTTGAAAATTCAAGCTAGATTTTACCCTAGACAAGTTTTCCGGAATAACCCTTCACCGGTGTTTGTAAAATATTTTCGTGGGTTTTGTGGGTTTCAGATTTGAAAATTTTAGCTCAAAACTTATGATTTTGTGTCACCCGCTTGCTAACCTTGTATTAGGAAAGCAACACGTCCAGTTTACTTGTCCCGTATATTACCTTTCGGCAAACTACCGTCCAGTTGTAAAGGAAAGTGTTGAACAAGCAACTGTTAAGGCAATGTCTAATGACATGCTTTTGATTATGGTCTATAAACGTGTCGGATGCTAGTACTATCATTTGTAGGAGAAATAGTAAAGCTCACCCTATAGTTTTTCGGTCTGGCACAAGGTCCTGTTTCCGACCATGCTATGCAACCACCGTTCTTACAGTTGATATCCGATTTGGTTCAGGTGACCTAATGAATTCCAGGTGAATTCCCAGGATTTTACGTTCAATGGTAATGAACGCATTGAAAATGGTTTTTCAGAAAACAAATCGGTTTATAATTTTGATCAAAATATTTTCTCGTTCAAGCTCGAGTTTAGATATCATCGAATTCCATGAGTTTGTAATTCTCAATCTTTAAGGTCAATCTCAAGGATTGAGTAATATCAGTCTTAAAAGCTGATTTTTAATCTTTAAGGAGATTATCCTTTCTGGGGATCTGATTCATTAGTCTTATCAAGCTAATTTGCACGGCGCCCTCCCCATTTTACGAGACAGATCCTCTCATGGTTAGGATAAGTCTGACCACTTGGCGACCCTGTTTTATGCTGAGGTCCGTGGATTTCCTGCTGATTTTAGTGTTGACTTTTCTAGATTTTTTGTCAACCTACAGCCGGTCTGGACGACAACTTCTTGACCTAAATCAAGAAGCGCGTTTCTTTTTCGGAAGACTTTACTTCCTTTAAATGATGGAATTGATTCATCGTGTAGATCCATCTTTCATTACAGTAAATCGGGTAAAATAGTTAATTTAGTCCAAAACAAAAGCACCCGCAATAAACTTTACAGAAACATGTGATAGCTAGTTTTTAATTGAATAACTTGGTACATTCTCCCCACACTTAGTTTCTTTCTTTGCCTTTTTATTCTCCTTTATTCCATTTTAAATGAATTCAAGCGTTTTAGGGTGTTTCTCAATTTATGTCCTTTCCGAGGTAACGATAATTTCGGTATTAACACCTAGTTTTCACCGTTCATAAATATATGTAAACATGATTTTAAATTCATTTAGTTGAAAATTTTTCAAATTTTCATAAAATTTGGCAAATAAATCAAGTATAAACCCGAGAGAATTTATAACCCTTCCCCACACTTGAGATCATGCAATGCCCTCATTTGCATGAAATCAGACTCTAATTATAAATTCATGAGGGTGATTAGTGTAGAAAAATGATTGAAAATACCCAGTTTGTAATTACAAAGCTCGTCGAATGATAGATGGCGCGCCTCATCGTTCATTCCTTCTTGTTTTATCACACATGTTTTTTTTTCTTTCAAAAACAGCTGCTTTTCTGAACTGTTTACTAATATTTGAAAAAGCGTCTTTTACCCTAATCATGCATTTTTATTAACGAGTTACGCACTAACCCGAACCCCTAATTTAACGTTAAGTGGGGTTAGACTTCCCCACACTTAGCTGACGACATGTGAAGTCGGTAGAATGAGTTCCACGAATTAGAGTAGTGAGCCAGTTATTTACATTTCGGGTGGTGTATAATATATCAATGGGTTTAAAGTTTAGACTCACCAGATCGTCACTACTTAATTCTTTTTTAAGTGTAGCTTTTAGTAAATGGATATGTCTCTTTTCTGATTCTTGGTCAAATGGATCGATATACACCGACATACTTATTTCTATAGGGTGGACAATTCCTAATATTTCCTTCCTTTTATTCTCAGGATCAAAGTTTTCACCTCTATTACCCAATTAGGTGAAATTCGAGGTGTCATTATCTATTACAGCTCGTAGTTCATTTCCGGTGGATGACTCGTCTATTGAGAATATTGGGTTGGAAGGTTGTGGAATGGTGAAGTTCGGTTTGGCCTCGGGGGTAAAATTTTCAACGTTATCGTATTCCCAAGAGTACCAATTTGTCACCCTTACTTTTTCTTTATCCATTGATGGATCGATGATTTCGTCGGTAGAGGCTAATGTGTCGATATGTTGTGAAATTGTTAAGACTGAATAAAAAGTATCATCGGGATAATTGGTGATTTCGGAGCTCTCGAATTCATCAAAATTCGATGATATGAGATTTTCTTGCACAATACTCCTCAGATCAACAGATGTGTAGTCTGATAGAGTTTCAGCTTGCCGGTTTACAAACTCTCTCATTTGTTCATTTTGAGCATTGAGTTCTTCGAGTTTGATTTTCATATTATCTAATAAATTTTCAGACACGTAATTTTACTCGTCTACTGGTTGTTGAGTTTGGAAATATTCTTGGGAATAATCCCAATTTGAATTGTATTCTTCATAATCATTCCATTCAGGTTCCGTGGGTGCGTAATTTTCCATAGGAACGTAATAATAACATTCCCATGTTGAGTGATATTCTCCACAGATTTCACAACCAGTTATTGTTTCATCATTCGTGATCCAAGATTGACCGAACGAATTGTCATCAACACCCGTTTGAGTGTATTGATTTAATTGATTTTGGATATCAAAAAGAGTTTCCATAGCCTTGTTTTCAAAATTTTCCATTTTATTGCAATGGCCAAATTTTAGCTACAATGTGGTGCATTTACTATATATCCTATTAGTTATAAAAATAGAAAAACTTATATAAGTTGTCCAATTAATAGACTTTTCTGCTTTTTCCCACGTTTCGAATAGCCAAAAGATGCAGCAGGGAGCCAGAATCCTTTAAATCGGAAGCTCACAACTCAGCCACTAACAAATCCTACTATTACTACGAAGCAGAAAATTGTCAACGTCCATTAATTTAACCACTTAAATAATTTTTCTTTCCGTTTGAGATAGTAGATAAGAAATAGAGAAAATTTCTAAGTCCTAAAAACTAAAGCGTCGAGAAATAAGAAAGAAAAAGAATGCGCGTCGAAAAACGTCGAAAAATAAAAATAAGAAAGTAGCGAGTCGTGACTTAAAAGGCACTAAAATTTTAAAATCGTCGCAAAATTCTAAAGCACCTAAATCTTAGTCTAAAGAAATAGCACTTAAGGGATTTTACGGCAAAGCCTAAGAATCTATACATATAAAATAACTACGGAAAAACTAATTTTAAAACTAATTGCGAACGAAAAATATATAAAATATTACGATTACACTAAATAAAAGGATACAAATTATAAAAAGTGATAAAATTACTTATTTTTATAAAAAATATTATTTTTATATTTTTATTTTTATATTTTATAAAAGTATTAATTTTTTATATATTAAAACTAAATATAATTAATTATAACTAATTAATTTAAAAACTTAAACTAAATAATAATAATAATAAAGTAATTAGGGTTAAATAATAATAATAATAATTAATAATACCCCGTAATTAATGCGAAATAGGGTTTCTGGTCAGGCTGGTCAGGGCGGCTCCGCAAGTCGTGGAGTTTTAAGCCTGCAAACTCCGCGAGTCGTGGAGTTTGAAAAAAACATTTTTTTTTAATTTTATATTGTTTTTCTAAAAATATATAAAAATATATTTATACAAAAATAAATTAAAAATATAGCGTTTCGCCGAGTTCCCCGGCAGCGGCGCCAAAAACTTGATGTCGTGCGAGGTGTACGTGAAATACTATATATTTTTGATACGAAAAGCGATACAGATTACACAAGTTTTAATTATTTATTTACAGATGGGATATACCTAAACCTTGCTACAACACTATAGGCAGTGTACCTAATCGTAGAGTAGTGTAGTTTTTAGTAAGTCCGGTTCGTTCCACAGGGAGCTGGCTTATTTCACACTATATTTTAAACAATTATATTCGTACAAAATATATTATATTAATAATATATAAAAGGGGGTTTACCGTTTAATGATCGGTTTGTCGATTTTATATTTTAAGCGAAGCGTAAAGTAAATGACGATATTTAAATAACAATAATTAAAATAACAATAAATAAAAGTACGAGGAAATATGAAATAAAATATATTATGCTTATTTAAACTTCCGTAACCATGATGGTTGACGTGTTGATTTTGGTTTTATGCCCATGGGTTAATTATCCTTTATCCTGAATTATTTAATATGTCCGTCTGATTTTTGTCCATAACAGTCCATCAGTCATAAATATAAAGTGCGAATGTCCTCGTCAAATTATCCTTATACCCGAAGTCAAATATTCCAACTAATTGGGGACTTAAACTGTAACAAGGTTTTAATACTTTGTTTAATAATTACACCAGGATATCAACTGCGTGTAACCCAAGATTTTAATACTTTGTTATCAATTATGCCAAGTGTCCTTGTACATAATTTCACCCCTGTTTTAATAATTCCATAGACTATTAATCCATTCCCGTATCCGGTTAAATGAACGATTATTCGTGCATATAAATATCCCGCCCATCGTGTCCGATCGAGTGTATATGGTTATTTATAGATACGTCCAATTGTAAATCTTTATATTAAAATTAACAAACTATCATTTAGCTAAACAAATATAAAGCCCATTAATAGCCCATAGTCTAATTTCCACAAGTGTCGTTCTTTTGTCCAAACCCCAATTATGGTATAAAGCCCAATTACCCCGTCTTTAATATTTAGTCCAACATCATGATTACTTTGGCTCAAATAAGCATAATAATAACTTAAGTACGAGACATTAATTTAAAAAAGGAGAACATAGCTTACATTGATTATTTATCGCGTAGTGGTACACGGACAGAGCTCCGATTTTAAAACTCGTAAAATAACCTTTACATAACCCGAACTAATCTAATATAAAACTACCCTATACTATATATATTATATATATATTTATTTATTTATTTATTACAGAGTATTATTATTATTATTATTTATATTTTTATATATAAAACTCGGCAGAATGCATGGCCTTTTATAGGCGTTTTGATTTCTGACAGCTCCGCGAGTCGTGGAGTTTTTGGCCTTCAAACTCCGCGAGTCGCGGAGTTTGAAAATCCAGCTCACAAACTTTTGGCTCCTAGCTTGTCGACATAATAAATATATAAATATAAAATATAAATAATTAATATAATTATTTATATATTATATTATATTCTTGTGCATAACTGACTTGTAATTTTTGGTCCGTTGCATCGGGCGTTGATAGTTGACTCATGCCCCGGTTCCGAATTTTCGAATGTCCTTGCATACAATTTAATATCTTGTACTTTGCGTTCCGCAACTTGTACTTTTGTCATTTTTAGACGTTTCTTATCAATAAATTGAACCACTTGGATTGTATCTTGTACATTTGAGCTTTTTGGTCATTTGCGTCTTCAAATCGTCGTTTTCGCCTTTTGTCTTCGCACTTATTTAATATAAACGATTACAACTTAAAATAGGACAATTACAACTAAATAATTTACATGTTGGGAGGATATTGCTACTAAATATATGTTCATTTGGAGCACTATCAAATATCCCCACACTTGAACGTTGCTTGTCCTCAAGCAATACAGAACTTGAAATATAATACATCACACGAATCACTTCTTTATTCTTCACACTTTATACATTAGTGATTTTGAGATGGCGGTATGAACAATGGTAGTAACGATAGAACCATGGTTAAAGGTGGGTGTGTCATCCACAGTTGCCTCGGGTTTAGGTCAACGACACTTGCAATCAAATAGCCGATTTACTTTCGGTTTCTAAAGCAAAGTGCACATTTGAAAGGCGGTTTACAGTCCCACATGACTATGAAAATTTAGATCCGTTAGGAAATTGGATCTTTATGAAAACATTTGATCTTTTGAAAATTCAAGCTAGATTTTACCCTAGACAAGTTTTCCGGAATAACCCTTCACCGGTGTTTGTAAAATATTTTCGTGGGTTTTGTGGGTTTCAGATTTGAAAATTTTAGCTCAAAACTTATGATTTTGTGTCACCCGCTTGCTAACCTTGTATTAGGAAAGCAACACGTCCAGTTTACTTGTCCCGTATATTACCTTTCGGCAAACTACCGTCCAGTTGTAAAGGAAAGCGTTGAACAAGCAACTGTTAAGGCAATGTCTAATGACATGCTTTTGATTATGGTCTATAAACGTGTCGGATGCTAGTACTATCCTTTGTAGGAGCAATAGTAAAGCTCACCCTATAGTTTTTCGGTCTGGCACAAGGTCCTGTCTCCGACCATGCTATGCAACCACCGTTCTTACAGTTGATATCCGATTTGGTTCAGGTGACCTAATGAATTCCAGGTGAATTCCTAGGATTTTACGTTCAATGGTAATGAACGCATTGAAAATGGTTTTTCAGAAAACAAATCGGTTTATAATTTTGATCAAAATATTTTCTCGTTCAAGCTCGAGTTTAGATATCATCGAATTCCATGAGTTTGTAATTCTCAATCTTTAAGGTCAATCTCAAGTTTAGATATCGCGTAGTGGTACACGGACAGAGCTCTGACTTTAAAACCCGTAAAATAACCTTTACATAACCCGAACTAATCTAATATAAAACTACCCTATACTATATATATTATATATATATTTATTTATTTATTTATTACAGAGTATTATTATTATTATTTATATTTTTATATATAAAACTCGGCAGAATGCATGGCCTTTTATAGGCGTTTTGATTTCTGACAGCTCCGCGAGTCGTGGAGTTTTTGGCCTTCAAACTCCGCGAGTCGTGGAGTTTGAAAATCCAGCTCACAAACTTTTGGCTCCTAGCTTGTCGACATAATAAATATATAAATATAAAATATAAATAATTAATATAATTATTTATATATTATATTATATTATATTCTTGTGCATAACTGACTTGTAATTTTTGGTCCGTTGCGTCGGGCGTTGATAGTTGACTCATGTCCTGGTTCCGGATTTTCGAACGTCCTTGCGTACAATTTAATATCTTGTACTTTGCGTTCCGCAACTTGTACTTTTGTCATTTTTAGACGTTTCTTATCAATAAATTGAACCACTTGGATTGTATCTTGCACATTTGAGCTTTTTGGTCATTTGCGTCTTCAAATCGTCTTTTTCGCCTTTTGTCTTCGTACTTATTTAATATAAACGATTACAACTTAAAATAGGACAATTACAACTAAATAATTTACATGTTGGGAAGATATTGCTACTAAATATATGTTCATTTGGAGCACTATCAGGAACGTTTTTAATCAATAAGAACGGGACATTTCAGTTGGTATCCGAGCGTTGGTCTTAGAGAACCAGAATTTTGCATTAGTGTATCTTATCGAGTTTGTTAGGATGCATTAGTGAGTCTGGACTTCGACGTGTTTATTTGAAAAATGATTGCTTAACAAATTTTGTTGGAAACTATATATTTTTAACATGTGAATATTATGTGATATATTAATCTCTTAACGCGTTTGATATTATGTGATAGATGTCTACCTCTAGAACAAGTCCCATTGACTCACCTAATAATAATGAAGAGTCAAATGTAAATTGGAATGATTCGTGGACTGATTCACAAGTTCCCGAAGAGGAACCGGAAGAAGAGTCAGAACCGGAAGAAGAATCGAAACCGGAAGAAGAATCGGAACCGGATGAAGAAATAGAACCGGTGGGGGAAATAATAAAACGGTTAAGTAAAAGAAAATCCTCAACCAACCGACCAAGGTTAATTATGGTCAATGGTGTTTCCGCTAAGGAAGCAAAATATTGGGAGGATTACCAATTCTCCGATGAATCGGATTTCGACGAGAATTTCGATGATGTTATAGAAATTACCCCAACTGAATTTAAAAAGGCAAAAGAAAATAATAAGGGAAAGGGCATAAAAATAGAGAAATCTAATTCCAACCCCGATGAACTTTATATGTATCGTCAACCCCCGAAGTCCTTAAGTTGTAACAATGACCCGGGAACCTCTAAACCACCAGGTTTTTCTAAACCAATGTGGAAAACGACGGCTCGTATTAGGGGAACATCATATATCCCTAGAAACTTGGCAAAACGAACCAAAACCAAAGAAGAAGAAACAAGCGAGTCGGAATAAGATAGTTGTATTCGTGTGGTGTAATATATGTAATATAGTGTGCTTATGCTTTATGATATATGTAAAAATTGCTTGTATTAATAAGTATTTTTTTTATGAATCTAACTCTTGTCTATTTTACAGTATAAAAACACAAAATGGATAGACAACCCAATATTTTAAGAGACCTACCCGGAGACATGATTGATGAAATCTTATCTAGAGTCGGTCAGAATTCTTCGGCACAACTATTTAAGGCGAGATCAGTTTGTAAGACATTCGAAGAACGTTCCAAGAATGCCTTGGTTTATAAAAGGCTTTCGTTCGAAAGATGGGGATATCGCATTGGGAAATCCATAAGTTACGATGTGTTTACTTTGACGCATATATTGCGGGGAACCCAAATGCTATTTTACGCAATGGGTTAAGAAATTATTTTGACTCAATATATCCGAATATTGGACTTCATGATTTAGAAAAAGCGGCTGACATGCAACATAAAGAAGCATGTTATGCTTACGGATTAGTAATGTTCGCTTCTCACCAAAGTGAGAACAAGAACATCGGGCTACACCTATTAAACAAAACGTTTCCACAAGTGACGGAGTCGGTAATTGGGGTAAGAAATGAGGTTTTTAGATTGTTACGGGACTGTTGGACATTACGTAACCCTCGTCCCTTTGATGACGTTACAACACGCTGTCTTATCAACGGCCATAACGGTTATGTTCCACAAGACCAAGGATGGGAAGTAGTCCTAGTAAAACCAGAATGCATGACTTGTTTCTGGACGTATGAATTACGTGTCTTTATTGCCTTTGCTGAACGACTTGTGTACTAGCTAGAATTATCTTCACAACTATCTTGTATCAAAGTTATTGTGTTCTATATTTCATGCTTTATGTAAAATAAGCGGTGTTGTAAGTTTGTAAAATATTGTATAAAAGTTTGAACGCGAAATATTATTATAATCAGTTTTTCATATAGAATTGTAGTAGTTGAATTGTATATTAGCTACTAAGTATGAACTTAACGGGTAGGTACTACCCGAATTTAAACTTATAAAACGCTAATATGAAGAAAAAGCTTTTATAAATGAGTTCATATTATGCTACGAAATACTATTAACTACTCTTAATATTCTGTATGATTAACTTGTTCCATTTGACTATTTTGAAGGAAATGGCACCGACTACTTGACACACCGTGAATATGAATGAAGAGGAATTCCGTACTTTTCTAGCTTCAAACATAGCCGCAGTACAGGCTGCGCTACATACCAACAATAACCTTGGATCTAGCAGTACAGGAAATTGTGTAGGATGCACCTACAAAGAATTCACTGCCTGCAAACCTTTGAAATTTGATGGAACCGAAGGACCGATCGGATTGAAACGGTAGACCGAGAAGGTCGAATCGGTGTTTGCCATAAGTAAGTGTACTGAAGAGGACAAAGTAAAGTACGCTACGCATACCTTCACAGGTTCTGCGTTAACATGGTGGAATACCTATCTAGAGCAAGTGGGACAAGATAATGCGTACGCACTACCGTGGTCAGCATTCAAGCACTTGATGAACGAGAAGTACCATCCCAGAACCGAGGTCAATAAGCTCAAGACAGAACTTAGAGGGTTACGAACCCAAGGATTTGATATTACCATGTACGAAAGACGATTCACAGAATTGTGCCTATTGTGTCCGGGAGCATTCGAAGATGAGGAAGAGAAGATCGACGCGTTTGTGAAAGGATTACCGGAAAGAATCCAAGAAGATATAAGTTCACACGAGCCCGCCTCCATACAACAGGCATGTAGAATGGCTCACAAACTAGTGAACCAGATTGAAGAAAGAATTAAAGAACAGACTGCTGAAGAGGCCAATGTGAAGCAAGTCAAAAGAAAGTGGGAGGAAAACGGTGATAAGAATCACCAATACAACAACAACAGCAATTACAACAATAATCGCAATAATTATCCCAACAATCGCAACATCAATCACAACTACAACAAACGGCCCAACAATAACAACAACAACAACAACAACAACAACAACAACAGCAACTACAACAATCATCCCAACAACAATAATAACCGCAACAACAACAACAACAACAATCAGAAGCAGCTATGCCAAAGGTGCGAAAAGTATCACTCGGGGTTCTGCACCAAATTTTGCAACAAGTGTAAAAGAAATGGTCATAGCGCGGCGAAGTGTGAGGTCTACGGACCAGGGGTTAATAGAACGAAAGGAACAAATGGTGTCGGAACGAGTAATGGCGGAGCAAGTAGTGTCGGAGCAAGTTATGCCAATGTAGTTTGTTATAAATGTGGAAAACCGGGCCACATTATTAGAAATTGCCCGAACCAGGAGAACACGAATGGACAAGGCCGCGGAAGAGTTTTCAATATTAATGCGGCAGAGGCACAGGAAGACCCGGAGCTTGTTACGGGTACGTTTCTTATTGACAATAAATCTGCTTACGTTTTATTTGATTCGGGTGCGGATAGAAGCTATATGAGTAGAGATTTTTGTGCTAAATTAAGTTGTCCATTGACGCCTTTGGATAGTAAATTTTTACTCGAATTAGCAAATGGTAAATTAATTTCAGCAGATAATATATGTCGGAATCGAGAAATTAAACTGGTTAGCAAAACATTTAAGATTGATTTGATACCAGTAGAGTTAGGGAGTTTTGATGTGATAATCGGTATGGACTGGTTGAAAGAAGTGAAAGCAGAGATCGTTTGTTACAAAAATGCAATTCGCATTATACGAGAAAAAAGAAAATCCTTAATGGTGTACGGAGAAAAGGGCAACACGAAGCTACATCTTATTAGTAATTTGAAGGCACAAAAACTAATAAGAAAAGGTTGCTATGCTGTTCTAGCACACGTCAAGAAAGTACAAACTGAAGAAAAGAGCATCAATGATGTTCCCATTGCAAAAGAATTTCCCGATGTATTTCCGAAAGAATTACCGGGATTACCCCCACATCGATCCGTTGAATTTCAAATAGATCTTGTACCAGGAGCTGCACCAATAGCTCGTGCTCCTTACAGACTCGCACCCAGCGAGATGAAAGAACTGCAAAGCCAATTACAAGAAATTTTAGAGCGTGGTTTCATTCGACCAAGCACATCACCGTGGGGAGCTCCTGTTTTGTTTGTCAACAAGAAAGATGGTACATTCAGGTTGTGTATCGACTACCGAGAGTTAAACAAACTTACCATCAAGAACCGCTACCCACTACCGAGAATCGATGACTTATTTGATCAACTACAAGGCTAGTCTGTTTATTCAAAGATTGACTTACGTTCCGGGTATCATCAAATGCGGGTGAAAGAAGATGATATTCCAAAGACTGCTTTCAGAACACGTTACAGTCATTACGAGTTTATGGTCATGCCGTTTGGTTTAACTAATGCACCAGCTGTGTTCATGGACCTTATGAACCGAGTGTGTGGACCATACCTTGACAAGTTTGTCATTGTTTTCATTGATGACATACTTATTTACTCAAAGAATGACCAAGAACACGGTGAACATTTGAGAAAGGTGTTAGAAGTATTGAGGAAGGAAGAATTGTACGCTAAGTTTTCAAAGTGTGCATTTTAGTTGGAAGAAGTTCAATTCCTCGGTCACATAGTGAACAAAGAAGGTATTAAGGTGGATCCGGCAAAGATAGAAACTGTTGAAAAGTGGGAAACTCCGAAAACTCCGAAACACATATGCCAGTTTTTAGGACTAGCTGGTTACTACAGAAGGTTCATCCAAGACTTTTCCAGAATAGCAAAACCCTTGACTGCATTAACGCATAAAGGGAATAAATTTGAATGGAATGATGAACAAGAGAAAGCGTTTCAGTTATTGAAGAAAAAGCTAACTACGGCACCTATATTGTCATTGCCTGAAGGGAATGATGATTTTGTGATTTATTGTGACGCATCAAAGCAAGGTCTCGGTTGTGTATTAATGCAATGAACGAAGGTGATTGCTTATGCGTCTAGACAATTGAAGATTCACGAACAAAATTATACGACGCATGATTTGGAATTAGGCGCGGTTGTTTTTGCATTAAAGACTTGGAGGCACTACTTATATGGGGTCAAAATTATTATATATACCGACCACAAAAGTCTTCAACACATATTTAGTCAGAAACAACTGAATATGAGGCAGCGTAGGTGGATTGAATTATTGAATGATTATGACTTTGAGATTCGTTACCACCCGGGGAAGGCAAAATGTGGTAGCCGATGCCTTGAGCAGGAAGGACAGAGAACCCATTCGAGTAAAATCTATGAATATAATGATTCATAAAAACCTTACTACTCAAATAAAGGAGGCGCAACAAGGAGTTTTAAAAGAGAGAAATTTAAAGGATGAAATACCCAAAGGATCAGAGAAGCATCTTAATATTCGGGAAGACGGAACCCGGTATAGGGCTGAAAGGATTTGGGTACCAAAATTTGGAGATATGAGAGAAATGGTACTTAGAGAAGCTCATAAAACCAGATACTCAATACATCCTGGAACGGGGAAGATGTACAAGGATCTCAAGAAACATTTTTGGTGGCCGGGTATGAAAGCTGATGTTGCTAAATACGTAGGAGAATGTTTGACGTGTTCTAAGGTCAAAGCGGAGCATCAGAAACCATCAGGTCTACTTCAACAACCCGAAATCCCGGAATGGAAATGGGAAAACATTACCATGGATTTCATCACTAAATTGCCAAGGACTGCAAGTGGTTTTGATACTATTTGGGTAATAGTTGATCGTCTCACCAAATCAGCACACTTCATGCCAATAAGAAAAGATGACAAGATGGAGAAGTTAGCACGACTGTATTTGAAGGAAGTCGTCTCCAGACATGGAATACCAATCTCTATTATCTCTGATAGGGATGGTAGATTTATTTCAAGATTCTGGCAGACATTACAGCAAGCATTAGGAACTCGTCTAGACATGAGTACTGCCTATCATCCAAAAACTGATGGGCAGAGCAAAAGGACGATACAAATGCTTGAAGACATGCTACGAGCATGTGTTATTAATTTCGGAAACAGTTGGGATCGACATCTACCGTTAGCAGAATTTTCCTACAACAACAGCTACCATTCAAGCATTGAGATGGTGCCATTTGAAGCACTTTATGGTAGAAAGTGCAGGTCTCCGATTTGTTGGAGTGAAGTGGGGGATAGACAGATTACGGGTCCGGAGATTATACAAGAAACTACCGAGAAGATCATCCAAATTCAACAACGGTTGAAAACCGCCCAAAGTCGACAAAAGAGCTACGCTGACATTAAAAGAAAAGATATAGAATTTGAAATTGGAGAGATGGTCATGCTTAAAGTTGCACCTTGGAAAGGCGTTGTTCGATTTGGTAAACGAGGGAAATTAAATCCAAGGTATATTGGACCATTCAAGATTATTGATCGTGTCGGACCAGTAGCTTACCGACTTGAGTTACCTCAACAACTCGCGGCTGTACATAACACTTTCCGTTAGATGAAATCCAAATCAACGAAAAACTTCAATTCATCGAAGAACCCGTCGAAATAATGGATCGTGAGGTTAAAAGACTTAAGCAAAACAAGATACCAATTGTTAAGGTTCGATGGAATGCTCGTAGAGGATCCGAGTTCACCTGGGAGCATGAAGATCAGATGAAGAAGAAATACCCGCATCTATTTCCAGAAGATTCGTCAACACCTTCAACAGCTTAAAATTTCGGGACGAAATTTATTTAACGGGTAGGTACTGTAGTGACCCGAACTTTTCCATGTTTATATATATTAATTGAGATTGATATTTACATGATTAAATGTTTCCAACATGTTAAGCAATCAAACTTGTTAAGACTTGATTAATTGAAATATGTTTCATATAGACAATTGACCACCCAAGTTGACCGGTGATTCACGAACGTTAAAACTTGTAAAAACTATATGATGACATATATATGGATATATATATAGTTAACATGATACTATGATAAGTAAACATATCATTAAGTATATTAACAATGAACTACATATGTAAAAACAAGACTACTAACTTAATGATTTTTAAACGAGACATATATGTAACGATTATCGTTGTAAAGACATTTAATGTATATATATATCATATTAAGAGATATTCATACAAGATAATATCATGATAATATAATAATTTAAAATCTCATTTGATATTATAAACATTGGGTTAACAACATTTAACAAGATCGTTAACCTAAAGGTTTCAAAACAACACTTACATGTAACGACTAACGATGACTTAACGACTCAGTTAAAATGTATATACATGTAGTGTTTTAATATGTATTTATACACTTTTGAAAGACTTCAATACACTTATCAAAATACTTCTACTTAACAAAAATGCTGATAATTACATCCTCGTTCAGTTTCATCAACAATTCTACTCGTATACACCCGTATTCGTACTCGTACAATACACAGCTTTTAGATGTATGTACTATTGGTATATACACTCCAATGATCAGCTCTTAGCAGCCCATGTGAGTCACCTAACACATGTGAGAACCATCATTTGGCAACTAGCATGAAATATCTCATAAAATTACAAAAATATGAGTAATCATTCATGACTTATTTACATGAAAACAAAATTACATATCCTTTATATCTAATCCATACACCAACGACCAAAAACACCCACAAACACTTTCATTCTTCAATTTTCTTCATCTAATTGATCTCTCTCAAGTTCTATCTTCAAGTTCTAAGTGTTCTTCATATATTCTACAAGTTCTAGTTACATAAAATCAAGAATACTTTCAAGTTTGCTAGCTTACTTCCAATCTTGTAAGGTGATCATCCAACCTCAAGAAATCTTTGTTTCTTACAGTAGGTTATCATTCTAATACAAGGTAATAATCATATTCAAACTTTGGTTCAATTTCTATAACTATAACAATCTTATTTCAAGTGATGATCTTACTTGAACTTGTTTTCGTGTCATGATTCTGCTTCAAGAACTTCGAGCCATCCAAGGATCCGTTGAAGCTAGATCCATTTTTTCTCTTTTACAGTAGGTTTATCCAAGAAACTTAAGGTAGTAATGATGTTCATAACATCATTTGATTCATACATATAAAGCTATCTTATTCGAAGGTTTAAACTTGTAATCACTAGAACATAGTTTAGTTAATTCTAAACTTGTTCGCAAACAAAAGTTAATCCTTCTAACTTGACTTTTAAAATCAACTAAACACATGTTCTATATCTATATGATATGCTAACTTAATGATTTAAAACCTGGAAACACGAAAAACACCGTAAAACCGGATTTACGCCGTCGTAGTAGCACCGCGGGCTGTTTTGGGTTAGTTAATTAAAAACTATGATAAACTTTGATTTAAAAGTTGTTATTCTGAGAAAATGATTTTTATTATGAACATGACACTATATCCAAAAATTATGGTTAAACTCAAAGTGGAAGTATGTTTTCTAAAATGGTCATCTAGACGTCGTTCTTTCGACTGAAATGACTACCTTTACAAAAACGACTTGTAACTTATTTTTCCGACTATAAACCTATACTTTTTCTGTTTAGATTCATAAAATAGAGTTCAATATGAAACCATAGCAATTTGATTCACTCAAAACGGATTTAAAATGAAGAAGTTATGGGTAAAACAAGATTGGATAATTTTTCTCATTTTAGCTACGTGAAAATTGGTAACAAATCTATTCCAACCATAACTTAATCAACTTGTATTGTATATTATGTAATCTTGAGATACCATAGACACGTATACAATGTTTCGACCTATCATGTCGACACATCTATATATATTTTGGAACAACCATAGACACTCTATATGTGAATGTTGGAGTTAGCTATACAGGGTTGAGGTTGATTCCAAAATATATATAGTTTGAGTTGTGATCAATACTGAGATACGTATACACTGGGTCGTGGATTGGTTCAAGATAATATTTATCGATTTATTTCTGTACATCTAACTGTGGACAACTAGTTGTAGGTTACTAACGAGGACAGCTAACTTAATAAACTTAAAACATAAAAATATATTAAAAGTGTTGTAAATATATTTTGAACATACTTTGATATATATGTATATATTGTTATAGGTTCGTGAATCAACCAGTGGCCAAGTCTTACTTCCCGACGAAGTAAAAATCTGTGAAAGTGAGTTATAGTCCCACTTTTAAAATCTAATATTTTTGGGATGAGAATACATGCAGGTTTTATAAATGATTTACAAAATAGACACAAGTACGTGAAACTACATTCTATGGTTGAATTATTGAAATCGAATATGCCCCTTTTTATTAAGTCTGGTAATCTAAGAATTAGGGAACAGACACCCTAATTGACGCGAATCCTAAAGATAGATCTATTGGGCCTAACAAACCCCATCCAAAGTAACGGATGCTTTAGTACTTCGAAATTTATATCATATCCGAAGGGTGTCCCGGAATGATGGGGATATTCTTATATATGCATCTTGTTAATGTCGGTTACCAGGTGTTCACCATATGAATGATTTTAATCTCTATGTATGGGATGTGTATTGAAATATGAAATCTTGTGGTCTATTAT
Organism: Rutidosis leptorrhynchoides; assembly: GCF_046630445.1. NCBI lineage: Eukaryota > Viridiplantae > Streptophyta > Magnoliopsida > Asterales > Asteraceae > Rutidosis > Rutidosis leptorrhynchoides. The sequence continues at coordinate 83,037,313 of NC_092334.1, forward strand.
TATGATTTGATATATATAGGTTAAACCTATAACTCACCAACATTTTTTGTTGACGTTTTAAGCATATTTATTCTCAGGTGATTATTAAGAGCTTCCGCTGTCGCATACTTAAATAAGGACGAGATTTGGAGTCCATGCTTGTATGATATTGTGTAAAAACTGCATTCAAGAAACTTATTTTGTTGTAACATATTTGTATTGTAAACCATTATGTAATGGTCGTGTGTAAACAGGATATTTTAGATTATCATTATTTGATAATCTACGTAAAGCTTTTTAAACCTTTATTGATGAAATAAAGGTTATGGTTTGTTTTAAAATGAATGCAGTCTTTGAAAAACGTCTCATATAGAGGTCAAAACCTCGCAACAAAATCAATTAATATGGAACGTTTTTAATCAATAAGAACGGGACATTTCAGGAACATCGTCCCAAATCCTTCTACAAACACTCGGGGATCAACCGTAAATCCTAAAACATCATATATCAATCGAATCATAATGTTGTCCGATAAAGAACGAGTGTTGATTTTGAGATCTGGAAATCTAAGATTAAATTCAGATCGATTAAAAGCATCACATAGTTTGTATGATCGAGAAAGAATCATAATCGGTGTGTAATTCATTCTTAACGTCAATGTTTTTCTCCGGAGACCGAAACGAGCTTGCAGGTTCAAACGAAGGTGAACTTAAATCGATTAGCTATAAATCTGTTACTGTTTATACTTTCTAATGATTTTGTAACGGTTATGTTGTTGTTATTGTTCATGAATTCCATCACATAATATGTTGGTGCTCAATAATTGAATGCTATGAAGTTGAGCTGATGAAATTGAATAGAAATCACGATCAGTATTTGTTGAATAATATGAATATCTGTTTCTTCTTTTTCTCAATTTAATCATTTAACTATCATGGTTTTCTCATATCGTATATTAGCAGAACAAGACGGGATTGGTAGTAGTTTATAATGTAACATGTTCTAGCTAGTTTCGAAAAGCAATGTTGTTCAACAGTGGCCTGTAATCGAATGGGTTTTTGGGTATGTTGAGATTAAAACAGATAAAACAGAAGGTATAGCTGCAGCAGGGACTAATGTTGAAGGTGTTTTGGTTTGGTTATGATTCAAAAACAGAAACAGAAATAAGCAATAAAAGGATGATGATTACCTATGGTGTTCGATGGTTTATGATGAAGACGTCAATGGTGGTGTTGATTTAACTAAAATCCGAACAACTGTAACTGTAGCAGCAGGAGTACCATGGTGGGGTTGTGATTTTCGATGATGGGTTGTGGTGGCAATATGGGTGATGATTGTGAAAGTGTTAATTATGGTGGCCTCGGTTGATAGCAGCCTCGAATCAATAAAAGAAAACAGCGAATTTCGAATGAGCACATATGGTGTTTGTTTGCTCACTATGGTTGCAGGTAGTTTAATAGGAAATAGAAAATTAGAAATAAGTTTTGATTAGGATTGTTTCAATGTGGTGTATGGTGGTTTGATTCAAGGTTGGAGATGGTAATGATATAGTGGTGGGTTCTAATGGTGGTTTAAAATGGTTGCTGGGTGGTCAGTCGAAAGAAGGAGATGAAGGTAACAGGAGATGGTTCATGGTGGTGTTAAGTGATTTAAGGTGATGGCCATGGTGATGGATGGTTGTAATATCCGATGATTCTTGCCTCCAAATATGAAGAGTGTGTTGCTATAAACATATGTATCTATATAATAAGTGTGCTTAAGATTGTGAGGAACAACAAACAAAAATGGTGACACATAAAAGTAATTCAATAATTATCATTTGAAACGTTTATGGGTTGGTATAATAATGTAATTTGGCACAGTTTAAAGTTGGGATTGATAGTGATTGGAAACGGAAAGGAGAAAAGTGTTTTGACTTTTGGTTAATCTCCATATCTCTATGTATTGAGTGATTGATCTTGGAAGATAAATGATAATCAAAATAGTGATATATAGTGGCCAACAACATACATGTGAATGATATATATCTTATTAAATTGCAACAAATTGTAGGAGTAATAACGTATGGTGGTGGCCAGTTCTTGGAATACAAAAGCAACTAAACAAAAATAGTTAAAGGGTGATTCAAGTAAGTGAGGATACTAGGGGGAAAAATGAGAAGAATAGTGATGGTGCATGTATATGTTTGATCAATATATACAAAAAGAACAAGTGGGTTTGTGATATATGTAGTATCTATGTATCTTAAAATAACAATTTGGTAAAGTCACCGAACTTATGCATATATATAGAATTAATTAAAGTAGCCATAAGTTGTAGCATCCTACCGACATTATTACGCTTTTAATAATTTTACGAATCAACGTTTACTTAAAGTTCTCATAAATTTATATTATACTTGTTTGATAAGAAATGAAATGACAATTGAATGTTATTATAAACATGTACAAAGTCTATGTAATATATATATATATATATATATATATATATATATATATATATATATATATATATATATATATATATATATATATATATATATATACATATTACAAAGTCTATGTAATATATATATATATATATATATATATATATATATATATATAAAATCAAACTGCAATAATTACGTTTTAACAACAAGTTTTATTATATCGTAAATTATTTTACATACTTAATTTTAATAATTAGACCGTATAATATTTATTAATGTATTTCAAATTATTATATATATATATATATATATATATATATATATATATATATATATATATATATATATATATATATATATATATATATATATATATATATATATATATATATATATATATATATATATATATATATATATATATATGTTCATATCTATTTGCAATTAATTGTTCGTGAATCGTTGGAAAACAGTCGAAGGTTAATTGAATATATATAAAATAGTTCAAAATTTTTGAAACATCAACATTACAGACTTTGCTTATCTTGTCAGAAACATTAAATCATATAAAGATTAAGTTTAAATTTGGTCGGAAATTTCCGGGTCGTCACAAGCTTTGCATTTATATACACAAAATATTACTCCATCCATCCCATTACAAGTGTCCACTTACTTTTTGCACACAGTTTTAGGAAATCCCGCTAACTTCATTCTCCACAAATCAGAAATCTTCTCTCTCCAGAATAACCTCTTCTTATTGGTTGAAATACAAAGTGGACACTTGTAATGGGACATTCCAAAATAGAAATGTGGACACTTGTGGTGGGACGAAGACAGCGACGAAGCTTCTGTAGGGCAGGGGGTGCCATGGTCCCCCCAAAACAATATGTCCTTAATAGCAAATTCTATAGTTTTAAGGACTAGACATGGTAAATTTAAGTATTGGCCCCACCAACCTCGCTAGCATACTGTATACGATTTTTTTTAATTATTATGGCCCCTCATTTTTGACGTTCAAGCTCCGTCGCTGGACGGAGAAAGTATTTTTTAATAATTTTATATATAATTATATAATAATTACTATTATATCAATAATATTTAAATGTGGAAAGATCTGAAAGAGGTTATGAATTATGATGAGGCCTTATGGATGATTTTTGGGGATTTCAATGAAGTAAGGTTTGCCTCCGAAAGGAAAAATACCTTGTTTATTGAAAATAGAGCTAAATAGTTTAACGAATTCATAAAGGATTGCAATATTCTTGATATCCCGCTTTGAGGCCGGCTATATACTAGGATTAGTGATAATGGCAACAAATTTAGTAAACTTGACAGATTTCTCATCTCCGAAAATGTTCTACAACAATGGCCTAATTTGAATGCGGTTGTGCTTGATTAAAAATTCACGGATCATTGCCCGATAATGCTACAAGAGGGTAATATTGATTTTGGGCCGAAACCGATTAAAGTCTTCGATGAATGGATAAAACATAAAGATGCACATAGTATTGTCGAAAAGGCTTGGAGTATGGAAGTTAAGGGGTGGAGACATGATGTTATCTTTAGAGAAAAATTGAAAAATGTTAAAATGGAACTCAAAAAATGGTTCTCCACCTCACAATGTAAATTAAAAGGTGAAATCGAAGAACCCACAAAGAAGGTAGTCGATTGGGAGCTAAAAGCTGAAGTGTCTAACCTAAATGATAATGATATACTAGCATGGAAAATGGATCGTGATAAGCTCCTTCAAAAAGAAAAAAATGAAACAGAAATGCTAAAACAAAAAGCAAGGTATAAATGGGATTTAGAAAGTGACGAGAATAGCAAGTTTTTTCACTCATGTATTCGCAAACGACAACACAAGAATAATATCCAAGGAGTCAATGCTAATGGAGTTTGGACCACGGATCCTGCTGTGATTAAAAATGAAGCCCACAAGCATTTCGCAAACCTTTTCTCGGGTAACAAGAATGACGGTCTTCAACTAGAAAATTGGGATGGACCTAGAATCGAAAAAGTTCTTGCAGATAAACTTGAAGAAGAGTTTTCAGAACGCGAAACACTTGAGGCAATAAAGAGTTGTGGAAAAAATAAATCTCCGGGACCCGATGGGTTCAATTTGTTATTTTACATCAACTTCTGGGATATCTTCAAAGTCGACCTCATGAAAGCAATCACTTGGTTCTAGACCTCAGGCTCAATCTCAAATGGATGCAACGCCTCCTTCATCACGCTCATTCTGAAGGTAAAAAATCCCTTAAACTTTTCAAATTTTCGCCCAATAAGTCTTATAAATAGTTATTACAAAATCCTCTCAAAAATCATGGCTAATAGAATTAGAAAGGTAATCCCGAGTTTAATTGGAAACGAACAAAGTGCCTTTATAAGTAACATAAACATTCTAGATGGGATTTTGGTGGCTTTAGAAACAGTCGATGACTTAAAAAGGAAAAACCAAAAAAGTTTTATTTTCAAAGTTGGTTTCGAAAAGGCCTTCGATTGTGTTGATTGGGATTTTTTTAACTAAAATCATGAAATTCATGGGTTTCGGGGAGAAATGGATAAAGTGGGTTAATGCGTGTCTATCCTCTACATCTATCTCGGTTTTAATAAATGGATCACCTACCGAACAATTTTTTCCAAAACGTGGGGTACGACAAGGTGACCCCCTTTCACCTTTTTTATTTATTATTGCAAGTGAAGGGCTAAATTATTTACTTAATAAGTCTCTAAATGAAAAAATAATTGGTGGGGTCAAAGTGGGTAATGATAATGTGACGGTTTCGCATCTTCAATATGCGGACGACACAATTATATTTGGCAATTGGAATAAACGTGATGTTAGAAACACTCTTAAAATCCTAAAAAGTTTTGAGGATCTATCCGGTCTTAAAATAAATCTAAACAAAAGTTACGTGTATGGTATTAATACATCTAAAAGTGAATCAAATAGTCTAGCATATTGGTTTGGGTGTCTTGAGGGGTCCTTTCCCTTCACCTATCTAGGACTACCTATCAGGGCGAACCTCAAACTTTATAAAAATTGGATGCCCGTGTTTGATAAATTTAAAAACCGGCTCGCGGATTAGAAATGTAAATCTGTATCCTTCAGAGGTCGACTCACTTTAATCAAGTTGGTCCTTTCTAGTCTACCTCTTTATTACTTTTCACTTTTTAAGGCCCCGGTGGGTGTTTTAAAAGACCTTGAAGGAATTAGGCGAGATTTTTTTTGGGGCGGTTCTAATGAGCAAAGAAAGATGGCGTGGGTAAATTGGAACCAAATTTTGTTACATTATGATGCGGGTGGGCTAAACATTAGTTCACTGAAAAATAAAAATTTGGCCCTTCTAAATAAATGGTGGTGGAAATTTTTAACTAACAAAGAGGCACTTTGGGTAAAGGTCATAAAAAGTATCTATGGATATAACGGTGGACTAGATTGCATCTCGCCTAGCCCTACAAATATCAAAGGATTAACCGGCACTACTTGGAACAATATTATCAATGTCAAACACACCCTAACCAAGTTAGGGTGTGATATTACTAATGAGTTTGTTAAGCGTATTGGTGAAGCGACCCGTCCTAATCCATCTGGACGAAGTCCATATCGATTACAAACGATTCATAATAGTTGATTACATCGCGAGGTACTTGACCTCTATATGATACATTTTACAAACATTGCATTCGTTTTTAAAAGACAAACTTACTTTACATCGAAAGTTGATGACACACATACCATTTCATAATATATCCAACTATAATTGACTTAATAATAAACTTGATGAACTCAACGACTCGAATGCAACGTCTTTTGAAATATGTCATGAATGACTCCAAGTAATATCTTTAAAATGAGCAAATGCACAGCGGAAGACTTCTTTCGTTCCTGAGAATAAACATGCTTTAAAGTATCAACCAAAAGGTTGGTGAGTTCATTAGTTTATCATAAATAATCATTTCATAATTTTAATAGACCACAAGATTTCATATTTCCATTTCTCATAAACATACGTCACATGCATAGAGACAAAAATATCATTCATATGGATTGAACACCTGGTAACCGACATTCACAATATGCATATAAGAATATCCCCATCATTCCGGGATCCTCCTTCGGACATGATATAAATTTCGAAGTACTAAAGCATCCGGTACTTTGGATGGGGCTTGTTGGGCCCGATAGATCTATCTTTAGAGTTCGCGTCAATTAGGGTTTCTGTTCCCTAATTCTTAGATTACCAGACTAAAAAGGGGCATATTCGATTTCGATCATTCAACCATATAATGTAGTTTCAATTACTTGTGTCTATTTCGTAAAACAGTTATAAAAATTGCGCATGTATTCTCAGCCCAAAAATATAAAGGGTAAAAAGATAAATGAAACTCACCATACTGTATTTTGTAGTAAAAATACATATAACGACATTGGACAACTAAACAATGCAAAGTTGGCCTCGGATTCACGAACCTATATCATTTGTATATATATTAATACACATAATCGTAATTAAATAAGTTGTCTATATATTTACTATAATATATTATTAAATTGTAAGTTATTGTTATGTAAATATAATGTATTAAAATTAATATTTATATTTTTATAGGTGTTTATATTATTATTATTTATATCTTAATATATTTTTATATACTATTGATAATTTAGTTATCATTATAGTTATTATTATTTCATATAAAAATATAGTAGATAATATACTTTTACATAAAAATTTATAATTATAATACTGTTAAAGTAAAGATAATAATATTAATAATTAAATATAAAAATGATAGTTTTACTAATAATGATTCTTTTAATAATAATATAGTTGTAAAAAAATAATAGTTTTTAATAAAATGAATAATTTAATAATAATAATGATAAAAATATAATTTTGATATTAATACTTAATATCTAATAATAATAATAATTATAACAACCTTATGACAAATGGTAATCCTAATGATAATACTTTTGTTAGTAATAATAATACGTCTAAAATGATACTAATACTAATATTTACGAAAGTAATAATAATAACAATTATAATACTTCTAAATACTTGAAGTAATAACAGTTATAATAATAATAATGATAATAACAATAACAATAATAATAATAACAATACCAAAAATAATAATAACATTAACAATAATAATAATAATAAAAATAATAATAAGTTCTAAAAAGGAACTACCTTAGAAAAAGCCTTTAAAAAGAAAATGCACACGATGGGGATCGAACCCGAGACCTCAAGTTTATGCAGCAAACACCCAGACCATCCAGCTAATTTCATTTTTCTGAACTAATACCCTTTTAATTATTTAAAACCCGTAGTTCTGTTTCCCCAATATTCATCATCTTCATTCGATAACTAGACATCCAGGAGTGAAACCGACCACATCAATTAATTAATCAATGAATTAGTTTTATGATTGGCAAACGAAACAGACATGATTTGTTGTGATTAACAGACATGAGAATGAAAGAAAAAAAAAACAGTGGCTGCAGTGAACTCGTCATGAAGAACAACTCAAACAACGATTTTGATTTCCAGATCATTTCAGGTTAAAGTTACAACATGAATTAGGTTGCAAATATCTCCTAGAAACTTTCTGACTCGTCAATTTAATTCAAAATATTAAAATACTTTCGAATTTCACTATGAACACCTCATTTGACTTTTTGAAAATATATCTTTGACTTCCAAATTCGAATTTGTTATGAAAAATGAGATTTGAAGCTGTGCAGTTAGTTTGAAATAGGGATTCCAAACATAACTACATTTCCAGATTTTTAAATACAATTTGACTTCGAGGTTTTTGGAAATTCTATCACGAACAGAGGTAAACTTTTATTTTTCTGTTTAATTTTCTAATTTCTGTGAGGAATGGGTTTTGTCTGAGTAATTAGATGAATGTTAATATTTATAATCGATCCAGTTTGATGTGTATTGTTTAATGATGTCGACTGGTAACAAAATTTGACTATGTGAACGTGGAATTCATTAATCAGACAACGAATAATAATATAAATAAAAGTTAGATATCGACCTTCAACAGATTTTTGGATTGTTTATGGAATTTGAGATTGATTGATATCAATTTGCAGACAGGAATATCTTTACAAGGACTTACGATCATGAAAGCAAACAGAATGGTACGATTTCCTATTTTATAGTATATATAATCAGATAATGTATATATAATAATTAATAATAAGTAATAATACTGGTTTCATATATATATATATATATATATATCTGTATATTTCGCATATATTTATATATATACCTGTATATATTTATATATTTATATATTTATATAACCATGTTTATATATTTGTTTTAACTTCTTAATTTTGGAATTTAACAATTAAAAATATATTAATACTATTAATAATACTAATAATAATATTACTAATAATAATATTATTAATAAAGGAATTAGCAATAATAAATGATAATTAATAATATGATAATATTAATACAAATGATGATTTTTAGTAATAATAATAATAAATAATCATAAAAATAATTAAAGTTTTATCTTTAATCATCCTTATCATAATTTTTCCATCTAATATCTTAAATTTAATAATCATAACTTTTTAATTGAAATTATAACAATAATAATAACATTAATATTATTAATACTAATATTGATATTAATATTAATAGTAATAATGACAGTAATACTAATATTACTATAATAACTATATTTTTAATTTGTTGTTACATTTAATATATTCATATTACATATTGTTAATTATGTAATAATATATATCATATAATAGCATATATTTAATATTTTATGTATTACAATATACATATAATCATCAGTTATATATGAAAATTATATTCATATATATGTAACTATATTTATATTTATTAATTTATTTTATGTATTATTTCGTATCTTTAATTCAAATGATCAAATTGTATTTTGTTATTTCTAGTTATTATATATATACTTATACTTATATTCATTTATATATACATATATGTATATAATTATTTACAACAGTAGTTCGTGAATTGTCGGGAATGGTCGAAGGTCAATTGAATTCATGAACACAGTTCAAAAATCTTGAGACTCGGTTTAACAGACTTTGCTTATCTTGTCGAGATCATATAAAGATTAAAGTTTAAATTTGGTCGGAAATTCCCGGGTCATCACAGTACCTACGTGTATGAGCTAATAAATAGAGTTTTATCATTATTGAATAATACAGATAAATAGAGTTTTATCATTATTGAATAATACAGATAAAATAATTCGATTATTCGAAGAGCACGAATGAAGTTATCACAAAAGAGTGAAATGAATAAATGAAGTTTCATTTTTAACTTATGACGTTGCCTTGGTTGAATTCCGGAATTCAAGGAATTTGAAGAAAATCTTCGAAATCTAAAAGATTTGATTCTTCGGCGAGTAAGGAAATTAAGATCTCTATAATTAATGTGGAAATCTGCCTTGATTTCTTTGTCTGGTATTTTCACTATAAATGAACTTCTTCCATTCCATTACTTTCACCATTCCTATACTTTCTTCCTCTATTCCTACTTCTAAAATATTGTGGAAATGCTCCATCCAGTTCTGATTCTTGATATTTTCCTATCTATGTATTTGTCATCCTTCTTTTCAATCTTCCACCAGAAAATCTGTTTACTTCTGCTATTGCCTTGGGGGATACTATTCTTAATTATACAGTGTCTTTATATTGCTATTCGTATTAATATCCATGGTTTGTAACTTCTGTGCTGTTATTGGGTTTTATATCTTCCCTTATATTTCAATGTCCCTGCTTCTGTCTCCTATAATTATTGTCATCCACCGTTATGCACTCTCTTATTTACTGCAATTTATACTCCCTTTCTATTTCGGAGCTTCATGCTTTTGTTTACTTTTCGCAAGTAATGGTCCAGAATTCATAGGTATGGAGTTTCGAATTATCATAATATATAAGGTAGAAAAGAAAAGGTAGTAGCACGATTTGTTTTGTCAAATTACCTGAATCACTGAGAATAGAACTATCAAGAATATATTTTCTTGATATGTTCAGAAGTTAAGCAGAATGAAAGAGTTATGTAACATGGCACATGATGACGTTATAATCTGTGAATCATCATGTTCCATTTAGAAACTCAGCATGACTTACTGTAATATAATCATGTTGATCAAGTGTCATTATATTATACTAACTCATGCATCAGTTCCCAACATTACTTCAATAACATTCATATTTTAAGCTCGAAAGTTTAAAGAATATAGAAACTAACAGTTTCTATATGATGTAACACTGATATCAGGAAGAGATTAATAATTTCAGATAAGAATAGTAATGAAAATATCTTCAGAAATATGGAGGATATTTATAATGAAAGATACGATGATATCTTGGAATTTCTACTATCGAAGGACGGTGAAGAAAATTTTGTCCGCAAGAGTTTGGAGTCAAAAACAAGGTATTCGTTAATGACTTCAGCAGGTACTGAATCATTTAAATTCTTTGAAGTCAAACTTATTCTTTGTGATTTGTCCACGACTTCCTTCATAGTTTGCTCAATTAGTTTTTCAGTTCCAACTTTTTCTGAGCTTTTCCAACATACTATTCTTTATCATCAAACTTCCGATGATTAAGGTCGTTTACGGTTGTCTACAGTTTCTGCTGCTTCATTCAGCTTTTTCAACATTCAGAATATTGATTTGTAGACTGAGTGCTGTTCAGAATTTCAGAATGAAAGACCATAATTCTAAAAGATAAATTTTATACATATAATTATTGATGTAGATATGCTGTGAGTTTTCAAAGTACTTATTGCCGATTCCCGGTAATTGTTATGGCAGTTCTCGTTACAAGATGTGGATGAGTATATGATAGGGTTTCAATGAATAAATATAATGATTTGTCAGAGAGATTTAAGCCAAGGAGCGACGAGGTTGCTGGTACATCTACTGGTAATATGGTGGAATATAATAAAAGGTTCCCCGATAACAATCAAAGAGCACACATATAAATCAAGGTTATAATAAGGTTAATCCGAATGAAAATCGAAGTTGCCTTGTTGGAACTGTGACAAAATTGACTAATTTTGGAAATGGATTGCAAAGTTATTTTCGGTAATAAAAGCGCTAAAGGAATTAGCACAACTACACGTTAAACGTTTACTCAGTTTCCGAGTGTTCTCAGGTGCATAACTATATGCATCAATCTTTTCTTCCGTAGATGAAGTGCGGTTGGTTCATCCTCTCGATTGAGGTGTTTTTAAAAATCATGAAAGTTTGAACACAAATTGGAATCGTCAAGATATAATTTGAAGTTTAGGATGAAATCAAGTGGCAAACTTGAAGAAATTTTTTTTTAGTTTCATATTTTATAATCAATATTTTAATTCATTTTAATTGTCCAACATTATTAGTCCACAGTCGATAGTCCACAATTAATAATTCAATAATTCATATATATATATATATATATATATATATATATATATATATATATATATATATATATATATATATATATATATATATATATATATATATATATATATATATATTCGAATTAATTAATACGTATCGTGACCCGTGTACATGTCTCAGACTCGATCACAACTCAAAGTATATATATTACTGTAGAATTAACCTCAACCCTGTATAGAGAACTCGATCATTACTACATATAGAGTGTCTATGGTTATTCCAAATAATATATATATATGCGTCGATATGATATGTCAAAACCTTGTATACGTGTCCCGATATTTAAAGTGCGTAAAATAAATACAGAAATTAAATGACAATAAATAAAATTGCGAGAATGTAAATTGCGAGAATGTAAATGGTGATAAATAAAATGTAACCAGTTAGCTAGGAACAGTTAGCTAGGAACAGTTAGCGTGGATTCTTAACAAAATTCTTTTCATAGTTAAATTGTTTGTTTCTAACAAATTTTATTTTGTCAAATGTTTTCTTCATTATGCCACTTGTTGGATTCTGAGAAATCAAAATCCAAATATGAAATTTGAATGAAAATGGTTATTTTGTGGTGAACAGATTCGTATATCGGTGAATGTAAATAGGATAGTAAATGACCGTTGAATCAGATTCGAAGGATGTACAATGTAACTTATTAATGTGAAATCTAAATATTTCTCGGGTATTACCTACCCGTTAAAATATTTTCATCATTAACGGTTTGTACAAAAGAATTTTAATTACCATCTTTATGAAAATATATTTATATATGTATTTTCTTCAGATGTAATCATGAATTTAATGAGTCAATATGATATTAGACTCATTTGATTTACTGTTAGAATAAGAATATATAATCTCTAAAACATTAAAGATTATATAATCGCCATGTCGAACGAAGATAAAAAAAATGTAGAATGATTCGTAGAACAATGATTACGCTCGAGGTACAGAATGAGATATTGGGGCATGTGATGTTGTAACTCGTGTTGTTGGTGGTACTGTTGATGTCGGTGATGTTGCTGAAGCTGGTTCGTTTTGCACCATATTCTCCAAATTGATTACTCGAGCGCGAAGTTCGTTGACTTCTCGTATTACTCCGGGATGATTGTCGGTCGGAATGAGCAGATGAGTAAGATCTAGAATTTGAGATAATATATAGTTGTGACGGAATACTCTGAAAATGAGAAAGAAAATGGTATTACGAACAGGTTCGCTGGTAAGTGTCTCAGGTTCTTCGCCAAGAGGGAAAATCAGTGGAAGGAAAGGATCGCCTTCTTATTGTCTCCAAAGATTAAGTCGACTACGAACCCATCAGATGAATTGGTTGATTCATTCTGGTGACATTGCTTCTGGAGCTTAGATGACTATCCATTCGGAATAACTATCGGGATAACTATCGGAATAGCTGTCGGAATTCGAGGGACTCGAACTAGTTGAAGGATTCATCTCGTACGATCAGATGAAGGATTTTCGATAAGAAATAGATTATAGAATGTAGATTAGTATCCTGCAATACATAATTTACATATGCATATATATAATACTAAAATCTCATAAGTTACGGAGGAATCTACGGAAGCTGTCAGGCAAAGATAACAATAACAAATACGCTAAGATATGAATTAGCAGATATGCTAAGATATGAAGTTTGTCTATACACTATTCATGTATTCAATGCAATAAGATGTGTCTAGACTAAGAATAATAAGCAGGTAATTTACTAAGGATGATAAGCAAATGATTTCCGACAAAAAATGATAAGCAAAACTTTTGACATGCAAACACGGTCGAAGTCCAGACTCACTAATGCATCCTAACGACTATCAGTTAGACACACTCATGCAGACCTAGTTTGCTAAGACCACCGCTCTGATACCAACTGAAGTTGAAATGTCCCGTTCTTATTGATTAAAAACGTTCCATATTAATTGATTTCGTTGCGAGGTTTTGACCTCTATATGAGACGTTTTTCAAAGACTGCATTCATTTTAAAACAAACCATAACCTTTATTTCGTCAATAAAGGTTTAAAAAGCTTTACGTAGATTATCAAATAATGATAATCTAAAATATCCTGTTTACACACGACCATTACATAATGGTTTACAATACAAATATGATACAACAAAATAAGTTTCTTGAATGCAGTTTTTACACAATATCATACAAGCATGGACTCCAAATCTCGTCCTTATTTAAGTATGCTACAGCGGAAGCTCTTAATAATCACCTGAGAATAAACATGCTTAAAACGTCAACAAAAATGTTGGTGAGTTATAGGTTTAACCTATATATATCAAATCATAATAATAGACCACAAGATTTCATATTTCAATACACATCCCATACATAGAGATAAAAATCATTCATATGGTGAACACCTGGTAACCGACATTAACAAGATGCATATATAAGAATATCCCCATCATTCCGGGACACCCTTCGGATATGATATAAATTTCGAAGTACTAAAGCATCCGGTACTTTGGATGGGGTTTGTTAAGCCCAATAGATCTATCTTTAGGATTCGCGTCAATTAGGGTGTCTGTTCCCTAATTCTTAGATTACCAGACTTAATAAAAAGGGGCATATTCGATTTCAATAATTCAACCATAGAATGTAGTTTCACGTACTTGTGTCTATTTTGTAAATCATTTATAAAAACCTGCATGTATTCTCATCCCAAAAATATTAGATTTTAAAAGTGGGACTATAACTCACTTTCACAGATTTTTACTTCGTCGAGAAGTAAGACTTGGCCACTGTTGATTCACGAACCTATAACAATATATACATATATATTAAAGTATGTTCAAAATATATTTACAACACTTTTAATATTTTTTGATGTTTTAAGTTTATTAAGTCAGCTGTCCTCGTTAGTAACCTACAACTAGTTGTCCACAGTTAGATTTACAGAAATAAATCAATAAATATTATCTTGAATCAATCCACGACCCAGTGTATACGTATCTCAGTATTGATCACAACTCAAACTATATATATTTTGGAATCAACCTCAACCCTGTATAGCTAACTCCAACATTCACATATAGAGTGTCTATGGTTGTTCCGAAATATATATAGATGTGTCGACATGATAGGTCGAAACATTGTATACGTGTCTATGGTATCTCAAGATTACATAATATACAATACAAGTTGATTAAGTTATGGTTGGAATAGATTTGTTACCAATTTTCACGTAGCTAAAATGATAAAAATTATCCAATCTTGTTTTACCCATAACTTCTTCATTTTAAATCCGTTTTGAATGAATCAAATTGCTATGGTTTCATATTGAACTCTATTTTATGAATCTAAACAGAAAAAGTATAGGTTTATAGTCGGAAAAATAAGTTACAAGTCGTTTTTGTAAAGGTAGTCATTTCAGTCGAAAGAACGACGTCTAGATGACCATTTTAGAAAACATACTTCCACTTTGAGTTTAACCATAATTTTTGGATATAGTTTCATGTTCATAATAAAAATCATTTTCTCAGAATAACAACTTTTAAATCAAAGTTTATCATAGTTTTTAATTAACTAACCCAAAACAGCCCGCGGTGTTACTACGACGGCGTAAATCCGGTTTTACGGTATTTTTCGTGTTTCCAGGTTTTAAATCATTAAGTTAGCATATCATATAGATATAGAACATGTGTTTAGTTAATTTTAAAAGTCAAGTTAGAAGGATTAACTTTTGTTTGCGAACAAGTTTAGAATTAACTAAACTATGTTCTAGTGATTACGAGTTTAAACCTTCGAATAAGATAGTTTTATATATATGAATCGAATGATGTTATGAACATCATTACTACCTCAAGTTTAGTAGGTAAACCTACTGGAAGTGACAAGAAATGATCTAGCTTCAAAGGATCTTGGATGGCTTGAAAGTTCTTGAAGTAGGATCATGACACAAAAACAAGTTCAAGTAAGATTTTTGCTCGAATTAAGATAGTTTATAGTTATAGAAATTGAATCAAAGTTTGAATATAAATATTACCTTGAATAAGAAAGATAACCTACTGTATATAACAAAGGTTTCTTGATCTTAGATGATTACTTGGAATGGATTAGAAAGCTTGGAAGTAAATTAGTAAACTTGAATGGATTTTTGAAGTATTCTTGAAGTGTTCTTCTTATGATGATTATAGCTTGATTCTTGAAGTGATTTTTGATGAAGATGATGACTAACTACTGTAAAAATACGTTCATAATAGTGTGGGTGTGTTGAGAGAGAATTAGAAAGAGATTTGGAAGTGAAATGGAGTGAATGATGAGTGTTAATTGGTGAGTGGTGAGTGGGGTTAAAAGGAGTTCTAGTTAGTTGACTAGCTCATGGTAGAAGTTAAAATTGATTAGTCATACATGACATAATCAAGAGTGGAATCCCATGCTAGTTCCTATTGGTATATACCCATAGTAAGTACGTTTTGAAGCTGTGTATAATACGGGTAAGAATACGACTAGAATTCTTGATGAAAGAAAAGAATGGGAAAGTAACTGTAACCATTTTTGTTAAGTATGAGTGTTTTGATATATGTCTTGAAGTCTTCCAAAAGTATTTTAATACATCTAAATACACTACATGTATATACATTTTAACGGAGTCGTTAAGTCATCGTTAGTCGTTACATGTAAGTGTTGTTTTGAAACCTTTAAGTTAACGATCTCAATTAATGTTGTTAACCCATTGTTTATTATATCTAATGAGATGTTAAATTATTATATTATCATGATATTATGATATATTAATATATCTTAATATGATATATATACATTTAAATGTCGTTACAACGATAATCGTTACATATATGTCTCGTTTCGAAATCCTTAAGTTAGTAGTCTTGTTTATATGTATATAACTCATTGTTAATATACTTGTGGAGATACTTACTTATCATAATCTCATGTTAACCATATGTATATCCATATATATATCGTCAAGTCGTTTTTACAAGTTTTAACGTTCGTGAATCGCCGGTCAACTTGGGTGGTCAATTGTCTATATGAAACATATTTCAATTAATCAAGTCTTAACAAGTTTGATTGCTTAACATGTTGGAAACATTTAATCATGTAAATATCAATCTCAATTAATATATATAAACATGGAAAAGTTCGGGTCACTACAGTACCTACCCGTTAAATAAATTTCGTCCCGAAATTTTAAGCTGTTGAAGGTGTTGACGAATCTTCTGGAAATAGATGCGGGTATTTCTTCTTCATCTGATCTTCACGCTCCCAGGTGAACTCGGGTCCTCTACGAGCATTCCATCGAACCTTAACAATTGGTATCTTGTTTTGCTTAAGTCTTTTAACCTCACGATCCATTATTTCGACGGGTTCTTCGATGAATTGGAGTTTTTCATTGATTTGGATTTCATCTAACGGAATAGTGAGATCTTCTTTAGCAAAACATTTCTTCAAATTTGAGACGTGGAAAGTGTTATGTACAGCCGCGAGTTGTTGAGGTAACTCAAGTCGGTAAGCTACTGGTCCGACACGATCAATAATCTTGAATGGTCCAATATACCTTGGATTTAATTTCCCTCGTTTACCAAATCGAACAACGCCTTTCCAAGGTGCAACTTTAAGCATGACCATCTCTCCAATTTCAAATTCTATATCTTTTCTTTTAATGTCAGCGTAGCTCTTTTGTCGACTTTGGGCGGTTTTCAACCGTTGTTGAATTTGGATGATCTTCTCGGTAGTTTCTTGTATAATCTCCGGACCCGTAATCTGTCTATCCCCCACTTCACTCCAACAAATCGGAGACCTGCACTTTCTACCGTAAAGTGCTTCAAACGGCGCCATCTCAATGCTTGAATGGTAGCTGTTGTTGTAGGAAAATTCTGCTAACGGTAGATGTCGATCCCAACTGTTTCCGAAATCAATAACACATGCTCGTAGCATGTCTTCAAGCGTTTGTATCGTCCTTTCGCTCTGCCCATCAGTTTGTGGATGATAGGCAGTACTCATGTCTAGACGAGTTCCTAATGCTTGCTGTAATGTCTGCCAGAATCTTGAAATAAATCTGCCATCCCTATCAGAGATAATAGAGATTGGTATTCCATGTCTGGAGACGACTTCCTTCAAATACAGTCGTGCTAACTTCTCCATCTTGTCATCTTCTCTTATTGGCAGAAAGTGTGCTGATTTGGTGAGACGATCAACTATTACCCAAATAGTATCAAAACCACTTGCAGTCCTTGGCAATTTAGTGATGAAATCCATGGTAATGTTTTCCCATTTCCATTCTGGGATTTCGGGTTGTTGAAGTAGACCTGATGGTTTCTGATGCTCAGCTTTGACCTTAGAACACGTCAAACATTCTCCTACATATTTAGCAACATCGGCTTTCATACCCGGCCACCAAAAATGTTTCTTGAGATCCTTGTACATCTTCCCCGTTCCAGGATGTATTGAGTATCTGGTTTTATGAGCTTCTCTAAGTACCATTTCTCTCATATCTCCAAATCTTGGTACCCAAATCCTTTCAGCCCTATACCGGGTTTCGTCTTCCCGAATATTAAGATGCTTCTCCGATCCTTTGGGTATTTCATCCTTTAAATTTCCTTCTTTTAAAACTCCTTGTTGCGCCTCCTTTATTTGAGTAGTAAGGTTATTATGAATCATTATATTCATAGATTTTACTCGAATGGGTTCTCTGTCCTTCCTGCTCAAGGCATCGGCTACCACATTTGCCTTTCCCGGGTGGTAACGAATCTCAAAGTCGTAATCATTCAATAATTCAATCCACCTACGCTGCCTCATATTCAGTTGTTTCTGATTAAATATGTGTTGAAGACTTTTGTGGTCGGTATATATAATACTTTTGACCCCATATAAGTAGTGCCTCCAAGTCTTTAATGCAAAAACAACCGCGCCTAATTCCAAATCATGCGTCGTATAATTTTGTTCGTGAATCTTCAATTGTCTAGACGCATAAGCAATCACCTTCGTTCGTTGCATTAATACACAACCGAGACCTTGCTTTGATGCGTCACAATAAATCACAAAATCATCATTCCCTTCAGGCAATGACAATATAGGTGCCGTAGTTAGCTTTTTCTTCAATAACTGAAACGCTTTCTCTTGTTCATCATTCCATTCAAATTTCTTCCCTTTATGCGTTAATGCAGTCAAGGGTTTTGCTATTCTAGAAAAGTCTTGGATGAACCTTCTGTAGTAACCAGCTAGTCCTAAAAACTGGCGTATGTGTTTCGGAGTTTTCGGGGTTTCCCACTTTTCAACAGTTTCTATCTTTGCCGGATCCACCTTAATACCTTCTTTGTTCACTATGTGACCGAGGAATTGAACTTCTTCCAACCAAAATGCACACTTTGAAAACTTAGCGTACAATTCTTCCTTCCTCAATACTTCTAACACCTTTCTCAAATGTTCACCGTGTTCTTGGTCATTCTTTGAGTAAATAAGTATGTCATCAATGAAAACAATGACAAACTTGTCAAGGTATGGTCCACACACTCGGTTCATAAGGTCCATGAACACAGCTGGTGCATTAGTTAAACCAAACGGCATGACCATAAACTCGTAATGACCGTAACGTGTTCTGAAAGCAGTCTTTGGAATATCATCTTCTTTCACCCGCATTTGATGATACCCGGAACGTAAGTCAATCTTTGAATAAACAGACGAGCCTTGTAGTTGATCAAATAAGTCGTCGATTCTCGGTAGTGGGTAGCGGTTCTTGATGGTAAGTTTGTTCAACTCTCGGTAGTCGATACACAACCTGAATGTACCATCTTTCTTCTTGACAAACAAAACAGGAGCTCCCCACGGTGATGTGCTTGGTCGAATGAAACCACGCTCTAAAAGTTCTTGTAATTGGCTTTGCAGTTCTTTCATCTCGCTGGGTGCGAGTCTGTAAGGAGCACGAGCTATTGGTGCAGCTCCTGGTACAAGATCTATTTGAAATTCAACGGATCGCTGTGGGGGTAATCCCGGTAATTCTTTCGGAAATACATCGGGAAATTCTTTTGCAATGGGAACATCATTGATGCTCTTTTCTTCAGTTTGTACTTTCTCGACGTGTGCTAGAACAGCATAGCAACCTTTTCTTATTAGTTTTTGTGCCTTCAAATTACTAATAAGATGTAGCTTCGTGTTGCCCTTTTCTCCGTACACCATTAAGGGTTTTCCTTTTTCTCGTATAATGCGAATTGCATTTTTGTAACAAACGATCTCCGCTTTCACTTCTTTCAACCAGTCCATACCGATTATCACATCAAAACTCCCTAACTCTACTGGTATCAAATCAATCTTAAATGTTTCGCTAACCAGTTTAATTTCTCGATTCCGACATATATTATCTGCTGAAATTAATTTACCATTTGCTAATTCGAGTAAAAATTTACTATCCAAAGGCGTCAATGGACAACTTAATTTAGCACAAAAATCTCTACTCATATAGCTTCTATCCGCACCCGAATCAAATAAAACGTAAGCAGATTTATTGTCAATAAGAAACGTACCCGTAACAAGCTCCGGGTCTTCCTGTGCCTCTGCCGCATTAATATTGAAAACTCTTCCACGGCCTTGTCCATTCGTGTTCTCCTGGTTCGGGCAATTTCTAATAATGTGGCCTGGTTTTCCACATTTATAACAAACTACATTGGCATAACTTGCTCCAACACTACTTGCTCCGCCACCACTCGTTCCGACACCATTTGTTCCTTTCGTTCTATTAACCCCTGGTCCGTAGACCTCACACTTCGCCGCGCTATGACCATTTCTTTTACACTTGTTGCAAAATTTGGTGCAGAACCCCGAGTGATTCTTTTCACACCTTTGGCATAGCTGCTTCTGATTGTTGTTGTTGTTGCGGTTATTATTGTTATTGGGATGATTGTTGTAGTTGCTGTTGTTGTTGTTGTTGTTGTTGTTGTTGGGCCGTTTGTTGTAGTTGCGATTGATGTTGCGATTGTTGGGATAATTGTTGCGATTATTATTGTAATTACTGTTGTTGTTGTATTGGTGATTCTTATCACCGTTTTCCTCCCACTTTCTTTTGACTTGCTTCACATTGGCCTCTTCAGCAGTCTGTTCTTTAATTCTATCTTCAATCTGGTTCACTAGTTTGTGAGCCATTCTACATGCCTGTTGTATGGAGGCGGGCTCGTGTGAACTTATATCTTCTTGGATTCTTTCCGGTAATCCTTTCACAAACGCGTCGATCTTCTCTTCCTCATCTTCGAATGCTCCCGGACACAATAGGCACAATTCTGTGAATCGTCTTTCGTACGTGGTAATATCAAATCCTTGGGTTCGTAACCCTCTAAGTTCTGTCTTGAGCTTATTGACCTCGGTTCTGGGACGGTACTTCTCGTTCATCAAGTGCTTGAATGCTGACCATGGTAGTGCGTACGCATCGTCTTGTCCCATTTGCTCTAGATAGGTATTCCACCATGTTAACGCAGAACCTGTAAAGGTATGCGTAGCGTACTTCACTTTGTCCTCTTCAGTACACTTACTTATGGCAAACACCGATTCGACCTTCTCGGTCCACCGTTTCAATCCGATCGGTCCTTCGGTTCCATCAAATTCCAAAGGTTTGCAGGCAGTGAATTCTTTGTAGGTGCATCCTACACGATTTCCTGTACTGCCAGATCCAAGGTTATTGTTGGTATATAGCGCAGCCTGTACTGCGGCTATGTTTGAAGCTAGAAAAGTACGGAATTCCTCTTCATTCATATTCACGGTGTGTCGAGTAGTCGGTGCCATTTCCTTCAAAATAGTCAAATGGAACAAGTTAATCATACAGAATATTAAGAGTAGTTAATAGTATTTCGTAGCATAATATGAACTCATTTATAAAAGCTTTTTCTTCATATTAGCGTTTTATAAGTTTAAATTCGGGTAGTACCTACCCGTTAAGTTCATACTTAGTAGCTAATATACAATTCAACTACTACAATTCTATATGAAAAACTGATTATAATAATATTTCGCGTTCAAACTTTTACACAATATTTTACAAACTTACAATACCGCTTATTTTACATATAGCATGAAATATAGCACACAATAAATTTGATACAAGATGGTTGTGAAGATAATTCTAGCTAGTACACAAGTCGTTCAGCAAAGGCAATAAAGACACGTAATTCATACGTCCAGAAACAAGTCATGCATTCTGGTTTTACTAGGATTACTTCCCATCCTTGGTCTTGTGGAACATAACCGTTATGGCCGTTGATAAGACAGCGTGTTGTAACGTCGTCAAAGGGACGAGGGTTACGTAATGACCAACAGTCTCGTAATAACCTAAAAACCTCATTTCTTACCCCAATTACCGACTCCGTCACTTGAGGGAACGTTTTGTTTAATAGTTGTAGCCCGATGTTCTTGTTCTCACTTTGGTGAGAAGCGAACATTACTAACCCGTAAGCATAACATGCTTCTTTATGTTGCATGTTAGCCGCTTTTTCTAAATCACGAAGTCCTATATTTGGATATACTGAGTCAAAATAATTTCTTAACCCGTTGCGTAAAATAGCATTTGGGTTCCCCGCAATATATGCGTCAAAGTAAACACATCGTAACTTATGGATTTCCCAATGTGATATCCCCCATCTTCCGAACGAAAGCCTTTTATAAACCAAATCATTCTTGGAACGTTCTTCGAATGTCTTACAAACTGATCTCGCCTTAAATAGTTGTGCCGAGGAATTCTGACCGACTCTAGACAAGATTTCATCAATCATGTCTCCGGGTAGGTCTCTTAAAATATTGGGTTGTCTATCCATTTTGTGTTTTTATACTGTAAAATAGACAAGAGTTAGATTCATAAAAAAAATACTTATTAATACAAGCAATTTTTACATATATCATAAAGCATAAGCACACTATATTACATATATTACACCACACGAATACAACTATCTTATTCCGACTCGCTTGTTTCTTCTTCTTCGGTTTTGGTTCGTTTTGCCAAGTTTCTAGGGATATATGATGTTCCCCTAATACGAGCCGTAATTTTCCACATTGGTTTAGAAAAACCTGGTGGTTTAGAGGTTCCCGGGTCATTGTTACAACTTAAGGACTTCGGGGGTTGACGATACATATAAAGTTCATCGGGGTTGGAATTAGATTTCTCTATTTTTATGCCCTTTCCCTTATTATTTTCTTTTGCCTTTTTAAATTTAGTTGGGGTAATTTCTATAACATCATCGGAATTCTCGTCGGAATTCGATTCATCGGAGAATTGGTAATCCTCCCAATATTTTGCTTCCTTGGCGGAAACACCATTGACCATAATTAACTTTGGTCGGTTGGTTGAGGATTTTCTTTTACTTAACCGTTTTATTATTTCCCCCACCGGTTCTATTTCTTCATCCGGTTCCGATTCTTCTTCCGGTTCCGATTCTTCTTCTGGTTCCGACTCTTCTTCCGGTTCCTCTTCGGGAACTTGTGAATCAGTCCACAAATCATTCCAATTTACATTTGACTCTTCATTATTATTAGGTGAGTCAATGGGACTTGTTCTAGAGGTAGACATCTATCACATAATATCAAACACGTTAAGAGATTAATATATCACATAATATTCATATGTTAAAAATATATAGTTTCCAACAAAAATGTTAAGCAATCATTTTTAAAGAAAACACGGTCGAAGTCCAGACTCACTAATGCATCCTAACAAACTCGATAAGACACACTAATGAAAAATTCTGGTTCTCTAAGACCAACGCTCGGATACCAACTGAAATGTCCCGTTCTTATTGATTAAAAACGTTCCATATTAATTGATTTCGTTGCGAGGTTTTGACCTCTATATGAGACGTTTTTCAAAGACTGCATTCATTTTAAAACAAACCATAACCTTTATTTCGTCAATAAAGGTTTAAAAAGCTTTACGTAGATTATCAAATAATGATAATCTAAAATATCCTGTTTACACACGACCATTACATAATGGTTTACAATACAAATATGATACAACAAAATAAGTTTCTTGAATGCAGTTTTTACACAATATCATACAAGCATGGACTCCAAATCTCGTCCTTATTTAAGTATGCTACAGCGGAAGCTCTTAATAATCACCTGAGAATAAACATGCTTAAAACATCAACAAAAATGTTGGTGAGTTATAGGTTTAACCTATATATATCAAATCATAATAATAGACCACAAGATTTCATATTTCAATACACATCCCATACATAGAGATAAAAATCATTCATATGGTGAACACCTGGTAACCGACATTAACAAGATGCATATATAAGAATATCCCCATCATTCCGGGACACCCTTCGGATATGATATAAATTTCGAAGTACTAAAGCATCCGGTACTTTGGATGGGGTTTGTTAAGCCCAATAGATCTATCTTTAGGATTCGCGTCAATTAGGGTGTCTGTTCCCTAATTCTTAGATTACCAGACTTAATAAAAAGGGGCATATTCGATTTCGATAATTCAACCATAGAATGTAGTTTCACGTACTTGTGTCTATTTTGTAAATCATTTATAAAAACCTGCATGTATTCTCATCCCAAAAATATTAGATTTTAAAAGTGGGACTATAACTCACTTTCACAGATTTTTACTTCGTCGAGAAGTAAGACTTGGCCACTGTTGATTCACGAACCTATAACAATATATACATATATATTAAAGTATGTTCAAAATATATTTACAACACTTTTAATATTTTTTGATGTTTTAAGTTTATTAAGTCAGCTGTCCTCGTTAGTAACCTACAACTAGTTGTCCACAGTTAGATTTACAGAAATAAATCAATAAATATTATCTTGAATCAATCCACGACCCAGTGTATACGTATCTCAGTATTGATCACAACTCAAACTATATATATTTTGGAATCAACCTCAACCCTGTATAGCTAACTCCAACATTCACATATAGAGTGTCTATGGTTGTTCCGAAATATATATAGATGTGTCGACATGATAGGTCGAAACATTGTATACGTGTCTATGGTATCTCAAGATTACATAATATACAATACAAGTTGATTAAGTTATGGTTGGAATAGATTTGTTACCAATTTTCACGTAGCTAAAATGATAAAAATTATCCAATCTTGTTTTACCCATAACTTCTTCATTTTAAATCCGTTTTGAATGAATCAAATTGCTATGGTTTCATATTGAACTCTATTTTATGAATCTAAACAGAAAAAGTATAGGTTTATAGTCGGAAAAATAAGTTACAAGTCGTTTTTGTAAAGGTAGTCATTTCAGTCGAAAGAACGACGTCTAGATGACCATTTTAGAAAACATACTTCCACTTTGAGTTTAACCATAATTTTTGGATATAGTTTCATGTTCATAATAAAAATCATTTTCTCAGAATAACAACTTTTAAATCAAAGTTTATCATAGTTTTTAATTAACTAACCCAAAACAGCCCGCGGTGTTACTACGACGGCGTAAATCCGGTTTTACGGTATTTTTCGTGTTTCCAGGTTTTAAATCATTAAGTTAGCATATCATATAGATATAGAACATGTGTTTAGTTAATTTTAAAAGTCAAGTTAGAAGGATTAACTTTTGTTTGCGAACAAGTTTAGAATTAACTAAACTATGTTCTAGTGATTACGAGTTTAAACATTCGAATAAGATAGTTTTATATATATGAATCGAATGATGTTATGAACATCATTACTACCTCAAGTTTAGTAGGTAAACCTACTGGAAGTGACAAGAAATGATCTAGCTTCAAAGGATCTTGGATGGCTTGAAAGTTCTTGAAGTAGGATCATGACACAAAAACAAGTTCAAGTAAGATTTTTGCTCGAATTAAGATAGTTTATAGTTATAGAAATTGAATCAAAGTTTGAATATAAATATTACCTTGAATAAGAAAGATAACCTACTGTATATAACAAAGGTTTCTTGATCTTAGATGATTACTTGGAATGGATTAGAAAGCTTGGAAGTAAATTAGTAAACTTGAATGGATTTTTGAAGTATTCTTGAAGTGTTCTTCTTATGATGATTATAGCTTGATTCTTGAAGTGATTTTTGATGAAGATGATGACTAACTACTGTAAAAATACGTTCATAATAGTGTGGGTGTGTTGAGAGAGAATTAGAAAGAGATTTGGAAGTGAAATGGAGTGAATGATGAGTGTTAATTGGTGAGTGGTGAGTGGGGTTAAAAGGAGTTCTAGTTAGTTGACTAGCTCATGGTAGAAGTTAAAATTGATTAGTCATACATGACATAATCAAGAGTGGAATCCCATGCTAGTTCCTATTGGTATATACCCATAGTAAGTACGTTTTGAAGCTGTGTATAATACGGGTAAGAATACGACTAGAATTCTTGATGAAAGAAAAGAATGGGAAAGTAACTGTAACCATTTTTGTTAAGTATGAGTGTTTTGATATATGTCTTGAAGTCTTCCAAAAGTATTTTAATACATCTAAATACACTACATGTATATACATTTTAACGGAGTCGTTAAGTCATCGTTAGTCGTTACATGTAAGTGTTGTTTTGAAACCTTTAAGTTAACGATCTCAATTAATGTTGTTAACCCATTGTTTATTATATCTAATGAGATGTTAAATTATTATATTATCATGATATTATGATATATTAATATATCTTAATATGATATATATACATTTAAATGTCGTTACAACGATAATCGTTACATATATGTCTCGTTTCGAAATCCTTAAGTTAGTAGTCTTGTTTATATGTATATAACTCATTGTTAATATACTTGTGGAGATACTTACTTATCATAATCTCATGTTAACCATATGTATATCCATATATATATCGTCAAGTCGTTTTTACAAGTTTTAACGTTCGTGAATCGCCGGTCAACTTGGGTGGTCAATTGTCTATATGAAACATATTTCAATTAATCAAGTCTTAACAAGTTTGATTGCTTAACATGTTGGAAACATTTAATCATGTAAATATCAATCTCAATTAATATATATAAACATGGAAAAGTTCGGGTCACTACAGAAGTGACCCGTCCTAATCCATCTGGACGAACTCCATATCGATTACAAATGATTCATAATAGTTGATTACATCGCGAGGTACTTGACCTCTATATGATACATTTTACAAACATTGCATTCGTTTTTAAAAGACAAACTTGCTTTACATCGAAAGTTGACGACACACATACCATTTCATAATATATCCAACTATAATTGACTTAATAATAAACTTGATGAACTCAACGACTCGAATGCAACGTCTTTTGAAATATGTCATGAATGACTCCAAGTAATATCTTTAAAATGAGCAAATGCACAGCGGAAGAGTTCTTTTGTACCTGAGAATAAACATGCTTTAAAGTGTCAACCAAAAGGTTGGTGAGTTCATTAGTTTATCATAAATAATCATTTCATAATTTTAATAGACCACAAGATTTCATATTTCCATTTCTCATAAACATACGTCCCATGCATAGAGACAAAAAAATCATTCATATAGATTGAACACCTGGTAACCGACATTCACAATATGCATATAAGAATATCCCCATCATTCCGGGATCCTCCTTCGGACATGATATAAATTTCGAAGTACTAAAGCATCCGGTACTTTGGATGGGGCTTGTTGGGCCCGATAGATCTATCTTTAGAGTTCGCGTCAATTAGGGTTTCTGTTCCCTAATTCTTAGATTACCAGACTAAAAAGGGGCATATTCGATTTCGATCATTCAACCATATAATGTAGTTTCAATTACTTGTGTCTATTTCATAAAACAGTTATAAAAATTGCGCATGTATTCTCAGCCCAAAAATATAAAGGGTAAAAAGGCAAATGAAACTCACCATACTGTATTTTATAGTAAAAATACATATAAAGACATTGGACAACTAAACAATGCAAAGTTGGCCTCGGATTCACGAACCTATATCATTTGTATATATATTAATACACATAATCGTAATTAAATAAGTTGTCTATATATTTACTATAATATATTATTAAATTGTAACTTATTGTTATGTAAATATAATGTATTAAAATTAATATTTATATTTTTATAGGTGTTTATATTATTATTATTTATATCTTAATATATTTTTATATACTATTGATAATTTAGTTATCATTATAGTTATTATTATTTCATATAAAAATATAGTAGATAATATACTTTTACATAAAAATTTATAATTATAATACTGTTAAAGTAAAGATAATAATATTAATAATTAAATATAAAAATGATAAAATGATAGTTTTACTAATAATGATTCTTTTAATAATAATATAGTTGTAAAAAATAATAGTTTTTAATCAAATGAATAATTTAATAATAATAATGATAAAAATATAATTTTGATATTAATACTTAATATCTAATAATAATAATAATTATAACAACCTTATGACAAATGGTAATCCTAATGATAATACTTTTGTTAGTAATAATAATACGTCTAAAATGATACTAATACTAATATTTACGAAAGTAATAATAATAACAATTATAATACTTCTAAATACTTGAAGTAATAACAGTTATAATAATAATAATGATAATAACAATAATAATAATAATAACAATACCAAAAATAATAATAACATTAACAATAATAATAATAATAAAAATAATAATAAGTTCTAAAAAGGAACTACCTTAGAAAAAGCCTTTAAAAAGAAAATGCACACGAAGGGGATCGAACCCAAGACCTCAAGTTTATGCAGAAAATACCCAGACCATCCAGCTAATTTCATTTTTATGAACTAATACCCTTTTAATTATTTAAAACCCGTAGTTCTGTTTCCCCAATATTCATCATCTTCATTCGATAACTAGACAACCAGGAGTGAAACCGACCACATCAATTAATTAATCAATGAATTAGTTTTATGATTGGCAAACGAAACAGACATGATTTGTTGTGATTAACGGACATGAGAATGAAAGAAAAATAAATAAATAAAACAGTGGCTGCAGTGAACCCGTCATGAAGAACAACTCAAACAACGATTTTGATTTCCAGATCATTTTAGGTTATAGTTACAACATGAATTAGGTTGCAAATATCTCCTAGAAACTTTCTGACTCGTCAATTTAACTCAAAACATTAAAATACTTTCGAATTTCACTATGAACACCTCATTTGACTTTTTGAAAATATATCTTTGACTTCCAAATTCGAATTTGTTATGAAAAATTGAGATTTGAAGCTGTGCAGTTAGTTTGAAATAGAGATTCCAAACATAATATCATTTCCAGATTTTTAAATACAATTTGACTTCGAGGTTTTTGGAAATTCTATCACGAACAGAGGTAAACTTTTATTTTTCTGTTTAATTTTCTAATTTCTGTGAGGAATGGGTTTTGTCTGAGTAATTAGATGAATGTTAATATTTGTAATTGATCCAGTTTGATGTGTATTGTTTAATGATGTCGACTGGTAACAAAATTTGACTATGTGAACGTGGAATTCATTAATCAGACAACGAATAATAATATAAATAAAAGTTAGATATCGACCTTCAACAGATTTTTGGATTGTTTATGGAATTTGAGATTGATTGATATCAATTTGCAGGCAGGAATATCTTTACAAGGACTTACGATCATGAAAGCAAACAGAATGGTACGATTTCCTATTTTATAGTATATATAATCAGATAATGTATATATAATAATTAATAATTTAATAATAAGTAATAATACTGGTTTCATATATATATATCTGTATATTTCACATATATTTGTATATATACATGTATATATTTATATATTTATATATATATACCTGTATATATTTATATATTTATATAACCATGTTTATATATTTGTTTTAACTTCTTAATTTTGGAATTTAACAATTAAAAATATATTAATACTATTAATAATACTAATAATAATATTACTAATAATATTATTATTAATAAAGGAATTAGCAATAATAAATGATAATTAATAATATGATAATATTAATACAAATGATGATTTTTAGTAATAATAATAATAAATAATCATAACAATAATTAAAGTTTTATCTTTACTCATCCTTATAATAATTTTTCCATCTAATATCTTAAATTTAATAATCATAACTTTTTAATTGAAATTATAACAATAATAATAACATTAATATTATTAAAACTGATATTGATATTAATATTAATAGTAATAATGACAGTAATACTAATATTACTATAATAACTATATTTTTAATTTGTTGTTACATTTAATATATTCATATTACATATTGTTAATTATGTAATAATATATATCATATAATAGCATATATTTAATATTTTATGTATTACAATATACATATAATCATCAGTTATATATGAAAATTATATTCATATATATTTAACTATATTTATATTTATTAATTTATTTTGTGTATTATTTCGTATCTTTAATTCAAATGATCAAATTGTATTTTGTTATTTCTAGTTATTATATATATACTTATACTTATATTCATTTATATATACATATATGTATATAATTATTTACAATAGTAGTTCGTGAATCGTCGGGAATGGTCGAAGGTCAATTGAATTCATGAACACAGTTCAAAAATCTTGAGACTCGGTTTAACAGACTTTGCTTATCTTGTCGAGATCATATAAAGATTAAAGTTTAAATTTGTTCGGAAATTCCCGGGTCATCACAATTGGTGCAGGGACGGAAACATTTTTTTGGCATGACAAATGGATTGGTGATTCCGTTCTAAAGCAAGCTTTCCCAAAGTTGTTCAGGCTAGAATCAAACAAAATGGCGATGGTCTCGGACAGGATGCAGTGGATCGAATCAGAGGAGCGCATTCAGTTCTCATGGAAATGGCCGACACTCCCGAGATGGCGTACACTATCCGAACTTCAGCAACTAGAAAATCGGCTCTCATTAGCCAAATGCACCGGGAAAAATGTTGACGAGTGGGTCTGGAAACCGTGTGGCTCAGGTAATTACACCACGAAGTCATTGATCGAGTTGTTAAACTCCTCGGTTGAATCACATGCCGAACCTACTATTAGAAATAATCTAATCTCACAAAAAGTGTGTATCATCTTGTGGCGTGCCTCCCAGAATAAATTACCTGTAAGATCTGAGTTAGATAGTCGAGGAATGGATCTGGATTCCGTTAGATGCCCGGTCTGCAACGATGATATTGAATCCATAAACCACTCATTCATCCTCTGCAAAACGGCTTCGGACATATGGGACAAAATTTTTAAATGGTGGAACCTTAACTCAACAGTTTTCGCAGATATATATGAGCTCACAAAAGGCTCAAACTCACAGATAAATACGGCAACCGGAGCCTCCATTTGGCAAGCTATAGTTTGGGTTACGAGCTACTACATATGGAAAAATAGAAACGATCACGTGTTTAATAAGACTAGATTATGTAACGCTAAAATAGTTTCCGATATTCAACTCAAATTCTTTGAATGGATTTCATCGAGGCTAAAAAAGGGTGTCTAGATTGGCATAATTGGCTAGCAAACCCGAGAAAATTCGATGTCAACCCGCCAAATATAGAAGGTATCGGTTAATAATTTAGGGTTTTTTCATCCTCTCTTGCAGGCGATCTCTTAGTTACTACCTAAATGGTACCGGTTATTAATTGCTTTATCGCTAAGAAAGTTTAGTACTGTGATTATAATCGGCCCAGCTTTTTCTGAAGTGAGGAAAAGCTGAGAGTTAGCCTGTGGGTGGAGGGTTTTTTCCCTGAGTCATAGTTAGAGTATACCTCTTAGATCGGTAGGGTTTATTTTACATGTAAATGCTCTTGTGTATGTCTCGTGTTATATGGCCTTTGGCCCTCATTCTACTTTTTTCTTTAATAAAATTATTGATCTTTCAAAAAAAAAATCAATAATATTTAAAATAATTATAGTAAAATCTTATTATATGTGGATAAAATTTCTAAAAAAATTAATATGAAATATAATAAAAATAAATAATATAAAGAAAATAAGATTATGTAATCATATCTAACGGTGGACCTTCATATAACTATTACATTACAATGACATTTAATTGTAAGGTTGAATTAGCTTATAGTTATCGTTAGTACGCAAGAAAGTATTATATAATTTAAAAACCATCATTTTAAATTTAACATTAATTAATTATTATGTATAATTATTTGTATCCATTAAAAGCTGTTTTAAAGGTTTCAATAAAAATTCAAAAAATATTATTTATGAGTGGTGATCCTTACACCACTAGAATTTGACCATACACCACTAAATTATTATTTTGACTATTTTACCCTTACTAGTTTTAAATTACATTTTCTATTTTAGTTACCCTTAAAAAACCTATACTTTTGGAACCGCACCGCTGCACCGCCGCATCTTTCAAGCTCTCATTCTTCGATTATTTACAATGATGAACCCACTCGTCCTCTTTTAAAATCATAATTATTGCCTTAATTCTATTTTTCATTAATACTTATTTTACTAGTTATAGTACCTTCTGTTATAATAATAAAAATATTATTTATATGTGGATAGTCAATTTTGTACTAATACTTAGTCAATATTGAGTAGCTTTATTTTTGTATAAATAGCCATGTATTGCAAGCTAAAACACTTGCACCATTTCTCACACTTACAAAGTGTTTCCTTCTTTCTCTCCATTATCATCTTTGTTCTTACACTTCATTATTAGTATTCTTAATCAAGAATCAAACCACTAAAGGTAATTATAAGCCTACTGAATTATAATACGTTATTAGCACGAAGTGCTCCGTATAATCAAGGTTTATCTAAGCAAGCACAAGTCACTAATCAAGGTAAGAAATTCTTTAACGATATCTTCTATTATTTATTAGTAAGGTAAATATTATTATCATCATAAGTAAAATTATATTTCTGTAATCTAACTTTTATTAACTTCACTAACATTTATATTTATGTTATTTAAGTTATATATGGTCGGTTATACCGCCTGAATTATATTTATGTAATC
Organism: Rutidosis leptorrhynchoides; assembly: GCF_046630445.1. NCBI lineage: Eukaryota > Viridiplantae > Streptophyta > Magnoliopsida > Asterales > Asteraceae > Rutidosis > Rutidosis leptorrhynchoides. Next base: position 83,070,153 of record NC_092334.1, read on the forward strand.
TAACTTTTATTAACTTCACTAACATTTATATTTATGTTATTTAAGTTATATATGGTCGGTTATACCGCTTGAATTATATTTCTGTAATCTAACTCTTATTAACTTCACTAACATTTATATTTATGTTATCTAACATTTATGATTACTTATGCAATTAATCATTATTTATTTCATGCATACTAATGTTTATTCTTAAATTTATTATTTATGCATAATATGTTTATTCTCTTAATCTTCGTATTTATACTAAACGTATTTATACTAAATGTATTTATAGTAATCGTATTTATACTAATAAAATTCTTTTATTAAAATTATTATTAATACAACGAGTACATAACAGTCGTTAACGTCAACTAACGACGTTACAACAGTCATATATACATAATGGTTGTTAACGTCAACTGACGACGTTACAACGACTATATTTTTCAAATATAAAATAAACATCTCCGTTTTCACATTTTCACAAATCAATCTTCATTTTCTCAGATTACCACTCTCAAAAAGTTTTTGTAAAGATGATTCACACAAGGACGATTTTTCCTATTGTATTGGTCATACTAACTATCATCATTGTTGTTAATATACCACCTGGTGAACCTATATTCTATCATGCCCTTGTGGTTTTATTATTTGTAAACATACCATTATTCTGTTATTTGCTACTTATGAATTTAAAATGATTCTAATTTCATGTTGTTAGAAATTAATTATGATTATGATTTATGTTGTTCATCTTTTTGATAATAGAAATTGTCGAATTTGAAAAGGCTTAAATTTGCTCCTTTAGAATCAAGTGGGAACAACTACTTAACATGGGTTATGAATGTAGAAAAACATCTCGAATTAATCGGTATTTTAGAAACCTTGAATGAAAATAACAATTGTTCCGAACAAAAGAAAGCAATAGCAAGTATTTTTCTTAGCAAACATATTGACGAGTTCTTAGAATCTACATATTATATGATCGAAGATCCAAGTGTATTATGGAAAATACTCATAGATAGATACGATATTAATTATCAAGAAATAACGGTGATCCATGAAAGAATAAAATTGAAGATGTTAGTAGACCCTCTTATAAGAATCCCGGAGATTCTTATTAGTGATCTGGTAACGTAGATCATCAGTCTAGTATTTCTTAAATACATGAACATCTTGTTTATCTATACAAATAAGTCCCAAACGAAAAGAAAACGAGAGTGAATCTGTTGAAAAATCTTGATTAAATAAACCCTGAGCTACCTTGAGACTTGAATGGTTTGAATTTTCTAAGATGCCTAGCTTGTTATGTATCACTCATAAATAAATGGTTTTAGACCATAACGCATATGTTTATTAAGTTTATCTTTTATGTACTTTAGATTGTAACTTGTTTGCAGGTAATATAATTTGATTATCTTGCTGTAATATAACTCATTATTTGCTTATCTTATTTGAAGTTTTAGTATGAATCCTGCTGAAATACAACATCAATTAAATGGTAAAGACCTATGTATTACAGATAGTGGTAACATACACACTATGATCAAATCTAAGAAATATTTCATTGATTTAAATCAAATGAAGGAATTATAAATACTATATCAGGTATTGCAAACTTGATAAAATGAACGAGAAAGGCAAAATTCATGTTACCAAATGGTACGAATTTTCTGATAAATAAAGTTTTGTTTTCTCTCAAATCAAAAGAAATTTGTTAAGTTTCTCTGATATATATCATAATGGATATGATTATCAGTCAATGATAACCGGAAATGAGAAATACCTATGTAGCACCGAAAAGCGCATATGATTAAAAGCGCATATGATAAAAAGTGCATATGATGAAAAGCGCAGCGCATATGATTAAAAGTGTATATGATGAAAAGCGTAGTGCATATGATGAAAAGCACAGCGCATATGATTAAAAGCGCATATGATTAAAAGCGCATATGGTGATTAATGAAAAAGCACATATTGTGATTAATGAAAAAGCACATATGATGATTAATGAAAAGCACATATGGTGATTAATGAAAAGCACATATGGTGATTAATGAAAAGAATATTGAGAAAGAATCACCAATATTTCTTGAAAGAATTCAAGGTTATATATATGGACCAATTCATCCATCATGTGGACCATTTTGATATTTCATGGTTCTAATAGACGCATCTAGCGGATGGTCTCATGTTTGTGTGTTAGTAAGCCATAATATGGCATTTGCAAAGTTTCTTGCACAAATTATTAAATTGAGAACACATTATTCTGATTACACCATTAAAATGATGAGACTTGATAATGCCGGTGAGTTAACATCTCAAGCATTTAATGATTATTATATGTCTACAGGGATTGTTGTTGAACATCCAGTTGCTCATGTGCATACACAAAATTGGTTTAGCTGAATCAATAGATAAACGCTTGCAGCTAACAACTAGACAATTGGTAATGAGTACAAAACTCTCAATATTTATATGGGGACATGTAAATTTACATGATGTGACATTAATTCGCATTAAACCAAGTGCAAGTCATAAATATTCTCCGTTGCCAACTTAATTTTGGTCGAGAGCCAAATATTTTCCATCTTAGAGCATTTGGTTGTGGAGTGTATTTTTAATTGCACCACCACAACAAATGGTTCCTCAAAGAAGGATTGAAATATATGTTGGATATGAAACATTTTCAATCATAAGATATATTCAACCCATGACGGGTGATGTTTTTACAGCACGTTTTGCTGATTGTCATTTAAAAAAAAAAATTATTCCCTATATTAGGGGGAGAAATGAAAAATAAAGAAAAAGATGCTTCATGATGTGAACATCAATTAAGGTATATAGAACTTGCACAAAAGAATGCGAAATGAAAGTTCAAAAAAATAATGCATATGCAAGAACTTGCAAATTAATTGCTTTATGCATTTATAGTTACAAAAAGAGTGACTAAATCATATATAATAGTAGAAAATGCTCCAGCTCGAATTGAAATTCCAAAAGCTGACAATAATATCACTCATGAGTCTTTGCCACGTCTGAAACGTGGAAGACTAATTGGTTCCAAAGATAAAAATCCTCGAAAAGGAAAATCAGCTGATAATGAAGTAAAAGAAAGTGTTCAAGAAGAACCACAAATCAATATTCCTTCTGCAGAGGATATTGATAAATGTAAATACATAAATTGCGATAAATTATGCAATATTATGGAACCAAAATGAAATGAAAATCTTGATGAGATATTTTCATATAATGACATCATGAATAAAGATGATGATCTGGAACCAAAATCTATCATTGAATATCAAATAGACATGATTGAGCTCAATGGAAAGGAGCAATACGAGCTGAATTAGAATCGCTCAATAAAAGAAAAATTTTCGGATCAATCGTTATCACTTTTAAAGATGTGAAACGTATGAGATAAAAAATAAATTTTTATCCGAAAAAGAAATGAGAAAAAATGAAGTTACAAGATAAAGCTAGACTTGTAACTCAAGATTTATCTCAAAGACCATGAATGGATTATGAGGAAAACTTATTCTCCTGTTATGGATGCAATTACTTTTAGATACTTAATCAGCCTAACAGTTTCTAAAAAATTTAGAAATGCATCTCATTGATGTTATTACTACTTATTTAAATGAATCACTTGATAGTGATATACATGAATATCCATGAAGGATTTAAGGTATCAGAAGCATCTAATGCAAAACACAAGGAAATGTATTCCATTAAATGACAAAGATTTTATATGGGTTGATACAATGGTACAACCGATTAAGTGATTACTTGATAAGAAAAAGGGTATACAAATAATCTTATTTGCACAAGTGTTTTCATTAAGAAAACAACAATCGGATATGTGATCATATTTGTTTATGTTGATATTCTTAAAATCATAGGGACAAATAAAGAGATCCATAAAACCATTCAACTTCTAAAAGAAAGATATTAAAATAAAAGATCTTGAAAAAAAATCAAGTATTACACTAGTTTGCAGATTGAGCATATGCCTAATGGTTTACTTGTACATCAAACAACTTACACCGAAAAGATTTTAAAACATTTTTTAAAGACAAAACCATTGGTTGTTAGATCGCTCTATATTGACACTGATCCATTTCATCACCGTGAAGATCATGAAGATCTTAACGGATCAGAAGTTCCATATCTTAGTGCAATTGGAGCTATTATGTATTTTACAAATTGTACAAGACCTGACATTTCTTTTGCGGTTAATTTGTTGACAAGGTTCAGCTTAACCCCTACAAAAAGATATTGAAATAGGATCAATGATATGTGCGAGGTGTACTAGGAAATAGTATTATTTTTACAACGAAATACTATTAAATACGATACAATTTTACACAAGTTATTTATTTATTTATAGAGTGGATATACCTAAACCTTGCTACAACACTTATAGGCAGTGTACCTAATCGTACAGTAGTGTAGTTTTTAGTAAGTCCGGTTCGTCCACAGGGAACTCTTAAACAAGCTTAACGCTATAATTTTAAAAACTATATTTGTAAAAATATAAAAATATATATAAGTAATATTATTATTATAAAAAGGGGGGTTTTTACCGTTTAATGACCGGTTTGTCGATTTTAAAACTTTAGTCGCAGTTAAAACCTAATGTAAAATATTAAAAATAAATATAACTTAATTTAAAGCGTAAAGTAAATAACGATAATGAAATTGCGATAAATAAAAGTGCGATAAAATAAAATTGCGATAATTAAAAGTGCAATTAAATATAATGACAATAAATAAAAGTGCGATAATTAAAAGTGCAATTAAATATGAAATAAAGGAATTATGCTTATTTAAACTTCCATAATCATGATGTTTGACATGTTGATTTTTAGTTTATTCCCATGGGTTAACTGTTCTTTGTCCTGGATTATTCAATATGTCCATACGAATTTGTCCATAATAGTCCATCAGTCATAATCATAAAATACGGAAGTCTTCGTCAAATTATTCTTATTCCCGAAGTCAAATATTCCAACTAATTGGGGATTCGAATTGTAACAAGGTCTTAATACTTTGTTTAATGAATACACCAGGTTATCGACTGCGTGTAAACCAAGATTTTACTACTTTGTTAACAATTATACCAATTACCCTTGAATGTAATCCACCCCTGTTTCAACAAGTCTATTAACTATTAATCCAGTTCCGTGTCCGGTAAAATGAACAATTATTGGTATTTATAGATATCCCGCCCACCGTACACAGTCAAGCATATGTGGTTATATATAAATACGTCAAATTATAAGTCTATATATTACATTAACGAGGTATCGTTTAGTTAATATAAAGCCCATTAATAGCCCATAGTCTAATTTCCACAAGTGTCGTTCTTTTGTCCAAACCTCAATTATGGTCCAAAGCCCAATTACCGAATTTTAATATTTAGCCCAACATCACGATTACTTCGGCATTAAATAAGCATAATAATAACTTAGCTACGAGACATTAAATTAAAAATATCATTAACCATAACTTACAGTGATTAAAAATAGCGTAGCGTTACACGGACAGAATTTCGACTTACACCCTTACAACATTCGCTAACATACCCTTATTATTAGAATTTAAAATTAAAATTAAAATTAAAATATAATATATATATATATATATATATATATATATATATATATATATATATATATATATATATATATATATATCTTTACGTATGAATGAGAAGAGAAAAAGATGTGTTTTAGGTTCGTGCAAAGCCTGCCTTTTATAGGTATGTGGCCAGAAAAAGGCCTCCATGCGATCGCATAGTTTTATAACTGCCAGGCCATGCGATCGCATGGCCTGCTTTTCCAGCTCACATGAGCTTGTTTCTTCTGCCGACGGTTTTTTTATAAATAAATATAATATATAAATAATTTTAAGAATTATTTATATATTATATTATATTTATGTGCATAAATGACTTGTAATTTTTAGTCCGTTGCGTCGAGCGTTGAGAGTTGACTTTGGTCCTGGTTCCGGATTTTCGAACGTCCTTGCGTACAATTTAATATCTTGTATTTTGCGTTTCACATCTTGTACTCTTGTAATTTTGAGACGTTTCTCATCAATAATTTGAACCACTTTGATTGTACTTTGTAATTTTGAGCTTTTTGGTCGTTTGCGTCTTCAATTCGTCAAATCTGTCTTTTGTCTTCACCTTTTATTATTTAAACCAATATCACTTGTAAATAGAACAATTGCAACTAAAAGCTTGTCTTTCTTGAGAAATAATGCTATGAATTATGTGTTCGTTTTTAGCATTATCAAATATTCCCACACTTGAGCGTTGCTTGTCCTCAAGCAATATAGTCTTGAAATAAAAATACTAGAATCACTTCTTTATTCTTCACACTTTGTACATCAGTGATTTCTATACGGCGGTATGAATAATGGTAGTAACGATGTGGTTTACAGTCCCACATGACTATGAAAAATTAGATCCTTTAGGAAATTGGATCTTTATGAAAACATTCGATCTTTTGAAAATTTAATCTAGCTTTTACCCTAGATAAGTTTTCCGGAATAACCCTTCACCGGTGTTGCAAAATGTTTTTGTGGGTTTTGTGGGTTTCAGATTTGAAAATTTTAGCTCAAAACTTGCGGTTTTGTGTCACCCACTTGCTAACCTTGTATTAGAAAAGCAACACGTCCAGTTTACTTGCTCCGTATATTACTTTTCGGTAAACTACCGTCCGGTTGTAAAGGAAAGCGTTAAACAAGCAACTGTTAAGGCAATGTCCCCTGACATGCTTTTAATTATGGTCTATAACGTGTTGGATGCAATTACTATCCTTTGTAGGAGCAATAGTAAAGCTCACCCTATAGTTTTTCGGTCTGGCACAAGGTCCTGTCTTTGACCATATTATGCAACCACCGTTCTTACGGTTGACACCCGATTTGGTTCAGGTGACCTAATGAATTCCAGGTGAATTCCTAGGATTTTACGTTCAATGGTAATGAACGCATTGAAAATGGATTTTCAGAAAACAAATCGGTTTGTAATTTTTATCAAAATATTTTCTCGTTCAAGCTCGAGTTTAGATATCATTGAATTCCATGAGTTTGTAATTCTCAATCTTTAAGGTCAATCTCTAGGATTGAGTAATATCAGGCTTAAAAGCTGATTTTTGATCTTTAAGGAGATTATCCTTTTCTGGGGGTCTGATTTATTAGTCTTATCAAGCTAATTTGCACGGCGTCCTCCCCATTGTACGAGACAGATCCTCTCATGGTTAGGATAAGTCTGACCACTTGGCGACCCTGTTTGATGCTGAGGTCCGTGGATTTCCTGCTGATTTTAGTGATGACTTTTCTAGATTTTTCGCCAACCTACAGCTGGTCTGGACGACAACTTCCTGACCTAAATCAAGAAGCGCGTGTCTTTTTCGGAAGACTTTACTTCCTTTTAATGATGGAATTGATTCATCGTGTAGATCCATCTTTCTTTCAAATATATTACAAGAAATTGAGTAAAACTGATAAAATTGTCCAAAACAAAAGTAACTTCAGTTATTTATACAAAAATATGTGATATATGTTTTAAAATAACTTGGTAAATTTTTCCCACACTTGCCTTTTATTTTCCTTTCTTTGCCTTTTTATTGTCCTCTATTCCATTTTAAATGAATTCTAACATTTTGATTTGTTTCTCAATTTATGTCCTTTTCGAGGTAACAATAATTTCGGTGTTTAACACCTAGTTTTATCGTTCATAAATATGTATAAACATGATTTTGAATTCATTTAATTGAAAATTTTGAAAAATTTTACTAGAATTGGGTAGTCAGTATATAAGACTAGGGCTGTTCTTTATTATCAGAGAGCACTAGATTCTAATACAACTACTGCTTTACTAGTATTTTTAATGGTAACCAAGTGTATAAGTCAAAAATTTTAAAAATCCGAAAGAATTTAACCCCTTCCCACACTTAAGATCTTGCAATACCCTCATTTGCAAGAAATCAGTAACAATTTAAATTATTGAGGGTGATTAGCGTAGAAAAATGATTAAATTTTACCAAAGTTTCCAAATATATTGGCGTTTGTTTGTTGAATGATAAATGGTGCACATCATTTGTTCATTCCGTCTTGTTGTTACATCACATTTGTTTTTCGTTTTGTCGTCAAAAGTACTAGCTTTTGCTGAACTTAATGCCAGTCTTTGAAAATACATTATTTTACCCTGTTGTGTACAATTGATAATATACATACATACAAATATAAACATGCATGGTAATTTGAAATGAGACTTAAAATCTCACTTTCAAATCAAATATGAAATATTAGTATAAAATAATTAAAATATTAAACAATACAATAAAAGTATCAAAATATAATGTGTTTAAACATATATAAACAGAAATAATAATAAGATAAAATTCATAAAAATTACCAACATGAACTATATCAATCTGGATAGGGGTTCCAGTTCATTTCATCGTCCGGGTTCCATGGTTGGTGATAGGTGTACTGGTAGGCCTGGTTAGGGTCGTAGAGAGTATATAGTGGTCTAATCTCGGGCTGGTGTGGAGGATAGTAAGCGGGTCGGGTCGGAACGTAGTGATCCTGAGGTGACAGCCGGCTCATAATCTGACACTGATGATAGTCCCATCTATCATGCTGTCGTTGCCTGGAATGCTCGTAATCATTCCGGGCTTGCCACTGCTCCATCTGTCTAAATCTCTCCGCGTTTGTCATATCTACCTCATCTACACGCTGGTAGACATCAGTCATAGCCTCCCGAATGACATCCCTAATGTCATCTGCTTCCTCCATCTCCTCATCTGAGCCTCTCTCTACCTGAGGATGACTACCTTCATAGGGTATTGCCTGGTTACTTCTACTCTTTAATACCTTAGCACCCGCATAAACCCTCAATCCTAAAAGCTCAACCTGTTCCCTACATTCCAAAAGTGGACCCCCTTGGTCCTTATCTACACCCAAATACTCTCCAATGAGAGTAACAAAAATACCTCCTCTTATTATCCCCCCTTCCTGTATTCCTTCCACCATCTTAGACAAATAAAAACCAACACAGTAAGGGATATTAACAAATCCTCTTGGGTCTCGAATACACTTTAGGTAAAATAAATCATGTAAGGTCAATTTTTCCTTGTTGTGACCTCTCTGTGTAATCGAGTTAGCCAAAAATCTATGAATTATACGAAGCTCGGCTCTGTTAATATGTAAGTAGGTATGTGTTCCTGCCCGCCCAAAAACATTATAGTCTGACATACGCCTCCAGATGGCGTTCGCATCAAAATTCCTATCTACCCTTTCACCACGATAAATAAAATTAATACAATCGGGTAGTAGTAATTCAGCGGGCGTATATATCTGCAAAGCCCTGGCCATGTCCAACATGGACATCTTGTACATCCTACGGCCAAGTATAAATCTAAGAAAACTTCTATCATCTAATCTATCTACATCTATATTTAATGCTATAGTACTCATCAGCTCAACACACCATTCCTTATATACAGGTCTACGAATGGTGAATAGACGTTCCCAATCGGTAAAAGAAGAACTGCCATACCTTTGAATCAGTAGCAGTCTAACACGGTCAGCTAGTTGGACCCTTTCCAAAGGATCCCAATCAATTACCCTAGGCACCTCTACATCTTTCGTTACTAATTTGAATTTATTACTTTGATATGCCGGGTAATCGCTCCAGCTTCTATCGAATCTCAGATTAGGATGCAATGTATGTTCAGGAATCGTTGGGTATTCTACTGGCGGATGCATCGGAACTACTATGAATTCATTAACAAACTGTAGCGGATCATAATAAGGTACATGTTGATCAGGCTGATGTTGTTGTTCCTGTTGTGGTTCTTGTTCGGGTTCTGGCTCGTATTGCGGCTCATATTCTGGTTCAGGTTCCTGTTGTGGTTGTCTAGATGATGATGAAGCATCAGCAGTATCGATTTGCTACAAAACACATTAAACACAAAATTTGTGCATCCAAATATGCATTAGTGTTAGCAAAATAACAATTTAAATTAACCACAATAACATGTTCAATCAAAATTAAACTTATACACATTTTTTACAATTCTACACTTTTTCAAATAAGAACATATGAAAATGTATACAAAGTTCATAAGCATTTAACTCAAATAACATGTTAAAACAACCTTTACTAGCAATTAAACAAGTCTCAAATGGAAATTATATCAAATTAATCAAGTTCATGAATTTTGTAGCTAAAAAGTCCACTTTAATCTTCAAAAATCATATTTAGGATCAAAGTTTGGATCATTTAGCTACCTAAACATGTTACACTACTTAATTTAGCAATAATTCATGACAAAAATCGGCCATAACCTTTTTATATCAAAAATCCCCAAATTGCTCAAGAACACAAACCCTAGATTTCTAAAAATTTTGAAGTTTTTGGCTTCAAATCATGTTAAATAGCATCAATCTAGGTTATACATGCATAATATACTAACAATTTAACTCTAATTACACTAGAAATTAACAAAATTCCATTAGGTAAAATATTGGTAATTATCACAAAAACTAGAAAATTTATGAGTTTAGGGGTGTAATTTTTACCTTTTTGTTGAAGAATCCGAACCTAGGCATGATTAGAGCAAGAAATTTGACGAATTACGGTGAAAAAATGGTGAAATTTGGTGAGGATTTGAGAGAGTTCGTGTGTGTTGTGTGTGTGTTTGTGGAGTGGACAGAAGCTCGCTGGTTTTTATCAATCTGGCCTGAAATCCAGCCTCATGCGATCGCATGAGGTTGGAGTGCAAACCCCATGCGATCGCATGGGGTCCGGGTACAGTACATTTTCCTTTTTTTTTTTTTAAACCTTATAACTTATAAAACATATAATTAAATAAAAATTAAAATTTTGTTTCTTTTTAGGATGAGGGCGTTTCGGAACGATGTCCTAGTCCGTCCCTCGACAAAATTTTAAAATTTGTCAATTTTAAGCGAAGTTTTAAAAGCAAGGGTTTTTGGGTTTTTTAAATGTTTTTGGCATACTTTAATTCAATAAGATTAAAAATAATGATAATAAAAGTTCTCGTCCCTCCCTTGGGTAAAGCAATTTCGGTTCAATGACCTAGTCTTCAACTTACGACGAATTTTAAAAATCGTATTTTTAACTTAACGAAATAAAGTAAATTTTTGTTTTTAAATTCACACCAAACTTAAATTTAAAATGCATAAAATTAAAAATTCATATTAAAAATTCACACCAAACTTAAATTATATTTTTGTTTTTATACATACAAACTTATATTAAAAACATAAAAAAAATTTTTTCAAATATTTACAAACTTAAATATATTGATTTTAAAAGTTTTACAATATTAATTTAATATTTATATATTAAATTTAAAAACATAGTACAATTAAAAATTAAAAATCTTTTTGGTCTTTTATCCCACTTTAATCAATCAAATATTATCAAAAATATACGCCCCTCTTTTCGGTAAAGTAATTTCGGTTCCATAACCTAGTTTTACTCCTGATGAATTTCTGAAATATTTTGGGTTGATTGATTAAAGATATTTTTACCTTAAGAATAAACGGTAAATTTCGCAGTGATGTAATAAATTTTTGTATGATATCAATAATTTCGATCGCAAAACCTAATTTTATTGAGTATTGATAATGCTAAAAACGAACATATATTTCATAGCATTATCCCTCAAGAAAGACAAGCTTTTAGTTGCAATTGTTCTATTTACAAGTGATATTCGTTTAAATAATAAAAGGTGAAGACAAAAGACAGATTCGACGAATTGAAGACGCAAAAGACCAAAAAGCTCAAAAGTACAAAATACAATCAAAGTGGTTCCAATTAGTGATAAGAAACGTCTCAAAATTATAAGAGTACAAGAAGCAAAACGCAAAGTACAAGATATTAAATTATACGCAAGGACGTTCGAAAATCCGGAACCGGGACCAGAGTCAACTCTCAACGCTCGACGCAACGGACTAAAAATTACAAGTCAACTATGCACATGAATATAATATAATATATAATTAATTTTTAAAATTAATATATATATTATATTATATTGTAAAAACCGTCGGCAGAAAAAACAAAGACATGTGAGCCTCTCCAGCTGGCCATGCGATCGCATGGCCTAGAGGAGCAAAGCTCATGCGATCGCATGAGCCCCTGTAGCAGCTGACATGCCTATAAAAATCTCGTTTTTGGTGAACATCAAACACATCTTTTTCTTTCTCTGTATCATACGATATATATATATATATATATATATATATATTATAATTTTAATTTTAATTTTAATTTCTAATAATAAGGGTATGTTAGCGAATGTTGTAAGGGTGTAAGTCAAAATTCTGTCCGTGTAACGCTACGCTATTTTTAATCATTGTAAGTTATGTTCAACCTTTTTACATTAATGTCTCGTAGCTAAGTTATTATTATGCTTATTTAAAATGAAGTAATCATGATGTTGGGCTAAATATTTAAATTTGGGTAATTGGGCTTTGTACCATAATTGGGGTTTGGACAAAAGAACGACACTTGTGGAAATTAGACTATGGGCTATTAATGGGCTTTATATTTGTTTAACTAAATGATAGTTTTTTTATTTTAATATAAATATTTACAATTGGACGTCCCTATAAATAACCATATACACTCGATCGAACACGATGGGCGGGGTATTTATATGTACGAATAATCGTTCATTTAACCGGACACGGGAATGGATTAATAGTCTATGGAATTATTAAAACAGGGGTGAAATTATGTACAAGGACACTTGGAATAATTGATAACAAAGTATTAAAACCTTGTTACAGTTTAAGTCCCCAATTATTTGGAATATTTGACTTCGGGTATAAGGATAATTTGACGAGGACACTCGCACTTTATATTTATGACTGATGGACTGTTATGGACAAAAACCAGACGGACATATTAAATAATCCAGGACAAAGGACAATTAACCCATGGGAATAAACTAAAATCAACACGTCAAACATCATGATTACAGAAGTTTAAATAAGCATAATTCCTTTATTTTCATATTTAATTGCACTTCTAATTATCGCACTTTTATTTATTGTCATTGTATTTAATTGCACTTTTAATTATCGTACTTTTTAATTATCGCAAGTTTATTTTATCGCACTTTTATTTATCGCAATTTCATTATCGTTATTTACTTTACGCTTTAAATTAAGTCTTTTATTTATTTAATATTTTACATTAGGTTTTAACTGCGACTAAAAGTTTTAAAAATCGACAAACCGGTCATTAAACGGTAAAAACCCCCCTTTTTATAATAATAATATTACTTATATATATTTATATTTTTATAAATTAAAACTAATATAGCGTTAAGCTTTGTTTAAAAGATTTCCCTGTGGAACGAACCGGACTTACTAAAAACTACACTACTGTACGATTAGGTACACTGCCTATAAGTGTTGTAGCAAGGTTTAGGTATATCCATTCTATAAATAAATAAATATCTTGTGTAAAATTGTATCGTATTTAATAGTGTTTCCTAGTAAAATATAAGCTATTTCATATACACCTCGCATAACATCAAGTATTAATTTAATACTTTATAGCGAACAATTTAGCGTTTAATATCAAAAGGTTAAAAGCAATAAAAATAAAAACTGTACATACTTACCTGTGAAATAGAATTCTCAGTGACCTGCTTTAACCCACTCATAAGATAGTCGGACTAATTGGTTTTCCATAGCTACATAGGCGTAACCTCGAGCATTCAACGTTTTTTTCTTCGAAACATATGAACGGTCCATCTCTGCATAAAGTAACGAATTCGGTATTGGAGTATGTCTGATTCGTCGAGCATTTTCCTTCGTGTGACCATTTTCCGCATTTGTGACATCTTTCAAGGTGTCGTGCTCTTCTTTTTGCTGCGGATTTTGATTTTCCTTTACCAAACTGTAACTTATTATTTTCGTTCCTGGATTCTTTTCTTACTTCATCCAATTTACCTCTGATTAATGATACCAATTCACTTGGAAGGGTGTCATTATTACGTTTAGTGATCAAAGCGTGTAGCATTAGACCATGGTTTAGTTTACAGGAAGTCTTCATCTCGTAAAACCTAAAAAAAAAAAAAAATTCAGAATGGGGGGAGAAGACTAGTTCTTTAGGGTCTGCTAGGGAAAGACCATTCGGATTCCATTCTCGAGAACTACACGAAAACAGAGAATATCTAACTCTAACAGAAATACATATTACCCTAAAAAGATTCGAACCTCCCCACACTTATTTGAAATTGTGATTAACGTTATTTTCAATTAGATCATCAACAACTTGAATATCTTTGACTTTTACTTCAATCCATTTGTTGATTTCCTCCGTAACTTTCACAAATTCAACTAACATCGCCTTTTCTTTTGGTGATAAATTGGATATTAATCGGTTACATAACTTAAAGTTTCCCTTAATCTTAGCATCGTGAATCCTTTTATAAAGTTTCTTCATTGAACTATTAAAAACGGGTTCATCTAATTTCGTATCATCAACGGGGTTCTTTGTGATTGGATCATCATTAAGTGTTTCTTCATCTTCCCCACACTTATTCGTTTTTATTGGTTTAACAGTTTTGGTTGGTGGAGATCTAAACTTTCGGTTCACAAAGGTGATCGATTTATCACCATCCCTAAGTGTCATTCTACCTTCTCTTACATCAATGAATGCCTCGGTGATTGCTAAAAATGGGCGACCTAAAATTAGAGGAATATCAAGGTTTTCCTCCATATTAATCACTATGAAGTTTGCAACAAAGGTCAAACTTCCCACGTTAACAAGTAAATTATTTCCTATTCCAACCGGGTGTTTAATGGTTAGGTCAAATGATTGAACACCTATTTTGGTTGGTTTTAATTTACCCATACCTAATCTTTTGTATAAGGAAAGAGGCATAATATTTGCACTTGCTCCTAAATCTGCGAGTCCATTATATACAGCACCATCATTAAGCAAGCAAGAAATGATAAATTCACCTGGGTCTCCTGCTTTAGTAAGTCGAGTTGGTTTGTAAACCTTTTTCGGGTGTTCTTTTCTGGGTTCTTTCACTTCTATTTGAACTTCTTGTTCACATTTTTCTTCGTTTCTTGGAATGGGAGGTTTGTATAAGAATTCTTCTTCATCACTCCAATTTGAATACTCCCTATTTTCCAATTTTGATTTTTCATATGTGGTTGATAACATATTTATGTTTTCATTTTGAGGGTTTTCTTGGGTGGTGAAATTATGATTGACTTCATTGTCAACTTCCATCGGACCATGTATGTAATGTTTAACTCTGTGACCATTAACTTTAAATTCAATCCCATTTGAATTTATTAACTCTATTGTTCCGTATGAGAAAACTCTTTTGACTATGAATGGTCCAGACCATCTTGATTTCAATTTTCCAGGAAATAGCTTGAATCGTGAATTGAAAAGAAGAACTTTGTCTCCTTCCTTAAATTCTTTTGAACTTCTGATTCTTTTATCATGCCATTTCTTCGTTCTTTCTTTATAGATTAACGAATTTTCGTATGCTTCATGTCTCAATTCTTCTAATTCGTTTAGTTGACTTAATCGTAGACGTCCAGCTTCATGTAAATCAAGATTACATGTCTTCAAAGCCCAAAATGCTTTGTGTTCAATTTCTACTGGAAGATGACATGCTTTTCCGTAAACGAGTTTAAAAGGTGTGGTTCCAATTGTAGTTTTGTAGGCTGTTCTAAAAGCCCAGAGTGCATCCTCCAATTTAATGGACCATTCCTTCGGATTTGATCCTACGGTTTTCTCTAGAATACGTTTTAATGCTCGGTTGGTATTTTCAACTTGTCCACTTGTTTGTGGATGATAAGCAGTGGAGATTTTATGAGTTACTCCATATCTTTTAAGAACTTTCTCAAGTTGATTATTACAAAAATGAGTACCCCGATCACTTATTAAAGCTTTCGGTGTTCCAAACCTTGCAAAAAGACTTTTTAAAAAGTTGACTACAACTCGTGCATCGTTAGTTGGGAGAGCTTGTGCTTCCGCCCATTTAGATACATAATCAATGGCAACGAGAATGTATAGATTATTATGAGATTTTGGAAATGGACCCATAAAGTCAATACCCCAAATGTCAAATACTTCACATACTTGAATGACATTTTGTGGCATTTCATCATGTTGACTTATTTTTCCGGCCCTTTGACAAGCATCACAGGATTTGTAAAGAAGGTGTGCGTCTTTGAAAATTGTAGGCCAATAAAATCCAGCATCATAAACTTTTCTTGCTATAAGTTGAGGCCCATAATGCCCTCCTGTTGGTCCTGTGTGACAATGATTTAAGATTTGACTGGCTTCATCTCCGAATACACATCGGCGTATTATTCCATCGGGACAACTTTTAAACAAATGTGGATCTTCCCAGAAATAGTGTTTTATATCACTAAAGAATTTCTTTCGTTTTTGGTACGATAATCCTTTTTTAAGGAATCCACATACTAAGTAGTTTGCGTAGTCTGCAAACCATGGAATTTCATTATAATCTATCTTCAATAGATATTCATCAGGAAAGTTGTCTTGTATGGCCGATTCATTTAGAACTTCTAATTCAGGATTTTCAAGTCGAGAGAGATGATCAGCGGCGAGATTTTCTGCTCCCTTTTTATCTCGGATTTCAATATCGAACTCTTGTAAGAGTAAGATCCAACGAATTAATCGTGGTTTGTCATCTTGTTTTGAAAATAGGTATCTAAGAGCAGAATGGTCGGTATAGACCACCGTTTTAGCTAGAACGAGATATGAACGAGATTTGTCAAAAGCAAAGACAATAGCAAGGAGTTCATTTTCAGTAGTTGTGTAATTCGTTTGTGCTCCTTGTAACGTCTTACTAGCATAATAAATAGGTTGAAATCGTTTTTCAATCCTTTGTCCTAAAACGGCTCCCATTGCAAAATCACTTGCATCGCACATTAGTTCAAATGGTAGATTCCAATTTGGAGTTATCATGATCGGCGCATTAGTGATTTTTTCTTTAAGAATATTAAAAGATTTGATACATTCATCTGAAAAGATGAATGGAGCATCCTTTTCTAGGAGTTTATTCATAGGAGTGGCAATTTTAGAAAAATCTTTTATGAAACGTCGGTAAAAACCGGCATGCCCTAGAAAACTCCTAACTCCTCTAACATTGGTGGGATGTGAAAGTTTAGCAATTACATCTACTTTAGCTCTATCCACTTCAATTCCTTCCTTTGAAATTTTATGACCAAGAACGATGCCTTCTTTAACTATGAAATGACATTTCTCCCAATTAAGTACTAGATTTGATTGTTCGCATCTAATAAGCATTCGTTCAAGATTAACTAGATATGATTCAAAAGTATCACCGAAGACTGAAAAGTTATCCATGAAAACTTCCATGCATTCTTCTATCATGTCATGAAAAATCGCCATCATGCACCTTTGAAAGGTTGCAGGGGCGTTGCAAAGTCCAAATGACATGCGTTTGTAAGCAAAAGTACCATAAGGGCACGTGAATGTGGTTTTCTCTTGGTCCTCGGGTGCTATTGGAATTTGAAAATATCCGAAAAAACCATCAAGAAAACAATAGTAACTGTTTCCGGCTAATCTTTCTAACATTTGATCAATAAAAGGTAAGGGAAAGTGATCTTTTCTGGTGGCATCATTTAATTTTCTATAATCAATACAAACACGCCATCCTGTTACAGTCCTAGTAGGAATAAGCTCATTTTTTTCATTTGTGATGACAGTCATGCCACCCTTCTTAGGTACGCATTGAACTGGGCTTACCCATGGACTATCAGAGATTGGATAAATTAAACCTGCATCAAGCAGTTTAATTATTTCTTTCTTAACAACATCTTGCATATTAGGATTTAGTCTTCGTTGGCGTTGCACATACGTTTTATGACCTTCTTCCATAAGGATTTTATGTGTGCAATACGAAGGACTTATTCCTTTAATATCATGAATCTTCCATGCAATAGCTGGTTTATGAGCTTTCAACACAGAAATGAGTTGAGATTTTTCATTTTCAGTAAGAGAAGACGATATTATTACAGGTAATTCAGATTCACCGTGTAAATAAGCGTATTCCAAATGGTTTGGAAGTGGCTTTAACTCTAATGTCGGTGGTTCTTCTATCGATGATTTATATCGATATCTGTCTTCTTCTTTTAGCATTTGAATTTCTTCTGTTGTTGGTTCATATCCATTAGCCATAAGTGTAGCTAACATTTCAGTTTCATCACTTGGTTCAGTTCCTTCTCCTAAAGAACATTCTCCTGTTCCTTGTAATTCTGGAAATTCTTCTAACAATTCTGCATGTGAATCTATAGTTTGAATATAATAACATGTATCATCTGCAGATTGCGGTTGTTGCATGGCTCTATCAACTGAAAAGGTAACACTCTCGTCCTCTATACTTAGGGTCAGTTTCTTACCAAACTCGTATATTATTGCTTTGGACGTGTTTAAGAATGGTCTTCCTAATATGAGAGGAACTCGAGAATCTTCTTCCATGTCTAGAATAACAAAATCTACTGGAAATACTAAAGTACCAACTTTAACTAGCATATTCTCCATTATCCCTCTAGGATATTTTACTGATCGATCGGCTAGTTGTATACTTATTCGTGTTGGTTTCAATTCTCCAAGGTCTAGTTTAACGTATAGTGAATATGGCATTAAATTTATACTAGCACCTAAGTCTGCCAATGCTTCTATTGAACTAAGACTACCCAGAAAACATGGAATTGTGAAACTTCCTGGATCTGAAAGTTTTTCTGGTATCTTATTCAACAGCACTGCAGAACAATTAGCGTTCATAGTAACAGCCGAGAGTTCTTCCATTTTCTTTCTATTTGTGATTAGATCTTTCAGAAATTTAGCATATCTAGGCATTCTTGAAATTACATCAATGAAAGGAAGATTTACATTTATCTATTTAAACATATCCAAGAATTTGGATTGCTCGGCTTCAAGTCTCTCTTTTCTCATTTTACTCGGGTAAGGAAGTGGTGGTTGGTATGGTTTAACATAAGGTTTAGCCTTAACTTTGTTATCTTCATTAACCTTTTCAACTACCGGTTCTTTTTCCTTATTTTGTTCAGATTGTGGTTCTTGTTGAGTAGGAATAGCATCATCAGAAATTACAGGTATTTCAGGTGGTTTAAGTGTAATACCACTTCTTGTGGTAATGGCTTTAGCTGTTTCATTCCGGGGGTTAGCATTTGTATCACTAGGTAAACTTCCCGGTTTTCTTTCACCTATCAACCTTGCTAGGTTGCTCACTTCTTGTTCCAAATTTTGAATCGAAGCTTGTTGATTCCTAAATGCTTGAGTATTTTGTTCATTGGTTTGTTTCTGAGATGTGAAAAACTGAGTTTGAGATTCAACTAGCTTTGACATCATATCTTCTAAATTTGGCTTTTTATCATCGGTTTGTGATGGTTTATTTTGAAAATTAGGTCTTTGCTGGTTGTAAGTATTATTGGATACTTGTTGATTGCTAGGACCTTGTTGGTTGTTGTATGGAACATTTCGGTTATAATTCTGATTTTGATTGTAGATTGGTCTTGGCGGTTGATAATTATTTCCGGGCCTTTGGTTTATGTATGAAACATTCTCTCTTCGTTCCATTGTTAGTTCAACACTGAGACAATCTTTTGTCAAATGTGGTCCTCCACACTGCTCACAACTAATTCGTATTGAGTGGATATCTTTAGTCATCTTTTCCATTCGTCTCTCAACAGCATCTATCTTTGCAGAAATGGAATCAAAGTCATGGCTAGAATCGGCTCTAGCTGCTTTAGATGATCTAACGATATCTTTTTCTTGGTGCCACTCATGTGATTGGGAAGCAGTGTTATCAATAATTTTGTAAGCGTCAGTTGCGGTTTTCTTCATAATGGAACCACCAGCTGCTATATCGATGTTTTTTCTTGTAGTGATGTCGCATCCTTGGTAGAATATTTGTACTATTTGACACGTGTCTAAACCATGTTGCGGACATCCTCTCAATAACTTTTCAAATCTTGTCCAAGCCTCATATAAAGTTTCATTTGGCTTTTGTGTGAACGTAACAATTTCTCCTTGAAGTCTCACTGCTTTAGATGCCGGAAAGAATTGTTTAAGGAATTTTTCAACTAAAACATCCCATGTATCAATTGCCCCTTCAGGTAACGATTCTAACCAATCTTTGGCTTCTCCCTTTAAAGTCCAGGGAAATAACATGAGATATATCTGTTCATCCTCCACTTCTCTTATTTTAAATAGAGTACATATCATATTAAATGTTCGAAGATGTTCATTTGGATCTTCCTTCGGTGCACCACTAAATTGGCATTGATTAGTTACCATGTGTAGGATTTGTCCCTTGATTTCATAATCTGGCGCATTAATGTCAGGTTGAGTAATTGCGTGACCTTGGCCAGTGCGTTTAGCTCTCATTCGGTCTTCCATACTTAAAGGTTCCAGATTCTCCATGATTGAATTTGTTGAATCTGAATCACTATAGGATTCTGATTTAATGGTTGGTTCCTCAACAATCTCTGTTTGAATGATTGGTGGTTTCGGAGGAAAGATTAGTGGTTCAGGATCTATGAATTGTCCCTGAATATTCTCCGGATTCTCAATTGTGAGGTCGGGTTCAAAAAATGGATTATCGGAAATTTGAATTGGAGTACTTGGTCGACTGGATGACGATTCTAAAGAAAAATCAACGGCGAACGTACAAAAGGTGGTGAACGTTTTGCTCGGTGCATTCACTGAATATCCTATTAGTTATAAAAATAAGAAAAATTATATAAGTTATCAAATTAATAGACTTTTCTGATTTTGCCCACGTTTCGAATAGCCAAAAGATGCAGCAGAGGGGCAGGATTCGTTTGGTCTCAATATAATTGAGTATTGTTTGGCTCCAATAACCCGGTCCACGTACAAATCCAACTATTACTACGAACCAGAAAATGGATGTCTATCAATTTAACCACTTAAAATAATTTTTCGTTTTGAAATTTTAGAGAATAAATAGAAAAAAAATTCTATGTCCTATAAACTAGAGCGTCGAGAAATAAGAAAGAAAAAGATTGCGCGTTGAAAAATGTCGAAAAATAAAAGGTCGAAAAAAATAGAAATAAAAAGTAGCGCGTTGAAACTTATAAAGGAACTAAAAACTAAGAATTAAAAGTTGCGTCTAAAAATATTAAAGCTTAAAAGAAAAACTATATCCCAAATGGCAATAACTTAAAAAAGTACTAAAACTTAAAAAGGCGTCGCAAAATTCTAAAGCACCTAAATCTTAGTCTAAAGAAAAAAAAACAATTAAGGGATTTTACGGCAAAGCCTAAAAATCTAGAAATAAAAATAACTATGGCAAATACTATGTTTTAGAATTAAATACGAGCGAAAAATACAAATATTATGCTAAAACGAATAAAAAGATACAAAATATAAAAATAAACTTAAAGTTGTAAAAGTATAATTTTTATAAAAATACTATTTTTATATTAATTATTTTATAAAACTATTAATTTTATAATTTATTTAAACTAATTAAACTAAATATATAAATTAAATACTAAAAACTAAACTAAATTAATATTAAATATAACCCAAATTAGGGTTTTAATAATAATAATAATAATAATAATAATTACGTAATGATTGTTGTTGGAGAATCAATTAGGGCGTGTCAGGTACCCTCATGCGATCGCATGAAGTTTTGCCTTCGGGCTCATGCGATCGCATGAGCAAGGGTTTCGGGCCAGAGCTGGGCTGCTACAGTACCGGGCCTCGAGTAAATTTTTTTTTTCTGTTTTAATAAATAATTATATAAATAAATAAAAACTTGTATTTTAAAAAGTAAAATAAAAATAAAGAAACTTTATAATTTTATATATATATAACAAACTATTAAAAATATATAAATATTTTATTTTTCTTTTTATATTTTTGTATTTTTAAAACGTATTTTTACAAAAGCGTATTTTTATAAAAGTAAACTAAAAATTAATAAAAATCTTTTTTTTATAGCGTTGCGCTTCCGGTGTTTAAGCAAGAATGTCCCCGGCAGCGGCGCCAAAAATACTTGATGTGTTCGAGGTGTACTAGGAAATAGTATTATTTTTACAACGAAATACTATTAAATACGATACAATTTTACACAAGTTATTTATTTATTTATAGAGTGGATATACCTAAACCTTGCTACAACACTTATAGGCAGTGTACCTAATCGTACAGTAGTGTAGTTTTTAGTAAGTCCGGTTCGTCCACAGGGAACTCTTAAACAAGCTTAACGCTATAATTTTAAAAACTATGTTTGTAAAAATACAAAAATATATATAAGTAATATTATTATTATAAAAAGGAGGTTTTTACCGTTTAATGACCGGTTTGTCGATTTTAAAACTTTAGTCGCAGTTAAAACCTAATGTAAAATATTAAAAATAAATATAACTTAATTTAAAGCGTAAAGTAAATAACGATAATGAAATTGCGATAAATAAAAGTGCGATAAAATAAAATTGCGATAATTAAAAGTGCAATTAAATATAATGACAATAAATAAAAGTGCGATAATTAAAAGTGCAATTAAATATGAAATAAAGGAATTATGCTTATTTAAACTTTCATAATCATGATGTTTGACGTGTTGATTTTTAGTTTATTCCCATGGGTTAACTGTTCTTTGTCCTGGATTATTCAATATGTCCATACGAATTTGTCCATAATAGTCCATCAGTCATAATCATAAAATACGGAAGTCTTCGTCAAATTATTCTTATTCCCGAAGTCAAATATTCCAACTAATTGGGGATTCGAATTGTAACAAGGTCTTAATACTTTGTTTAATGAATACACCAGGTTATCGACTGCGTGTAAATCAAGGTTTTACTACTTTGTTAACAATTACACCAATTACCCTTGAATGTAATCCACCCCTGTTTCAACAAGTCTATTAACTATTAATCCAGTTCCGTGTCCGGTAAAATGAACAATTATTGGTATTTATAGATATCCCGCCCACCGTACCCAGTCAAGCGTACGTGGTTATATATAAATACGTCAAATTATAAGTCTATATATTAAATTAATGAGGTATCGTTTAGTTAATATAAAGCCCATTAATAGCCCATAGTCTAATTTCCACAAGTGTCGTTCTTTTGTCCAAACCCCAATTATGGTCCAAAGCTCAATTACCGAATTTTAATATTTAGCCCAACATCACGATTACTTCGGCATTAAATAAGCATAATAATAACTTAGCTACGAGACATTAAATTAAAAATATCATTAACCATAACTTACAGTGATTAAAAATAGCGTAGCGTTACACGGACAGAATTTCGACTTACACCCTTACAACATTCGCTAACATACCCTTATTATTAGAATTTAAAATTAAAATTAAAATTAAAATTAAAATTAAAATTAAAATGTATGAATGAGAAGAGAAAAAGATGTGTTTTAGGTTCGTGCAAAGCCTGCCTTTTATAGGCATGTGGCCAGAAAAAGGCCTCCATGCGATCGCATGGTTTTATAACTGCCAGGCCATGCGATCGCATGGCCTGCTTTTCCAGCTCACATGAGCTTGTTTCTTCTGCCGACGGTTTTTTTATAAATAAATATAATATATAAATAATTTTAAGAATTATTTAAATATTATATTATATTTATGTGCATAGTTAACTTGTAATTTTTAGTCCGTTGCGTCGAGCGTTGAGAGTTGACTTTGGTCCTGGTTTCGGATTTTCGAACGTCCTTGCGTACAATTTAATATCTTGTATTTTGCGTTTCGCATCTTGTACTCTTGTAATTTTGAGACGTTTCTCATCAATAATTTGAACCACTTTGATTGTACTTTGTACTTTTGAGCTTTTTAGTCGTTTGCGTCTTCAATTCGTCGAATCTGTCTTTTGTCTTCACCTTTTATTATTTAAACGAATATCACTTGTAAATAGAACAATTGCAACTAAAAGCTTGTCTTTCTTGAGAAATAATGCTATGAATTATGTGTTCGTTTTTAGCATTATCAATCAGGCAGATATTTTGATACCCTTGAGGAACTGCTGATTTAAAATTATTTTATTCTAACGCTTCAAAACAAGATTTGGTTGATTATGTATTGTAGGTCACTAATCAAATCCTCATAAAGATAAATCTCAAACTCAATATGTATTCCTAAATGGAGGTACCACAAAATCATGGCATTCTTAAAACAAACACTTGTTGTAACATCATCAAATCATGACGAAGTGATTGCATTATATGAAACTACTCGAAAATGTGTTTGGTTGAGATCAATGACACAAATCATTATTGATTCTTATGGGCTAGAACGCTATAAAAAGACCAACAACTATCTTCAGCAACAACTATATATGAAGATAATGCAGCTTGCATAGTACAAATGAAAGAAGAGTATCAAAAGTGACAGAACAAAATATAAATGCAGACAAGATGCTAAAGCCATAGACGGTCTTAGCGGTCATAAGTTTGATGGGAAAGAACGGTATGTAGGTAAAACTTAGAAAAAGACTGAAAGGGAATATGAATTGAAACAACATTGAGCTAACCATGAAGGAGACTGTAGACAAATTACACGGGCTAAACTTGTACATAAAAGATTTAGATGATACAGTTTAAGATGAAAACCTCAGATTCTTCTCATATAATCAAGATCTCATAAAGGCCAACCAGATTGAAATGAGATATGTTCAATCAACAACTCTGCTGATCTTTATACCAAAGCACCGTCAACTGCTATTTCCAGAACACATGTTCACAATATTGGCACGAGTCAAGTTCAAAAGATGTGACGACTCAATGATGTCTACTTGAGGGGGAGTCAACTCCATGCTGCACTCTTTTTCCCTTAGCTAAAGTTTTTTCCCACTGGGTTTTCTTTAGCAAAGTTTTTAACGAGGCAGTAACTTATAGTTGATCTTCAATAAAACAAAATTGATATCCAAGGGGGAGTGTTATAATAATAAAAATATTATTTATATGTGGATAGTCAATTTTGTACTAATACTTAGTCAATATTGAGTAGCTTTATTTTTGTATAAATAGCCATGTATTGCAAGCTAAAACACTTGCACCATTTCTCACACTTACAAAGTGTTTCCTTCTTTCTCTCCATTATCATATTTGTTCTTACACTTCATTATTAGTATTCTTAATCAAGAATCAAACCACTAAAGGTAGTTATAAGCCTACTGAATTATAACACCTACTTTTTCTTCCTTACGAATACTAATATCCATATATATGTGTAGATACTTTTCAATATCTCCATAGAGAACATGTTTATTACTGAGTATGTTTTAATATTTCTATTTTGAAATCTTAAGCGTTCAATTTATTATTGAACATATATGTTCATCCATAAATACGTGTTGATGCGTGACATGGTGCGTATATGTTTATGGAGTTTTGTCGGATATGAACGAATAATACAACAGCGGATGTTTTCTACCCCTATATCCAATCTACCCTAATTAAGTCTGTCCTTAATCGTGAAGAAGTGTTTTTGGTTGATTTTAGTCCCTTTTTTTTTTTTTGATAGGCTATAATATTAAAAAAGAGGCACAAGGCCAAACTGGCTTGTTTTAAGGTTGATTTTAGTCCTACGACATAGGAATAGAGCAGAAAGAATACGGAGTTTTAATTTTTAGAGCCATAAAAATAGTAATTTAATTTATGCTAGCATAGTAAGGGCATAGTCGTCAAAATATTTATATTAGTGGTGTATGGTCAAATTCTAGTGGTGTAAAGATCACCACCCATTCTTTATACTTATTATTTATATTTTTTATTATAGTAGAATCACTTTACAGCTCTTCGGGATGATTTAAGGATCGAGTTCCTGCAATTTAATTCGGATTTTTTTTTCCGAAAGCGCGTATATACATAGCAAATGAGTGTATTCGATGCCGACTACTTGCCTTAAAAAAAAAAAAAAAAAAAAAACTACTTTACACATTAAAATCATTCATTCACCCCGGTTAAAACTATCCTTATTATTCCTTATTGATTTGTCTATCTTGTGTAACAAGATAAGAAGTAAATTAATTAAGTTTCGATTTCCTTATTCACTTAGATTATACAATTAATACACAGCTTCCATATTTATCTTGATTTGATTCTGTTTTAATTTGGAAAGTGTGAGTTTGATAATCAATGTTATTTTGTGCCTTATGCCACAAGATAACAAAACTTAACTTATTTAAATCGTGCTTAAAACCAATAACTTAGGTATACAACCGTAAAATTAGCTGATTACAATTAATAAAGACTACTAATTACTACTGTAATTACCAATTACCGATTGCAAACACACTTTACCTTTTTCAAATTTTCAAATGTTGATCATACGCACGTGAAAATTATAAATTTATTAAGGGTTTACATGTAATTATTTATTAATTAATCATTAAACTAATTAATTAATTAATCATTAAACTAATTAATTAATCAATCAGTCCTATATATATTCATTCATTCACTCACACACGTTGCATCGAAATACCCTCGAAAACCCTGTTGCCGCGAACCTCCACAACACCGGCGTTTGTGTCTTCACTTCGCCGGTTAACGTGTTTTCTGCTTCTCCGATTCCGGTAGGGTTTCTTAACTGTCATTATTACTTGTTACATCTTCTACAAATTTTTTTTTTTTTTGCAGCAGACTTTAATGTGATTTTATAGCTAATGTTAGAAACAATAATTGTAAGCAATCCGTATGATTATAAATACGCGCGCATGTTTTAGTTGTTTGTCAGTATATGTTGCTTTTAAATTAAAAAAATTGAGTGATCAAATTGAACAAATAAAAGTAAGGTTTTCACTAGACAATAACTCAAAAAGGGAGTACTTTGTATTTGATTTGATTGAATTGAATTGAATTGAATTGAATTGTGTGTTTATGTATTTATCATGTATATCTATAGGTTTGATAGGTAATAATGAGTTGTTGTAGGTTACATACACTAGTCTGATTATATAATTGTTGCCTTATAGATGATCATGTTTTTTGAGAAAACAGGTTTAGTAATCTTTTTTAGCTGTACTGTAAATCTGTAATTATCAAACAAAAATATCATTATATGAATAAATACATAGGTAGGGGCGGAAACAGAGTAGGGCAGGTTGGGGCGCCCGCAATCGGTGGATTTGAAATTTTCAGGCTTAAAATTTTTGGATTTTCATATTTTGCCCCCGAAGACTCCCTGTTCTGCCCCAAAGTCTGCATATTTTTCCACCAAAGCCTCCATATTTTGCCCCAAAGCCTCCATATTTTGCCCAAAAAAAGTTGCAGTGAATGTGAACGCTTTTAAAAAAAATTCGCCTCTAGTGAAAAAAGTTCACTGCTTTATAGATTGTTTATTTATAATACGGACTCACGGTCTTGGTTTTATTTCTGCTTGGTAGTACAAGTTCACAATGGATGAGATGTACGAGTGCGAAAGATGGATCAACAGCTTGTTCCAAAGGATCGGGTCTTTTTGGGAGGGCCTTGAAGAATTCAAGGTTTGTTATTTTAATGCTTTCAATATTTTCTTTTTTTTTTAAATTAATGCAATACATAACATGCAGAAAAACTCGATGATTTTGATTTGATTTTGCATTATTATCGTGTGGTTTTGAATTTTCTTCTTTATTTCCAGGAACCGGTTTCATATTATGGACGTGTTAGTGAGAGTGTGAAGAAGTTGTATGCTGAGGCTGTGCAAGAAATCCCACTAAGGGATACAGATTTAAATTTAACCGATTCAAATTTAACCGATTCAGTTGAGATCTCGAAAAGTTCAAATTTAACCGATTCAGTTGAGATCTCGAAAAGTTCCACTGTGGCCGTTAATGAAAACACAGTTGACAGTAATATAAATGATATAACCGAGGCTACTTTGGTTCCTACAGAAAATTGTCTCGAGCAAATAACCTCTGAATTTAGTGAGCCATCTGTTGAGGAAGATGATAGTTCAATAAAGAAGAATTTGGATAAGGTTATTCAAGTTCATCGAAAATATTTTACAGAGAGTCTTGAAGATCTTAGTTTTTCTAAAATTATGAACGCGTCTGATTCAGCTTTGTACAGTGGATGCACTGAGAAAAAGTATGATGTTGATTTAGCTGATAAGATTTTAAATAAACTTTCAGAGAATTATTTTGATAACAAATCGGAAGAAGATGAAATTATTAGTGATTCAAGTTCAGTTACTGATGGTTCGGTATTTCAAGATGCTGATTGGGATATTGATGAATTGGAATGCGACGAGAAACAGTGTGGTGAATTCTCAGATAATAATATATCAAATACAGTTGATCTGAAATCGAGCGCTGACAAAAAGATTGAAGGTGATAAATTTCCAAATTTGGAAGAAAATAAAAGGTTTTTCAGTATCTGTGAACCTGAAAACGATTCGGATAATTCAATTACTCACAAATCATCTGAATTGGAAAGTGCAGTTATTTTACCTCAGAAATTAATTAAGTCATCAAATTCAGCATCTGAACACTTAACTGGGGAAACGGATGAAATTAACTGCAATCCTACTGAATTAGGGGATTCGATCTCTGTGTCGTCGCATGGTTTCTCGATGTGTGGGTCCTACACAGTTGTTGGCGGTGATTGCAATAATGTAGGTTCTACCATGTCTATCTCCGAAACTGGTACGCCTCTATTTCACAGATTAAGAAAAAAAAATTATTCTCTTTTTACTTCCATTATTCAAGACTTTGGCATCTGTTAAGAATCCGTGAACAAAATCGTAAGTCTCAATGTTGATACAGTGAGAATACATCGGTACCTTTTTTCTGGTATTGAATATTTAAGCTCATTAGAATGTTTATGTTGTTGTACATAATAATGTTTTTAGAAATTGAATATAGTTTTTAATCTAAACAATTCTGGAAAGGAAAGCAATTGTATATGGCAAATAGTTTCTTGGACTGTTTTACAGATTCTAATTGTGTGCTGATTAAGTCAACTTTGACTGGATTTTCAGGCGTTGATTTTGAAGACCATAAAATGGACAAAGTTGCTTTGTCGCCTGAAAAACAGCCCGTCGAAAGTTGTGTTCCTGTCGAAAGAGGAAAACTTCTTTCGTTTCCCAGTTCAAAAATCAAGTCTTACAAGGTACAACTTCTCAGTCTTTCTCTAAATTTTATTAAGTATAGTGATTAATAATGAATAATAAGTTAATAAAATTCATCCTTTAATTTAATATCAAAAAAGAAAAAAATGTAATGCAGTCACGTATGACGTATACAGGTTATTACAATCGTATCAGGTTGCATGATTTCAACCTATTTTAAACTTTAGGTCATGAATAACTATCCTCTTTCAATTTATTGACTAATTATTGATATAGATGAATTTTAATTTGCTATATTGCTTCAATGTAAATAATGTAATTCATATAATTATGAGAGTTTAAGTGTGTGATTAGTTTTTATTTTCATCGTCTACAATAATTATTATCTAACGTGAGCGCTGTTTATTGTCTCTGGCAGAAAATGATAACTAATGCTTTCATGCTGAGAAAGAAGAAGATACCAATATCGTATGATGAGGATTTAAGCCAACTAATAGAAGAGAGTATACTAAAATCACCTGCACAAAAGCTAATCAACTCTGATTGGGAGCTCGTATAGATAACTTTTTGTTCTTCAGTGTTTAATTGCTTCGTATTTCTGCAGATTAAAGTGA
The DNA here is from genome assembly GCF_046630445.1 of Rutidosis leptorrhynchoides. NCBI lineage: Eukaryota > Viridiplantae > Streptophyta > Magnoliopsida > Asterales > Asteraceae > Rutidosis > Rutidosis leptorrhynchoides. The sequence continues at coordinate 83,099,896 of NC_092334.1, forward strand.
GATGAGTGTTGAAAATTACGTCGCCTCTTTTTATTTCTTAGTTTAAAGTACAAATGGTCGTTTATTGAAGGTTTTCTTTTAAGTATGTTAAGCAAATTGTGGATATTTCGTATGCAGTTAATAGTTAAAAGTTTTAATCTTGTATCTTGGATTTTAGTATATGTTTATCTTTATAATCATCCTACCTCATTATCGTTATATGCGATTGTAGTTTTTACTTGGAGCTACTATAATTGTACAGTTAACCTTTATAATGTGCCAAAAGGCATAAGTTTTGATGGGAAATTAGGTACATTCAAGTCTTCCTTTTTAGTTGCTTCCGATCTTGAGATAAGTTTAATACTGATAGTGGTCATGTGCCACATTGTAGTAACTGAGGTTGTAAAATGAGTGGGTTAGAAATCAATTGAGTTTGGGTCAAACTGACTAATGTTATAAGCCATGTCGAAATGGGTCAGCTGGGGTCACAAACAATTACATCAACAATACCATATCCCACGAAAGTGATTTGATCACAAAAAAGTACTTTCAATGTAATTTGTTTGCTGTTTTCAGATGTCTCTTATTATGTTACCAAATGATTTTATTTTGTAACTACATAATCCGTTTTATTTAAAACGTGATTTAGCTCAGGATTGCCCATTTCTATTAATTATAGGGTTTGGCTAACTTGTGCCAGGAGGCACAAGAAAAGGATGATTAAAAACGATTAAAGTTTCCAATTTTGACTTAAAATTTATTTAATAAACTCTTTTTTTTATTCATACATAAATATTAATTACAAATTACACTAATTTTGAAAACTTATACTTTATCGATGGTGCTTAGAGCATGCGGTGTCCGCAGTCCCTCCTTGTTGTCGTCCAAAATCGACGCCGGTATCGACCGTCGGTCGACACCGGCCCGCCGTCGTCCCCACTGTACAAGACGCTGCTTTTTTCAACCGTTGCTCTTTTTATTTTTCAAATTATAGCCGTTAATCTATGTGATGGACCCTTTAATCTTTTTTTTTTTTTTTTTTTTTTTTTTTTTTTTTTTTTTTCAGGTTGGAACTTGGAAGTGGTGTGCTGTTATTGAATTTTGGAAGCTGATATGTAGAAGAAGTAGTTTATGTTTAGATAAATGGGCATAATTTTGTTTTAACTTTGGGCTACAAGTTTTATTTTGGGGCAAAAAAACAAAAAAATTAGGGTAATCTATTTAATGTTTTTATTATAAGTGTAAAGCTTTTAAATATTTATTAATGAAAGTTTTTTCTGTTTCAAAATTAATAAAAAAACATTTTAAAAAATAATTAAAAAATAAAATATAAAAATACACATTGAAATTGACACTAGAGACACCTCTACCCATGTCAGTCAGTCAACTTCTGCTTCCATTTTGGACAATGAAAATAGACACGGAAATGGACTACGGACACCCTATGCTCTTATGTGCTCATAGGGCATTCATTAGAGCTCACGATATCCGTCGTCGATTTTACAGTTGACTAAGGACACCGGAAGAAATTGGATACTGGCTCAATGTCGATTTCGGGGTCGTTGGCCACCGTCTCCCCTCCGACAGTGGTTTCAACTATTTTTTTTTCTTTTTTAATTATTCTATTTTCCTATTGATCCACAACTAAAATCGACCCTGAAATAGACACTGAAATTCATACTGAACGACACCCCACTTTAATCAATTTCAAAGTCCATTTTCGACACTAAAATGGACTTTGGCAAAGAGATACGGACACCTCGTGCTCTTACCTTTTTCCTTTTATTTTGTAACAGCATGATCCTACCCATTAAATAGTTTTATTTAATAATAGAGTTTGGCTAACTTGTGCTATAAGAGTAATATCAAATGCAGCACCTTGACCAATGTAGTATATAAGTTCACATAGAATTTTTTGGAATTTAACTAATCTATCCAATATTTAACAAATTTTTTACTAACCCAATAGAATTTATCAATTTAAAAATTTAACAATTAATACGTATTTAGTTTACATGAATTTTTGGGATTTATTATGGTTCATTAAGCCTGTGGCATTTTACTATGCATTATCCAAAATTCGAAGATAATAAATAATACAGTATATCAATCTAAAAAGTAATACGTATTTAGTTTACCTGAATTTTTTTGGGCTTATTAACGTTCATTAAGCCTGTGACATTTTGCTATGCTATATCCAATATTCCAAGATAAAAATAATGATATGAAATTAATTTGTCTAAGACGACGCCTGACTTATTTATCAGCAAATGAACATCCTCACCGGAAGGTTTAGCACGGGTTGCCTCCGGCTACCTTATTCACCGTCGGAGACCTCATTCCTTCGTCCTTCCTTCTTCTTACGCCGCCGGAGACGCCTGTTTACCACTTTCGAGTGCTCTGCTTCCAAGAAAAAGGAAAAAGTAATAGTCATATCCGGTCCAACCGGTGCCGGCAAAAGCAGGCTCGCATTAGAACTATCTAAAAAACTTAACGGAGAAATCATTAGCGCAGATTCGGTTCAGGTATTTACATGCTTACATTACGATTATTTAGAGTTTATTTAGGGCTTGAAAAGCTTCATACTAGCCAGTTAAAATTAGTTATTGCAACCTTAGTTTTTAAGCTCGGACTAGATTAAATTTAAGTCCTAATTGTGATCGATTATAGCTTAAATCATTTGCTGCTCTAGATAAGGATATTAGAATTGACTATTAATTTTTATAATGTTAGTGATGTAGTGTATGGTTAGCTTTTAGTTTAGTAGATTAGGTCAAAATTGTGTTTGTTATGGCACAGGTTTATCAAGGCCTTGATGTTGGATCTGCAAAACCTTACTATAGTGAAAGACAGGTATGACTGAGCTAAAATAAACTTTCAATATCCTTGCGAATATAATTTATTTTACCAATGATGTAATTAGATGTGCATATATAATGTTTTATTAATGTACCACATTTTTCAGGAAGTACCACATCATTTAATTGACATATTGCACCCTACTGAAGGTATATATTATATTCTTTGAAATTTGCTGTTGATCGTTGTTTTTCATACACAATCTAAGTTGAAGCCCTTATTAATCAGATTATTCTGCTGGGAACTTTTATGATGACGGAAGGCAAGCTACAAAAGATATTCTTAATAGAGGTCGTGTTCCTATAGTTACTGGAGGGACTGGATTGTACTTAAGATGGTATATTTCAATTGAGGCTTTAAACTTTTAAATTCTGTTGAAACTAGATTTATGGTTTGTGAGACTTTGTGTTTTGATCGTGTATAAGGTTTATATATGGGAAGCCAGATGTTCCAAAGGCCACTCCAGAGATCAGTTTGCAAGTGCAAACTGAACTTGCTAATTTTGAGAGAAGATACGATTGGGATGCTGCTGTGCAGTTGGTCTGCAAAGCAGGTGATCCAAGTGCTCAATCTTTACCTTCCAATGATTGGTATCGTTTACGTCGCAAGCTTGAAATCATCAAGGTCAGTTAACTACAAATAAGCCTTCTCAATGTTTCCTTATACATAATGATGTTATTATTGTATGAATGCACGTGGTTAATAGATAAAAGGTGTACCGTATGATGTGTGATTCTGGTAGAGATGCCAAAGTGGGCGGGTTAGTTACTTAGGTAACAGGTTAAAACATGAATTTTTTTTTTTTTTTTTTTTTTTTTTTTTTTTTTTTTTGTACTGGTCAAAACAGGTGCCAAATATTTGGATCAATTATGAGTACAATTTGTTAGTCTTATTACTTTAGTATTATTTTAATGCTAATCTGATTTGTTGAATTAAATGATGTATGAGGTTTTTGTGCACATTTATAATACAAACTTCATAATTATACCCGTTAGAGATTAAAAAAAAAAAAAAAAAAAAAAAAAAAAACCATATTGGAGTCTTAAGTGTATGTGTATCTGGCATCATCTACTTGATAAGGGTTATGTCAAATCCTTGAAGTTTATCTAGCTAATAGTTTGACAATTAAAATATGTGAACTAACTTGACATTTTTAAAACCGTATCGTGCGTTTATTAAAATGTAAAATACCATGTGGTAGTTTTGGATATTGAATGCTCATGTTTGATAATGCAGGCTACTGGGTTACCTCCATCTGCTTTCCCAATACCGTATGATTCTCATAAAGGAAAAGTTGATTCACATTCAACAGACATTAGCATTGATGTCTCTGCTGATGTCATCCTGGATCAAAAGCATAAGGATTTGGATTATGAATTTATTTGCTTCTTTCTTTCAACGTCAAGAACGGATCTCTATAGGGCAATTGACTTTCGGTGTGAAGATATGATTTCAGGTAAAATTTAGGATTATCACATACTAGACGGTGCAAAGTCTTCCATGGCATAAACCTTAAAGATGTAGTTATATTTGTAGCTTTTGGATTTCCTTACAGTAAATGCTTATTATATTTTGGTTCTCGTGTTATATAAACAGGAGACAAGGGCATTTTGTCTGAGGCAAGATGGCTTCTTGATATGGGTCTTCAGCCAAATACAAATTCTGCTACCCGAGCTATAGGTTACAGACAGGTATACTTTTCTCACGTTATGTACGTGTTTTTCGTGTAATACACTAATACATGTTTACTGTTCATATTATACATATTTCAGAAATTATTTTTAGTATGTTCACGTTTGAAAAGACAGATATACGTTTGTGTTAATTCGTTTTTGCTCTGTTCTCCTTATCATATATCACATCCCTAAAAAATATTCTAATCCTATGAAATTATGGATCTGGATAAAAGATGCACCTCTAATAGTTACTGCTTGTAAATTATAATAATAATAATAATAATAATAATAATAATAATAATAATAATAATAATAATAATAATAATAATAATAATAATAATAATAATAATAATAATAATAATAATAATAATAATAATAATAATAATAATATTATTATTATTATTATTATTATTATTATTATATTATTATTATTATTATATTATTATTATTATTATTATTATTATTATTATTATGGAAATGGAAATTATATTAACTTAAAAGTTTTAAAACTTACAAAAAATTAGTGGGAAGCCTAGAGACAATCTGGGCCCCCACACCTCTAGCAATAGCAAAACCTATCCTAGTAAAAATATGAGCAGCAGCACCGGCACCAATATCTTGCGCCATCGAAATCTTCTGAACCCGCTTTAGCAAAGAAACAGCCTCCTTCTCTAATTCCCCAAGCGAAGAAAATGAGAAAGGAATGAAACCATAACCAATCGCCTGACAGCTAGATTCGTACTTGTCCCGCTTCCGACGAGCCGCATCAACCACAGCACGTCCAGGCACGAAGTTAGAAAGCCCAGACTGTGTCAAAGGAGAAGACCCTGTCAGGTCAACACAAACATCACGACCACGATCCCAGGAATAAAGTAACACATCTGCAGGTCTGAGGGCCCTGTCGTTCCCTCCAGACAACCCAATGTCAACCTCCTTTCTCGCTGAAATCCCAGATCGATAACAAACATCAACAAGGGAATCCCGAACAACATTATGTCGATGCTTAATACCCACCATACCAGCACAAGACACCGCGTGATCCCCGAAAAAATCCCCATGAAAAACCCGTGAACAGACAGAGCATGCCGTCGAGACAGAGAACAAAGGAACACCCAACCGGTAACACAACACACATCGGTAAGTCTTTGCGTTCATCGTCTGACCCAACCCCAAAATAGGGACTGCCCTTAGCCAAGCAGAGGTGTGATCCCCCTGTTGTGATTTCCACAATGCCGATTGTCGTGGAGATAAGGAAAAAGTGGATTCTGCAGAAGCGGTAACCTTTGTGAAATAAACAACTGCCAATTTCTTCATGAGTATTGGGGCAGCGACCTCACTCTGATTACCCAAAAAATCAAACCCAACCGTTTGATTAAACAGACCCAAAGCATCTTCGAAAGCACGACCAAGACCAACAATACCAGCATGTCGTAGGAGCTTGGTCTGCAACCCAACAGACTGTAATCGAGATGCAAGGAAAGCATAATGACGAACATCTCCCGCAGAATAAACACCAAGCCCTCCAAATGCAAATGGCAAGGTGGCAAGCCGCCACTGCCAATCACCAAACCCAGGCCCTGAAGCAGTAACAATACGCTCCAAGGAAGATCGAAGGGCTCCATCGAAAGCGCGTTGAGCCGCCTCAAATATACTAGGAGGACAAGTACGCAAGGAAAAGTAGAGTTTAGAAACTCCAGTACATGCCCTAAGCAACAACAACTCACACTGAGGATCATCAAGCTTAGCAACCTTATCCATAAGCGCAATGGACTTGGTCACCCTTTGCATCACAAGATCACCAATAAACCCAGGATCGGAACTAGCGGGTGCCCCAAGCAACTTAACACCATTTAAAGGTCGAGCAATATTAGGAGGAAAGACACCTACGAGCCTGCTGCGAGGGTCCTCCGTAGGCCAGAAAATTTCAGTTTTTTCAACGTTGAGATGTAGCCCAAAACGAGGCCCGTCCTCCATAATCAAATCCAAAACCTTCCCCACCACCAAAGTGTCCCCAATAATAGTGCCATCATCCAAATACCACGCCTGAAGACATACCTCAAAATTATCTCTGATTTTAGAAACCAAGGGTTGTAAGACCAAAGCAAAAAGTAGCGGACCAAGGGGATCACCCTGTTGCACCCCCTGAGAAGACCATAAGGTGTGGTCCCCATAATACAATCTGGCTGGATTAGAGTAGCAAAATTCAACCCACTGAGAAATGCTCGGACAAAGGCGACGAACTTCACATAACATGACCGTACGATCAACTAGATTGAATGCATTCTGAAAATCAACTAATAACATCGAAAGGCCAACATCAGAACCACGATCCTCAATCAACCGATTCACAGCATGAAGAATGGCCTCACCACCTGAAGAAACACCAACACCAAATTGAAGACCATCGAAGTAACTTCCCAATGACTGGCCAACCATAGCAGCGCCAACCTTCGAAACAAGACGTCGCCAAACAGTACCCACAGCTATAGGACGAATACCACCACCGGGCTTGACAAGTGGTGTGAGGGGAGCACTAGCTATATACTCTCCTAATTCCATAGGGCACCTTCCAGCTAGAAAGAGATTAACCACCCCGGTAATTGAGTCAACCAACTCATCTGAGACTGCCACAGCAGCACCACTCAAGCAATCCATAAGGTGTTGAGCACGCAAACCATCCCTACCACATGATGTGCCACGAGGAAAACTTTTAATCTGACCCAAAACAACAGAAGAAGTCGTAACGAGATGAATGTGATCAACCGGCATATCAGGCAATGATGGAGCTATAGAGGAAGGGTGCTTAGACTGTAAATCCGCAAGTGTGGCATCATTATAAGGAGCAACGCCTGATGAAGAAAGAACACGAGCTGCAGCGGTGTAATGGCCATCACAAATCTTCCTACGACACTGTTTGATATTACGCTGTTCCAAATCAAGGCCCTCATCATCAACCACTGACAAAATAGGAGAATCCTCTGCCAAAGACTCTCTCACAAGCTGTAAACTACCACCCGCTGTCCCCCAAGAGCGAATAATTATAATAATAATTTATTATGAGCCAATATGAAAGACACAATTGAGGATAACGATTTAATGACAAACTAGTGCAGGCTATGGAATACCTTCTAAATTGTGAACAACAAGGGGGTAGAAGTTCAACGCATGAATTTTATTCTTTTCTATCTGAATTTCAGAAAGCGTCAAGGTATTTATTTCTTTCTTTTATTTACCTCTTAATACTATACGACATCATCGTGTTAAATTTATTTCACTTGTACAATCAATATTATTTCTCCTTACAGTTCAGTTTTGTAGGAATTTTGCCAAACGACAACTAACATGGTTTCGCAATGAGCCAATATATCATTGGATTGATGCCTCAAGACCCCTTGTATGCCTTTTGTTCTTTAAACTTCAGCTCTTGATTTTTCATTTCTTAAATCTTATAGTCTCTAAGTTATACTTGTTTGCAGGAAGAGGTACTAAATTTTATATATATGCAGGAAGAGGTACTAAATTTTATATATAACGTGTATCATAATCAAACGGGGAAACTGGTCGTTCCTCGTTCACTTGCAATGGATAAAGATATGTCAGATCCACGAGAAATTGCACAACTAAAAACATATCGAACTAAGCGAGGGTATGAACTTGATAATTTAGCCATTGTTTTTACCATAAGGCATTCTGAAACATCTTCATTTTGAGTGGGTTAATATGGGTTGTTTTTTATGTCAAATGGGTCAAATAATTATATTATATTATCTATTAAAGTAATGGGTGTATAAGTGTATTTTTTCCGCATACACTATATACTGTGTCACTTCATTCAAGTATCTGTAGTGTACCTGTAAGATATCTGAGTTTTTAATCATAATCAACCACACTTAATTATATATAAAAACGTTTTCACAGAATGGACAAAATAGTGTTAATGGGTCAACCCAACTTGACAGAGCACATTTGACTCAAACTAAAAAGGTCATGTTTTGAGCTGTTATACAACCCTCCAACCCACCCATATTGCCACCTCTCACTTTACCTATTATTTCTTAACTAAACTGACCCTTAGCATATACAGGGTTTTCATCAACCAAGAGGATTGTTCGGATGTTCTCAACTGGATAAGTGATAATCATCAAAGACAAAAGACTGAACTGATTGCTAATTAGCTTGTAGCATTAGCGACATTGGTACATTTTTCTTTTTAATGACTTGATATCTCTTTTGCTTTTAAACCTTGGTGTATCTGATTATGCATTTAATATCGAGGTCTAGTTTGTTAATAACAAATGGTGGTGTTTGTCATAGAACAGGAAATGTAGGTTATCCACCTTAAATTGCTGCACAACAAGAAACATTTTTGTTAATTTTTGAGTAATGTAAAAAGTAGGTGAACTATTGTGTTTTATTCTGTATAATAATAATAATACATGCTGTGTTTATCAAAGTATAATTTAGCTGATGATCATCAGATTATTGTTGCATGTACAATTTAGTTTGATGTACTTTTATCAAAGTACAATTTAGTTTCAATTGTTTTATTCATTAAAGTATTTTAGCTACAGCCCTTCTGTAATGTTGTAAAGGTCTTGAGGTTAAACGCTACATAATATGCAAAGAAAGTATAGGTCTGTATTCAAAATAACACCACAGTAGTTTATAAGACTTTTTCGCGCTAGTGGTCCGTCGTTTATACATCAATTTACATGTCGCGTCCCTGGCAATATTTTTTTAGCTCTGGTGGTCCCTTGATTTTACAAATGTTGCCTTAGTGGTCCCTCCGTCTATTTACGGTTAAAAATGTCCGTTGAGTGGCATCACGTGATGTCGTTTAAGATGAATTAAACATCATCAAGTGATGGCACTTAACAGACATTAACGGAAAATAGGCAGAGGGACTACCAAGGAAACATTTGTAGAATTAAAGGACCACCGGAGCTAAAAAACTGACAAGGATGTGGCATGCAAATTGATATATAAACGAAGGATCATCGGTGCAAAAATCAGTTTATAATGACAACAAAGAAGCAGCAGCAACACAATCATCAAAGTGAGCCAATGTATTATTATATAATAAGAATCTAGTCTAGATCAAGTTTTAAGTAAACTGAAACGCATCGTTGACAAAGTAAACCACGACTAAAGATAACGGATAAAGAGGTAAAGCAATGAGCAAGGTCCAGTTTGGAAACTTTTGTCTGAAACTAGTAAGAAGTCCCATAATAACGCAAACAAAGATTACAACTATAAGCTCAGCTGAGAAATGCCACGTCAGCCCACGGAAATAGATGACCGATACAAGAACAGAAAATCCCTGGATGTTGTTCATGAAAACTTTGTGGTATATCTGCATTTCAAGCAAATTGAGTTTGTCAATTACAAGTACAAGTATGAATAGAATGGCAATCTTGACGCATTTACTTGTGAATAGGTCATTACAGGTTAGAAACGGGTCAAAGTCAACCCAATTAAATAATACCTCTGAGAAAGTTAAAGATGCTGTATAATATCTCTGCTGATGCGCAGCTCTAATGGCTGCAATAGCCGATCTAGCGTTTGTAGCCAACGGGACTAGGATGAACGATACGAAAAAAGGCTCAATGTTGACAGATTCTGAAAAGTTTCGAACACTTTCAACTAAAGGCTCAGCCAAAACTGTTAAAATTCCGATTCCAACAAACAAAAGTATTAACGCCTTATATTTTTCATTCTTCTTCACCTTTGCCTTCGCCTTTGCCTCTGCCTCTACCAGTTCCTTTTTCTGCACAAAATAAGCATTTAATTTATTAATTACTCATCTATAACTATAAAAAAGAACCAACATCTTATTATGATGCTGCTGATGATGATGATGATCCTTACTGTTATATTGTCGTTTTGTCGCTTTTTTAATTCCGTGAGCCATCGTTCAAGCCCCGCGATGAATTCTTTTTTGTCAATGTTTCCATTTCTATCAACGTCTAAATAAGTCATTATGATCTCCACCATCTCATCATCGACTAGTACCTCACGATGGTTGACTCTGATAATGAATCGTTTCAGTTCATTACGTGAAATCGATCCATCTTTATTAGTATCAATTTCTTCAAAAAATCTGAAAATTCAAGAACACATATTAAACAACTATATTGTTTTTTATTCATGTAAAAGATTTATAAGGTAATTTTGCCTCATTTACACTATTCATTCAAAATGATTATCAAACAAGTTATTACGGATTCATTTAGAACCTTTGAATCATTTAGATTATGAACTATTCACCACTTATTCATTAAGTTTTATCAAACGCAATCTTAAACCAGAATGTTTTCAAATATGCATAACAATTAGTCACGGCTCACCTCTCGAAGGCAGAGACATCTACTGATCCGTAATGTTCAATTAATTTACGTTCCGTAAGGGATACTAATTTTATCAATTTGTTCTTTTCTTCTAGTAACAATTCCACAACCTGAGATTCAATCAATAAATTTTCTTTATATAAATATTCATGCAAAGTGTTGAACTAGTTTTTTTTATGTTGAACTGACCTGATCGTATTCAGTCTCTGAATCCTCTAACGAATATGGATTATCCATTAATTCTCTTGTGCCATCAAGCCATTTTTCAAACTTAGCATAAAACTCTTCCTTGGTCATTGAACTTTTGTTATTCTCAGATTTGTTCAGCTCCTTTTCCATGTCTTTTTGCCTAATGATTAGATTTTTCTCTCTGTCAAGCATAAGTGCCCGTACTTCATAAAAAGGAACATGCATTTCGATTTTATGTTCAACTTCAGCATACTCCACTCTCCTTTTCTGTATCCGTTTATCTCTATCCACATACTGCAAAACAAAGGCAAATAATCAAGAATTATGTAAGATATGCTCCAATTTCCTTTTGCCATAGATACAATTATTGTAATTATTCGAACCTGATAGAAAAAGTAAGAGATTAAGCAGATAACTGAAGTGGAAAGTGACACAAGAAGGACTATCTTGTATTCTGGACTAGTATACGATACACCAAATAGACTCGGCAATAGGATGACCACAAATGGGATCAGTGAAAAGAACATAACTTTGGCATGATAACTAGTTTCCGCATCTGTAACAACACCAGAACCTTTACAAATAAACAAATTATTAGTTCAATTCAACTACCCCTCAGTCTCAAAATAAGTGTTCACCTTACTATTTATATATGTCCCAAAATAATTGTCCAGTTACGTTCTCATCACCGATCCCAAAAGAACATAAGTGTCCAGTTATGTTTGGTTGTAACTTTGTCCAACTAACTAATAAATACCATTTTTTTTTTAAAGATAATAAATACCATTAAACTCTCCTATTTACCCTAATTTGTTACTATCAGTCACTCATATTTTAAATAAATTTAATCAAACTTACCTTGATTATAAGTACAAAATTGTAACATAACCTATCTTAAATCCAACAAAAATTCCTAATGACACTCTCTTTAGACGGAGAGAGTACAATTGTTAAGGGAATTGAAGGATGCAAATTCAACCTTTTAAGAGTTGCATCAGTTGAGTTTGTTCTTCAAAACCAGGTTTGACATGAAATTCTTTTCTGCCAGCCAAAAAACATACTCCCCACAAAAGAGTGAGAAGTAATACGGACGAACCAGCTAGCAACCCAGCACCCGTTACGACATAATCTTGAGCTTTTTCTTTGCTAGTCAACAGCCCAGTTGCTGACATTAAATGATTAATTCGAATTAATAATATATTTATTATCAATGGTTAATAGTAGTTAAGATTAAGATAGAACTTACTAAGAAGAATCACAGAATCTGGTAAAGAGTCAAGAAGCTGAGTAAAAACCGAAACATAAAAATTCTTGCCAAGAACACGAAATATCTGTCCATCACCACCAGCAAAAGATTCACCATGATATAGCAGGAACTCATATATAACAATCAGAACCAGATGACTAGGTATATTGCTCGAACATGGCAGAAATCCGTACATTAGTTCACATTCCACTTCAGATGAACCCAATATTCCTTTCAGATGTAGAGACGATTCTTCTTCTTGATCGCCACCACCATCACTAACACCATCCGACACCAAATCGGTAGCATGATAGTGCAAATGACGACTAGTTGCGTTACCCGCTAACACAAAAAGAATCAAAGTAAGATGAAATGCAATTGTTGTAGCTAATTTTCCCATTTTAAAAATGGTAACTGGATTGAATGAATTGTCTTTCACATTCAGTAAAATTTATAGAAGCTTAGGTATGAAATCTAGTAAACCATACAAATTCAAAGTCAACCAGTACTATTCTTAAGGTCTTTTCACAAAAACAATAAAATACAAGAAAACAAATTAAATAAAAGAGGAATCCTAGCAAGTCATATTAAACAATAATGAATCAGAATTTATATAGTTTTTAAATGCACATCAGAGTCCAAGTTCTCATCATCCAGAATGTTACAATTTACAAACGAAGTTTTTAATATATATCAATGCTTCACAACCAACATATTGTAATTTTGTAAAGATATAACCATGTTCATTTAAAACAGAATACGTCATGCGTCATGCATCATACATCCTACTTGGTAAATCATCTCTTATATACTAATGTAGCATATGTAGTTAATTGGTGATTGTATCGGCCATTTTGTTTGCTTGTGATTTACTTGAGACTAATTGATTTTGAGTTAAGCTTTATTACACACTTGTTTAAGCTAACTATGGTCAATAATTTGAAATGTTATGATGGTTAGGAGAGGTGTCTTTGAGCATACCGCCTAAGCCCAAAAATTTGGAAGAGTCCAAAAATTTGGAAGGGTCCAAAATTTTGAAAATGTAAATATTTTTCTCAATATATTTAATAAAATCAAATAAAAAATTGTCAAACTAAGTTAAAATGCCTTATTTTTAATAGTTAAATACAAAGTAAGTAAATGAATAGATATAGATTGGAGTATTATTTTTTATGCGTAGAAAAAAATTATAACGAATATGTGGTCCCATTTGTTATATTCGTCTAGGGTCTTTAAATTATTGAGACGGTCCTGTTTGTTAATTGGTGTCTTTTTCGCTTAAAGACATAACTCTTCATTAATTATTGTCACTTTTCATGAAATGATGTAACTATTCATTGTATATGTTCACCAAAAGGTGTGACAACACATTTTTGTCAAAAGGTGTGAAAATTATAATGAAAAATCTATGATTTGTGTCCGTGAATTAAACTTTCTCTATGTTGGAGTTGAGATATGACCATGTTAAATCTTTGCATCATTTACGTTTATCGTTTATGCTTTATTTTATTCGTTTGTTGTTCGTGTGTTTTGTGATTAGTGTAGTCACATGTATTGTTTGGGTCCGCAAATCCTAACAAGTGACACCCATATATATATATATATATATATATATATATATATATATATATATATATATATATATATATATATATATATATATATATATATATATATTAGAGAGATCAAATGAGAACATTTTAGGAATGAGAACTCTGAGAACTAAGGTAGTCGAGCAAAAAATAGGACGCGACCGAACAAAAAATCACATATTCGAACAATTTTTTTGGCGGGCGAACAATTTTCCAGAGGGTCGAACTATTTTGGCTAGATGCAAGTGCTATTTTTGTTCTACATTTTTATGTAGAACATGATGTAGAACACATGTAGAACATGCTGTTCTACACTTGTTTTACATCATTTTTCATCAAATTAAGTTAGGGTTTAGATTTAGGGTTTAGATTTTAGGGTTTAGGGGTTTAGATTTAGGGTTTAGAATGAGTTTTTTACACGAACGGTTTAGAGTTTAGGGTTTAGGGTTGAGGGTTTACGGAGTAAACCCGAAAACCCTAAACCCTAAACTCTAAATCGGGTTAAATCAAAAAAAAAATTTGAATTTTGAAAAAAACAGGTGAAATTCGAACAAAAAAAAAGAAATTCGAACCAATTTTCGTTCTACAATTTTGTAGAACCGAACCAAAATTTTGTAGAACCGAACAAAAAATCAGGCTGCCTAACAATTTTCCCCAATTCGAACGAATTTTCGTTCTACAATTTTGTAGAACCCAACAGAAAATGTAGAACATGTGATTTTCATGCATCTTAATTTTTGTTCGACTAACCACAAAATTGTTCGGCCGCGTCTTTTTTTGTTCGAATTTGAGTTCTCAGGTTCTCACTCTTAGTGAGTTCTCAGTGGATCCCTCCCATACATACATACATATATATATATATATATATATATATATATATATATATATATATATATATATATATATATATATACACACACACACACACACACACACACTTTTTATTACTGTGTACGCTTTATTCTAGTTTTTTTTTTTTTTTTTTTTTTTTTTTTTTTTTTTTTTTTTTTTTTTTTGAAAAAAAACAGGAATTAAAATTAATAAGATTTTTCACTCTATGTGTTACCATTAAGATTATTCTAATGTGCTGATTTAGATCGGTGGCAACCATTTATTACTCCCATCCATACCGGTTTAACTATATGTGTTACCATTACTATCTTTCTTTATATCTTTATTGGTGAGAACTAATTAGTAAAATTAATATACTTTTTTTTTGAAAAGCAAGCAAAAAACTTTTATTCATATATCGGAGAGTTACAAAGCCCTATAACTATACAATTTAATGAGTCCGAATATGAAAACTATACACATTCATGAACGAGGAGGCCATAGACATCCCAGGACTTGAGACATCAAGCTGGGAAGAGGCAACCAGACAGTACCGCACTTGCGATGACAAAGTCGGTTGACGCTCCCCATTTAACCAAGTGAAAATGGACAACCAAGTCAAGAATGATCTAACGACTAGGACTATGTAAAGGACATGTTACAATTAACCAATGCCAGATCTTTGATGATTCGAGGAGATATATGAGACGGGATTGATTAGCCATTGATGCCACATAACCGTTGATTTTTTGTGTCTTTTGGATATCCATGCGAATGATTGTGTTTGGATTTCAGATAAAATTGTGGCGGTGCACCATTCTTTTTTGCCGAAAACCTTAAGATTCCTGTATTTCCAGATGATGTAAGTGGATGCCCATTTAACGGCTAGCCAAATGTTGGAACCATTTTGTTGCGTAGTGAGGGACTGATCATTTAAGATTATGTCACGGAGATTGGTGAAGGTGTCTACGGGGAGGTTCCACCATTGTAGGATTGAATTCCAGATAGATGTTGAAAGCGTGCATTGAAATAGTATGTGTTCAATAGACTCTGTGTGTAGGTTGCATAGTGGGCAAAGAATTGAGTCGAGATCAACACCTCTTTTGTCGAGTTCTACGCGCGTCGGGATTCTCCCGTATAGAACTCTCCAAATGAAGATGTTAATTTTTTGGGGTAAGAGTTTATTTCTAGGTGTCTTAAAGGTAGAAGATGGTGTATCAAGTTTTAGGTTGTCGAGGATGGTGGCTAATGCTTTTGTTGTAAATATGCCGGATTGGTCAAGATTCCATTTCCAGGTATCAGGCTTATCTGAGAGACTGATTGTTTCTATAAGGTGATTTAGTTCTGTTAATTCGGTGAGGCATCTACCGTTGGGTGTACGGGACCAATTCCATGAAGTAGTTGTTGTTGAGTTGATTATCTTGAGTCTTTCCGCAACCGTGATGTTTTTGTTTGATTCAAGCATGAATAATCTTCGAAATTGATTACAAAATTTTTCTGTGCCGCACCAGTTGTCATGCCAAAATTTGGTGTTTGAGCCATTTCCGATATTTTTGGAAATTGAATTTGTGAAGTTTGCTCCGTAGCTGTCCGCAGTTTTCCCTGCTTTGATGATTTCATTCCAAATTGTGCGACCTGCAACATTTCTTGAGAAAACGTTAGTAGAAACCCCCCCCCCCCCCTCCCCGTAAATGCTCGATATAATTTTAACCCAAAGTGCATTTTTTTCATTAAAGAATCTCCACCACCATTTGCAAAGTAGAGATATGTTTTTGCAAATTAAGGACCCGATGTTTAACCCGCCTTTTTCATAAGGTAAGAGGATGTGTTCCCATTTAATCCAGTTAATTTTGTTATCCGCTTCCGCCCCACCCCAAAAAAATTTCCTTCATTTTGTTTCGAGTGTGTTAATTATTTTAATGGGTGCATGAAATAGGGAAAAGTAGTATAAAGGGATGCTAGTGAGGACCGATTTGATTAAGGTTAAGCGACCACCAAAAGATATGGATTTCGCTTTCCAGTCGGAGAAACGTTTATCGAATTTTTCAATGATTGGTTGCCAAGTGGAGGCTTTTGTGGAAGGAGTGCCGATGGGTAACCCGAGGTATGTGAAAGGGGTTGAGCCGGCCGAGCATCCGATATAAGTAGCCATTTCCTCAACATCCTTTTTCGGGACCCCAATTCCGTAAAGATTGCTTTTTTTAAGATTTACCTTAAGTCCGGAGATATTTTCGAAACATTTTAATAATTTAGAGGTATTCTTTGCATTGCGTTTGCTCCATTCGCCAAAGAAGATAGTGTCATCCGCATATTGGAGGTGTGATACCACAATCTTTTCGTGTCCAACGCAGATGCCACGGAATTGGTCGTTTGCAATTGCACGCTTAGTGAGGATGTTAAGGCCTTCAGCGGCAATGATAAATAGAAAGGGGGAAATGGGATCTCCTTGACGGATACCCCTGCCGGGAGAAAATTCCCTGGTTGGGGATCCATTAATGAGAATGGAGATGGAAGACGAGGAGAGGCAAGCACGAATAAAGCTGATCCATTTAGGTCCGAAGCCCATGAATTTCATAGTGTCGAAAAGGAAGTCCCATTCTATGCAATCGAAGGCTTTTTCAAAATCAACTTTGAAAATGAGGCCTTTTTGTTTCTTCCTTTTGAGTTCATCTATTATTTCATTTGCGATTAGGACACTATCTAAGATGTTTCGACCTTTCAGGAAAGCGGTTTGTTCAATTCCGATTAATTTGTGGATAACTTTTGAGATGCGGTTTGCAAGAATTTTGGTGAGGATTTTATAGTAGCTACCGATTAGACATATTGGGCGATATTCGTTGAAACCAATTGGGTTGGCTTTCTTAGGAATTAGTGTGAAAAAAGATGCATTGCAGCCTTTGGATATTTCGGAATTACACCAAAACCATTCAAGGGCATTGATGAGATCGTCTTTTATCAACCACCAGTATTTCTTGAAGAATTTCATGTTGAAGCCGTCAGGACCGGGGGCCTTTGAGCTGTCACAACCATGAAGTGCATCCCATATTTCATTTTCAGAAAAACGGGCTTCAAGGAGGAGATTATCCGTGTGGGATATGTAGGAGCGGTTAGGTTCATTTTCAAACGGGCATATCCCTTTTCTCTTTTTGGATGTGAAAATTGTTTCGAAATATTTAAGAGCTTCGTTTTTTATTGTGTTAGGTTCTTCTGACCATGATCCATTTAGTGATATGCCACGGATGTTGTTTTTGCTTATGCGTCGTTTAATGTAGTTGTGAAAGTATTTGGAGTTTTCATCGCCCTCGAGGTTCCATTTAATTCGTGCTTTTTGTTTGAGCATGTTAGTTTTCTTTTTTTCTTTTTCAAAGTGTTGCATTTTATCGTTTAACCAAGATTTTCTTTCGATTTCGGTTAGAGGTCTAGATTCCGCGAGTTTTTCCCATTCATTGGAGGCGTTCAAGTGCATTTTGATTTCGTTGTCAAGGTTGTTTAATTGATGACTACATTTTTTAAGTTCGAGTTTAACGTTTTTTAATTTATTTCGAAAGATACAGTCTGGGCGGTTACCGGGTACGGGGAGTAGCCATGTGGCTTTTATGATATCATCAGCATTTGGTAGGTTTAGCCAAGTGTTGAAGACGCGCGTAGGTTTAGGGCCGAAATCGATGAATGAATTTTTGAGTATGATTGGGCAATGATCTGAGAGGTCTCGATCAAGGGTTTTGGAGGAGATGTCTGGCCATAGATTTAGGATATTTTCAGAGATAAGGAATCGATCGAGTTTACTGAATTTCATTTTATTAATACAGATACGGGTGAACTTCTTTCCCCCTAAAGGAAGGTCGATTAAATTCGAGTTATTTATGAAGTTATTGAAGTTATCAGCCCATGTTTGTTTAAAATTACAGTTGAGACGTTCGGATTTGGATCTGACTTCATTGAAGTCACCGAAAATGATGTGAGGGACATTGATGTAATTGATTAGGTTTGTGAGTTCTGCCCAAAATTTGATTTTTTTCTGGTGGGAGTGCGGGCCATAGACGTTTACAATTACAATGTCAGAATTGTAACCCGCCCATGTCCCTTTAATGGCGATAAAGAATTCCCCCTCTAGGGCTTGTTCGAAAGAAAAAGTGGTTAGATCCCAAATTAAGAGTAAACCCCCTGATGCCCCGATTGCATCCTTTTGTACAAATTGAAAGTTCGAATTATACCAAAACGATTCAATTAGGGAGTCAGGAGATTGAGCACATTTGGTTTCTTGTAGACCTAGAATAATCGGATTTTCCTCAATGCATATTTTTTTAAGCCATTTTATTTTACCCGATTGTCCCACACCCCGAATATTAAGAGAAATACAAGACATTGAGAAACTTACAGAGGGAGTGGATGATAGGAGGTCAGTGATCCGCGGTCCAACGAATTCCCAGCTCTTGGCCGAATTCATTGGTGTCGATAGTGTTGGAAGAGGTCAATTTTGATCGGTTCCCACCTTTGCTCGATGGCTTTTTACTAGTAGATGATGTCGTCTTTCTAGAAAGTTGTGACAGTTTCAGCTTTTGTCCGCTTCTAGCACATTGTTTAACATATAAAAATTTTGACCTAGAGCCTTTTTTGTTGAGATCAGAAGGTGGATTAGCATGTGTAATTGGCTTTGAAGGGCTTGGTACCAAGTTGTCGTGAGCTTTCTTCTTAAAGTATGTGGTATCGTAACTGAGGATTTTCGAACTTGCTTTACCCATGGCTTTAGATTTTTTTGATCCTTTACCTTTTGATTTATTGGTAGCAATAGACAGGTTGCAGAAGATATCGGTTTCTTCGATTATAGGCAGTTGGCTAGGGTTAACATTTGAATTATCTCCTTGGATGTTATTATCTGTGGGTGAAGCCGAAGCTGTGGTATCCTCATCTACAGATTCGGACGGTGAATTCAATTCGGTAATAGGCTTATTTAATTCACAGATCGGGTCCATAGTCTGCTTGTTGGGCTCGTGTGAGGATGAGGTATGAGAGTCAATGGGCTTTTCAGCTATTAAGTTATTTATGATTTGGATTGGGCTTATAGGGATATTTGGTTCATTGGCATTGGGCATGTGAGTTACGGTGGGGCATGGGGAGTTGGGTGAGGAGTTATGATAGGGTTTTTGGTGACTGTGTAGGTGGTTAACATGTTGGGTATCCGAAACGTGGGAATCCTCTTGGGTAATATGAATGTTTTGACTTTGAGATTCGCTAAATTCAGTTGGGTGGCAATTAATATGGTTGGTTGGGAAGGTGGTAGCATTCATCTTTTTTGAAGAAAACAAAGTGTCACCGGTGTTATGTTGGACCGATGGATTACCTGGTGAGTCTAGTTTTTTCGGTTGAGAGGCTTGGTCATCGTCTTTTTGATCACCATCCATGCACGAATCCTCATCAGAGATATAATCCTCGGTATGATCATCATCGTCCCAGCATGAAGATTCGTTATCGATGGAGTTGAAATCAATAGGTTGCAAATTATTTTCGTTCACATAGGCAGGGGTGATTTTATTGTCGTGATGAATGTAGACAAGACCGTTGATAAGAGCGTGATAATTCGTTTTGATTAGTGCCTTGCCAAGAGATAGATCTTGTGAACCTTTAACTTCAATGGAACAATTTTCAAGTTTGATGACCTCACCCCAACAGCTTGCAATTTTGTTGAACGTAACTTCAGACCAACAAGTAATAGGGACCCCCTTGATGTCGATCCAAACAAGTCGACCCGAAGATGAATATTCCTCCGGGTCCCAAGGTTGTATATCGTCTAGCCAATTCCATAAAGGGTTTTTCTTATCGCTTAGCATCTCAAGTGCTAGTCTTTTGTCCTCATAGATGAGCATGACATCTCTCCCACCAAGATATTTTGATTCAAATCCGAGGAGATTTTCTGATTTGCAAATTTCATTGAAGTATTCAAGGTGTTCGATAACTTTTATTTTCCCGATTATGGCATGACCAAGAATATCAATGAGTTTTTCATCAGTGGGTATTTTGACAGAGAATTCTTTTGTATGAAGCGAGGACACAGTCTGTTTTTTGTTGTAAACGACATCGGCGTAATTGCGTTCATCGGTGAGGTTGGTTGGGATATAGGTTGGTTTCGAGGCAGGGGATTGATTAGTTTTCTGTTTGGTGTGTTGGTTTATGGTTTTGTGGGTGTTTGGAGGATTTCGATCGTGAGCTTTGTATGCAACAAGTAGCATACCATCAGCCTCCACCAAGTTAAGTTTACGAAGTAACATATCAATCTGATGGTTGTGCACATTCTTGAACCGTACGAAACCATATCTTTTACCATTTTTTAATCTTGTCTTTGGGATGTAAACTTCAAAAAGGTCACCGTATTTTTTGAAAAGACCCCACAGGTTGGCAGCGGTCCAAGTTTCAGGGAAGTTAAAAAATAGGAAGGATGTGATGTTTTTGTTTAACGGTTGTGGTGGTTTGTTGGAAGTTGTAGGGTTACCGAAATTGTGAATAAGATTTCTGGCTTGTTCCTGTTGTTTGAATCTTTGATAAATCATATTGCTTGCAGAATTTAATCTAGGGTTTAGGTGGGGTTTAGGGTTGTATTGGTGGCGGCTGAGATGAGGGAAGTCTTCACCTATTTGGGTCTGCTTGGTGTGAGTCTGTTCAGAGTGATTGCTTCGATTCTTTTCCACCTTGACCCAGATTCCTACATTGTCCGGTTGATATTTGATGTGGTTGGTGTTGTTCAAGGTATGGGTATAGCGATGAGGGCGGTTTGCAGTAGGTTGATTAGGGGTGAAAGGTGATGTAGGTATGTTGAACATTGTACTAGAACTGAATTAAAATTAAAATAATAAAAAGACAAACGATTGTAAGATTAATTGCCGGAATGTTTACCGGAAGTCAGATGTATGCAAGAGAGAGAAGGAGAGAAAGATGTATTTGATAATGGGGGGGGGGGGGGGCTAAACAAACGCATACTAAATCAACGTTATCTAAAGATGAGCCAACAACAAATCAAGAAATTAATATACTTACAACGAACATATGCGATGATGCAGTTAGAATAGAATCTGCGACAAGTAAAGCAAAAGCAACGGCTTGAATTGTAAGTATATTATGTGTGACCTTGACTTGTATGTGACTCATTATTCAATTTCTTGATTTCAGTCACTTTTGACAAAAAAAATTTTGTTGAGGCATTTGATCGAACACTTGATATGCAGGGTATTCTTTGTCACGATCAGGACCATGACCGGGTAATTTGATCCTGAGACATGGTTGAGATCACAAATCACACCCCGAAATGGTGGGGATCGTATGTTTTTTTTGGAAATTTAGTGTAATTGAGGGATTTGATCTACACTTGTAAATAGGTTAGGAGGTACGGAGTGTACACCAAAAAGTAATTTTCTATCATTTACTATCATGGTCTATTCGAAATTTTGACTAAGTGTTTTCATACTATGTATACTTAGTCAGCAAAAATTTGACTAAGTGTTTTCCTGTGTTGGGTCTTCTTAATCAGCTGAAATTTGACTAAGTGTCTGGTGCTCCCTCTGAAGAGGTAAAACAAGAGGCAGCACAAGTTTGATGCTTGAAATTTGACTAAGTGTCTAGTGCTCCCTCTGAAGAAGAGGCACCACAAGAGGTAGTATGAGAGGAAGCAGCAAAAAGACTTGTAAAAATTCTTTCAGTGTTATGCTGGTTGGTGCTCTCGCTGGTTGGTGCTCCCTCTGAAGAAGGAGCACAAGAGGCAGCAAGGATTCATGCTCCCTCTTAAGAAGCAGCATGGAAAACACTTAGTCAAATTTTTTAGTTTTTCGTGCTGTCCAAGTTTTTAGTGAAGTACAGAAGAATTTTTTTCTTTTTTCCTGTAACCACTTATGCTTATATTTGTGGAAAGAATAATTATTGTTTATGGAAAAGATTATTATCTTAACCACTTTGAATATTATGGGAGATATTTATGGAGATTCAATCGGCCAATTGATTCGAATATATCTTCTCTCATAAGTACGGGTGTCTATAAATAAATAAATGATTTATTCATGAGCATATAGAATACGAAAAACATAAATACTCTTCTGCAACATGTTCTTGTTTTTTTGTTGCCATAAACAAGAACGCAATCTCTGTCTTATCCCAAAGTGATACCACGATTCAGTGATTTATCCGGCTATCGATTATTTTACCCTACATGAAAAATTTCAAACCTCCAACAATCGAAAGTAATTATCTGTTACAATCGATGGCGTCTAGCCGGCTACGATGAAGCACATGATGACGAATTTCTCCACACTTGATAAGTTTGAAGGAATTGATTTTCGGAGATCGCAGAAGAAGATGCACTTCCTTCTGAGCAACATGAGTGTGGTATATGTAATCAGCACCCCAATTCCTGAAGATGATGGTGATGATGCTACTGTTGAAAAGATTCGACAAAGAAACAAGTGGGACAACGACGACTACATCGATCGAGGTTTAATCCTCAATAGTATGGCTGATTCCCTTTTCGACATTTATCAGAATGTTGAATCTGCTAAAGAACTGTGAGACATGTTGGAAACCAAGTATATGTCTGAAGATGCTTCTAGTAAAAAGTTCCTAGTGAGTAATTTTAATTAATACAAGATGATCGATTCTAGACCGTTCATGGAACAACATAATGAGCTCATTCGTATACTTGATCAATTCACACAACACAAGATGAACATGGATGAGTTTATTCAAGTCTTAAGTATCATTTATAAACTACCTCATTCTTGGAAAGAATTTAAATATTTTTTGAAACATAAGAAGGAGGAGTTAACTCTTGTTGAGTTGGGTAGTCATCTGCGTATTGAAGAATCTCTCAGGCAGCAGGATAATGACAAGCCAAAGAGTAACGAAGTTTCTAGTACGTCTGCTGTCAATATGGCGGAACATAAAAGGTTCCCTGGTAATAATGAGAAAAGGGGTAAACGTAAGCATCAAAGTAATAACAAAGCTGATCCAAATAAGAAGTCTAAATTGACTTGTGGGAAGTGTGGTAACCCTGGACACTTGAAAAGGGATTGCAAGGTTGTGTTTGACACTAAAAATGCTAAGGGATCTAGCATTACTGGCTCGGGCAATGGTTCGAACAACCAAAACTCGAAAGGTCAGAATATATTTAATAATTCAATTCAGAATTATTATGTTTCGTATATATTTGAGACTTATTTTGTGTAGGATGATGATGTTGTATGGTGGGTTGACTCAGGTGCTACTACTCATGTGTGCAAGGATATATGTTGGTTCAAGACTTATGAGTCGATGACTGATGGCTCAATTCTTCATACGGGAAATGAGTCAACAGCCTCTGTTCATGGACATGGAAGTGTGAATTTAAGCTTTAGTTCTGGAAAAGTTATTTCTTTGTTTAATGTTTTGCATGTACCACAAATTAGGAAAAACTTGGTTTCTAGTAGTATGTTGAATAATTGTGGTTACAAACAAGTTTTTGAATCTGATAAGTTTATTTTATCTAAGCATGGTTTGTTTGTTGGTTTTGGTTATTTGAGCAATGAAATGTTTAGACTTAATATTGATCACGTGAATATTAACATTGCTTGTATGACAACTGTTAGCATAAATGATTCTACGCTTTGGCATGTTAGACTATGACACATACACTTTAAAAGAATGCAAGATATGTCTAAAGATGGTTTAATACCTGCCTTTGACATGAACAATGAAAAGTGTAAAACGTGTATGTTGACAAAGATCACTAAGAAACCATTTCAAAATGTACATCGTGATACTGAAATTTTGGAATTAATACATAGTGATTTATGTGATTCGCATGCAACTCCTACTTTAGGGAATACGAAATATTTTGTGACTTTTATTGATGATGCTTTTAGGTTTTGCTATGTTTATTTGTTACATATTAAGGATGAAGTATTAGATAAATTCAAAATATTTAAAACTGAAGTAGAATTGCAACAAAATACTTTGATTAAAAGACTTAGAACAGATAGGGGAGGTGAATACATTGAATCTTATTTCCAATCCGTTGGCATTATTCATGAGACCACGAAAGTATATAACCGATACAAGAACAATAAAACCCTGGATGTTGTTCATGAACACTTTGTGGTATATCTGCATTTTAACAAACTTGAATCTGTTAGCTAGTGAGACTTGTGTGTAAAAGTATTTTTTCCATGTTCGCTCTGCTGTATGCTGCCTAACCGGATTATTCTTACCCGCATGACCAACTCAAACCACCAGTTAAGTATATATGAATATGAATGAATAATAAAGTGAGGGACAAACCTCAGAGAAAGTTAAGGATGTTGTTTGATATCTTTTCCGACTTGAAGCTCTAATGGCTGCAATGGCTGCTCTAGAGTTTGTAGCCAACAGAACCAAGATGAATGAAACATAAAATGTCTCTATATGTACGGATTCTGAAAATTCTCGAACACTTTCAACCAAAGTCTCTACCAAGAATGTTAGGATAAAGATGCCGACTAACAATAGCATTATTGCCTTAAACTTTTCCTCTGCTTTCGCTTTTACCTCAGCTCGTTGGTACCTATCTTTTTCCTGCATACACAAAAAATAAAAATAAAAAAAAGAAATTAGCGCAGTAGAAGAAAGCAGCATTCTTAACTTTGTGAGTATGGTATCTTCTTAATTGGTTATTGTTCTGCAACTGCTTTTGTTGGTTACGAGAAGCTACAAAATCGATCTCTTTAAGCCATTTTGCAAGACCAGATTTGAATTCTTGTTCATCAATACCTCCATCTCCATCGATGTCTAACTGTCTCATTATGATCTTTGCTACTTCGTCATCCATTAATATATCATCGTAGTTGACTTCCATAATGAAGTTTTTCAGTTCGTTTCGTGTAATAGAACCATTATGGTTGGAATCAATACGTTCAAAGATATATAAAAGTAACATAAAGTTAGAACCCAAGCATCCGTTATCTAATATGCATACAAAAGTTGTTCTGTTTCACCTATTTATTGTTGTTTCATCTCATGCTCCATCTTCTTTAAGCAATTTCTGTCCTGAAGCCCGTTCCATCATTATGGATAATAATTCGATTAATTTGTGTTTGTCTTCAAGTAACAATTCTGCATCCTAATAAACGTAAAACAATCATATATTGGAACAACTAGTGCAGAAAAATAGCCCATCTAAGTTTCAAAAGTAACCCGACCCGACCCATTTAAACCAGACCCATTTGACCCGTTTAAAAAATCTGACATGTTTGACCCGTGACCCGTTTGACCCATTACCCAACCCGACCCATATGGACCCGTTAAAAATCTGACCCGTTTGACCCATGACCCATGACCTATTTCAACCCAAAACCATTTTAACCCGTCACCCAAACTGACCCAACCTGACACGTTTTCCAAGTGCATACTAAACTGATTGTATTTCATCCCTGATTTATCCAACGAATATGGATCATCCATTAATAGTCTTGTGACATCAAGCCACCTTTGAAATATATCATAGAACTCATCTCGAGTCAACGTTTTTTTTCATCGTATGCCTTGGGATATTTCATTATATCTCCATCTCTTTTTGCCTAAGCATGAGATGTTTTTCCCTATCCAACTTAAGTGATTGCACTTGATAAAAAGGTACATGCAGTTCAACTCTTCTTTCAACTTCTGCATACTCTACTCTTCTTTTTTGAATTCAAGGATCAAAACGCTGCCAATTGATGATGCCAAAGAAGCCAAATCAAGAAAGATGAGTATGACATACTTTTATAACCTTATTGTAAAGTGTGGGATATATCCATAATCTTTTATTGATATATCCCCTATGAATATGCATTAACACGATGTACTGTACTGTACAGTACAGTCTGTTAATGCACAGTTATGATGGATATATCAAAAAAGATGGTGGATACATAAGGAATCGATACTAATGTATACTATACATAATAGTAGAAGTATGGAAGTAAGCAAATAACGGAAACACAAAGTGACGCTAGGACTACGTTTTTATATGCTTGACTAGAATACAATATCCTAAATACACTCGCTAATAAGATGACTACTAGTGGTATTAGTGAAAATAACATAACTTTAGCTTGATAACTGGTTTACGTATCTGTAACAACACCAGAACCTGTAAAAACATGCATAAATATTATCTTTGTGTATTTTGAGTGGGTCGATGTGGGTTGTTTTTATATCAAATGGGTAAAATAATAAATTATTTATTAAAGTGATGGGTGTAATTTTAACACTACTACTTAATGTGTCACTTTATTCAAATATCTGTAGTTTACCTTTAAAATATTGAGTTTGTAATCATAATTGACATACTTAATTATATGTAAAAAGTTTTTACAAAAATGGACAAAATAGTGTTAACGGGTCAACCCAACCTGACAGAGCATGTTCAACCCATACTGTTGAGTCCCCAAAGTAATTAAGGATTTAATTATAACAAAACAGAAATTTATTTGCACTAAAATGTAATGTGCAACCAGCACAAGTTTGTTTATGTATAGACATCAAATATTGCTATGTCGAGTGTCTAGTATGCTGCCTAGTCTACCATCACAAGGTAGATAGTATTCTTCAATCAGCACATGATGTGTACCCAGCAATTCAAGAATATCAAGTGACTCAGCATAGAAGAACCAGCATGGCTTGAAAGCAGCATACATCACAAGACATCTATGCTCCATTACAAGCATAGTAGTTTCCTGAGTGGTCTACATTAATTGTACTATTCAACAGAAGTCAAAGACAAAGTTGAACAGAAAAGGACACGCGTCGGCGGCTGACAAGTGACCTTACAAGACCACGTGGGATTGCAGAAGTTTAACGCATGTGCAGACATGTGTTATCCTTTGTCAACACCTAGGGAACACAACATTCTATTTGTTTAATCAAATAGTGATGCCAAACCGAATTGGAGTGTTCCTGCAAATAGCTACCAAAGAGGAAAGAAGGGAGCACGCTCTCTGACACGATTGTCCCCACAAGTGCAGACATCCTATGTACCAGTGGACAATAGAACAATTACACGGTTAATAGGACTACTATAAATTGATGTATCCACTATTGTAACAACTAGTGGTGTGGGTTTTATTTATTAAGAGTCCAAACGTGTAATAGCTTTAGATAACCTCAATAGCTATAACTTAGGTGAATCTGTATCAGCCAACTATCATTCCGCCAAGGATAGTTGTGATTCTTTGTGATCTATATCAATAAAGAATAATCGTTGAAAAATTACCTTTGATTCTTATTTAGTTTACTTGCATGAATACTAATTTGCATAAACTGTTAAGATAAACAAAAGAATTGTATTCACCCCCCCTCTACAATACTCCTGTTGTTAATCAAGGGACCAACAACTGGTATCAGAGCTTCAGTCTTGATAATTTAATATCTTGGATCTAAATTCTCTCATGGCTGCATACACAAACTCAGCTTACCTTGAAAATGGGTCATCCAATAGACCACCTAAGTTTGATGAAGATGAGTATGAAACCTGAAAGGCTAAGTTTCTACTTCACCTTGAGTCTATTGACCCACTCATGCCTGGCATTGCTACTGATGGTCCATTCATCCCTACCAAAACACTTGGCAGTGTTCCTGCTACAGCAGACACTCCTGCTATTCCTGGTAGAGAAGTTGTGCTACCCCCATCTAGATGGGTGGATGAGGACAAACGCCGTGTTGGACTTGACCCTAAGATCAGAACCTTGATAGCTATCACATTACCTAACCATTTGTTTAAACTAATTAAAGGAAAATCAAATGCTAAAGTCATGTTAGACTATCTTGATGTTACATATGAGAGTATGGATGAAGTTAGGCAAAATAAGATTATAGCTTTGAAAAGAGAATATGAAATGTTCTTTGCCTACAAAAGTGAGACCCTTAAGCAAACCTTCATTAGGTTTAACTCTTTAGTTGCTGACTTGCTCACCTTGAAGGTCACATATACTGAATTTGAACAAGTCAAAAAATTCATTGACTCACTGCCTAAGAAATGGAAGCCTGTTACTGACCCATTAAGAACCACTCAGACTTTAAAATTTTTTAACATATCTTCTCTGTATGATACACTTTGGAACCATGAGAAGGAAGAGGCCAAACTTGAACTTAATTTGAAAGAAAACTTTAAGTCTGCTCCCACCACTTCAAAATCTATAAAATCAGATGATACTGCTCTTGTTGCTGCTGCTAAAAAGAAAGCCCAAAAGGATTTACTGGTTCAAAAGCTGATGGCAGAAGAAGAGTCATCTGAAGAGGAGATTAGTGGTACTGGGTCAGAGAAAAGCAGTGATGATGAGGATGATGTAGAAGGGTTTGCTGAAGGTATGGAATTGCTGGCTAGGCAGTTCAAAAGGTTCAATCGTAGTTGAACCAGCAAGCCATACAAAGTGAGTAAGAAGTCAAGTGCTAGGTATGATAGTAAATCAGTCAAGGGCCCCAAATCTGAGTGTTACAATTGTGGGAAGGTTGGACATTTTGCTGCTGAATGCATGTCCAGGAAACCTTCAACATTACATGCTAACTCCTTCTCAAAAGCTGAAAAGTACAAGAACAAGTACAAATCTATGAAGGCTCAGATGAAGGAAAGCTCAAAGACTGGTAAGAAGAAAAAGAAGTCAGAAAAGGTACTAGTAGCTGAACATCATGATTGGGATGAAACCAGTTCATCTTCATCCTATGACAGTGAAACTGATGATGATGGTGCTGGTTATGCTTCTGGTAAAAAGCTGTGTTTGATGGCCAAAGAGGTTGAGGAGGATGATAATGGTAGTACATTTGTGGCTGATATGAGGGAAGCTGACCTAAAAAGAGATTCACCTCAATGGAAATCTGAAATACTGTATAAGGTTAAAAATTTTTGAACTTATACTGATGATGAAAAAGCTGAAATGTTTGACTACCTAAGAATTGACTTAAGCAGAGGCAGCAAACGTGATGAAGGTTTCAAAACTGAAATTAAATCTTTAATTGAAAACTTAAATGCAGATCGGATGAAATTAAGATATTAAAAGATGAAATTTCTAAACTTGAAAAACAAAATTATGCTTTAAAATCTCTTCACACAGATGCAGCAGTAGTCCAAAACCAGCTTACTGACCTTAAAAGGGTAATAGCCTCTTGGTGTTTGTCTGCTCAACGCACAGCAAAGTGCATTAATGAGCAGATACCTGCCCAGATTGAGACATTCTTTGCTGGTGACTATGCTGCTGCTGCTGCACATGCTGAAGTCACTTTCATGGACCCTGTGCTTGAAACTGATCCTGATGTTGTCTTGCCAAATACTTTTGCCAAGATAGTTAATGGTAACAAGGTCTTCACAAATAAATTTGTAAGACCTGCTGCTAACCCACCACCTGCCATGAAGAGATAATGGAGGACGAAGAAAGAGCAAGAGAAGCCAGTACCTCAACTGATGAGACTACTGACCCCTCTAGCATCTACTACATGACTCTAAAGGAAAGACGTATTAAAAGGGAAATCACTTAAAACAATCGAAGAAAGTTAAAATCAACTGATTCCCCTTCATGTTCAAATTCCACCAATGCAGACCCAGCTGATGAAAATCGTACTGGTCAACCAGTAGCTGTAGACAAGCCATTAAAACGTAATACTGGCAAGTCAAAGGCAGCAATCAAGATTCATACTGATCAACCAGTATCAGCTGACAAGCCAGTAACTTCCCATACTGGCTCGTCAAATAACAAAGGTAAAGCAGTATACCATGATTATGGTGCTGGTTCCAAGAAGAAAGCTGCCCTTAAGGGAAAAGCTAAAGTGGACCAAATTGTGAAATCGTCTGTTGGGTCATCGATCACTAAGATAATGACTGTTAAGCTTGACCAGCTCATAGCTGCTATAGCCGAAAGCAGACCTGTTCTTACTGCCCCCATTAAGTCTGTGTATGACCAGTCACCTAGACCAAAAGTGAGAAAATGCTACAAGTGTGGTAGCAAATTTCACTTGGCCAACCAGTGTACTCAAACCCAATTTCCATCTGCTACTGCCTCTTCAAGAAAACCAGCAGACAGGAAGAGATCATCAAAAATGACTCTTCCAGAACCCATCCTTAGATGGGTTCCCAAAAAGAACTAATCTCTTAGCTACTGTGCAGGGCATTCAAAACAAGCAAATCTGGTATCTCGATAGTGGATGTTCGAGACATATGACCGGATGTAAGTCCCTGCTGATGGACTATCAAGAAAAGGATAGTTCAGTTGTTTCATATGGAGATAATTCATTGGGTTACACAAAGGGTTTTGGCACTTTAACAAATGGGAATGTTACATTCTCAAATGTGGCATATGTCATTGGACTTAAACACAATCTACTCAACATAAGCCAACTGACAAGCAAAAGTAAGATAGTCCAATTCAGAAGGAAAATTGGCACTATTTTTTATAAGACAGGGAAGCCCCTGCTGATAGCAAAAAGACATGAGAACATGTATCAAATCAACATGAGCACAACAGTCACAACAACTGATACTTGTTTTTATTCAAAGGTAGCAGACAACCTCAAGTGGTTATGGCACAAGAGACTCTCACATCTCAACCTTAAAGATATTCACAAATTATCTAGTAAAAGTTTGGTGTCTGGGCTACCCACAATGTCTTATGTGAAGGACAGATTATGTCCTGATTGTGAAAAGGGAAAGCATCACCGTGCTTCATTCAAGTCAAAGCAAATTTCATCTGTTGAGAAACCATTTCACCTTCTTCATATGGATCTTTTTGGTCATGTTAATGTAGCCAGCTGTAGTGGGAAGAAGTATACACTGGTTATTGTTGATGAATATTCCAGGTACACTTGGGTATTCTTTTTGAAGCAAAAGAGTGAAGCTACTGATGAAATTATCAGTTTTATCAAAAGAATTGAACTATTGAATGGGCAACTGGTGAAACAGCTAAGAAGTGATCATGGTACAGAATTCAATAATGCAACTTTGAAAGAATTTTGTACTGACAAAGGTATTTCACAGAACTTTTCTGTTGTGAGAACACCTCAACAGAATGGTGTTGCAGAAAGAAGAAACAGAACTCTCATTGAAGCAGCAAGATCTATGTTGGCTGAGTCTGGGTTGAAAAATTTATACTGGGTAGAAACTGTGAATACTGCTTGTTTTACCCAGAATAGATCTTTAATAGTGAAAAGATATCAAAAGACCACTTATGAAGTTCTCAAAGGAAGAAGATCCTCAATTTCATTTCTTCATGTATTTGGCACTCCCTATTTCATTCTGAACAATAGGGACCAGCTTGGTAAGTTTGATGCTAAAGCTGATGAAGGTATATTTCTTGGATATTCCAACATGTCAAAGGCATATAGGGTTTTCAACAAAAGAAGGGGCTGTTTTGAAGAATCCATTAATGTTACATTTGATGAAACTACCCCCACTTCTCCTTCTGGACAAGAAGATGAAGAGTTATTATTTGAAGAGCCTACTCAGCAAGCTCTTGATGATGAAGAACCAGTAGCAACTCCCTCACCAATCCATGCTGCTGAGTTCTCTGATGATGAAATGGAACATTCTGTTCAATCTGTGTCTAAACCTAGTGGACCTACTGGCTCTACTGAAGTTCTACAACTTGAACAGAGGTGTACTGGTTCTGAAGGATCACAAACTGGTACTGGTTACACTCATAATGAACAGCTGTCTTCTGCTGCTGCTCATACTGCTAAATCAGCTAATGATCAAGATGATGTGCTTTCCACAACAAGCTTACATGTTCATAACACTAGATGGACAAAGGAGCATTCAATTGAGCAGGTTATTGGTAATCTAGCCAGTGGTGTTAAGACAATGAGACATGCAACCAGCAACTTTTGTATGCATGTAAACTTTGTATCTACCATTGAACCTACATGTTCAGAAGAAGCAATCAAAGATCCTAGCTGGGCAGGAGCTATGAAAGAAGAGATCTCCCAGTTTGATAGGAATAAGGTTTGGACATTGGTACCTAAACCTGATGATGAAACTAAGAAGATCATTGGTACCAAGTGGGTTTTCAAGAATAAGATGGATGAAGATGGGATTGTGATCAGAAACAAAGCTGGATTGGTAGCTCAAGGTTTCAAACAGGAAGAAGGATTGGATTATGGAGAGACATATGTACCAGTGGCTAGGATGGAAGCTATTAGATTGTTCTTGGCATATGCTGCTAAGATGAACTTTAGGGTATTCCAGATGGATGTTAAGTCTGTATTTCTAAATGGGAAGCTGCAAGAAGAAGTCTATGTCAAACAGCCTCCTGGTTTTGTAAGCAGTAAATATCCAGACCATGTCTACAAGTTAGACAAAGCTCTATATGGCCTAAAACAGGCACCAAGAGCATGGTATGAGACACTTCATGTGTATCTCACTGGTATAGGTTTTAAAGTTGGAACAATTGATACCACTCTATTCTCAAAGGGGATATATGGTGATCTCTTGCTGGTACAAATATATGTGGATGATATTATTTATGGATCTAAAAATGAAAAATATTGTCAAGATTTTTCAAAACTTATGTCAAAGACATATGAAATGAGCTTACAAAGAGATCTGCAATACTTTTTAGGATTGCAATTTAAACAACTTGATGATGGAATTTTTATAAGTCAAGATAAATATATCAAAGATATGTTAAAGAAATTTGGTCTGACCTGTTTAAAGGATATAGGGACTCCAATGGCAGCATCTATCAAAATAGATGCTGATCCCAATGGTGAACCAGTCAATATTACTGAATATAGAGGTATGATTGTGTCTCTACTTTATCTCACAGCCAGCAGACCAGATATTATGTTTACCAGATGTCTCTGTGCCAGATATCAAGCTGATCCTAAAGAGTCACATTTGCTGGCAGTAAAGAGGATATTTAGGTATATGAAAGCTACTGCTAAACGTGGTCTTTGGTATCCCAAAGACCAAGATTTTGAACTAATTGGGTATTCAGATGCTGATTTTACAGGATGTAAAATAGACAGGAAAAGTACTACTGGTGGCTGCCAGTTACTGGGTGGTAGGCTAGTCAGCTGGACGAGTAAAAAGTAAAATACTGTGTCCACATCTACTGCTGTAACGACCCGTCAAAATCGCGATTGATGCAGTACGTTATTCATTGATTTCATAGTGAGGTTTTGACCTCTACATGATACGTTTTGTAAACATTGCATTCTTTTGAAAAGGCACACCATAAATGAATATCTAATTCCAAGGTATTTGACATCTGATGATTTCTACATATAGACAATCACCGTAAATAATAGTTTACAAAAATACATCCGTTGACAATGCAGTCAAAATAAGATACATGGTGATGATTTTGTGAATGCAAAGTTTTCTCGAATAAAGCATGTACGACTCCATGCACATAGCTTGTATAACGTATAAGCACTCAGCGGAAGACTTCTAGGGACCTGAGAATAAACATGCTTAAAAGTGTCAACACAAAGGTTGGTGAGTTCATAGTTTTAATATTGCGCATACTCTGTATATAAAGGTGGATCAAAAGATTTCAGTTATTTCATCCAAAACGTTTATCAAAATATTTTACGAAATTGAGCACCCTGGTAACTAAACTTAACGTATATATAATAAGTACCCCTGTTTCAACATACATGCAACCAACATGTACAACACACGCAAACTAACCTGTACTAAACTCAAATAGCATACGTTTGCTTTATAGTTCAGGCTAGGGTCTCTATACCTGGAACGGACGGGGATGTCAAGCCCTATGGATCCATATACAACTACTCGCGCCCACCAGTTCTTATAACTGGCAGTTACTAGTTACCAAAGCTAAGGGATTTTCGGTTCAAACTCAATGTAGAATTAAGTATGTACTTGTGTCCATTGCGTTTAAAATAAAATACATGTATTCTCAGCCCAAAAATATAGATTGCAAAAGCAATTACAAAGGGATCTATAAACTCACTTATCAATATTGTGATTCAATATTGTAGGAAAGTACACAAATGCAACGGAAATGATAAACACTAAGTTGGCCTCACGAATAATAACCTCCATAGCTATAACCCATAATTTCGTTAGCTCTATCCCGCTCGAAAAACCCGTTTTGAAATTACCCGAACAGCACTTCGTCGTAATATTTTATGTATAATACTAATACTAATAATACAAATACTACTAATAATAATATTAATAATAATAAATAATAAAATTAATGAAAAATACGAAGTGTGATATATATCAGATAGATAGATGAGAGTGAACCAGCGAAACAAGGTCACTATATATAGAAGTTTGGTGGCCGACACTCATGCGATCGCATGAGTGTCCCTTGCTTTTACCATGTGATCGCATGGCTTCCTTCGCGATCCCAGAGTTTACACACACACATCTCCGCGATAGCGGAGGTGTGTTTTCCAGCTCAGAGACCTTTGTTTTCTAGTTTGTCGACATAATAAATTATATATATATATATATATAAAATTTATATAATTATTTATATATTATATTATATTCTTGTGCATATGTGACATATAAATCTAGTTCCGATGACTTGTACGATAACGCTCGACTTATGTCACAGTTCCGGTTTTTCAAACGCCCTTAAGTACGATCAGAAAAGTTGCACTTTACGTTTGCGATGTGTACCTTTATCAATAATTAGACTTATAGGCCAATAAATTATCTTATTTGAAATATAACTTATACATTTTAATATTTTGGTCATTTGCTTCTTTAAATCGTCTTCTCGTTATTTACTACAATATAATTAATAGTATTTTTAAATCAAGACATTTTATATCTAAGTTAATATTATATTTTATAACATTGTAAAATATACATATATTTTCGTTTAGAAATATATTAATTTGTACATCTTATGATATATATATATATATATATATATATATATATATATATATATATATATATATATATATATATCGATTTACATATAATTGTTCATGAACCGTCGAGAGCAGTCGAAGTTAAACGAATACATGAACACAGTTCAACAATTTTTGAGACTCAACATTACAGACTTTGCTTATCGTGTCGAAATCATATAAAGATTAAGTTTAAATTTGGTCAGAAATTTCTGGGTTGTCACAGTACCTACTCGTTAAAGAAACCCGAAATTTGATTAGGATCGTCATGGCTGACAATAAGTATGTTCTCATGACGAATATGAGTTGAAAATTAGAGTTTTATCATCAATGAGTAATATGGATAAAACAATTCGTTTATTTGAAGAGTACGAGTGAAGCTATTGCAAAAGAGTGGAATGCAGAAAATAAATATTTGTCTGATCTTTTGACGTCATCACGGTTGATCTCCGGATTAAAGAAAATCTTCGTAATCTATATAAGATTTGATTCTTCGGTGATTAAGCAAATTATGATCCTCTTCGATTTAATGCGATAATCTATCTTAATTTCTCTGTCTGATATTTTACTATAAATCCACCTCTTTCGTTTCCTTATTTTCTCATCTCCCATCTTCTATACTTTTTTCTTTAATTCATACTTCCAAAACATTCGTCAATATGCTCCATCCAGTTCTAATTTTTGATATATTCTTGACTATTACATCTGTCATTCTTCTTTTTCATCTACCCCGGGGGAATCTGTTTACTTCTACTATGCTCTTGGGTTCACAGTGTTTTTAGTTCTCCCGTGTCTTTATATTGCTATACGCATTGATATTCACGGTTTGTAATTTCTGTTGGTTGTCGTACTTATATTTTTCCTTATATTTCGGAGCTCCATGCTTTTGTTTTCTCTTCTCGACTTTAAGTAAAGCGAGTAATGGTCCAGAATTCGTAGATATGAATTTCGGAATGAACATAACTAATGTTCTTAAGAAAGAAATTGTAATAACACGATCTTGATTGGTTAAATTACCAGAAGTTACGGGAAAAGATAGAACTATCAAGAAAATATGTTATTGATATGTTTAGAGATTAGGTAAAATGTAAGAGTCATGTAACATGACACATGATGACGGTAGGGTCTGTGAATCATCATGTTCCATTAGAAACTCAGCATGACTTACTGTAATATAACCACGTTGATCAGGCATCATTATATTATACTAACTCATGCTTCAATTCCCAACACTACTTCAAAAGCATTCATATTTTAAATTTGAATTTTTCAGAATTTAGATACTAAAACAGTTTCCTTATGATGTAACATAGATAGCGCAAAGAGATAAATAATTTTTTGGACACGAATAGTCATGAAGATATCTTCAGAAATATCGAGGATATTTATAATCAAAGATACGATGATATCTTAGAATTTTTAAATATCTAAAATCAGAGGATGATGAAAAAATTTGTCCTCAAGGTTTTAGAGTAAGGAGCAAGGTATTCGCTAAAGACTTCAGCAGGCACTGAATCATTTGGATTCTTTGAAGACATATTTGTCTTTGTGATTTGTACACAGCCTCCTTCATGGTTTGCTCAATCCATTTTTCAGTACCAAATTTTCTTTTGAGCTTTTCCAACCTACCATTCTTTATCATCAAACTTTTGGCTGTTAATGCTATCGACAGTCCTAGCTGCTTCATCAGCTTTTTCAAAACTTCATAGTACTGATTTGTAGGCTGGGGTGCTATTCAGAATTTCAGAATTATAATTCCAGGAGACAACGTTATATGTATATATATAACTGTTGTCATAGAACACTGCGAGATTCAAAAATACTTATTGATACTTCCCGATATTTGGTATGGTAATTATCGTTACAAGATGTAGATGAGTACATGATAGGATGCAATGAATAAACATAGATATTTTTCAGAGAGACTAAAGCCAAAGAGTGATGAAGTTGCTGGTACGTTTACAGCTAATGTGATGGGATATAAAAGCTTCCCCGGTAACAATGATGGAAAGGGCAATCGTAAATATCAGGGTTATAATAAGGCTACTCCGGATGAAAAGTCGAAGTTGTCTTGCTGGAGCTGTGACAAAATTTGCTACTTTGAAAAGGGATTGCAAGGTTATTTTGGGTAATAATAATCCTAAAGGATCTGACACAGATACGTGTTAAACTTTTACTTAGGTTCCAAGTGTTCTCCAGGTGCATAACTATATGTATATATTCTTCGTATGTATCATGTGATTGGTTCATTCTCTCGATTGTTCCTTAGTTGAGGTGTTTTCAAGAATTTTGAAGAGTTTAGATGCAGGTTGTCATCGTCATAATCCGTATGTTGAATTCGTCGTGAATCTTGAATGATACGAATATCTTTCTGAGTTTTATGAATAACCATGACGTTCTAGTATAGTTTGAATTCAAAATATGATTTTGAAAGATGTAAAAATCTAAGAGTGATGTCATTGGTTTAATCTTGACTTAGATTCTAATCTGTTAAAATCGGAATATGAAATTGAATTTGAATGAGAATGGTTGTCCTGATTTTTATGAAAGAATGTGTATCGCTGTGAAAGTAGTGAGTATAGTTGATGATTTTTGATTTAGAATTGAAGAATGTACAGCGTAACATATTAATTGTGAACTTAAACATTTCTCGGGTATTACCTACCTGTTAAAAAAATTTCACAAGTAATATTTTGTACAAAAGAATTTTATTACAGTCTTTATGAAAATATATATGTATGTATATTTTCTTTAGATATAATCATGAATTTAATTGAATTAATGTTAAATTAAACTCATTCGATTTATAGTTGGATTAGAAATGAATAATTCCTAAGACTTTAGAAATTATATAATCTTCGCGGAGTAATTCTTCAATACCTCGTTATTTGTCGATGAATGAGGTTGGTGTTCGTAGGATTCTTGTGATTTTTATAAGACACGAATGATGTTTTCCAGAAAGTTTCGAATACATCGAAAATGAAAGTGTAAGATCGAACATGTATTTGAATAATACACTTGGTTTATTATGAAATGTAATCTATTGAGTTGAAGCAGAGTTTAACGTTTTTTTAAAGTTGTTAACGAAGGATGTACATCATAGCATATTAGTGATTAGAATTAACCGAGTAGTATCTACTCTTTAAAATTCACATGCAATAGCTTAGTACGAAAAGATATATTGTGGAAAATTCGTATATATAAAATATACATATAAATTCTTCAGAGGGAATGAGTTAATATTTCATAACTCGTTGATACAACATGCTCGTTGTCTATTTGTGATGATGTCGGTGATTATGGAATTGGAGGAGCTTGTGATGTTGTAGGTGCTGCTGGTGCCGGTGATGCTGACAGTACTGTTGGTGCTGCTTGTATAACAAGTCCAGCTTGTAAATCGCGCACCATTTCTGTCAGAGTTTCATTTCATCATTTCTATTCGCCCACTCATCTGGTTTACAATTAGAATTAGAATAAATAATCTCTAAAATTTTTAGAAACTACATATTCTCTGCAGAATATTTCTTCGATGAAGTTATGAATCAACACTTCATCGTTTATTGTTGCTGGTACTCCTTGGTATCTACGGTGCGTATGACGTTGATGCTCGAGGTACAGATTGTGATGTTGAGGTGTGGGATGCCGATGTTGTTGTTGTTGTTGTTGGTGGTAATGGTACTATTGATGTTGATAATGGTGGTACTGGTGTTGTTGCTGGTGCTTGTAATCTTTGCACCATATTCTCACAAGCCACTACTCGAGCGCGAAGCTTGTTGACTTCTTCTAGTACACCAGAATGATTGGCGGTTGGAACGAGCGGATGAATAAGATCTAGAAGTTTAGATAATATATAATCGTGGCAAGATACTCTGGAAATGAGGGTGAAAATGGTGTTTCGGACTGGTTCGGCGGTAAGTGCTTCAGGTTCTTCGCCGAGAGGGAAATTTGGTGGGTGGAAAGGTATAACACCCCGCTAAATTACCATCTGACGGCATGTTAATTTCGGTCCCACAGTTAACAGTTACGCCCTCTATATGAGACGTTTAAAGCAATCGCATTTAATTTTATTTAAAATGATAACTTTCAAAAACATAAGCCAATAATCCCAAAATAGAAACACTGCTGTGATCGTAACCACAAACCAACAGTATTTAAACAGTATAAAAGTTTTAAATGCGAAAGTAAATAATGTTCTTTAAAATCAAATGCTGACTCCACGGCCAGTCATGCAGCAAACACAGCGGAAGCATACCTCTTAAGGACCTGAGAATAACAACACGCAAAAACAGGTCAACAAATAATGTTGGTAAATCTACAGGTTTAAAGTAATGTAACAGTATCTGAAAAACAGTTATCAAAAAAATAGTTTAGTTTCCTTGACCACGAGATTCTATCGTCTGCATAAACCGAGCACCTGAATACTAGCAATGACCCGAGTATAGAAACCACTACACCCGACCTTACCTCGTAAAATGTTATACACTTGTTCAAATGTATTTAATGTTCAAAATAAATGCACCACTGCTTTTATAGTGGGTGAGGTTGTCAACCTAACGGATCCGTCCATCTAAATTGTGCTTACACCGATGGTATTAAAAGTATTCAAGCTAGAGGCTTTTTGAACAAACTCATTATGCATATGTGAAGTACTCATGTCAATATAAAAGTAATTGAAAATGTAAATATAACAGCGTGTATTCTCATCCCTGAAAACATGTAAAAAGCGGGACTGTAGACTCACCTTTGAATAAGCTCGGAATGAAAGACAAATGACTTGTACGGGTTAGACCCGAGTAATGTAACCTAAGTATACGTATGTAGGTTGGTCAATATATGTATCTTATATAAGTGTGGTTTCATAGTGTACGTTGTCTTATTGCTCGACTCGACGCGTTTCAAAGTAAAAGTCAATTATATCATGCAAGTCAAACAAAGTCAACCGAAGTCAAACCGAAAGTCAAACTTGGTCAAAGTAGTCAACTAAAGTCAAAATCAGTAGGTTCATGTCAAATATTGGTCAACATGTCAAACCTAAGTCAAACAATACGTTTTAGGTCATGAATGATCATTTTCACAATTTCAGTTTATCGTCATGCACAAAATTTATGAACACGTAACATACTTAGCACATTATCTCATAGTACAAAATTCAAGTAAATATGAAAAACTCCAGATTATAATTACACTTAAAATTGATTCCAAAAAGTCCAGCCAGGGACTCATACGACAATTAAAAGTTAAGAATCAGAAGGGATACATTTGGGGTTTGCCAAGTCAGTTTCTGACCGCGCACTGATTTCATTTTGGCTATAACCGGAGTTAGGAACATAAAATTGATACAACATTAGTGGCCATAGTTCAAGGACAAGTCAAATTAACACATATAAAAAATATATCAACTTTTGTTTAGCCAATTGGTACAGTTTATTCGTGCAAGTTGAACATTCAGTTTTCAGCTCAAATCAGAATTCACATAAAGTATGGCTCTATTGTGCCCAATGCATAAGGTTTTAGAGATTGAAATAAACTAAAATAAGTCACATATCATGTTAAGTTTCATTTTCCAGAAGCATACATGCTAAAAAAATTCACAAAATCCACAGAGTACAAAACCGTGTGCAATTTACAGATTTGATTCTCATTTAGTTAGTCACATTCGCATACGATTATCCGAAGATATAGATACAATTAGCCTATGATATCTACATGAAAGATGAATTAATTTTTGTCTACTTTTCAAATATGTAAAGCTTCAATCACAGAAGTTAACACATTTTATCATACAAGGTTATTTTTATGCAGGTGCTGTATAAAACTACTTTTACACTAATTCTAGCATATCTCGGGCTATACATAAGCAAACGATATGATATCCTAGTCTAAATTGAGTGTTTTTAAATTATATTTCCAGTGGTATAAGTCTTACATGCCAATTCATTTTCAATCAATACCATATTTCTGATCAAGCAAAAAAAACACAACGATAATTCAAATTGACATAACTTAATCATACGGAAATGAAATCAAGCGAATCAAAAGCCTAAACTCAATAGTTTTTCGCAAGGAATCTGATTATAACATAATAATTAACATTTGAGAAACTTAATTTTTCTGATCAAATAAATACAAATTCGTTTTTAAACCCTAGCGCATCAAACAATCAAAATAACGATTACAATTAACACGTACACGTATAGACTTGAGCAATTGACAACATAACTATGAAACTTTATAAAAATCAGATTTTTAAGAATTAGGGTTCATGCAAATATACCTTAGATCAACAATCAAAGCACACCAATACGTAGAGGATAACGCGAATTGCAACTTTTGTTCTTGAGGTTTAATCAAAAATTGAGTTTGAGTATGTGTGTGTGTGTGTGTGTGTGTGTGTGTTGGGTGACAGCCAAGAGGGAGGGAGAAGGAGGGATCGACCAAAAAAATAAATGGTGAATGATTTGTGCAGTTAGGGTATTACTAAGTATATATATTAAGCCCTAATATAAATAAATGCACATAAGTCCCTCAACAATTAACAAAAATTAAAATATAAGGGGGAGGGGAGGGGGGTTTCGGCCGATGGGGCCCTCATGGGGTTCCCGGGCTCTCGTTTTGAAATCCCGTGTAATCGTGGTCCATTTTAAGTGCCGTTTAGTCGTACCGAAGGCCCGGAACGCTAACCCGATCGTTAAACGCAACCAATTGTCTAATTTATTAAAAACCCAATAAATTAAATATTTTAAAAAGTTAATAATTAATAAAATTAATTATTAAAATAAACCCGAGCGTTTCGTTGCTCAAAAAGCTTTTATCAAAATCGTATTGTTTTTATCGTATTTCATTATCCGAAATATTTATTTGAATTAATATCAACCCATATCAATTATTAAAACCCCCCGAAGATCAAGTACGCATTTAATACACGTAAACGCATAAAAGTTAAATAATCGCCGTTAAGTAAACTAACGGAAGGTTAACGAAAGTAACGGAAAAATCAGGGTTGTTACATTACCCACCTGTTATTGAAAATTTCGTCCCGAAATTTTAGTGATCGTCCACTGAAGTGGTTTCCTCGTCCTGAAATCAGCCTCATCTGGTCTTCACGCTCCCACGTGAACTCTGGTCCTCTTCTCGCGTTCCACCGAACTTTAACGATAGGAATTCTGC
This sequence comes from Rutidosis leptorrhynchoides, assembly GCF_046630445.1. Lineage (NCBI taxonomy): Eukaryota > Viridiplantae > Streptophyta > Magnoliopsida > Asterales > Asteraceae > Rutidosis > Rutidosis leptorrhynchoides. Next base: position 83,142,635 of record NC_092334.1, read on the forward strand.
TTTGCTTCAACTGTTTGACCTCACGGCCCAAGATTTCAACAGGTTCCTCATTGAAATGAAGTTTGTAGTCGATACGTAGTTCCTCTAGAGGAATAATCAAATTATCATCGGCTAGGCACTTCTTTAGATTGGATACATGGAAAACGTCATGAATACCGCTGAGTGTTTGTGGCAGTTCCAATCTGTAAGCTACTGGTCCAACTCTTTCAGTTATCTCAAACGGTCCAACATATCTAGGACTCAGTTTACCTCGTTTTCCAAATCGTACAACACCCTTCCAAGGTGATACCTTAAGCATAACCTTGTCACCAACTTGGAACTCTATTTCCTTCCGTCTAATCATCGACGTAACTCTTTTGACGACTTCGAGCCGTTCTCAATCATTCCTGAATCTATAGAACTTTCTCAGTTATCTCCTGAATAATCTCAGGACCTGTCAACTGACTATCTCCCAACTCGCTCCAACAAACGGGAGATCTACACTTCCTTCCATACAATGCCTCGAAAGGTACAGCTTTAATACTCGCATGGTAGCTGTTATTGTATGAGAACTCAGCTAGTGGTAAATACTTATCCCATCCGTTTCCGAAATCAATGACACACGCTCTCAACATGTCCTCAAAAGTCTGAATAGTTCTTTCGCTCTGGCCATCCGTCTGGGGGTGATATGCTGTACTCATATCTAAACGGGTCCCCATTACTTTCTGTAACGATTTCCAAAATCTGGAAGTAAATCTACTATCGCGGTCGGATATAATAGATATAGGCACTCCATGCCTAGAGACGACTTCCTTAATGTAGATCTGAGCCAACTTCTCCATTTTATCAGTTTCCCTTATCGGTAAGAAGTGCGCGGACTTAGGGAGACGATCCACGATAACCCAAATGGTATCGTGACCTCCCACCATTCTCGGTAGTTTCGTAATGAAGTCCATGGAAATTCCTTCCCACTTCCACTGGGGAATCTCTGGTTGAATCAGTAATCCTGATGGCTTCTGATGCTCAGCCTTGACTTTAGCGCAAGTCAAGCACTTCCCGACATAAGTAGCAATGTCAGCTTTCAAATTTGGCCACCAACAAAATGCCTTCAAATCTTGGTACATCTTATCTGATCCCGGATGAATTGAGTATCTCGACTTGTGTGCTTCTTCTAACACTAGTTCTCTCAATCCACTAAACTTTGGTACCCAAATTTGGTTAGCAGAGTACCGTGTTCTGTCCTCCTTGATGTCAAACTTCTTATCCATCCCTTTGAGAAATTTAACATCAACATTCTCCTGTTTCATGGCTTCTTGTTGTGCTTCTTAGATTTGTGATGTGAGATTCGTACAGACAACTATGTTAAGCGCTTTAACCCTAAGAGGTTTCTCTCGCTCCTTTATGCTCAAGGCATCTGCCACAACATTCACCTTGCCCGGATGGTATTGAAGTTCGCACTTATAATCGTTAAGTAGTTCCATCCAACGTCGTTGTCTCATGTTGAGTTGCTTCTGATCGAATATGTGCTGTAAACTCTTATGGTCGGTGAAGATAGTGAACTTGGTTCTAAACAGGTAGTGTCTCCACATTTTAAGTGCAAAGACAACTGCTCCTAACTCAAGGTTGTGCGTAGTGTAGTTCTGCTCGTGAATCTTTAACTGACGCGATCCATAAGCAATAACTTTGTTTCGTTGCATAAGCACGCAACCCATTCCTTGACGTGAGGCATCACAATAAACCACAAAATCTTCACTTCCCTCGGGTAGAGACAATACTGGTGCAGTTGTTAACTTCTCTTTCAACAACTTAAATGCAGTCTCTTGCGGTTCTGACCACTCAAACTTCTTGCCCTTATGAGTCAATGCGGTTAATGGTCGGGCGATCTTAGAGAATCCTTTAATGAATCTCCGGTAGTAACCAGCTAGACCCAAAAATTGCCTAATCTGCGTTGGCGTCTTTGGAGTTTCCCAATTTTTAACCGACTCAATCTTTGCTGGATCGACCTGTATTCCATTGGCCCCTACAATATGGCCAAGAAATTGTACCTCTGGTAACCAAAAGTCACACTTAGAGAACTTTTCATACAACTGCTCTTCTCTAAGCATAGTCAATATCGAGCGTAGATGCTGTTCGTGCTCTTCCCTATTCTTGGAGTACACCAATATATCATCAATGAATACGATGAAGAATTTATCTAGGTATGACTTACACGCACGGTTCATGAGGTCCATGAACTCTGCTGGTGCGTTCGTCAAACTAAACGACATCACTGTAAACTCATAATGTCCATAACGTGTTCTAAACGCTGTCTTTGGGACATCAGCTTCTTTGACTCTCAATTGGTGATACCCGGATCTCAAATCAATCTTCGAATAACAACTGGATCCCTGTAACTGATCAAATAAGTCACCAATCCTCGGTATCAGATACCGATTCTTGATTGTCAGCTTGTTCAATTCTCTGTAGCCGATACACAATCTCATCAACCCATCCTTCTTCTTAACAAACAGGACCGGAGCTCCCCAAGGCGAAGAACTCGATCTAATAAATCCCTTGTCTAACAACTCTTGTAATTGACTATACAACTCTTGAAGTTCTGGGGGTACAAGTCTGTACGGTGCGCGAGCCATCGGTGCCGCTCCTGGCACTAAGTCTATCTGAAACTCAATTTCTCGATGCGGTGGGAGACCAGGTAATTCCTCCGGAAAAACTTCAAGAAATTCTTTAACTATAGGAATGTCTTCGGGTCTCCTTTCTTCTGGTATAATTTGGCTTACATGAGCCAAGAACGCGATACATCCCTTTCTCACATACTTCTGGACTTTCAAGCAGTTAATGAGATGCAATTGTGAGCCATTCTTTTCACCATAAATCATCATAGGTTCACTGTCAGCAATAGGAATACGAATAGCCTTTAGGTCACAGACCACCTCGGCTTTGTTATCAGCTAACCAGTCCATTCCAACCACAAGGTCAAAACTTCCCAGTTTAATAGGTATCACATTAATGCTAAAGGGCTTACTTTCTAACGTCAAAGTACAATCACGATAAATCTTATCAGCTCTTATCAAGTTACCATTCCCTAGTTCTATGGAATACACGTTATCTAAGGAAGAAACAGGTTTCTTAACATTGTGACAAATATCTTTAGATATAAAAATTCTATCGACACTAGTATCAAACAAAACATAAACAAGTTGATCATCAAGTGAAAACGTACCCGTGACTAGCTTTGGATCATCACGAGCTTCCGCAGAATTGATGTTGAACGCCCTTCCTCGAGCATTCCCATTGTTGTTCTTAGGACAGTCCTTCTTGAAATGACTCGGCTGTCCACAACCATAACAGTTCTTACCACCATTAGCATTGTTCGCGTTGCTTGCAGTGCTGTTGTTGTTGGTGTTGCCGTTGAGATTAACCTTGCAATCTTTTGACAAATGACCAAACTTCTTACAACGGTCATAATTTAAAACAGAACAATTCCCAATATGATGCTTGCCACACTTCTGATGTTGTGGCTTTTTGCCCTTATACCCGGAGTTAGTTCCTGTGGTTCCAGTGTCGTTACGGTAAGAATCTTGCTTTTTGAACGGCTGTTGATTGAAATTCTTGTTGTGACCACCGTTCCACTTCCACTTACCATCGTTTGGCTTATTCTCATTCACTGTAGTGCCCTTCCCTCTCTGGGCAATCTGATCCAACAGCAAACTAGCCATGTCAATAGCTTCCTGCACATTTGTGGGTTTTGAAGTAGTGACCCCGCCTTGAATATTCTCACTCAGACCTTCAATGTACAGTTCTACCTTACGCCTTTCCGGAGTTACCATTTCAGGACACATTAACGCCAGCTCAAAGAACCTCTTGTTATAGGTGGTGAGATCGTTGCCTATTAACTTCAGCTCTCGGTACTCTCGTTCCATTTTCTTAACCTCGTTCCTCGAACAATACTCTTCGATCATTCTTTGCTTCAGAGTGTCCCAAGGTAGGGCATAAGCCTGATCATGACCTAGGGATTGAGCATAGTTGTTTCACCAGGTGAGCGCACTGTCTGCCAATGTGCCCGTTGCAAAGTCTACCCTGTCGTTATCATTACAACCACTAATGCGGAAAACTGATTCGAGCTTCTCAAACCACCTAGTGAGACCAACTGGTCCCTCAGTTTCGTTGAAAGAATGCGGGTTGCAACTAGTGAACGTTTTGTAAGAACATCCATTACGGCCTTGTGTGCCGTTTCCATTGGTGTTGCTCGAGCCACCACGATCATTACTGTTTCGAGCGTTGTTGAATTCTCTTAGTAGTTCAGCTCTTTCAGCCGCGATTCCTTCGGCGACCATTCTCCTGATTTGGGCGGCGGTTGATTCCTTCGGAGGCATCTTCAACACAGAAAAACACACCAGGTCAGTGTCAAAACAATGCTATATATGAAAATATACTAGCAACGAGTGTTGAAGACTAGTAAATAATAGTACGAAAAGATTCGCTAGTAGTGAGAAGTAGTGTAAGTAGTGATAGTAGTGTTAGTAGTGCTAGTAGTAACACTAGTGGTAGTAGTAGTGGTACTAGTATTATGTAGTGATAGTAGTGACACTAAGTAGTAACATTAATGGCAATAGTAGTAGTATAACATAACACAAGTATTATGATCATACAAAGTTACTAAATATAGAATATTACCGCATACAATAAAAGATAATAGTTACTAATAGCATAATCTACCATTAATATAAATAAAATCCAAGAGTGATAAACCAAATTCCAAAGTAGTAAACCAAACAATAAACATAATGTGCTAATAGCCCAGTTTATAACACCCGGTAAGTCTTATATAAAGAAAGTATGGCGGATGAAAAAGGAAAAGAAGCTCATGGTCAACGACCCTTCACTTCCTCTTCTGTCGGGTACGGAAGGCAGGTCCATCATTCCTCGGCCTATTACGTTCTGCCTCTAACGCAGCAACCCTGGAAGTTAAGGCTGCTATCAATCTCGCCATCTCAACGAACCCCGCTTCAGCCTCGTACGTATACATATTTATACCCGTGACTCTTTCCTCCATTCTCTCAAGATCATTGGGGTGAGGATATGTCCTAGCAATATCGCTCAAGGCGTTAACATGATCAACAATATCCCTGTTACGGTTAGTATGAACCAAATCCAATGCATAAAGGTTCACGGGATGGTTAGGTATCCGATGCGGAACAGGTGCTGGTGCTAGGGCTGGAGCATTCACCTCAGCCACACTGGAGTCACTGTCACTGCTTCCGGAATGCTGTGACATCTAACTCATAGTACAAGAACACAAACAAAACAAATTAGTCAAGTAAATAACGTTAGTCACAAAGTACTCATGTAATGACTAAGTCCCGGTCGTAGTCTAGACTCATCAAGGCGTCCTAATGACCAAATCAGACACACTAATGCAAGTCCTAGTTTTCCTACGAACTATTAGCTCTGATACCAACTATAACACCCCGCTAAATTACCATCTGACGGCGTGTTAATTCCGGTCCCACAGTTAACAGTTACGCCCTCTATATGAGATGTTTAAAGCAATCGCATTTAATTTTATTTAAAATGATAACTTTCAAAAACATAAGCCAATAATCCCAAAATAGAAACACTGTTGTGATCGTAACCACAAGCCAACATTATTTAAACAGTATAAAATTTTAAAATGCGAAAGTAAATAATGTTCTTTAAAATCAAATGCTGACTCCACGGCCAGTCATGCAGCAAACACAGCGGAAGCATACCTCTTAAGGACCTGAGAATAACAACACGCAAAATCAGGTCAACAAATAATGTTGGTGAATCTACAGGTTTAAAGTAATGTAACAGTATCTGAAAAACAGTTATCATAAAAATAGTTTAGTTTCCTTGACCACGAGATTCTATCATCTGCATAAACCGAGCACCTGAATACTAGCAATGACCCGAGTATAGAAACCACTACACCCGATCTTTCCTCGTAAAATGTTATACACTTGTTCAAATGTATTTAATGTTCAAAATAAATGCACCACTGCTTTTATAGTGGGTGAGGTTGTCAACCTAATGGATCCGTCCATCTAAATTGTGCTTACACCGATGGTATTAAAAGTATTCAAGCTAGAGGCTTTTTGAACAAACTCATTATGCATATGTGTGGTACTCATGTCAATATAAAAGTAATTGAAAATGTAAATATAACAGCGTGTATTCTCATCCCTGAAAACATGTAAAAAGCGGGACTGTAGACTCACCTTTGAATAAGCTCGGAATGAAAGACAAATGACTTGTACAGTTTAGACCCGAGTAATGTAACCTAAGTATACGTATGTAGGTTGGTCAATATATGTATCTTATATAAGTGTGGTTTCATAGTGTACGTTGTCTTATTGCTCGACTCGACGCGTTTCAAAGTAAAAGTCAATTATATCATGCAAGTCAAACAAAGTCAACCGAAGTCAAACCGAAAGTCAAACTTGGTCAAAGTAGTCAACTAAAGTCAAAATCAGTAGGTTCATGTCAAATATTGGTCAACATGTCAAACCTAAGTCAAACAATACGTTTTAGGTCATGAATGATCATTTTCACAATTTCAGTTTATCGTCATGCACAAAATTTATGAACACGTAACATACTTAGCACATTATCTCATAGTACAAAATTCAAGTAAATATGAAAAACTCCAGATCATAATTACACTTAAAATTGATTCCAAAAAGTCCAGCCAGGGACTCATACGATAATTAAAAGTTAAGAATCAGAAGGGATACATTTGGGGTTTGCCAAGTCAGTTTCTGACCGCGCACTGATTTCATTTTGGCTATAACCGGAGTTAGGAACATAAAATTGATACAAAATTAGTGGCCATAGTTCAAGGACAAGTCAAATTAACACATATAAAAAATATATCAACTTTTGTTTAGCCAATTGGTACAGTTTATTCGTGCAAGTTGAACATTCAGTTTTCAGCTCAAATCAGAATTCACATAAAGTATGGCTCTATTGTGCCCAATGCATAAGGTTTCAGAGATTTACATAAACTAAAATAAGTCACATATCATGTTAAATTTCATTTTCCAGAAGCATACATGCTAAAACAATTCACAAAATCCACAGATTACAAAACCGTGTGCAATTTACAGATTCGATTCTCATTTAGTTAGTCATATTCGTATACGATTATCCGAAGATCTAGATACAATTAGCCTATGATATCTACATGAAAGATGAATTACTTTTTGTCTATTTTTCAAATATGCAAAGTTTTAATCACAGAAGTTAACACATTTTCTCATACAAGGTTATTTTCATGCAGGTGCTGTATAAAACTACTTTTACACTAATTCTAGCATATCTCGGGCTATACATAAGCAAACGACATGATATCCTAGTCTAAATTGAGTGTTTTTAAATTATCTTTCCAGTGGTATAAGTCTCACATGCCAATTCATTTTCTATCAATACCAGATTTCTGATCAAGCAACAAAAACACAACGATAATTCAAATTGACATAACTTAATCATACGGAAACGAAATCAAGTGAATCCAAAGCCTAAACTCAATAGTTTTTTGCAAGGAATATGATTATAACATAATAATTAATATTTGAAAAACTTAATTTTTCTGATCAAACAAATACAAATTCGTTTTTAAACCCTAGCGCATCAAACAATCAAAATAACGATTACAATTAACACGTACGCGTATAGACTTGAGCAATTGACAACATAACTATGAAACTTTATAAAAATCAGATTTTTAAGAATTAGGGTTCATGCAAATATACCTTAGATCAACAATCAAAGCACACCAATACGTAGAGGATAACGCGAATTGCAACTTTTGTTCTTGAGGTTTAATCAAAAATTGAGTTTGAGTATGTGTGTGTGTGTGTGTTGGGCGATGGCCAAGAGGGAGGGAAAAGGAGGGATCGAACAAAAATATAAATGGGGAATGATTTGTGCAGTTAGGGTATTACTAAGTATATATATTAAGCCCTAATATAAATAAATGCACATAAGTCCCTCAACAATTAACAAAAATTAAAATATAAGGGGGAGGGGAGGGGGGTTTCGGCCGATGGGGCCCTCATGGGGTTCCCGGGCTCTCGTTTTGAAATCCCGTGTAATCGTGGTCCGTTTTAAGTGCCGTTTAGTCGTACCGAAGGCCCGGAACGCTAACCCGATCGTTAAACGCAACCAATTGTCTAATTTATTAAAAACCTAATAAATTAAATATTTTAAAAAGTTAATAATTAATAAAATTAATTATTAAAATAAACCCGAGCGTTTCGTTGCTCAAAAAGCTTTTATCAAAATCGTATCGTTTTTATCGTATTTCATTATCCGAAATATTTATTTGAATTAATATCAACCCGTATCAATTATTAAAACCCTCCGAAGATCAAGTACGCATTTAATACACGTAAACGCATAAAAGTTAAATAATCGCCGTTAAGTAAACTAACGGAAGGTTAACGAAAGTAAAGGAAAAATCAGGGTTGTTAAAAAAGGATCGCCTTCTTCTCGTCTCCATTGACTGAGTCGGCTACGAACCCATCTCCAATCCATCCAGAATAGATGATGGCTAATCGGTTGATCCATTCCGGTTACACTGCTTTCGGAGCTCAGGTGGATATCCATATCGGAATAGCTGTCGGAATCCGATGAACTTGAACCAGTTGAAGGATCCATCTCGTACAGAGTAGGGAAAATATTTTTGAAATGAAATAAATTATAGGACTAGTTTGGTATTCCACAATACATAATTTACATATGTATTTATAATACCAGAATCCCATAAGTTACGGAGGATTTTACGGAAGATGTTAGACAAAGTTTACAGCTAAGATATGAATTTGTCTATACACTATCTATGCAATAAATGCAGGAAAATGTGTCTAGACTTAAGAATGATAAGTATGTAATTTTTGACAAGAAATGATAAGCAAACATCGGTAAAAACAGATACGGTCATAGTCCAGACTCACTAATGCATTCTAACAATTACCAGTTAAACACACTAATGCAAATTATGGTTCCTTATGACCTCAAGCTCTAATTCCAACTGTAACGACCCGTCAAAATCGCTATTGACGCGGTACATTATTCATTGATTTCATAGTGAGGTTTTGACTTCTAAATGATACGTTTTGTAAACATTGCATTCTTTTGAAAAGGCACACCATAAATGAATATCTAATTCCAAGGTTTTTGACATTTGATGATTTCTACATATAGACAATCCCCGTAAATAATAGTTTACAATAATACATCCGTTGACAATGCAGTCAAAATAAGATACATGGTAATGATTTTGTGAATGCAAAGTTTTCTCGAATAAAGCATGTACGACTCCATGCACATAGCTTGTATAACGTATAAGCAAACAGCGGAAGACTTCTAGGGACCTGAGAATAAACATGCTTAAAAGTGTCAACACAAAGGTTGGCGAGTTCATAGTTTTAATATTGCGCATACTCTGTATATAAATGTGGATCACAAGATTTCAGTTATTTCATCCAAAACGTTTATGAAAATATTCTACGAAATTGAGCACCCTGGTAACTAAACTTAACGTATATATAATAAGTACTCTTGTTTCAACATACATGCAACCAACATGTACAATACACGCAAACAAACGTGTACTAAACTCAAATAGCATACGTCCGCTTTATAGTTCAGGCTAGGGTCTCTATACCTGGAACGGACGGGGATGTCAAGCCCTATGGATCCATATACAACTACTCGCGCCCACCAGTTCTTAAAACTGGCAGTTACTAGTTACTAAAGCTAAGGGATTTTCGGTTCAAACTCAGTGTAGAATTAAGTATGTACTTGTGTCCATTGCGTTTAAAATAAAGTGCATGTATTCTCAGTCCAAAAATATAGATTGCAAAAACAATTAAAAAGGGATCTATAAACTCACTTATCAATATTGTGATTCAATATTGCAGGAAAGTACGCTAACGCAACGGAAATGATAAACGATAAGTTGGCCTCACGAACAATAACCTCCATAGCTATAACCCATAATTTTCTTAGCTCTATCTCGCTCGAAAAACCCATTTTGAAATTACCCGAACATCACTTCGTCGTAATATTTTATGCATAATACTAATACTAATAATACTAATACTACTAATAATAATAATAATAATAATAATAATAAATAAAATTAATGAAAAATACGGAGTATGATATATATCAGATAGATAGGTGAGAGTGAACCAGCGAAACGAGTTCAATATGTATAGAAGTTTGGTGGCCGACACTCATGCGATCGCATAAGTGTCCCTTTCTTTTACCATGCGATTGCATGGCTTCCTTCGCGATCGCGGAGTTTACACACACACATCTCCGCGATAGCGGAGGTGTATTTTCCAGCTCAGGGTCCTTTGTTTTCTAGTTTGTCGACATAATATATATATATATATATATATATATATATATATATATATATATATATATATATATATATATATATATATATAATTTATATAATTATATATATATATATATATATATATATATATATATATATAATTTATATAATTATTTATATATTATATTATATTCTTGTGCATAGGTGACATATAAATCTAGTTCCGATGACTTGTACGATAACGTTCGACTTATGTTCCGGTTCCAGTTTTTCAAACGCCCTTACGTACGCTTAGAAAACTTGCACTTTACGTTTCGCGACATGTACCTTTATCAATAATTAGACTTATAGGCCAATAAATTATCTTATTTGAAATGTAAGTTATACATTTTAATATTTTGGTCATTTGCTTCTTTAAATCATCTTCTCGTTATTTACTACAATATAATTAATATTATTTTTAAATCAAGACATTTTATTTCTAAGTTAATATTATATTCTATAACATTGTAAAATATACATATATTTTCGTTTAGAAATATATTAATTTGTACATCTTATGATATATATATATATATATATATATATATATATATATATATATATATATATATATATATATATATATATATATATATATATATATATATATATATATATATATATATCGATTTACATATAATTATTCATGAATCGCCGAGAGCAGTCGAAGTTAAACGAATACATGAACATAGTTCAACAATTTTTGAGACTCAACATTACAGACTTTGCTTATCGTGTCGAAATCATATAAAGATTAAGTTTAAATTTGGTCAAAAATTTCCGGGTTGTCACAACTGCTGAGGCAGAATATGTTTCTGCTGGAATCTGTACTGCTCAAGTGTTGTGGATGCAAAGCCAGCTGAAGGACTATGGTGTTCATGTTACAAAAACTCCAATCTACCGTGACAACACCAGTGCAATTGCTATCACCAACAATCCTGTGATGCATTCAAGGACTAAGCACATTGATGTTCGATATCACTTCATAAAAGATCACGTTCAAAAATGAGATGTGGAGCTACATTTTATTTCAACAGACCAGCAGGTAGCAGATCTTTTGTAACAACCCGTCCTAATCCATCTGGACGAAGTCATCAACATTAGGTTCCATTGCGATGATCGACTCCAAGTAATGTCCTTAAAATGAGCAAATGCACAGCGGAAGACTTAATTCGTACTTGAGAATAAACATGCTTAAAAGTGTCAACCAAAAGGTTGGTGAGTTCATAGGTTTGTCATAACAATCGTTTCAGTATATTAATAGACCACAAGATTTCTGTTTATAAATATATGTACACTCGCAAGCGTATAAAAGTATTCTATAAGTTGTTGAGCGCTTCGGTAACCATACTTAACAATTAATGTGGCATATTCCCTTTATTATGAAATCTCCCTACACTGTACCAAGTGTAGTAAAAACGAAGTACTATGCAACCGTTTACGATACTAGAGCGACTAGCCCGGTTGGGGTTGTCAAACCCGATAGATCTATCAATAGGATTCGCGCTTACATGCTCTTACAACATGTAAATATTAGTTACCAAGCTATTAGGGAAAAATATGCAAAGTGGTACAACTCAACGTAGAATATGTTTTTAGTACTTGTGTCCATTTCGTAAAACAGTTATAAAACAACGCATGTATTCTCAGCCCAAAAATATATATAAAAAGGGAGTAATGTGTAACGACCCTGGATTTTTCAACGTTATTTATTAATAATTAATATTATTAATACTTGTGATTAAACAAATGTATGTTATTACATTTACATGTTGCCATGAATGCCCGTACTTGACTTTAAATGCCCGAAACGTCTTTGTGACACACGAAACTTACACGAATAATATTTTCAAGTATTATTTACATTCATGATTAAGTTTTATTAATCATTTTAATTAACTAAGGTTATTAGTTAATTACTTGGGCTTTGTTGGATTTAATTGTTAATTACTTGAACTTGGGCCTTTATTAGTGTTAATGGACTTAAAGAGCCCACCCTACTTCCTTAGTGGACTAGTTAGCCCACTAACACTTGTAAGTATTATTTAGAACATAACTAGTTAGTTTAAGTCACTTGGAATCTAGTTAGACATCTTCCCCATGAACAACCATCTAATAACCAACTTTTAACAACAATTACATGTATGATTTAGTGGACAAACCCTTCCCCCTATCCCTTGAAAACCGATGGCTCCCTTGGAGCATGGGGAGAGTTTAAATTTTCTTTTTTGATTACTTATCACATGTATTCCTCATTTGTTCCCATTTCCTCACACATACATACACCATTTTCTCTCAAACTTTCTCTTATTTCCCATTCTCTCAAATACTTGTAAGTAACAAGAACTTCTTTTCTCCCTTTTTTCTTTGTCAAAACCGTAGCTACCAAGCACCATCATCATCATTCTTTTGTTTGATTTGTTACTTGTTCTTGTTGTAGCTTACTTACTTGTTATTTTAGTTATTACTTACTACTATTTAAGGATCAAACTTTTTAGTTTGTTCTTATTTTATCTTGTATTTACAAGAACAACACAAGAGCTAAACTCCCTAGTTTATGTTCTACCTTTAATGTTTGAAAGATTAAAGTTCATGAGTTGTTAAATTCATACTTGTGATTCATGTTTGTAAACTTCAAGTTTACTTTCTTAAAGATTAAACTTTGGTTTGAATCTTTAAAGTATGAACAACCCATGAACTAGTTACTTGTTTACTTAGTTGTTACTTCATATTATGCACTTTAAATTCTTGTTTGTTGGTTATTGTTGGTCAAGTGTTACTAAGTTAACTTTGATCTCATTAATCTTGAACTAAAGTTAACTTTAAAAGTTCAAGAACATGTAAGTAAGTTTTCTTTAATTATAACTTGGTACACTTATGTTAGATCTAGACTTTTGGGTCTAGGATCTTCAAGATCTAACTAGGAACTATGTTCTACAACTTAAGATCTTGATTTCATAAGTTCACTTTCAAGTTTGTAACTTAATATTACTTTTATAGTTCATGTATGTGTCGGATCTAAGACTTTGATGTAACTTTGGTTCATCAAAACACTTGCAACACTTAAGTGAGTTGTGCTTCATGTATGAGACTTACAATTGGGTTATAATGGTCAAACCTTGGTGAAAATGATGCAAACACATCAACGAGTTGTACACTTGAAGCTATATGCATCAAGGATGAGAACCGTGATGAACATCAAGCACCAAGAACCACTGGAACCTAATGTTTTGCTGTTTCTGGGTCTGATAAGTACGACCTGAGCTACTGTAACTATGATTTTCAGATAGTTCAGTTCGTGTAGATAACTTTTCATTTAAGACTCGTCTTAATCCGAGTTACGGTTTAGGATTTATGGCCCTCCGATCGTCACTATGTCTTTTAACGTTGTGCTGAAAATTCTGACCTACTCGCACTTAGACCGTCGTCACAGTCAAAAGAAGACGAGTTTGCTTCTGGGATTTTTACCACAACTAAAAGGACTCATATACGGAGCCATGGCCACTGGTCTCACCTTATTTCAGTAGGTATTGAGGCCGTGGTGACTGACCGAACTCAGCCTTTGTTTCAAACTCTTTTCATGAACGAAACTTACTTTACACCTTTTGTTTAATGATGAATGATGATGACCCTTAAGACCTTATTTACATACTTATAAACCTATGGGGATGATTTACTGACTTAGTGATATTTGACTTAGGTTGAGGACCCATTTGGACAACCTACATACTTGCTTATTTCCCGAGTCATACTTTACCGCTACTTATCATTGTGAGTTATAGCATTCCCTTTTTACTTTAACTATTTTGGGAACTGAGAATATATGCGTATTTTACGTTTTACATACTAGGCACGAGTACTTAAACTTTATATATGTGTGGGTTATACAACGGCATAAACATTCCCTTTAGCTCGGTAACGTTTAATCATTGGTTTTTGAACCGTGAACGCGAATCTTAGATATGGATCCATAGGGTTTGACATCCCTACTCGGGCTAGTCGCGCTAGCATTTAACAAGTGTTTAATACTTCGTAAACATACGCACTTGCCAAGTGTACTTTCAGGGGGTGATATATTATTAAACGTTAAGTTAGTTACCGAGTGCCCACGGTTGAGCATATACTTAAACATACTGATTTGGATTACTGTTTTGAAACGCTCTTTGTGGCACTGAAATCTCGTGGCCTACCTTACATTACTGTTATACTTAAACTATAGCTCACCAACATTCGTGTTGACGTTTTTAAGCATGTTTTTCTCAGGTGTTTAAGGTTTGCTTGCTTCCGCTGTGTACTAGTCTTGCTGTAGACACCCGCTGCTTTAGAGATGTCACTGCATGAACGTTTACTTGCATTCAAACATTACTACTTTTGAACTATGATTTGTAACGACCTTAGGGTCACGTACTATTACCTATTGCTTCTGTTCATTAAAGCATACTTTTGATGTAAAACATTTGACGTTAGTCATGATGTCACCTTTTATCATGAATGCAAACTTGTTTTGAAAACGCATATAGTGTTTGACCTTGTAATGATCCTGTTGATGATGGTCCGTACATGTTGATTTAGTACGGGGCATCACATAATGAAACTAACCATACTGTATTTTGTAGTAAAAATACATATGACGACATTAAACAAGTGTAAGGTTGGCCTCGGATTCACGAACCTATATCCAGTATATATATATTAACACATATCATATTTAATCAACTAAATTTATTTATATTTTATAATTTGTTAAGATTAATATCTATATATATATATATATTTAATTACATTATTACTTATAGTTTGTCATTATATATATATATATATATATATATATATATATATATATATATATATATATATATATATATATATATATATATATATATATATATATATATATATATATATATATATATATATATATATATATATATATATATAATTTATGTTATATAAATACTAATATATTAGTTAGTATATTAAAACATATTAGTATGTATTCTTAATCTACTTGTAAAAATATTCTTATATAGATATCCTTCATTTGTTTAAAAAATTATTCTAAACTAATAATAGTTTTGATAATAATAGTAATGATTAAAAATAATAATAATAATAATAATAATAATAATAATAATAATAATAATAATAATAATAATAATAATAATAATAATAATGATAATTGATAAGTAAACTACCTCCAATTAAGCTTAAAAAAATAATGTTCCAAGCCGGGCTCGAACTCGCGACCTCTAGCTCAATCAAAACACCTCATAACCATCCGACCACTTCAAATTTTTTGTTATATTCATACCATAATTATATTTATTCTATATTTCTGTGTCTTTCTTCTTCTTAATTAACCAACCCCAAATCACGATTATCAAGTATCATTTTCATCATCCATCATCATCATCATCATCCCATTATTATCATTATTTCAACAACATAACCATCGATCATCCTCATGATCATCAACATAAAATCATGATTTATCATTATCATTTATCGTTCACCATTATCATTATACAACCCGTTAAAGATCATGGGTTCACAAATTGCACTAGTTCACACAATTTCATTCGGCCCAAATCAACCAAATGGAATACGGCCCACCAGCAAGATCATAAGCCCAAGAGTTTAACAGATTGAAGTTAAGAAGGAAGTAAAAAAAAATGTGTCGGCGGTGTTTGTTATGATTAAAACAGAAAAGTTTATGCAACGGCCATAAACAGTGTGCTCTCCAACACATCATCATCATCATTATATTTGTATTCTCTTCTTCCTTGATTTATAAACACAGCCTTCGTTCACTATATCACTGTTCATCTTCTTCTTCATATATCTTCATCTTTGTCTCGCGTTAAATCAAAACAGTATCATAAGTGGGGCTGTAAATGGGGCGGTTTTAGGTGGTTTTGATGTGTGCGTGATTGAATTCACGATTAGAAACAGATAACCGATTTCAGTAACATTCAATCATCATGAGTGGTGGTTGTTTCATCGATGGTTAGGAGAGAGAGATATATATGGAGAGAGAGTGAGGTGATGTTTGTTCTCGGAGATGGTGGCGGTTGTTTTGGGTTTTCATGGTGGTAGTCGATGGTTGGGGTTATGATGATGGTAGGGTGGTGGTTTGATGGTGCTCCGGTGGTGGTTGCAGGTGGCAGACGAAGGAGAGTGGCCGGGTAAGGTGGTGGTGGTGATAAGCTTGTTATCCTTATATCTTAAGTGTATATATATATATATATATATATATATATATATATATATATATATATATATATATATATATATATATATATATATATATATATAAAATTATAAATATTAATAATAATAATAATAATTATATTAATTAAATATAAATAAGAAATTTAAAACGTGCCACATATATGTTTGGTTAGTTAAATGTTGCCGACAATTTTTGATGGAAGGCGTTTCGTGTCCATTGCTTAAACAGTTAAAATATAAATGTGTTTCTAAAAATCCCAAAATTTTAAATTAAGTCCCTTTATTTATTATAGTCATTACCTGTTTGAAACTTGATCAAAAGGGTTCGATAATTATTTATTTTCTGCTCCAAATAATATGTACGGAGTACTTAAAATTTCAACTAAAAAGGTAAAAAATATTTTTAACCAAGCTAAAAGTTTCATAATCAATTTACAGCCCAACCTTTATCTTAATCCTTCATATATATGTATTAGATCTATATGAACACTAAAAAAATGTCAACCGACTGTTACAGAAGTTTACTATTTAAGCTCGAAATTATTCATTTTCCATTTTCTCTCTCTCTCTCTATATATATATAATCGGTTTTTAAATAGCAAGTTTAACTATTAAAATAATTATATTATATATTTTTAAACAAATAAATTTAATATAACTTTATATATTTACAAATAATATTTATATACATATTTATATATATATAACTATATATCTATAGTAATAGTTTTCATTCCTTCGCATATTATTTTACATATTTATTTCCAACGATTAAATCATATAATATTTTAAATAATATTTCAAATTATTATATATATATATATATATATATATATATATATATATATATATATATATATATATGGAATATACATGTATCTATCTACAATTAGTTATTCGTGAATCGTCGAGAATGGTCGAAGTAAAATGAGTGTATGTAAATAGTTCAAAAATTTTGAGATTCAATATTACAGACTTTGCTTATCGTGTCGGATTCATATAAGGATAAAGTTTAAATTTGGTCGAAAATTCCCGGGACGTCACAGTACCTAACCGTTAAAGAAATTTCGTCCTGAAATTTGATCGAGGTCGTCATGTCTAACAATAAAAATGTTTTCATGATGAATATGAGATGATAAATAGAGTTTTATCATTATTGATTAATATAAATACAACGATTCGATTATGCGGAGCGTACGAGTGAAGCTATCACAAAATAGTGAAATGACAGAATAAAGATTTGTTTTAGCTTTTGACAGAGTCGGGGTTGAATTCCGGAATTTAAGGGATTTTAAAGAAAATCTTTGAAATCTGAATAAAATCCGATTTCCTACGGATTAAGGAAATTAAAATCTCTTTAATTTAATGCGATCACCTGTCTCGATTGCTTTGTCTGATATTTCCACTATAAATGAACTTCTTCTGTTCCATTATTTTTCACCACTTCTATACTCAATCCCTAAATTCAAAAAGTTGTGAAAATGCTTAATCCAGTTCTAATTCTTGTTCTTATCCTCACTATCGCAACAATCATTCTCCTTTTCCAATTACCACTGGAGAAATCTGTTTTCTTCTACTTCGCCCTTGGGGTTATAATGTTTTTAATTCTCCAGTGTCTTTATGTTGCGTTAAACATTGATATACACGGTTTGTAATTTATACGTTGTTATCGAGCTTTATATTCCCCCTTATATTTTGGAGTTTCATACTTTTGTTTTCTCTTCCCGAATTTAAATCAAGCAAATAATGATTTAGAATTTGTAGATATAGAGTTTCGATTGGTTATAATGTTCTAAGCAGGAAGGAACGTGATAGCACGATTTGATTTTCAAATTTATCAACATCACAGAAGATAGAACTATCAAGAATACATTTTCTTGATATGTCTAGAAGTTAAATAGAATGAAAGAGTTATGTAGCATGACTCATGATGGTGGTATGATCTACTGTGAACCATCATCACGTTTCATTAGAAACTCAGCATGACTTACTGTAATATAATAACGTTGGCCGGGCATCATTATATTATACCAATCCATGCTTCAATTCCCAACACTTCTCCACAATTCATTCATAATTTATACTTAGATTTTACAGAAGTTTCCAATATAATGGAATACAGATAGCACGAAGAGGTATATATTTTCGAACGAGAATATTTATGAAAATATCCTCAGAAATATCAAATATATTTATGATGATATTTTAGAATTTCTAAGTTCGAAGGTGGATGATTAAAAATTTTCCGCAAGATTTTAACATGATTTCGGAGCAAGATATTCTCTAAAGATTTCATCGGATCCAGAATTACCTGGATTCTTTGAATATAGGGTTTGGTCCTTGTATTTGTCCTTGGTCTCTTTCATGGTTAGCTCAATCTGTTTTTCAGTACCAAATTTTCTATCGAGCGTTCCTAACACTCCTTTCTTCATCATCAAACTTTTGGCCGTTTAGACCATCTACAAATTTTCTGTTTCCTCTGCATTTAATGCTACGATATCTGAATCATTGGTTATTAATTCGAGGTGGTTTCAGGAGAATTGTGTTTTTAGATGATTAAACGCTGATGGTAGTATGATGGAATATAAAAGGTTCTCTGGTAACAATAAATGAGCAGGCATATATATCAAGGTTATAATATGGTTGTTGCGAACGAATAGTCGAAGTTTATTTGCTGGAGCTGTGACAAAATCTGCTACTTTGAAAAGGGATTACCAAATTATTTTGGGTAATAATAACACTAAAGGAATTAACACAGCTACGTGTTAAACATTTACTCAGTTTCCGAGTGTTTTTCAAGTGCATACTTTATACATAAATCTTTCCTTCCGTAGACGAAGTGCGGTTGGTTCATCCTATCGATTGGGATGTTTTCAAGAATCATGATAGGTTTGAACGCAGATTGTAATTGTCAAGATACAAATGAGGTTTAATGATGAAATCAAGTGGCAAACTTGAAGAATTGTTTAGTTTCATATGTTATAATTAATATTTTAATTCATTTTTAATTATCCAATGTTGATAGTCCAATAATCGATTTATATATATATAATCTTAGAGTTACTCCACGATGTATTGTATACGTATTGTCTTTGCATCAACCCAGAGACGTATTATATACGTATTGTCTTAGAATTAACTAAGACGTATTGTGTACGTATTGTCTTAGGATTTATCAAAACGTATTGTATACTTATTGTGTTAGGATATACCAAGAATATTATTATACATATATCCAATTACAGAATTCGTGTACATGTCTCAGACTCGATCACAACTCAAAGTATATATATTATTGTAGAATCAACCTTAACCCTGTAGAGAGAACTCGATCATTACTGCATATAGAGTGTCTATGGTTATTCCAAATAATATATATATGCGTCGATATGATATGTCAAAACCTTGTATACGTATCCCGATATTTAAAGTGCGTAAAATAAATAACAGAAATTAAATGACGATAAATAAAATTACGATAAATAAATTGCGATAAATAAATTGCGATAAATAAAAATGTAATCAATTAGCTAGGAACAGTTAGCGTGGATTCTTAATAATATTATTCTCATAGTTAAATTGTTTGTTTCTAACAAATTTTATTTTGTCTAATGTTTTCTTCATTATGCCACTTGTTGGATTCTGAGAAGTCAAAATCCAAATATGAAATTTGAATGAAAATGGTTATTCTATGATAAACGGATTCGTATAGCTGTGGATGTGAGTAGGATAGTAAATGACTGTTGAATCAGATTCAAAGAATGTACAATGTAACTTATTAATGTGGAATCTAAATATTCCTCGGGCATTACCTACCCGTTAAAATATTTTCACCATTAACAGTTTGCACAAAAAGAATTTTTAGTTACAATCTTTATGAAAATATACTTGCATATATATTTTCTTCAGATGTAATCATGGATTTAATGAGTTAACATGATATTAGACTCATTTGATTTTCGATTAGAACTAGAATACATAATCTCTAAAACATTAGAGATTACATAATCACCATGTAGAACGAAGATAAATGATGTAGAACGATACGTAGAACGAAGATCATGCTTGGGGTATAGATTGTTATATGATGGCGTGTAGTGTTGATGGTACTGGTGCTGTTATTGATGGTACTGTTGGTGCCGGTGTTGTTGCTGAAGCTGGTAAAATTTGCACCATATTCTCCAAATTGATTACTCAAGCGCGAAGTTCGTTGACTTCTTCTATTATTTCGGGATGATTGTCGGGCGAAACGAGCGGGTGAATAAGGTTTTGAATTTTAGATAGATTATAATCATGGCATGAATAAGGTTTAGAATTTTAGATAGATTATAAACGTGGCGAGATACTCTGAAAATGAGTGTGGAAATGGTGTTTCGAATAGGTTCGCCGGTAAATGCTTCAGGTTCTTCGCCAAGAGGGGAATGTGGTGGATGGAAAGGATCGCTTTCTTCACGTCTCCATTGGTTAAGTCATCTATGAACCCATCAGATTAATTGGGGATGGCTGATTGGTTGATTCATTCTGGTGACATCGCTTTCAGAGCTTAGGTGAATATCCATGTCGGAATAGCTATCGAAATCTGAGGGACTCGAACTGGTTGAGGGATTCATCTCGTACGATCAGATGAAGGATTTTTGATAAGAAATAGATTATAGGATGTAGATTAGTACCATGCAATACATAATTTACATATGTATATATAATACTAAAATCCCATAAGTTACGGAGGAATCTACGGAAACTGTCAGGAAAAGTCTACAGTAACAGATACGCTAAGATATGAACTTTTTTCTATACACTATTCATGCAATCAATGCAGTAAGATGTGTCTAGACTAAGAGTGATAAGCAAGTGATTCCCTAAGAATGATAAACAGGTAATTTTTGACACAAAATGATAAGCAAAACTTTTGACATGCAGACGCGGTCAAAGTCCAGACTCACTAGTGCATCTAAACAACTATCAGTTAGACACACTAATGCAAGACCTGGTTCACTAAGACCACCGCTCTGATACCAACTGTGACAACCCGTCCTAACCCATCTGGACGAAGTCATCAACATTAGGTTCCATTGCGATGATCGACTCCAAGTAATGTCCTTAAAATGAGCAAATGCACAGCGGAAGACTTAATTCGTACCTGAGAATAAACATGCTTAAAAGTGCCAACCAAAACGTTGGTGAGTTCATAGGTTTGTCATAACAATCGTTTCAATATATTAATAGACCACAAGATTTCTGTTTATAAATATATGTACACTCGCAAGCGTATAAAAGTATTCTATAAGTTGTTGAGCGCTTCGGTAACCATACTTAACAATTAATGTGGCATATTCCCTTTATTATGAAATCTCCCTACACTATACCAAGTGTAGTAAAAATGAAGTACTATGCAACCGTTTACGATACTAGAGCGACTAGCCCGGTTGGGGTTGTCAAACCCGATAGATCTATCAATAGGATTCGCGCTTACATGCTCTTCCAACATGTAAATATTAGTTACCAAGCTATTAGGGAAAAATATGCAAAGTGGTACAACTCAACGTAGAATATGTTTTTAGTACTTGTGTCCATTTCGTAAAACAGTTATAAAACAGCGCATGTATTCTCAGCCCAAAAATATATATAAAAAGGGAGTAATGAAACTCACCATACTGTATTTTGTAGTAAAAATACATATGATGACATTAAACAAGTGTAAGGTTGGCCTCGGATTCACGAACCTATATCCAGTATATATATATTAACACATATCATATTTAATCAACTAAATTTATTTATATTTTATAATTTGTTAAGATTAATATCTATATATATATATATTTAATTACATTATTACTTATAGTTTGTCATAATATATATATATATATATATATATATATATATATATATATATATATATATATATATATATATATATATATATATATATATATAATATATATATAATTTATGTTATATAAATACTAATATATTAGTTAGTATATTAAAACATATTAGTATGTATTCTTAATCTACTTGTAAAAATATTCTTATATAGATATCCTTCATTTGTTTAAAAAAATTATTCTAAACTAATAATAGTTTTGATAATAATAGTAATGATTAAAAATAATAATAATAATAATAATAATAATAATAATAATAATAATAATAATAATAATAATAATAATAATAATAATAATAATAATAATGATAATGATAATTGATAAGTAAACTACCTCCAATTAAGCTTAAAAAAATAATGTTCCAAGCCGGGCTCGAACTCGCGACCTCTAGCTCAATCAAAACACCTCATAACCATCCGACCACTTCAAATTTTTTGTTATATTCATACCATAATTATATTTATTCTATATTTCTGTGTCTTTCTTCTTCTTAATTAACCAACCCCAAATCACGATTATCAAGTATCATTTTCATCATCCATCATCATCATCATCATCATCATCATCATCATCCCATTATTATCATTATTTCAACAACATAACCATCGATCATCCTCATGATCATCAACATAAAATCATGATTTATCATTATCATTTATTGTTCACCATTATCATTATACAACCCGTTAAAGATCTTGGGTTCACAAATTGCACTAGTTCACACAATTTCATTCGGCCCAAATCAACCAAATGGAATACGGCCCACCAGCAAGATCATAAGCCCAAGAGTTTAACAGATTGAATTTAAGAAGGAAGTAAAAAAAAAAAAAAATGTGTCGGCGGTGTTTGTTATGATTAAAACAGAAAAGTTTATGCAACGGCCATAAACAGTGTGCTCTCCAACACATCATCATCATTATATTTGTATTCTCTTCTTCCTTGATTTATAAACACAGCCTTCATTCACTGTATCACTGTTCATCTTCTTCTTCATATATCTTCATCTTTGTCTCGCGTTAAATCAAAACAGTATCATAAGTGGGGCTGTAAATGGGGCGGTTTTGGGTGGTTTTGATGTGTGCGTGATTGAATTCACGATTAGAAACAGATAACTGATTTCAGTAACATTCAATCATCATGAGTGGTGGTTGTTTCATCGATGGTTAGGAGAGAGAGATATATATGGAGAGAGAGTGAGGTGATGTTTGTTCTCGGAGATGGTGGCGGTTGTTTTGGGTTTTCATGGTGGTAGTCGATGGTTGGGGTTATGATGATGGTAGGGTGGTGGTTTGATGGTGCTCCGGTGGTGGTTGCAAGTGGCAGACGAAGGAGAGTGGCCGGGTAAGGTGGTGGTGGTGATAAGCTTGTTATCCTTATATCCTAAGTGTGTGTGTATATATATATATATATATATATATATATATATATATATATATATATATATATATATGCTTATATATATAAAATTATAAATATTAATAATAATAATAATAATTATATTAATTAAATATAAATAAGAAATTTAAAACGTGCCACATATATGTTTGGTTAGTTAAATGTTGCCGACAATTTTTGATGGAAGGCGTTTCGTGTCCATTGCTTAAACAGTTAAAATATAAATGTGTTTCTAAAAATCCCAAATTTTTAAATGAAGTCCCTTTATTTATTATAGTCATTACCTGTTTGAAACTTGATCAAAAGGGTTCGATAATTATTTATTTTCTGCTCCAAATAATATGTACGGAGTACTTAAAATTTCAACTAAAAAGGTAAAAAATATTTTTAACCAAGCTAAAAGTTTCATAATCAATTTACAGCACAACCTTTATCTTAATCCTTCATATATATGTATTAGATCTATATGAACACTAACGAAATTTCAACCGACTGTTACAGACGTTTACTATTTAAGCTCGAAATTATTCATTTTCCATTTTCACTCTCTCTCTCTCTCTATATATATATATATATATATATATATATATATATATATATATATATATATATATATATATATATATATATATATATATATATATATATATATAATCGGTTTTTAAATCGCAAGTTTAACTATTAAAATAATTATATTATATATTTTTAAACAAATAAATTTAATATAACTTTATATATTTACAAATAATATTTATATACATATTTATATATATATATATATAACTCTATATCTATAGTAATAGTTTTCATTCCTTTGCATATTATTTTACATATTTATTTCCAACGATTAAATCATATAATATTTCAAATTATTATTTATATATATATATATATATATATATATATATATATATATATATATATATATATATATATATATATATATATATATATATATATATATATATATATATATATATATATATATATATATGGAATATACATGTATCTATCTACAATTAGTTATTCGTGAATCGTCGAGAATGGTCGAAGTCAAATGAGTGTACGCAAATAGTTCAAAAATTTTGAGATTCAATATTACAGACTTTGCTTATCGTGTCGGATTCATATAAGGATAAAGTTTAAATTTGGTCGAAAATTCCCGGGTCGTCACATCTTTTCACAAAGCCTTTAGATGATAAATGTTTTAACTACCTCATCTCTGAGCTGGGTATGCTTGAACTCTAAAATAAAAGACAATTTTGTTGGTGTGCTAGTTCTACAGCATGTAGGGCAAACCAGTAAGTCACAATTCTTTACTTGCACCAGTCTCAACTACTGCTCCTGAAACGGATGTTACTATGGAACCTGGTGCGTCTCTAGACAAAACAGCAGAAATCTCTAACATAATTAAAAATATTTTAAATGCTGACTTGAAAAATGAAAGTGGAGTTATGGGTATAACCTTGGCTCCCAAGCTGACTGGTTTTAAAACTAGTGTTAAGAAGAGTAGCAACCCATACTCTTCTAACCAGGCACTTCCACATTTTTCAAAATTATACTTCATGAAATATCCTCTGCTGACAGTACAACCAGCAGAGAACATACCTGACCCCCAAAGCAGAATTGAGCTGGCTCCTCATCGTGTTGAACCAGCTCAGGCTACTGCACAACCTGAATGTTACTTGGATCATGATAAGGGTCACACTCCTACATTATTACCAGCCAGAACTCTTACACAATCTGGGTCAACATGTTTTTCCAATGAGTCAGCAGAGTCACAGTTGCACTTACATACACCTTATTCTGTCTCAATCAAAGGGCTAACTAAATCACCAGTCTGTCCTTAAAGACTAAAATCAGATGCAATTGTTGAGTCAAATTTATTTGGTTCTACAGTTGTTAACATAAAATGTTCTACTATTTCAGTTGTTAGCAGGGTAGATGAACAAGCAGAGGAGGAGATTGAAAGGAATCCTATTGTATTTACTGGTTTTGAAACTGGTACTGATAAGCTCTCTGCTTCTGCTACTAGTGTTGGTGCTGCTAATTTTCCTACTGGTGGTGCTGATACTAGTATTATTGCTTCTAATGCTGCTGATGATACTGGGGATCAAGTTAATGTTGGTTCAACTATTCCTACTGGTTCAGAGGAGATGGTTTTTGATGATTCTGCTACTATTATTCCTCCTTCAATTCCCAGTATTGCTGACACCACTACTGTTTCAGAAGTGGCTGATGAAATGCTTGTTGAACCTCCTCATGTTCTTGAAGAGGTTATTGATAATATTGTTAAGGAGATTCTTGTTGATGATCTTGTCACTGAAACCAAGGGTGACACTGTGTTAACTACTGATACTGCTGCTGATTTTAATGATTCATCTGACATGGAGTTTCAATCCATTACTCTAAATGCAGCAAATATTATGGTCATCCTTGGTTCAGATTCTGGTGAACATGGTGTTAAACTGGATGCTGGTACCCCTGTTGTTACTACAACTGAATCTACTCAGGCTTCTGTTTCTGGTGAAAAGCCTAAGTATGTCTGCAAGGTACCAGATCCAGATGAAGTGGTGCCCAACTTCATTTACAGGGGAGCATCTATCACCCCCAAAATTGCTTTACTGGTAGATCAGCTGACTATTGATCCACAAAGTGCATTAGTTTCAGCATGCAAATTATCTGCTGAGGAGCTGACTGAACTACTCTCTCAGTTTGATCAACCAGCACGTGAAGAAGTTTTTGGGAGGCTGGCTACACTGGAGCAAATTAATGAACAACCCCACTACCATGTTTTTGGCATGGCTCCAGCTATTTCTCCATGGCATGGTACTTGGAGGCCTCTCAAGTTCATCATTGATCCTACAACTGGTAAATGTGTGATGCAAAATATTCTGATTCGCCAGTACCTTCTGATTCATCAGCTTCCTCCTTATCATCTTCTTCATCTGATGGTGATGCTGATAAAGGTACTGGTAAGGAAGAGCCAGTCATTCATGATAATGTGACTGGCTCCAAAGACAAACCAGTGGATCTGGATGATGATGATGCAACTGATGTTGATACTACAAAGGATACAAGTGGTTCTAAACCTTCGGGTGAAGGTAAAAATGATGGTGATCATGGTAATGCGTTAGATACTTACCTTCCACCTCCACCACCCCACGGAGGTACTCCTATTGTAGCTGCTAGTGATTGCCCCTCAACCAGTGGATTTGCTACTTCTGAGGTGGCTGAAGTATCTACTCTGGCTGTTTACAGAACAGTTGCCAGAATCACACCTGATATCACCAAAACAATCAGGGAAATTCTAGTTGACTGCATGTGTAACAACCCCAGTTCCGTTTACCAAAAACGTAGCACATTTTTTTTTATAAGTTAGGTCCCAATATACCGTTAATAATACATAACATTTTCACTCTGTTTTAACCGAAAACATATTATCATAACGTTACGTTTAACAACTTAATATAACCTTTGATACACAAATGACACATTACAAAATCATTTGTAACAATGACCCAATTACACAAAACACGGGTTAATACTCAGTAACTCAACCCAATACCAAGAGCATAATCTCGGGGATTACCAAATCCCCAATTCGCGTCCAAATCTCCGAAAGCTACCCCATCGAGCCCAATCACTCCTACACATCTAGTCTAACGACTAGCTAGCCTTACAATCACAATACTTGTAAAAAGGTAAACAACGAGAGGGGTAAACTGTAATGACCCGGAAATTTCCGACCAAATTTAAACATAAATCTTTATATGTTTCCGACACGATAAGCAAAATCTGTAATGTTGAGTCTCGAAAGTTTGAAATCTATATTCATGTAATCGTTTACCCTTTGACTGTGCCCAACGATTCACGAACTGTTGATTGTAACTAATTACGCTTATATATATATATATATATATATATATATATATATATATATATATATATATATATATATATATATATATATATATATATATATATATATATATATATATATATATATAAGAAATTGATGTATGTATAATGATGATATTATTATTGATACTATTAATATCATTAACAACATTAATATTATTGTAACTAATAAGAATATTGTTATCATTATCATTACTAGAAATTAAATTTATTTAAATTATCATTATTGTTATTAATAATATCATCACATTATTATTATCTTTATCAATAATATTATTATTAATATTATTATTATTATTATTATTATTATTAGTGTTATTAATTATTAATAGTAATATTATATTTAAATTTGTCATATTTAAAAAGAAATTAGGAAATTGATATATATCTATAAATATATACAGATATACACTCATGATACAGATACAGCAATTTAGATATATAAATACGTACATATATGAACACAGTTATATATAAATATAAAGTCAGATAATTACAATGTTTGTTATTCAAAGGGTCGCGAGTTCGAACCATGCCTGTGACAAACTTATTTTTTTTAGGTATAATTACTTTCATATAAGTATTACTATTAAATTATTATTATTACTACTATTGTTAATTTTGATATAAGATATAAATATATATATATAAAATTAGATATGTATAAGTTGTTATTATTAGTATTATTATTATCATTAATATTAGCAGTAATATTATTCTTATCATATTTATAATTACTTATTATTAATAAAAAAAAGAAATGAATGTTATATAAAAACAAATAATTACGTGGGAACTGATATACATCACAATCAGATATTTTTTTTCTGTATTTCTATTCAACCTGTGATGTACTCGACATAAAACCCTTCAATCAAGGCAATTAGCTGGGTGATTTCTTCTACAATTATTCAATCCAATATCCATATAATTACACTCTATTATCTTATACTGCGATTGAGTAAAAAAAAAGATTTTTAACAGAAACTGAAAATAAACACTCTGTACGTGTCAAAAATTTCAAAAGCTCGAATCCGTTTTAGTTTTTCAAAATCTATAATTGTCGAAGTGTTAGGAATCGTTCATGTAAGCTTTATCTAAAATCTCAACTTTCAATTTCTTGTATATAACTCGAATTTTTGAGTCAAACTTTCAAAATAAAAGTCAACAGAATTTGTTCATCGCGAAATTCGAATTTGTTTTGATAACTCCAGTTAAATTAATGTTATGAAAAGTTTCTAAGAACGATTTAGGATCTTTTTCATGTTTTAATCGATACCTAAAACGTTCTAAATTTGCAAAATCAATTTTTTTTATTATAGCGACGAACAGGTACCTGATGGTTCCTTTTAATTTTAATTTTTTTTTATTATCCAATTAATCTCAGTTTAATCGTTTATGTGTTGGACGTTTAATTCTCAAAACAAAGTGTGATTGTTATCAAAACTAAAAGGAGTTGGGTTGTATGATTGTTTTGAAGAAGATGATAAATAAATCAAAAGGAAAACGGGTTATAAAGAATTCGGGGTATATTATCTCAGAAAAATGGTATAGCTTGGATGGTTAGGGTATTGGGTTGATTAGCGAGAGGTCTCGGGTTCGAGCCCGGTCGTGGGTATATTTTTTTTAGAACGACTTTGTTCAAGGGTATACTTTCTTTTCCTTTCTAATTATTATTTGTTGTTAATATTAATTATTATTATTATGCTAACTATTAGTAAAATTGTTATCATTATTAGTATTACAACAATCATTAATATAGTTATTATCATTACAAATACAAGTATCGATTATTATTATCATTATTATTACAAATATTAACTATACAAATATTATTATCACCAATATAAATAATATAAATAATATTATTGTTATTACTAAGTATCATCAATAAATATTACTAGTATCATTTTATACATATCAGTATTATTACTATCATTATTTACTAAAAGTATTATTATTATTAATACTAGTAATAGGATTATCGTCTAAACACCATTATTAGTATTGTTATTAATACGATCACTAAAAATTACTATTAAAAAAAACTATAATTATTATTAACATTACTAATATCGTTACAAATATTATTTTATCATTTTACCAGCTGTATTAAAATTGTCATTTTTATTATCATTAATAAATTTATTATTAGTAGTATTATTTATATTATTAGTATTACTAAAATTATCATGATATTAAAACTATCCTTTTATTTAAAAATTATTTTATTATCATTATTAATTTTATGACAAGTGAATAATATACATGTGAGAATATATTTATATTACACATAAGTATGTATTAATAATATTATCAAATTTTGTATAAATAATCATATATAATGAATTAGGTATTCTTAATATAATATTAATCAGATAAATATATACAAGATATATAATTTAAGGATATAAAATATATATTTGTTCGATTACCATTACATGTATTAATATACATGATTGAATAATAGGTTCGTGAATCCGAGGCCAACCTTACACTTGTTCAATGGTGTTATATGTATTTTTACTACAAAATACAGTATGGTGAGTATATAGTCCCATTTTTAAACTCTAAATATTTCGGGATGAGAATACATGCATTTTACGATTTACGTTATAGACACAAGTGATTAAAAATACATTCTACGTTGAGTTGTACCACTGGCATACTTTCCTGTAGCTTGGTAACTACTATTTACATGGGTATTGTAAACGCGAATCCTGTTGATAGATCTATCGGGCCTGACAACCCCAACCGGACTGGACGACCAGTATTCAACGGTTGCACAGTACTTCGTTTTGGTGACTACACTTGGTACGGTGTAGTGAGATTTCATAATAAAGGGAATATGCGACGTTGATTAAATGTTAAGTATGGTTACCAAGTGCTCAACCACTTAGAATGCTTACATACACTTGCGAGTGTATTATGTTTATGAATATTGATATTGCTCTAAACATACATATTATTCGATGCAATATCAGTCATATTTCATCAGCTTTTATCATTTAAAAAGACATTCAACGTATAATATTCAAGAAAAACGACAAAAGTGGACAAGAGCTTGAAGTTTGAAGAAACGATGATAAAACGATAGTTTTAACCAAATTTATATCAAGAAACGTTAATAAGAAAAGAGTTCAAATGGAAAGTGCCAAGTCAGTACACGTCAATACGGGATCAACAAAGAACAAACGAAAAAGAAAAATAAAGGAAACTGTCATTAACACATACGCGTATCGTGTAGGTTTACACGAAACGCGTAGTAATTTGTTCTTACGCGAATCGTGTAGCCATACACGAAACGTGTAGTATTAGGCAGAACATAATCATTGATTCAGATAAGGGCGGCTGGCTTTTGAGTTTTAAAACAATTCTTTTGTTGAATTGTGATACAGCAAGGAACCAATTAAGCTCAACTACTCCCTTCTATTCATGTTAAATACGGAGTATGTACAGAGAGGGAAAACACACAGGACACATATCAATTACTATACAAAAATTGTTACTTTAGTTACTTTATATTTTTCAAGTACTCCGTATAATTTAGTTCCATATTATAGTTGAAGAATTAAGATAGTTTCAAATATTAAGGGTGTATTGTTCGTGATTACGGGTGTTATTATTGTAATTTTCTACCGTTTGAAGTTAATGAAAGTGAAGATATTTTAGTAAGTTTACTCTGTTAAAATTATCGTTGTTATTATGTTTGCATATCCATATTTTTATGTTTACCCTAGCATAATGAATAGCTAAATTTTCATAGTGTTAGCTTAGATGTAGAGCCCCTAGTGAAATGGATTGTTACCATTTGTAAAAGTTAAAATGTAACTTTAGTATTTTTAATATTGAGCCTAGTTAAAAGAACCATTATTGTATAATTAGGTATTTAACTCTTGCCACTTAATTTATTAAATTTAAATAACGAAAGTTGTTTTTATTTACATAAATTAAGCTTCAACATTAAAAATGATCTAGACGAATTTATGGATAAGTTATTAACACCAATTTAGAAATAAACTTCGGTGGTTTGGGTAATATCAATAATTATATGATAGTGAAATTATAAAAAGGGAAACCGTTATAATTTGGGTATTGGCGAAAGTCAAAACTAGACTAGGTCTCAATTTAAATACTTAAGGAATAGTAGCTATCTAAAAAGAATTCGATGAAAATTAGATTTATTTTAGTTAGTTGTAACCTTATATTTTTTCGAAAGAAAAATATAAAGTTTATTACTAAAACATTTTAAATAGGGCGTAAACTCAAAACAATCCATGGACCTAGGGGTGACACATTTAAGTAAACACTCCCATTTATCCCATTTATATTTATTATAAAAGTATTATTATTATTATTTATGAATTATTAAAAAAAAAATATAAAAGAATACATAAAAATACTTAATTCTGTACGAAACTGTTTTGTCACATCGTATTACACATACGCGAATCGCGTATGTATACGCGAAACGCGTAAGCCTTAAACCCGGCTACAGTACCAGTAGGGTTAAAATTAGGGTTTTAATTATTTAAATTAGTTTAAAATTAGGGTTTTAGCCTTTTTACTATTATATTTAGGTTATTACTATATAATTTATATTAGTTCTTATAAAATACTTTAATACATGTTAAATCCTAATAATTAGTGTTAATTATAATACTTTGTAATTAGAAATTAGTTTACAATTAGTTAATCATTTTAATTCCTTTTAATTTGTATTAATTTTTTTTAACATGTCATTTAGTTAATTTAAATAAGTTTATATTATAATTGCTCAAAACAAAATTCTAAACATATAGTTTTATTAAAAGTTACTATTTTACTAATTACCATTTAGTAATATAATTAATGCATCATAATTAGTATAATTTCATTTAGTTCCTTTTTAAGTTAATTATTGTAATCTTGTAATTTTATTTAGTAAATTAGTTTAATTTATTTTCTTTTATTGTTATATTATAAATTCCTAATCCAAAACCCCCTTTAAATAAGTTTGACATCAAAGACTATTAAAAACCATTAAACACTCCATCTCCCTGTGGAACGAATCGGATTTACCAACAAACTAAACTACATGAATAGGACTAGTTGCCTATATATGTGTGAAATCAACCTGAATTCAATAAAATACCACATATACAATAAATCAATTCGTGTAACAAAACAACTCAAATCTGTTCATAAATAAAGGTTACGTTTCGCCACATCAACTTTTTGGCGCCGCTGCCGGGGACTTGGCAGTTAAATAAATAGATAATTTTTCTGATTCGTAGTAGTAGTTGGATTTGTACGTGGACCGGGTTGTTGGATCACCAATTTTATTGGTCAATAGAAGGATCCTGCCCCTCTGCTGCATCTTTTGGCTATTCGAAACGTGGGCAAAATCAGAAGGAAAATCTGTTTGTTTAAGGGTTTTTATCATTGTTTTTATGTTATTCGATCCTCTCGAGGAAATTCATTTCCAAGAAAGTTCAAAGTTTATGAATAAATCCTTTAGTTCTTTGTACAATTTCCCAATTGTATGATCCGTTCAGAAAATACTAAACTCGTTAAACTTAATCCGGAACCACAAAGAATTAATAAAAGTCAAAAACAACAAAAAGAAGTACTAGTAATTTTAAAACACCGAAAAACACTAAAAAAGAAACAAGTAAGTAACACTAGAAAAGCTTTTGGTGTTATGATCTCATAATAAAAATTAATGCATGAACTTACGTTCCTCCAACGCTGAATTAACTCCTTCACATCCTGAACCCGAAAGAAAATTCCACGAACGCTTAAGAGCTCAAGAAGTAGAATCTCTTGCTAAAAATTTAGAGTCACTTTCCTTAGAATCCGACTCTGAACCAATAATTCAACCAATCATAGAGCCGATTATTAAAGAAGAAGAAGAAATGGCTGATACAAATCAAACGATGGAAGCATTAATGAAGGCCACAAGAAAAGGTCAAGGCCACGCAATCATCCAACCCACGATGAGTGATGGCTTTGAAATAAAAGGTTAATTTTTACACATGGTGACTAATACATGTCAATTCGGTGGAGCCCCAAATGAGGATGCTAACGAGCATCTTCGTAAGTTTGTAAGCATTTGCAAGCTTTTCAAAATCAAAGATGTCACCGATGAAGTTGCATGTTTAAAAATCTTTCCATGGTCCTTAAAAGATGATGCAAGAGATTGGCTAGACTCATTACCAGAAGGTTATATTGAAAACTAGAATGATATGATGGATAAGTTTTTGTCAGAATTCTTTCCTGCTTTAAAAGCAGCAAAATTGCAAAGTGATATAAATCACTTTATGCAAAAGCCTAATGAAACTCTTTATGAAGCTTGGACCCGATTCAACAAAATGCTTAGGGTATGTCCTCAACACGGGTTGAATACATTCCAAAAGGTCCAAATATTCTATAAAGGAGTCAATGTGGCAACTAGAAAAGATATAGATGTTGCAGCCGGAGGTTCGATCATGAAGAAAACACCTGAAGACGCTCACACAATCATTGCTGATTTAGCTTCCCATTCCCATAATTGGCATCAAGAAATAGAATTCTCTAGATCATTAAATGTTGCTAGTATTGAAAGCAATGATGAAATTGCTTCTTTAAAAGTTCAAATAGCAAATCAAGCAAGGCAAATCGAGAAAGTAACCAAGGAAATGCATGCTATCAGAGTAGGATGTGAACTATGCCAAGGTCCCCATCTTACTAGAGATTGTGATCAAAGTACAATGGAAGAGCAAGCAAATTTCTTAGGTTACTTACGAAAAGGTGAAATGAACTTCAGTGATTTTCCAGCTATAGAAGCAAACAACCAAAAATATCCTCCTATAAACAGCTATCAAGTAGGAGGACCTTCAGGATCAAATAATAATAACTATCAAAATAATAATAACTATCAAGGAGGAAATCCAGGTTACCAAAATAACCGGAATTTCCCAAATCAAAATCAAAGAAATCCGCCACCAGGTTATAATAACCGAAATCAACCTCAACGAAATTATTAAAATAATTTCCAACACAATCAACCACAACCACTAGCACCTATGCAACCACAACCATTAGCAATTATGCAACCTCAACCTGAGAGGAAATCTGGTTTAGAAGATCTCTTAAGAGATTTTATGGTTAAGCACGAGCAAAATGCAGAGCTCCAAACTCAGCAAATCCGAAATCAACAAGCCACAATACAAAACTTAGAAAGGGATGTTGGAAGGATATCACAGTTACTATCAGAGAGACCACCAGGTACTCTCCCCTCAAATACTCAAGTGAATCCCAACAACCCCCAAACAAGGAACGAGCATGTAAATGCTATAACTACTAGAAGTGGTTTAACTACTAAACCGGAGACTCTTAAGTCCCCGGAAGTTCCTTTATGTCCTTCTGTTTTACAAATACCGGTTGATGAAAATGAGCAAGTTGACAAAGAACAAGAGAAAGATGATCCACCTGAGGTCATACCAAAGAAAAGTGAAGAACCAACAGTAAAGGTGCATAAGGAACCTATTCCATACCCAAAAGCATTAAAGAAAGACAGACTCGCGAGGCGATATGAGAAATTTGCGGACATGATTAAGCAAATTAGCATTAACATGCCACTCGCGGAGGTTCTTAGGGATATGCCCAATTATGGGAAGTTTTTAAAGGATCTCATATCCTCGAAGGGTAAATACCACGATGTTTCTGCCACATTCCTTCATGAGGAATGTTCGGCCATCTTAAAGAAACAAAATGTACCTCCAAAATTAGGAGACCCTGGTAGTTTTATCATACCATGTATGATGGGTGATTCGGTGGTGTACGATGCACTAGCCGACCTAGGTGCAAGTGTTAACCTAATGCCTTACTCATTATATTTAAAACTTGACTTAGGAGACTTAAAACCAACCCGGATGGGTATTCGATTAGCAAACCAATCATTTGATACTCCCATAGGTATAGCCGAGGATATACTTGTAAAAGTTGGCTCACTTATCTTTCCCGTCGACTTTGTTATTCTAGAAATGCAAGAGGACACAAAAGTTCCTATCATTTTAGGACGTCCTTTCCTAAACACTGCAGATGCTATCATTAATGTCCAAAAAGAACAATTGAGTTTAGGTGTGGGAAACGAGAGAATAATTTGTCAAATTGACAAAGCCATGAAAAGACCCACTTCTACCGATGACTCTTGTTTTCAAATTGATGTTATAGATCTTTGTGTCGAGAATGAATTGAAGGAGCTACTTGAAATTGATATCCCGGGGTTAGCCCCGGTAAGTGAGAATGAATACTTCAATATTGATAAAGATTTTGATGAGTTGATGAAGGTGGTCACGGATGACGAGACCATAATAGAAGAAATTCCCAAGGAAGAGGAATCGTTTGAGGAAATCAAAAATGAAGATAGATTTCGTATAAAAAATTCCTTAGAAGAACCACCCGTACTAGAGCTTAAAGAGCTACCCAAACACTTGGAGTATGCTTATCTCGAAGGTACATCTCAATTACCAGTAATTATTGCTTCACATCTTTCAGATAATGAGAAGGATAAGCTAATTTCTGTATTAAAAACCCATAAAAAGGCTATAGCCTGGAAAACAACCGACATTCTGGGAATAAACCCGTCTTATTGTACACATAAAATTCTCCTTGAGAATGACTACAAACCTGTAGTACAAAGACAACGCAGGCTAAATCCTAACATGAAAGAGGTTGTTAAAAAGGAGGTCGTCAAGCTTCTTGACGCCGGGTTAATCTACCCCATCTCCGATAGTCCATGGTTTAGTCCAGTACAAGTAGTACCCAAAAAGGGGGGTACAACCGTTATATTAAATGAAAAGGACGAACTCGTCCCAACTAGAACAGTTACCGGCTGGAGAGTCTGTATTGATTACAGACGTCTAAATGATGCCACTAGAAAGGATCATTTCCCGTTACCTTTTATTGATCAAATGCTTGAACGATTAGCGGGAAAAGAATATTATTGCTTTTTAGATGGTTTCTCCGGTTACTTCCAAATTCCAATTGATCCCAATGACCAAGAAAAGACCACATTCACTTGTCCTTTCGGTACCTTTGCCTATCGCCGCATGCCGTTTGGTTTATGCAATGCACCCGGAACCTTTCAAAGGTGCATGATGGCAATCTTTGATGATATGGTAGAGGATTGTATGGAAGTCTTCATGGATGACTTTTCCGTGTTTAGAGACTCCTTTGAATCGTGTCTTTTCAATCTAGAACGTATGCTTATCCGATGTGAGAAAGCAAACTTGGTCCTAAATTGGGAAAAATGCCACTTCATGGTGAAGGAGGGCATTGTACTTGGTCACAAAATATCTCGCGCGGGAATAGAGGTAGATAAAGCTAAAATTGAAGTTATCTCTAAGCTACCTAAACCATCAAATGTTAAAGCAATTAGAAGCTTTCTTGGTCACGCAGGATTCTATAGGCGATTTATCAAAGATTTTTCTAAAATCGCCCGCCCATTGACCAAACTTCTTGAAAAGGATGCTCCATTTGACTTCGATTCTAATTGCGAGAATGCATTCTCGATTCTAAAGTCAAAACTCACACAAGCTCCAATTATGGTATCTCCGGATTGGAGTATGCCATTTGAGCTAATGTGTGACGCAAGCGACTATACTTTAGGTGCTGTTTTAGGACAACGTCCCGATAATCATTTTCTTCCGATTTATTATGCAAGTAAAACTCTAACGGGAGCCCAAATTAATTATACCACCACGGAAAAAGAACTCCTAGCGGTTATTTATGCATTTGATAAATTTCGGTCATATTTGGTGTTGTCCAAGACCATTGTTTACACGGACCATTCGGCACTTAGGTATTTATTCTCGAAACTAGATGCAAAACATCGTCTCATACGTTGGGTTCTTTTACTTCAAGAATTTGACATTGAGATACGTGACAAGAAAGGAGCTGAGAATCTAGCTGCCGATCATTTATCCCGACTTGAAAACCCCGAATTAGATAAACTTGATGATACAATCATCAAAGATACATTTCCTGACGAATCTCTAATGAGGGTTGAAAGAGAATCTGAAATCTCATGGTTTGCCCATTTTGCAAACTATCTTGCTTCAGACATTCTACAAAAAGGACTTACTTATCAGCAAAAGAAGAAATTCTTTGCAGATTTGAAGTCATATTTCTGGGAATACCCAGACCTATTTTGTGTTGGTGCGGATCAAATAATTCGTCGTTGTGTGTACGGACAAGAAGCTCAACAAATTCTTGAGCATTGCCATCAAGGGCCAACCGGCGGTCATTTCGGACCAAACCACACTGCAAGAAAAATCCTTGAATCGGGCTTTTATTGGCCCACGATCTTTAAAGATGCCCATGATTTCGTTCGGACTTGTAACGCATGCCAACAAACGGGTAACATCACGAAAAAGGATGAGATGCCTCAAACCGGCATCCAAGTTTGTGAAATCTTTGACATTTGGGGAATCGATTTCATGGGACCCTTTCCAAGTTCACATAAGTGCAAGTACATACTAGTAGCCGTTGACTATGTATCCAAGTGGGCTGAAGCAAAAGCTTTGCCTACAAATGATGCTAGGGTGGTGGTAAACTTCTTGAAAAATCTCTTCTCACGCTTTGGAATCCCAAAAGCACTCATATCCGACCGAGGAACACATTTTACCAACAACCTTCTTGAAAAGGTGTTGAAGAAGTATGGCGTAACTCATCGTTTCTCTACTCCGTACCACCCGCAAACAAGTGGTCAAGTGGAGAACACGAATCGTGCCTTAAAACGCATACTTGAGAAGACGGTTAATAACAACTCTAAAATCTGGCAACGCAAGTTAGATGACGCGTTGTGGGCTTTTAGGACTGCGTATAAAACACCAATAGGTACCACACCATTTAGACTTGTATACGGTAAAGCGTGTCATCTACCTGTTGAAGTTGAACACAAGGCATACTGGGCTATGAGAGAATGTAATACTGACCTTGTACAAGCCGGAGAAAATAGGTTATTACAACTTAACGAACTAGATGAATTAAGATTACAAGCCTACGAAAATTCTAAAACATATAAAGAAAAAACTAAAGTATGGCACGATGCACGATTAAAAAAGAAAGAATTTGAACAAGGGGATAAAGTATTGGTATTCCAATCCCGTTTCAAGTTTTCACCTGGTAAACTTAGATTCCGATGGACTGGGCCATATATAATAAAACAGGTTTTTCCATCTGGATATGCAGAGTTGTATGGTAAAGACGGTGGAACTTTCAAAGTGAACGGACACAGACTCAAGTTATACTTTGAAGAAATCAATACTACGGAAAGAGACGAAATCACCTTCTACCCTAAGGACAAATAAATTCAGGGTAACTCTAAGGTTTTAAACTCCATTCTCGATTTTTATTCTTATCTTTAAGAGTGGGGTTAGATTGGTCTTTCCCTAGCAGACCCTAAAGAACTAGTCTTCTCCCTCCATTCTACCTTTTTAATTTCTTTTTGTTTTTATTGTGTAATTTCAAGATGCGCAGTCAGTATATCTACAATCATTTCATTTTAAAGTGCGATAAGATTTTACCGAGGGATGTGGTGTTAGATATTAAGAAAAGATGCGATAAGGCGAGGAAAGAAGAAAGACAGAAACTAAATGAGACAAACTATGCAAGAGGAAAATCTAAATCAGCTAAAAGGCGTCGAGCACATCATTTGGGTAAATGTGTGAAATGTGGAAAACCGACTCACTCCGGAGATTGCCCAAAGAACCAAACGGACTCTAATTACGAGTACGTAACCTTATGCCGAGAAGGGCCTTTAAAATGTGCAGAAGAAAACCTCTTAAACCAGCGAGGTTACGCCTACGAAGCAATGGGGAGCGAAATAATGCGACTCCACTACGAGGCGAGCCAACGAGGCTTCACTCTTTAATTCTTTTTCTCGCCAATTGTGTGTTTGTGCATTTTTGTGTGTAATGTTTTGGTGTGTTTGGTTTGTTTTTGTTTGTTGTATGTTCTATTAAAACGGTCTACCATTTAAAAGTGATGAACCTTGAGTTCAATATGTTTTCATTGAAAACGATAAATGTTAAGTGTTACAACTGAATTATCGTTTTTCAAATTGCACGAAATTTCTTGTTGGATTCATAAGATATCTGTTAAATAGTAAACCACGAAAACAAAATAAAAAAATTTTAAAAAAATCCTTTCTACTAAATTGAAGGTGAAACGCCTTGAGGTTAACTTGTTTCTTTGAAAATGAAAATGTTTAGGTGTCACAACTGAATTTTCATTCTTCAAATTGCACAAAATTTTTTGTTAAATTCTAAAAGTCTACAGTAGATTGCAAAATATACCTTTTTATCAATAACCGTAAAAATATATAACTTGTAAATCTTTGTCGTGGATAATGATAGGTTTGACGACCGAATTTATCTCTACCTAATCGATAGGAAACAAAGTTTTAAGTTTGAAAATTAGTTGATTTAGGGGTATACAAAAAAAATAGAGTGTATTTTAATTTGAGTAATTTTTATTTTTCATGTACTTGTTTTAAAATTAAAAATGTTAATAATTTTGACACAAAAATAGAGTGTTTTTATTTTATTTTATTTTAAATTTGTTTTCGAAAAACATTAAAAACTTTAACTTTTAATGGATTGAATTTTATAAATTGAAATCAAAAATTTATAAACGGATTTAGATCAGGTCTAACAACCGAATTTCCGTTAGAAATATAAATTTATAAAAGATATTTTTAAATTCAATTGATTTTAAGTTATATAAAAAAAAAAAAAAAATTACAGACAAAGCATACGCGTAACGTGTGGGGGTACACGAAACGCGTGGAATTCAAAGCATACGCGAAACGCGTAGACCTACGCGAAACGCGTAAGGTCAAAAATGAAATGTCCCGTTCTTATTGATTAAAAACGTTCCATATTAATTGATTTCGTTGCGAGGTTTTGACCTCTATATGAGACGTTTTTCAAAGACTGCATTCATTTTAAAACAAACCATAACCTTTATTTCATCAATAAAGGTTTAAAAAGCTTTACGTAGATTATCAAATAATGATAATCTAAAATATCCTGTTTACACACGACCATTACATAATGGTTTACAATACAAATATGTTACAACAAAATAAGTTTCTTGAATGCAGTTTTTACACAATATCATACAAGCATGGACTCCAAATCTTGTCCTTATTTTAGTATGCAACAGCGGAAGCTCTTAATAATCACCTGAGAATAAACATGCTTAAAACGTCAACAAAAATGTTGGTGAGTTATAGGTTTAACCTATATATATCAAATCATAATAATAGACCACAAGATTTCATATTTCAATACACATCCCATACATAGAGATAAAAATCATTCATATGGTGAACACCTAGTAACCGACATTAACAAGATGCATATATAAGAATATCCCCATCATTCCTGGACACCCTTCGGATATGATATAAATTTCGAAGTACTAAAACATCCGGTACTTTGGATGGGGCTTGTTGGGCCCGATAGATCTATCTTTAGGATTCGCGTCAATTAGGGTGTCTGTTCCCTAATTCTTAGATTACCAGACTTAATAAAAAGGGGCATATTCGATTTCGATAATTCAACCATAGAATGTAGTTTCACGTACTTGTGTCTATTTTGTAAATCATTTATAAAACCTGCATGTATTCTCATCCCAAAAATATTAGATTTTAAAAGTGGGACTATAACTCACTTTCACAGATTTTTTTTTTTACTTCGTCGGGAAGTAAGACTTGGCCACTGGTTGATTCACGAACCTATAACAATATATACATATATATCAAAGTATGTTCAAAATATATTTACAACACTTTTAATATATTTTGATGTTTTACGTTTATTAAGTCAGCTGTCCTCGTTAGTAACCTACAACTAGTTGTCCACAGTTAGATGTACAGAAATAAATCGATAAATATTATCTTGAATCAATCCACGACCCAGTGTATACGTATCTCAGTATTGATCACAACTCAAACTATATATATTTTGGAATCAACCTCAACCCTGTATAGCTAACTCCAACATTCACATATAGAGTGTCTATGGTTATTCCGAAATATATATAGATGTGTCGACATGATAGGTCGAAACATTGTATACGTGTCTATGGTATCACAAGATTACATAATATACAATACAAGTTGATTAAGTTATGGTTGGAATAGATTTGTTACCAATTTTCACGTAGCTAAAATGAGAAAAATTATCCAATCTTGTTTTACCCATAACTTCTTCATTTTAAATCCGTTTTGAGTGAATCAAATTGCTATGGTTTCATATTGAACTCTATTTTATGTATCTAAACAGAAAAGGTATAGGTTTATTGTCGGAAAAATAAGTTACAAGTCGTTTTTGTAAAGGTAGTCATTTCAGTCGAAAGAACGACGTCTAGATGACCATTTTAGAAAACATACTTCCACTTTGAGTTTAACCATAATTTTTGGATGTAGTTTCATGTTCATAATAAAAATCATTTTCTCAGAATAACAACTTTTAAATCAAAGTTTATCATAGTTTTTAATTAACTAACCCAAAACAGCCCGCGGTGTTACTACGGCGGCGTAAATCCGGTTTTACGGTGTTTTTCGTGTTTCCAGGTTTTAAATCATTAAGTTAGCATATCATATAGATATAGAACATGTGTTTAGTTGATTTTAAAAGTCAAGTTAGAAGGATTAACTTTTGTTTGCGAACAAGTTTAGAATTAACTAAACTATGTTCTAGTGATTACAAGTTTAAACCTTCGAATAAGATAGCTTTATATGTATGAATCGAATGATGTTATGAACATCATTACTACCTTAAGTTCCTTGGATAAACCTACTGGAAAAGAGAAAAATGGATCTAGCTTCAATGGATCCTTGGATGGCTCGAAGTTCTTGAAGCAGAATCATGACACGAAAACAAGTTCAAGTAAGATCATCACTTGAAATAAGATTGTTATAGTTATAGAAATTGAACCAAAGTTTGAATATGATTATTACCTTGTATTAGAATGATAACCTACTGTAAGAAACAAAGATTTCTTGAGGTTGGATGATCACCTTACAAGATTGGAAGTGAGCTAGCAAACTTGAAAGTATTCTTGATTTTATGAAACTAGAACTTTTGGAATTTATGAAGAACACTTAGAACTTGAAGATAGAACTTGAGAGAGATCAATTAGATGAAGAAAATTGAAGAATGAAAGTGTTTGTAGGTGTTTTTGGTCGTTGGTGTATGGATTAGATATAAAGGATATGTAATTTTGTTTTCATGTAAATAAGTCATGAATGATTACTCATATTTTTGTAATTTTATGAGATATTTCATGCTAGTTGCCAAATGATGGTTCCCACATGTGTTAGGTGACTCACATGGGCTGCTAAGAGTTGATCATTGGAGTGTATATACCAATAGTACATACATCTAAAAGCTGTGTATTGTACGAGTACGAATACGGGTGCATACGAGTAGAATTGTTGATGAAACTGAACGAGGATGTAATTGTAAGAATTTTTGTTAAGTAGAAGTATTTTGATAAGTGTCTTGAAGTCTTTCAAAAGTGTATGAATACATATTAAAACACTACATGTATATACATTTTAACTGAGTCGTTAAGTCATCGTTAGTCGTTACATGTAAATGTTGTT
The DNA here is from genome assembly GCF_046630445.1 of Rutidosis leptorrhynchoides. Lineage (NCBI taxonomy): Eukaryota > Viridiplantae > Streptophyta > Magnoliopsida > Asterales > Asteraceae > Rutidosis > Rutidosis leptorrhynchoides. The sequence continues at coordinate 83,186,106 of NC_092334.1, forward strand.
TTGAAACCTTTAGGTTAACGATCTTGTTAAATGTTGTTAACCCAATGTTTATAGTATCAAAAGAGATTTTAAATTATTATATTATCATGATATTATGATGTACGAATATCTCTTAATATGATATATATACATTAAATGTCGTTACAACGATAATCGTTACATATATGTCTCGTTTCAAAACCATTAAGTTAGTAGTCTTGTTTTTACATATGTAGTTCATTGTTAGTATACTTAATGATATGTTTACTTATCATAATATCATGTTAACTATATATATAACCATATATATGTCATCATGTAGTTTTTACAAGTTTTAACGTTCGTGAATCACCGGTCAACTTGGGTGGTCAATTGTCTATATGAAACCTATTTCAATTAATCAAGTCTTAACAAGTTTGATTGCTTAACATGTTGGAAATATTTAATCATGTAAATATCAATCTCAATTAATATATATAAACATGGAAAAGTTTGGGTCACTAGAGTACCTACCCGTTAAATAAATTTCGTCCCGAAATTTTAAGCTGTTGAAGGTGTTGACGAATCTTCTGGAAATAGATGCGGGTATTTTTTCTTCATCTGATCTTCACGCTCCCAGGTGAACTCGGGTCCTCTACGAGCATTCCATCGAACCTTAACAATTGGTATCTTGTTTTGCTTAAGTCTTTTAACCTCACGATCCATTATTTCGACGGGTTCTTCGATGAATTGAAGTTTTTCGTTGATTTGGATTTCATCTAACGGAATAGTGAGATCTTCTTTAGCAAAACATTTCTTCAAATTCGAGACGTGGAAAGTATTATGTACAGCCGCGAGTTGTTGAGGTAACTCAAGTCGGTAAGCTACTGGTCCGACACGATCAATAATCTTGAATGGTCCAATATACCTTGGATTTAATTTCCCTCGTTTACCAAATCGAACATTGCCTTTCCAAGGTGCAACTTTAAGCATGACCATCTCTTCAATTTCAAATTCTATATCTTTTCTTTTAATGTCAGCGTAGCTCTTTTGTCGACTTTGTGCGGTTTTCAACCGTTGTTGAATTTGGATGATCTTCTCGGTAGTTTCTTGTATAATCTTCGGACCTGTAATCTGTCTATCCCCCACTTCACTCCAACAAATCAGATACCTGCACTTTCTACCATAAAGTGCTTCAAACGGCGCCATCTCAATGCTTGAATGGTAGCTGTTGTTGTAGGAAAATTCTGCTAACGGTAGATGTCGATCCCAACTGTTTCCGAAATCAATAACACATGCTCGTAGCATGTCTTCAAGCGTTTGTATCGTCCTTTCGCTCTGCCCATCAGTTTGTGGATGATAGGCAGTACTCATGTCTAGACGAGTTCCTAATGCTTGCTGTAATGTCTGCCAGAATCTTGAAATAAATCTGCCATCCCTATCAGAGATAATAGAGATTGGTATTCCATGTCTGGAGACGACTTCCTTCAAATACAGTCGTGCTAACTTCTCCATCTTGTCATCTTCTCTTATTGGCAGGAAGTGTGCTGATTTGGTGAGATGATCAACTATTACCCAAATAGTATCAAAACCACTTGCAGTCCTTGGCAATTTAGTGATGAAATCCATGGTAATGTTTTCCCATTTCCATTCTGGGATTTCGGGTTGTTGAAGTAGACCTGATGGTTTCTGATGCTTAGCTTTGACCTTAGAACACGTCAAACATTCTCCTACGTATTTAGCAACATCGCCTTTCATACCCGGCCACCAAAAATGTTTCTTGAGATCCTTGTACATCTTCCCCGTTCCAGGATGTATTGAGTATCTGGTTTTATGAGCTTCTCTAAGTACCATTTCTCTCATATCTCCAAATTTTGGTACCCAAATCCTTTCAGCCCTATACCGGGTTCCGTCTTCCCGAATATTAAGATGCTTCTCCGATCCCTTGGGTATTTCATCCTTTAAATTTCCCTCTTTTAAAACTCCTTGTTGCGCCTCCTTTATTTGAGTAGTAAGGTTATTATGAATCATTATATTCATAGATTTTACTCGAATGGGTTCTCTGTCCTTCCTACTCAAGGCATCGGCTACCACATTTGCCTTCCCCGGGTGGTAACGAATCTCAAAGTTGTAATCATTCAATAATTCAATCCACCTACGCTGCCTCATATTCAGTTGTTTCTGATTAAATATGTGTTGAAGACTTTTGTGGTCGGTATATATAATACTTTTGACCCCATATAAGTAGTGCCTCCAAGTCTTTAATGCAAAAACAACCGCTACTAATTCCAAATCATGCGTCGTATAATTTTGTTCGTGAATCTTCAATTGTCTAGACGCATAAGCAATCACCTTCATTCGTTGCATTAATACACAACCGAGACCTTGCTTTGATGCGTCACAATAAATCACAAAATCATCATTCCCTTCAGGTAATGACAATATAGGTGCCGTAGTTAGCTTTTTCTTCAATAACTGAAACGCTTTCTCTTGTTCATCATTCCATTCAAATTTCTTCCCTTTATGCGTTAATGCAGTCAAGGGTTTTGCTATTCTGGAAAAGTCTTGGATGAACCTTCTGTAGTAACCAGCTAGTCCTAAAAACTGGCGTATGTGTTTCGGAGTTTTCGGGGTTTCCCACTTTTCAACAGTTTCTATCTTTGCCGGATCCACCTTAATACCTTCTTTGTTCACTATGTGACCGAGGAATTGAACTTCTTCCAACCAAAATGCACACTTTGAAAACTTAGCGTACAATTCTTCCTTCCTTAATACTTCTAACACCTTTCTCAAATGTTCACCGTGTTCTTGGTCATTCTTTGAGTAAATAAGTATGTCATCAATGAAAACAATGACAAACTTGTCAAGGTATGGTCCACACACTCGGTTCATAAGGTCCATGAACACAGCTGGTGCATTAGTTAAACCAAACGGCATGACCATAAACTCGTAATGACCGTAACGTGTTCTGAAAGCAGTCTTTGGAATATCATCTTCTTTCACCCGCATTTGATGATACCCGGAACGTAAGTCAATCTTTGAATAAACAGACGAGCCTTGTAGTTGATCAAATAAGTCATCGATTCTCGGCAGTGGGTAGCGATTCTTGATGGAAAGTTTGTTCAACTCTCGGTAGTCGATACACAACCTGAATGTACCATCTTTCTTCTTGACAAACAAAACAGGAGCTCCCCACGGTGATGTGCTTGGTCGAATGAAACCACGCTCTAAAAGTTCTTGTAATTGGCTTTACAGTTCTTTCATCTCGCTGGGTGCGAGTCTGTAAGGAGCACGAGCTATTGGTGCAGCTCCTGGTACAAGATCTATTTGAAATTCAACTGATCGATGTGGGGGTAATCCCGGTAATTCTTTCGGAAATACATCGGGAAATTCTTTTGCAATGGGAACATCATTGATGCTCTTTTCTTCAGTTTGTACTTTCTCGACGTGTGCTAGAAAAGCATAGCAACCTTTTCTTATTAGTTTTTGTGCCTTCAAATTACTAATAAGATGTAGCTTCGTGTTGCCCTTTTCTCCGTACACCATTAAGGGTTTTCCTTTTTCTCGTATAATGCGAATTGCATTTTTGTAACAAACGATCTCTGCTTTCACTTCTTTCAACCAGTCCATACCGATTATCACATCAAAACTCCCTAACTCTACTGGTATCAAATCAATCTTAAATGTTTCGCTAACCAGTTTAATTTCTCGATTCCGACATATATTATCTGCTGAAATTAATTTACCATTTGCTAATTCGAGTAAAAATTTACTATCCAAAGGCGTCAATGGACAACTTAATTTATCACAAAAATCTCTACTCATATAGCTTCTATCCGCACCCGAATCAAATAAAACGTAAGCAGATTTATTGTCAATAAGAAACGTACCCGTAACAAGCTCCGGGTCTTCCTGTGCCTCTGCCGCATTAATATTGAAAACTCTTCCGCGGCCTTGTCCATTCGTGTTCTCCTGGTTCGGGCAATTTCTAATAATGTGGCCCGGTCTTCCACATTTATAACAAACTACATTGGCATAACTTGCTCCGACACTACTTGCTCCGCCATTACTCGTTCCGACACCATTTGTTCCTTTCGTTCTATTAACCCCTGGTCCGTAGACCTCACACTTCGCCGCGCTATGACCATTTCTTTTACACTTGTTGCAAAATTTGGTGCAGAACCCCGAGTGATACTTTTCACACCTTTGGCATAGCTGCTTCTAATTGTTGTTGTTGTTGTTGCGGTTATTATTGTTGTTAGGATGATTGTTGTAGTTGCTGTTGTTGTTGTTGTTGTTGTTGTTGTTGTTGTTGTTGTTGTTGTTGTTATTGTTGTTGTTGTTGGGCCGTTTGTTGTAGTTGCGATTGATGTTGAGATTGTTGGGATAATTGTTGCGATTATTGTTGTAATTGTTGTTGTTGTTGTTGTATTGGTGATTCTTATCACCGTTTTCCTCCCACTTTCTTTTGACTTGCTTCACATTGGCCTCTTCAGCAGTCTGTTCTTTAATTCTTTCTTCAATCTGGTTCACTAGTTTGTGAGCCATTCTACATGCCTGTTGTATGGAGGCGGGCTCGTGTGAACTTATATCTTCTTGGATTATTTCCGGTAATCCTTTCACAAACGCGTCGATCTTCTCTTCCTCATCTTCGAATGCTCCAGGACACAATAGGCACAATTCTGTGAATCGTCTTTCGTACGTGGTAATATCAAATCCTTGGGTTCATAACCCTCTAAGTTCTGTCTTGAGCTTATTGACCTCGGTTCTGGGACGGTATTTCTCGTTCATCAAGTGCTTGAATGCTGACCACGGTAGTGCGTACGCATCGTCTTGTCCCACTTGCTCTAGATAGGTATTCCACCATGTTAACGCAGAACCTGTGAAGGTATGCGTAGCGTACTTTACTTTGTCCTCTTCAGTACACTTACTTATGGCAAACACCGATTCGACCTTCTCGGTCCACCGTTTCAATCCGATCGGTCCTTCGGTTCCATCAAATTCCAAAGGTTTGCAGGCAGTGAATTCTTTGTAGGTGCATCCTACACGATTTCCTGTACTGCTAGATCCAAGGTTATTGTTGGTATGTAGCGCAGCCTGTACTGCAGCTATGTTTGAAGCTAGAAAAGTACGGAATTCCTCTTCATTCATATTCACGGTGTGTCGAGTAGTCGGTGCCATTTCCTTCAAAATTGTCAAATGGAACAAGTTAATCATACAGAATATTAAGAGTAGTTAATAGTATTTCGTAGCATAATATGAACTCATTTATAAAAGCTTTTTCTTCATATTAGCGTTTTATAAGTTTAAATTCGGGTAGTACGTACCCGTTAAGTTCATACTTAGTAGCTAATATACAATTCAACTACTACAATTCTATATGAAAAACTGATTATAATAATATTTCGCGTTCAAACTTTTATGCAATATTTTACAAACTTACAATACCGCTTATTTTACATAAAGCATGAAATATAGCACACAATAACTTTGATACAAGATAGTTGTGAAGATAATTCTAGCTAGTACACAAGTCGTTCAACAAAGGCAATAAAGACACGTAATTCATACGTCCAGAAACAAGTCATGCATTCTGGTTTTACTAGGACTACTTCCCATCCTTGGTCTTGTGGAACATAACCATTATGGCCGTTGATAAGACAGCGTGTTGTAACGTTGTCAAAGGGACGAGGGTTACGTAATGTCCAACAGTCCCGTAACAATCTAAAAACCTCATTTCTTACCCCAATTACCGACTCCGTCACTTGTGGGAATGTTTTGTTTAATAGTTGTAGCCCGATGTTCTTGTTCTCACTTTGGTGAGAAGCGAACATTACTAATCCGTAAGCATAACATGCTTCTTTATGTTGCATGTTAGCCGCTTTTTCTAAATCACGAAGTCCAATATTCGGATATATTGAGTCAAAATAATTTCTTAACCCATTGCGTAAAATAGCATTTGGGTTCCCCGCAATATATGCGTCAAAGTAAACACATCGTAACTTATGGATTTCCCAATGTGATATACCCCATCTTTCGAACGAAAGCCTTTTATAAACCAAGGCATTCTTGGAACGTTCTTCGAATGTCTTACAAACTGATCTCGCCTTAAATAGTTGTGCCGAAGAATTCTGACCAACTCTAGACAAGATTTCATCAATCATGTCTCCGGGTAGGTCTCTTAAAATATTGGGTTGTCTATCCATTTTGTGTTTTTATACTGTAAAATAGACAAGAGTTAGATTCATAAAAAAGATACTTATTAATACAAGCAATTTTTACATATATCATAAAGCATAAGCACACTATATTACATATATTACACCACACAAATACAACTATCTTATTCCGAATCGCTTGTTTCTTCTTCTTCGGTTTTGGTTCGTTTTGCCAAGTTTCTAGGGATATATGATGTTCCCCTAATACGAGCCGTTATTTTCCACATTGGTTTAGAAAAACCTGGTGGTTTAGAGGTTCCCGGGTCATTGTTACAACTTAAGGACTTCGGGGGTTGACGATACATATAAAGTTCATCGGGGTTGGAATTAGATTTCTCTATTTTTATGCCCTTTCCCTTATTATTTTCTTTTGCCTTTTTAAATTCAGTTGGGGTAATTTCTATAACATCATCGGAATTCTCGTCGGAATCCGATTCATCGGAGAATTGATAATCCTCCCAATATTTTGCTTCCTTGGCGGAAACACCATTGACCATAATTAGCCTTGGTCGGTTGGTTGAGGATTTTCTTTTACTTAACCGTTTTATTATTTCCCCCACCGGTTCTATTTCTTCATCCGGTTCCGATTCTTCTTCCGGTTCCGATTCTTCTTCTGGTTCCGACTCTTCTTCCGGTTCCTCTTCGGGAACTTGTGAATCAGTCCATGAATCATTCCAATTTACATTTGACTCTTCATTATTATTAGGTGAGTCAATGGGACTTGTTCTAGAGGTAGACATCGATCACATAATATCAAACGCGTTAAGAGATTAATATATCACATAATATTCACATGTTAAAAATATATAGTTTCCAACAAAATTTGTTAAGCAATCATTTTTTTTCAAGTAAACACGGTCGAAGTCCAGACTCACTAATGCATCCTAACAAACTTGATAAGACACACTAATGCAAAATTCTGGTTCTCTAAGGCCAACGCTCGGATACCAACTGAAATGTCCCGTTCTTATTGATTAAAAACGTTCCATATTAATTGATTTCGTTGCGAGGTTTTGACCTCTATATGAGACGTTTTTCAAAGACTGCATTCATTTTAAAACAAACCATAACCTTTATTTCATCAATAAAGGTTTAAAAAGCTTTACGTAGATTATCAAATAATGATAATCTAAAATATCCTGTTTACACACGACCATTACATAATGGTTTACAATACAAATATGTTACAACAAAATAAGTTTCTTGAATGCAGTTTTTACACAATATCATACAAGCATGGACTCCAAATCTTGTCCTTATTTTAGTATGCAACAGCGGAAGCTCTTAATAATCACCTGAGAATAAACATGCTTAAAACGTCAACAAAAATGTTGGTGAGTTATAGGTTTAACCTATATATATCAAATCATAATAATAGACCACAAGATTTCATATTTCAATACACATCCCATACATAGAGATAAAAATCATTCATATGGTGAACATCTGGTAACCGACATTAACAAGATGCATATATAAGAATATCCCCATCATTCCGGGACACCCTTAGGATATGATATAAATTTCGAAGTACTAAAACATCCGGTACTTTGGATGGGGCTTGTTGGACCCGATAGATCTATCTTTAGGATTCGCGTCAATTAGGGTGTCTGTTCCCTAATTCTTAGATTACCAGACTTAATAAAAAGGGGCATATTCGATTTCGATAATTCAACCATAGAATGTAGTTTCACGTACTTGTGTCTATTTTGTAAATCATTTATAAAACCTGCATGTATTCTCATCCCAAAAATATTAGATTTTAAAAGTGGGACTATAACTCACTTTCACAGATTTTTTTTTTACTTCGTTGGGAAGTAAGACTTGGCCACTGGTTGATTCACGAACCTATAACAATATATACATATATATCAAAGTATGTTCAAAATATATTTACAACACTTTTAATATATTTTGATGTTTTACGTTTATTAAGTCAGCTGTCCTCGTTAGTAACCTACAACTAGTTGTCCACAGTTAGATGTACAGAAATAAATCGATAAATATTATCTTGAATCAATCCATGACCCAGTGTATACGTATCTCAGTATTGATCACAACTCAAACTATATATATTTTGGAATCAACCTCAACCCTGTATAGCTAACTCCAACATTCACATATAGAGTGTCTATGGTTGTTCCGAAATATATATAGATGTGTCGACATGATAGGTCGAAACATTGTATACGTGTCTATGGTATCTCAAGATTACATAATATACAATACAAGTTGATTAAGTTATGGTTGGAATAGATTTGTTACCAATTTTCACGTAGCTAAAATGAGAAAAATTATCCAATCTTGTTTTACCCATAACTTCTTCATTTTAAATCCGTTTTGAGTGAATCAAATTGCTATGGTTTCATATTGAACTCTATTTTATGAATCTAAATAGAAAAGGTATAGGTTTATAGTCGGAAAAATAAGTTACAAGTCGTTTTTGTAAAGGTAGTCATTTCAGTCGAAAGAACGACGTCTAGATGACCATTTTAGAAAACATACTTCCACTTTGAGTTTAACCATAATTTTTGGATGTAGTTTCATGTTCATAATAAAAATCATTTTCTCAGAATAACAACTTTTAAATCAAAGTTTATCATAGTTTTTAATTAACTAACCCAAAACAGCCCGCGGTGTTACTACGGCGGCGTAAATTCGGTTTTACGGTGTTTTTCGTGTTTCCAGGTTTTAAATCATTAAGTTAGCATATCATATAGATATAGAACATGTGTTTAGTTGATTTTAAAAGTCAAGTTAGAAGGATTAACTTTTGTTTGCGAACAAGTTTAGAATTAACTAAACTATGTTCTAGTGATTACAAGTTTAAACCTTCGAATAAGATAGCTTTATATGTATGAATCGAATGATGTTATGAACATCATTACTACCTTAAGTTCCTTGGATAAACCTACTGGAAAAGAGAAAAATGGATCTAGCTTCAATGGATCCTTGGATGGCTCGAAGTTCTTGAAGCAGAATCATGACACGAAAACAAGTTCAAGTAAGATCATCACTTGAAATAAGATTGTTATAGTTATAGAAATTGAACCAAAGTTTGAATATGATTATTACCTTGTATTAGAATGATAACCTACTGTAAGAAACAAAGATTTCTTGAGGTTGGATGATCACCTTACAAGATTGGAAGTGAGCTAGCAAACTTGAAAGTATTCTTGATTTTATGAAACTAGAACTTTTGGAATTTATGAAGAACACTTAGAACTTGAAGATAGAACTTGAGAGAGATCAATTAGATGAAGAAAATTGAAGAATGAAAGTGTTTGTAGGTGTTTTTGGTCATTGGTGTATGGATTAGATATAAAGGATATGTAATTTTGTTTTCATGTAAATAAGTCATGAATGATTACTCATATTTTTGTAATTTTATGAGATATTTCATGCTAGTTGCCAAATGATGGTTCCCACATGTGTTAGGTGACTCACATGGGCTGCTAAGAGCTGATCATTGGAGTGTATATACCAATAGTGTAGTGACCCGAACTTTTCCATGTTTATATATATTAATTGAGATTGATGTTTACATGATTAAATGTTTCCAACATGTTAAGCAATCAAACTTGTTAAGACTTGATTAATTGAAATAGGTTTCATATAGACAATTGACCACCCAAGTTGACCGGTGATTCACGAACGTTAAAACTTGTAAAAAAACTATATGATGACATATATATGGTTATATATATAGTTAACATGATATTATGATAAGTAAACATATCATTAATTATATTAACAATGAACTACATATGTAAAAACAAGACTACTAACTTAATGATTTTGAAACGAGACATATATGTAACGTTTATCGTTGTAACGACATTTAATGTATATATATCATATTAAGAGATATTCGTACATCATAATATCATGATAATATAATAATTTAAAATCTCTTTTGTTATTATAAACATTGGGTTAACAACATTTAACAAGATCGTTAACCTAAAGGTTTCAAAACAACACTTACATGTAACGACTAACGATGACTTAACGACTCAGTTAAAATGTATATACATGTAGTGTTTTAATATGTATTTATACACTTTTGAAAGACTTCAATACACTTATCAAAATACTTCTACTTAACAAAAATGCTTACAATTACATTCTCGTTCAGTTTCATCAACAATTCTACTCGTATGCACCCGTATTCGTACTCGTACAATACACAGCTTTTAGATGTATGTACTATTGGTATATACACTCCAATGATCAGCTCTTAGCAGCCCATGTGAGTCACCTAACACATGTGGGAACCATCATTTGGCAACTAGCATGAAATATCTCATAAGATTACAAAAATATGAGTAATCATTCATGACTTATTTACATAAAAACAAAATTACATATCCTTTATATCTAATCCATACACCAACGACCAAAAACACCTACAAACACTTTCATTCTTCAATTTTCTTCATCTAATTGAACTCTCTCAAGTTCTATCTTCAAGTTCTAAGTATTCTTCATAAATTCCAAAAGTTCTAGTTTCATAAAATCAAGAATACTTTCAAGTTTGCTAGCTCACTTCCAATCTTGTAAGGTGATCATCCAACCTCAAGAAATCTTTGTTTCTTACAGTAGGTTATCATTCTAATACAAGGTAATAATCATATTCAAACTTTGGTTCAATTTCTATAACTATAACAATCTTATTTCAAGTGATGATCTTACTTGAACTTGTTTTCGTGTCATGATTTTGCTTCAAGAACTTTGAGCCATCCAAGGATCCATTGAAGCTAGATCCATTTTTCTCTTTTCCAGTAGGTTCATCCAAGGAACTTAAGGTAGTAATGATGTTCATAACATCATTCGATTCATACATATAAAGCTATCTTATTCGAAGGTTTAAACTTGTAATCACTAGAACATAGTTTAGTTAATTCTAAACTTGTTCGCAAACAAAAGTTAATCCTTCTAACTTGACTTTTAAAATCAACTAAACACATGTTCTATATCTATATGATATGCTAACTTAATGATTTAAAACCTGGAAACACGAAAAACACCGTAAAACCGGATTTACGCCGTCGTAGTAACACCGCGGGCTGTTTTGGGTTAGTTAATTAAAAACTATGATAAACTTTGATTTAAAAGTTGTTATTCTGAGAAAATGATTTTTATTATGAACATGAAACTATATCCAAAAATTATGGTTAAACTCAAAGTGGAAGTATGTTTTCTAAAATGGTCATCTAGACGTCGTTCTTTCGACTGAAATGACTACCTTTACAAAAACGACTTGTAACTTATTTTTCCGACTAGAAACCTATATTTTTTTTGTTTAGATTCATAAAATAGAGTTCAATATGAAACCATAGCAATTTGATTCACTCAAAACGGATTTAAAATGAAGAAGTTATGGGTAAAACAAGATTGGATAATTTTTCTCATTTTAGCTACGTGAAAATTGGTAACAAATCTATTCCAACCATAACTTAATCAACTTGTATTATATATTATGTAATCTTGAGATACCATAGACACGTATACAATGTTTCGACCTATCATGTCGACACATCTATATATATTTCGGAACAACCATAGACACTCTATATGTGAATGTTGGAGTTAGCTATACAGGGTTGAGGTTGATTCCAAAATATATATAGTTTGAGTTGTGATCAATACTGAGATACGTATACACTGGGTCGTGGATTGATTCAAGATAATATTTATCGATTTATTTCTGTACATCTAACTGTGGACAACTAGTTGTAGGTTACTAACGAGGACAGCTGACTTAATAAACTTAAAACATCAAAATATATTAAAAGTGTTGTAAATATATTTTGAACATACTTTGATATATATGTATATATTGTTATAGGTTCGTGAATCAACCAGTGGCCAAGTCTTACTTCCCGACGAAGTAAAAATCTGTGAAAGTGAGTTATAGTCCCACTTTTAAAATCTAATATTTTTGGGATGAGAATACATGCAGGTTTTATAAATGATTTACAAAATAGACACAAGTACGTGAAACTACATTCTATGGTTGAATTATCGAAATCGAATATGCCCCTTTTTATTAAGTCTGGTAATCTAAGAATTAGGGAACAGACACCCTAATTGACGCGAATCCTAAAGATAGATCTATTGGGCCTAACAAACCCCATCCAAAGTACCGGATGCTTTAGTACTTCGAAATTTATATCATATCCGAAGGGTGTCCCGGAATGATGGGGATATTCTTATATATGCATCTTGTTATTGTCGGTTACCAGGTGTTCACCATATGAATGATTTTTATCTCTATGTATGGGATGTGTATTGAAATATGAAATCTTGTGGTCTATTATTATGATTTGATATATATAGGTTAAACCTATAACTCACCAACATTTTTGTTGACGTTTTAAGCATGTTTATTCTCAGGTGATTATTAAGAGCTTCCGCTGTCGCATACTTAAATAAGGACGAGATTTGGAGTCCATGCTTGTATGATATTGTGTAAAAACTGCATTCAAGAAACTTATTTTGTTGTAACATATTTGTATTGTAAACCATTATGTAATGGTCGTGTGTAAACAGGATATTTTAGATTATCATTATTTGATAATCTACGTAAAGCTTTTTAAACCTTTATTGATGAAATAAAGGTTATGGTTTGTTTTAAAATGAATGCAGTCTTTGAAAAACGTCTCATATAGAGGTCAAAACCTCGCAACGAAATCAATTAATATGGAACGTTTTTAATCAATAAGAACGGGACATTTCAGTTGGTATCAGAGCGTTGGTCTTAGAGAACCAGAAAATTTGCATTAGTGTGTCTTATCGAGTTTGTTAGGATGCATTAGTGAGTCTGGACTTCGACCGTGTTTTCTTTAAAAATGATTGCTTAACATTTTTGTTGGAAACTATATATTTTTAACATATGAATATTATGTGATATATTAATCTCTTAACTTGTTTGATATTATGTGATAGATGTCTACCTCTAGAACAAGTCCCATTGACTCACCTAATAATAATGAAGAGTCAAATGTAAATTGGAATGATTTGTGGACTGATTCACAAGTTCCCGAAGAGGAACCGGAAGAAGAGTCGGAACCGGAAGAAGAATCGGAACCGGAAGAAGAATCGGAACCGGATGAAGAAATAGAACCGGTGGGGGAAATAATAAAACGGTTAAGTAAAAGAAAATCCTCAACCAACCGACCAAAGTTAATTATGGTCAATGGTGTTTCCGCCAAGGAAGCAAAATATTGGGAGGATTACCAATTCTCCGATGAATCGGATTCCGACGAGAATTCCGATGATGTTATAGAAATTACCCCAACTGAATTTAAAAAGGCAAAAGAAAATAATAAGGGAAAGGGCATAAAAATAGAGAAATCTAATTCCAACCCCGATGAACTTTATATGTATCGTCAACCCCCGAAGTCCTTAAGTTGTAACAATGACCCGGGAACCTCTAAACCACCAGGTTTTTCTAAACCAATGTGGATAACGACTGCTCGTATTAGGGGAAAATCATATATCCCTAGAAACTTGGCAAAACGAACCAAAACCGAAGAAGAAGAAGAAACAAGCGAGTCGGAATAAGATAGTTGTATTCATGTGGTGTAATATATGTAATATAGTGTGCTTATGCTTTATGATATATGTAAAAATTGCTTGTATTAATAAGTATTTTTTTTTATGAATCTAACTCTTGTCTATTTTACAGTATAAAAACGCAAAATGGATAGACAACCCAATATTTTAAGAGACCTACCCGGAGACATGATTGATGAAATCTTGTCTAGAGTCGGCCAGAATTCTTCGGCACAACTATTTAAGGCGAGATCAGTTTGTAAGACATTCGAAGAACGTTCCAAGAATGTCTTGGTTTATAAGAGACTTTCGTTTGAAAGATGGGGAATATCACATTGGGAAACCCATAAGTTACGATGTGTTTACTTTGACGCATATATTGCGGGGAACCCAAATGCTATTTTACGCAACGGGTTAAGAAATTATTTTGACTCAATATATCCGAATATTGGACTTCGTGATTTAGAAAAAGCAGCTAACATGCAACATAAAGAAGCATGTTATGCTTACGGATTAGTAATGTTCGCTTCTCACCAAAGTGAGAACAAGAACATCGGGCTACAACTATTAAACAAAACGTTTCCACAAGTGACGGAGTCGGTAATTGGGGTAAGAAATGAGGTTTTTAGATTATTACGGGACTGTTGGACATTACGTAACCCTCGTCCCTTTGATGACGTTACAACACGCTGTCTTATCAACGGCCATAACGGTTATGTTGCACAAGACCAAGGATGGGAAGTAGTCCTAGTAAAACCAGAATGCATGACTTGTTTCTGGACGTATGAATTACGTGTATTTATTGCCTTTGCTGAACGACTTGTGTACTAGCTAGAATTGTCTTCACAACTATCTTGTATCAAAGTTATTGTGTGCTATATTTCATGCTTTATGTAAAATAAGCGGTATTGTAAGTTTGTAAAATATTGTATAAAAGTTTGAACGCGAAATATTATTATAATCAGTTTTTCATATAGAATTGTAGTAGTTGAATTGTATATTAGCTACTAAGTATGAACTTAACGGGTAGGTACTACCCGAATTTAAACTTATAAAACGCTAATATGAAGAAAAAGCTTTTATAAATGAGTTCATATTATGCTACGAAATACTATTAACTACTCTTAATATTCTGTATGATTAACTTGTTCCATTTAACTATTTTGAAGGAAATGGCACCGACTACTCGACACACCGTGAATATGAATGAAGAGGAATTCCGTACTTTTCTAGCTTCAAACATAGCCGCAGTACAGGCTGCGCTACATACCAACAATAACCTTGGATCTAGCAGTACAGGAAATCGTGTAGGATGCACCTACAAAGAATTCACTGCCTGCAAACCTTTGGAATTTGATGGAACCGAAGGACCGATCGGATTGAAACGGTGGACCGAGAAGGTTGAATCGGTGTTTGCCATAAGTAAGTGTACTGAAGAGGACAAAGTGAAGTACGCTACGCATACCTTCACAGGTTCTGCGTTAACATGGTGGAATACCTATCTAGAGCAAGTGGGACAAGATGATGCGTACGCACTACCGTGGTCAGCATTCAAGCACTTGATGAACGAGAAGTACCGTCCCAGAACCGAGGTCAATAAGCTCAAGACAGAACTTAGAGGGTTACGAACCCAAGGATTTGATATTACCACGTACGAAAGACGATTCACAGAATTGTGCCTATTGTGTCCGGGAGCATTCGAAGATGAGGAAGAGAAGATCGACGCGTTTGTGAAAGGATTACCGGAAAGAATCCAAGAAGATATAAGTTCACACGAGCCCGCCTCCATACAACAGGCATGTAGAATGGCTCACAAACTAGTGAACCAGATTGAAGAAAGAATTAAAGAACAGACTGCTGAAGAGGCCAATGTGAAGCAAGTCAAAAGAAAGTGGGAGGAAAACGGTGATAAGAATCACCAATACAACAACAACAGCAATTACAACAATAATCGCAACAATTATCCCAACAATCGCAACATCAATCGCAACTACAACAAACGGCCCAACAACAACAACAACAACAACAACAACAGCAACTACAACAATCATCCCAACAACAATAATAACCGCAACAACAACAACAATCAGAAGCAACTATGCCAAAGGTGTGAAAAGAATCACTCGGGGTTCTGCACCAAATTTTGCAACAAGTGTAAAAGAAATGGTCATAGCGCGGCGAAGTGTGAGGTCTACGGACCAGGGGTTAATAGAACGAAAGGAACAAATGGTGTCGGAACGAGTAATGGCGGAGCAAGTAGTGTCGGAGCAAGTTATGCCAATGTAGTTTGTTATAAATGTGGAAAACCAGGCCACATTATTAGAAATTGCCCGAACCAGGAGAACACGAATGGACAAGGCCGTGGAAGAGTTTTCAATATTAATGCGGTAGAGGCACAGGAAGACCCGGAGCTTGTTACGGGTACGTTTCTTATTGACAATAAATCTGCTTACGTTTTATTTGATTCGGGTGCGGATAGAAGCTATATGAGTAGAGATTTTTGTGCTAAATTAAGTTGTCCATTGACGCCTTTGGATAGTAAATTTTTACTCGAATTAGCAAATGGTAAATTAATTTCAGCAGATAATATATGTCGGAATCGAGAAATTAAACTGGTTAGCGAAACATTTAAGATTGATTTGATACCAGTAGAGTTAGGGAGTTTTGATGTGATAATCGGTATGGACTGGTTGAAAGAAGTGAAAGCGGAGATCGTTTGTTACAAAAATGCAATTCGCATTATACGAGAAAAAGGAAAACCCTTAATGGTGTACGGAGAAAAGGGCAACACGAAGCTACATCTTATTAGTAATTTGAAGGCACAAAAACTAATAAGAAAAGGTTGCTATGCTGTTCTAGCACACGTCGAGAAAGTACAAACTGAAGAAAAGAGCATCAATGATGTTCCCATTGCAAAAGAATTTCCCGATGTATTTCCGAAAGAATTACCGGGATTACCCCCACATCGATCCGTTGAATTTCAAATAGATCTTGTACCAGGAGCTGCACCAATAGCTCGTGCTCCTTACAGACTCGCACCCAGCGAGATGAAAGAACTGCAAAGCCAATTACAAGAACTTTTAGAGCGTGGTTTCATTCGACCAAGCACATCACCGTGGGGAGCTCCTGTTTTGTTTGTCAAGAAGAAAGATGGTACATTCAGGTTGTGTATCGACTACCGAGAGTTGAACAAACTTACCATCAAGAACCGCTACCCACTACCGAGAATCGACGACTTATTTGATCAACTACAAGGCTCGTCTGTTTATTCAAAGATTGACTTACGTTCCGGGTATCATCAAATGCGGGTGAAAGAAGATGATATTCCAAAGACTGCTTTCAGAACACGTTACGGTCATTACGAGTTTATGGTCATGCCGTTTGGTTTAACTAATGCACCAGCTGTGTTCATGGACCTTATGAACCGAGTGTGTGGACCATACCTTGACAAGTTTGTCATTGTTTTCATTGATGACATACTTATTTACTCAAAGAATGACCAAGAACACGGTGAACATTTGAGAAAGGTGTTAGAAGTATTGAGGAAGGAAGAATTGTACGCTAAGTTTTCAAAGTGTGCATTTTGGTTGGAAGAAGTTCAATTCCTCGGTCACATAGTGAACAAAGAAGGTATTAAGGTGGATCCGGCAAAGATAGAAACTGTTGAAAAGTGGGAAACCCCGAAAACTCCGAAACACATACGCCAGTTTTTAGGACTAGCTGGTTACTACAGAAGGTTCATCCAAGACTTTTCCAGAATAGCAAAACCCTTGACTGCATTAACGCATAAAGGGAAGAAATTTGAATGGAATGATGAACAAGAGAAAGCGTTTCAGTTATTGAAGAAAAAGCTAACTACGGCACCTATATTGTCATTGCCTGAAGGGAATGATGATTTTGTGATTTATTGTGACGCATCAAAGCAAGGTCTCGGTTGTGTATTAATGCAACGAACGAAGGTGATTGCTTATGCGTCTAGACAATTGAAGATTCACGAACAAAATTATACGACGCATGATTTGGAATTAGGCGCGGTTGTTTTTGCATTAAAGACTTGGAGGCACTACTTATATGGGGTCAAAAGTATTATATATACCGACCACAAAAGTCTTCAACACATATTTAATCAGAAACAACTGAATATGAGGCAGCGTAGGTGGATTGAATTATTGAATGATTACGATTTTGAGATTCGTTACCACCCGGGGAAGGCAAATGTGGTAGCCGATGCCTTGAGCAGGAAGGATAGAGAACCCATTCGAGTAAAATCTATGAATATAATGATTCATAATAACATTACTACTCAAATAAAGGAGGCGCAACAAGGAGTTTTAAAAGAGGGAAATTTAAAGGATGAAATACCCAAAGGATCGGAGAAACATCTTAATATTCGGGAAGACGGAACCCGGTATAGGGCTGAAAGGATTTGGGTACCAAAATTTGGAGATATGAGAGAAATGGTACTTAGAGAAGCTCATAAAACCAGATACTCAATACATCCTGGAACGGGGAAGATGTACAAGGATCTCAAGAAACATTTTTGGTGGCCGGGTATGAAAGCCGATGTTGCTAAATACGTAGGAGAATGTTTGACGTGTTCTAAGGTCAAAGCTGAGCATCAGAAACCATCAGGTCTACTTCAACAACCCGAAATCCCGGAATGGAAATGGGAAAACATTACCATGGATTTCATCACTAAATTGCCAAGGACTGCAAGTGGTTTTGATACTATTTGGGTAATAGTTGATCGTCTCACCAAATCAGCACACTTCCTACCAATAAGAGAAGATGACAAGATGGAGAAGTTAGCACGACTGTATTTGAAGGAAGTCGTCTCCAGACATGGAATACCAATCTCTATTATCTCTGATAGGGATGGCAGATTTATTTCAAGATTCTGGCAGACATTACAGCAAGCATTAGGAACTCGTCTAGACATGAGTACTGCCTATCATCCACAAACTGATGGGCAGAGCGAAAGGACGATACAAACGCTTGAAGACATGCTACGAGCATGTGTTATTGATTTCGGAAACAGTTGGGATCGACATCTACCGTTAGCAGAATTTTCCTACAACAACAGCTACCATTCAAGCATTGAGATGGCGCCGTTTGAAGCACTTTATGGTAGAAAGTGCAGGTCTCCGATTTGTTGGAGTGAGGTGGGGGATAGACAGATTACGGGTCCGGAGATTATACAAGAAACTACCGAGAAGATCATCCAAATTCAACAACGGTTGAAAACCGCCCAAAGTCGACAAAAGAGCTACGCTGACATTAAAAGAAAAGATATAGAATTTGAAATTGGAGAGATGGTCATGCTTAAAGTTTCACCTTGGAAAGGCGTTGTTCGATTTGGTAAACGAGGGAAATTAAATCCAAGGTATATTGGACCATTCAAGATTATTGATCGTGTCGGACCAGTAGCTTACCGACTTGAGTTACCTCAACAACTCGCGGCTGTACATAACACTTTCCACGTCTCGAATTTGAAGAAATGTTTTGCTAAAGAAGATCTCACTATTCCGTTAGATGAAATCCAAATCAACGAAAAACTCCAATTCATCGAAGAACCCGTCGAAATAATGGATCGTGAGGTTAAAAGACTTAAGCAAAACAAGATACCAATTGTTAAGGTTCGATGGAATGCTCGTAGAGGACCCGAGTTCACCTGGGAGCGTGAAGATCAGATGAAGAAGAAATACCCGCATCTATTTCCAGAAGATTCGTCAACACCTTCAACAGCTTAAAATTTCGGGACGAAATTTATTTAACGGGTAGGTACTGTAGTGACCCGAACTTTTCCATGTTTATATATATTAATTGAGATTGATGTTTACATGATTAAATGTTTCCAACATGTTAAGCAATCAAACTTGTTAAGACTTGATTAATTGAAATAGGTTTCATATAGACAATTGACCACCCAAGTTGACCGGTGATTCACGAACGTTAAAACTTGTAAAAAAACTATATGATGACATATATATGGTTATATATATAGTTAACATGATATTATGATAAGTAAACATATCATTAATTATATTAACAATGAACTACATATGTAAAAACAAGACTACTAACTTAATGATTTTGAAACGAGACATATATGTAACGTTTATCGTTGTAACGACATTTAATGTATATATATCATATTAAGAGATATTCGTACATCATAATATCATGATAATATAATAATTTAAAATCTCTTTTGTTATTATAAACATTGGGTTAACAACATTTAACAAGATCGTTAACCTAAAGGTTTCAAAACAACACTTACATGTAACGACTAACGATGACTTAACGACTCAGTTAAAATGTATATACATGTAGTGTTTTAATATGTATTTATACACTTTTGAAAGACTTCAATACACTTATCAAAATACTTCTACTTAACAAAAATGCTTACAATTACATTCTCGTTCAGTTTCATCAACAATTCTACTCGTATGCACCCGTATTCGTACTCGTACAATACACAGCTTTTAGATGTATGTACTATTGGTATATACACTCCAATGATCAGCTCTTAGCAGCCCATGTGAGTCACCTAACACATGTGGGAACCATCATTTGGCAACTAGCATGAAATATCTCATAAGATTACAAAAATATGAGTAATCATTCATGACTTATTTACATAAAAACAAAATTACATATCCTTTATATCTAATCCATACACCAACGACCAAAAACACCTACAAACACTTTCATTCTTCAATTTTCTTCATCTAATTGAACTCTCTCAAGTTCTATCTTCAAGTTCTAAGTATTCTTCATAAATTCCAAAAGTTCTAGTTTCATAAAATCAAGAATACTTTCAAGTTTGCTAGCTCACTTCCAATCTTGTAAGGTGATCATCCAACCTCAAGAAATCTTTGTTTCTTACAGTAGGTTATCATTCTAATACAAGGTAATAATCATATTCAAACTTTGGTTCAATTTCTATAACTATAACAATCTTATTTCAAGTGATGATCTTACTTGAACTTGTTTTCGTGTCATGATTTTGCTTCAAGAACTTTGAGCCATCCAAGGATCCATTGAAGCTAGATCCATTTTTCTCTTTTCCAGTAGGTTCATCCAAGGAACTTAAGGTAGTAATGATGTTCATAACATCATTCGATTCATACATATAAAGCTATCTTATTCGAAGGTTTAAACTTGTAATCACTAGAACATAGTTTAGTTAATTCTAAACTTGTTCGCAAACAAAAGTTAATCCTTCTAACTTGACTTTTAAAATCAACTAAACACATGTTCTATATCTATATGATATGCTAACTTAATGATTTAAAACCTGGAAACACGAAAAACACCGTAAAACCGGATTTACGCCGTCGTAGTAACACCGCGGGCTGTTTTGGGTTAGTTAATTAAAAACTATGATAAACTTTGATTTAAAAGTTGTTATTCTGAGAAAATGATTTTTATTATGAACATGAAACTATATCCAAAAATTATGGTTAAACTCAAAGTGGAAGTATGTTTTCTAAAATGGTCATCTAGACGTCGTTCTTTCGACTGAAATGACTACCTTTACAAAAACGACTTGTAACTTATTTTTCCGACTAGAAACCTATATTTTTTTTGTTTAGATTCATAAAATAGAGTTCAATATGAAACCATAGCAATTTGATTCACTCAAAACGGATTTAAAATGAAGAAGTTATGGGTAAAACAAGATTGGATAATTTTTCTCATTTTAGCTACGTGAAAATTGGTAACAAATCTATTCCAACCATAACTTAATCAACTTGTATTATATATTATGTAATCTTGAGATACCATAGACACGTATACAATGTTTCGACCTATCATGTCGACACATCTATATATATTTCGGAACAACCATAGACACTCTATATGTGAATGTTGGAGTTAGCTATACAGGGTTGAGGTTGATTCCAAAATATATATAGTTTGAGTTGTGATCAATACTGAGATACGTATACACTGGGTCGTGGATTGATTCAAGATAATATTTATCGATTTATTTCTGTACATCTAACTGTGGACAACTAGTTGTAGGTTACTAACGAGGACAGCTGACTTAATAAACTTAAAACATCAAAATATATTAAAAGTGTTGTAAATATATTTTGAACATACTTTGATATATATGTATATATTGTTATAGGTTCGTGAATCAACCAGTGGCCAAGTCTTACTTCCCGACGAAGTAAAAATCTGTGAAAGTGAGTTATAGTCCCACTTTTAAAATCTAATATTTTTGGGATGAGAATACATGCAGGTTTTATAAATGATTTACAAAATAGACACAAGTACGTGAAACTACATTCTATGGTTGAATTATCGAAATCGAATATGCCCCTTTTTATTAAGTCTGGTAATCTAAGAATTAGGGAACAGACACCCTAATTGACGCGAATCCTAAAGATAGATCTATTGGGCCTAACAAACCCCATCCAAAGTACCGGATGCTTTAGTACTTCGAAATTTATATCATATCCGAAGGGTGTCCCGGAATGATGGGGATATTCTTATATATGCATCTTGTTATTGTCGGTTACCAGGTGTTCACCATATGAATGATTTTTATCTCTATGTATGGGATGTGTATTGAAATATGAAATCTTGTGGTCTATTATTATGATTTGATATATATAGGTTAAACCTATAACTCACCAACATTTTTGTTGACGTTTTAAGCATGTTTATTCTCAGGTGATTATTAAGAGCTTCCGCTGTCGCATACTTAAATAAGGACGAGATTTGGAGTCCATGCTTGTATGATATTGTGTAAAAACTGCATTCAAGAAACTTATTTTGTTGTAACATATTTGTATTGTAAACCATTATGTAATGGTCGTGTGTAAACAGGATATTTTAGATTATCATTATTTGATAATCTACGTAAAGCTTTTTAAACCTTTATTGATGAAATAAAGGTTATGGTTTGTTTTAAAATGAATGCAGTCTTTGAAAAACGTCTCATATAGAGGTCAAAACCTCGCAACGAAATCAATTAATATGGAACGTTTTTAATCAATAAGAACGGGACATTTCAAATAGTACATACATCTAAAAGCTGTGTATTGTACGAGTACGAATACGGGTGCATACGAGTAGAATTGTTGATGAAACTGAACGAGGATGTAATTGTAAGCATTTTTGTTAAGTAGAAGTATTTTGATAAGTGTCTTGAAGTCTTTCAAAAGTGTATGAATACATATTAAAACACTACATGTATATACATTTTAACTGAGTCGTTAAGTCATCGTTAGTCGTTACATGTAAATGTTGTTTTGAAACCTTTAGGTTAACGATCTTGTTAAATGTTGTTAACCCAATGTTTATAGTATCAAAAGATATTTTAAATTATTATATTATCATGATATTATGATGTACGAATATCTCTTAATATGATATATATACATTAAATGTCGTTACAACGATAATCGTTACATATATGTCTCGTTTCAAAACCATTAAGTTAGTAGTCTTGTTTTTACATATGTAGTTCATTGTTAATATACTTAATGATATGTTTACTTATCATAATATCATGTTAACTATATATATAACCATATATATGTCATCATGTAGTTTTTACAAGTTTTAACGTTCGTGAATCACCGGTCAACTTGGGTGGTCAATTGTCTATATGAAACCTATTTCAATTAATCAAGTCTTAACAAGTTTGATTGCTTAACATGTTGGAAACATTTAATCATGTAAATATCAATCTCAATTAATATATATAAACATAGAAAAGTTTGGGTCACTACAAAAAATAGCTGAACATAACAGACGGGCAGCAGTCTGTTCTTTACACACTCTTTTCATTATTTAGGCTGCTGTAAACGAGAGGAAACCCCAAAAATCGCCAAAATCACACCCAAAACTTAAATTAACACTTCCAATCTTCTCCAATTCTTCAATCTTTCAACATGCCTAGATTGGTAAGGGTCCTAAACCCATTTTACCTAGTGTTCTTCCAATTTTTCATTATATTTCTTTATAGCTTTAATCCGAAGTATATACATGTTCTTGTTGATTTTTGCTTGATTATTGCTATATTATTGTTGTTAGTATGATATTAAACCCGATTAGCATGAAAAATTGATGTTTAATTGGTTATTAAAAAATTAGGGTTTATACAAATTGGGGATAATTGTGAAATTGCTACTGAGGTGTGTTATTTTGGTTGTAATTAAATGTTTTTAAGTGTTTTGTTAGTAGTTAGAACTCTTGAACATAATTTTGATTGTTTGATTTTGTGATTTTTAATTTTAGTCTAAAAATTGATAGTTTTTGTCATTTTCATGAATCAAGTATGAATTGTAATGTTGTTAAGGATTATTTAGAAGCTGAAATACACGCAATGTGATTGAATTAAATTCGATATACTTAGAAAAATTACATGTTTTCACTTATGAATTAGACTTTGTATATGAAACTTGATTTTTGATTTATGATTTATGATTTTTGGTTTGTTTCTGCTTTGTTTTGAATCATAGAACTAAAAATTCCAATGTTGCTGAAACAAGTTGATTCCTGTGTTGATTGAAAACAAGCTTGTATGTTGAATTTAGACTCTTTGCTAACATTAACACATCCTATTGGGATGATTTTCTTGATTTAAAATGTTATGCAGGGACCAATTAGAATGAGGGCATTTAACCAACAACAAGCAGAAAATCAGGTTACACCCGAAATGGAACAACAACTCTTGAACCTACACCCGATCCTGCAATTTCCTAACGAATTACATCAAAGGGTGCAAAAAGTTAAGGATTTACTCATTCTGGTAAATCGAACCATCTCTCCAGTTTACGTTGTTGATTGGGATCCCCTAGGAGACCCAGTCAACTTAGATACACCGATAAGGGAAATTTTAACCCAAAGTTTCACGAATGAATTTGGGGAAATTAGGTATTATAATGACTTTGAGAGATTGTTTAGATTGAATTCTCCTGTATATAGAGAATTGTGTTTGGAATTTTACTCTACCGTTAGGATGAATATAAACCCGGAAAATATCGAAGATACTAGATTTCTACAATTTCGACTGGGTGGGGTAGATAGAGTAATGTCCCTAGGCGACATGACTATGGCCTTAGGGATTTAGGACGGTAATGAGATGAATGCTCCAGGTTTTTGGGAATATATTTTTACAGGAGCTAGGTATACAGGAGATTATGATTCTTTGAGCGTCTGGCGTTCTTTTTCCCAAAAGAATACATATGTAGCATGCCAAGAATCATACCTTAAGATCACTGATGTTCGCTATCGAATAATTCATAAATTTATAGCGAACACAATTAACCAAAGGGCATTCCTTAATACAGATAAGATTAATTATGTTGACCTTTGGTATTTGGATGCAATTAGAGATAGGGATACGTTTATTAGTATACCCTATGGAGTGGCCTACTTTTTGGCCCATATAGGTAAGGGTGCTCGAGGATCCAGTGACATGTCGGGAGGTCACTATGTCACGTGTTTGGCAGCTTGGTTCGGTCTCAACCCGAACGAATTAGATCCTCCAATCCAGCCGATAGATCAACGGGTTCGTACTTTAGGATTGGAGGTGTATAAGACAGCTAAGGCTATACGTGTGAGGGGTGGGGTACGTAGTTTAAGGCAACAGGAAGTTGCTGCTCACGCACCTATGGAAGAGGATGATGAACCCGCGAGGGAAGCTAGGAGGAGACGCAGAGAGACAGATCAGGCTAGCTCGTCTCATACAGGTACTTCTGATTTCGATATGCTCCAAAATTCTTTTAACGCATTGAGTTTAGATGTACGTAACTCATATCAAAACTGGGGAGTGAGATCAGAAGACCAGTATACTGCTTTGTCTCGACAATTGGGGGATATTAGGCATACCCAACTAGATCAGTATAATATTCTGTCTAACATCCGATACGATCAGGGGGGTCAGGGAGCACAATTAGAGTGGGCGCATCATCAGGCATATTTATACGCGTCTAACCCGCAGAATTACGCACCCTCAGCCTATCCTTCATACCCCCAATGGCAGATACCCAATGACCCTCTACCTCCACCATATGACCATAACGCCGCCATAGCCGCGAGTCAGGATGCATATAGGCGTTTCTACGAGGAACAATGCCTAAACGAACAACGGCAGCGACAGCAACAGGAAGAAGGCGAACAGGGAGGCCCGTTTTGGAATCCATTTAACTAGTTCTATTCTTTAAAACATTTTTATTTTTATGGTTTGTAATAACATAATTGTATGGTGTGTATTGATACTTTTTATGTTTCTTATGTTTTATTATATATTAGCAAGAAAGTAGTGTGGGGTAAAAATTGTTTCGTACGATTGAAGTACAACCCCATGTTTTGTGTGTTTTTAACATGGTCTTGACAGGTACAGAAGAAAATGCAATTAGATGAAACGAAACATCGAATTACATTGTGATACAAAACGTTGGATATAATCATAGGTAAAACAATTTGAAAATCCAAATCGGTTAACAAAGGAAGTTCCAAATACTTTACACCTTTTGTTCTCTCAAATTTATACATTATTATCTGATTTTATGTAATGAGGGCATTACATAATCTTAAGTGTGGGGTGGGAATATATAAATTCTCGAGAACTTATAATTTGGTGATTTTTATCAAAGTTTATAAAATTTTTAAACAAATTTATCAAATAAATTTTTAAGGTAATTACGAGCGATTAAAGCATAGGTGTCAAAAACCGATATTATCGTCTCAATACATTAAAAACGCATAAGTTTATTTGTTTAAAACCTATAAAAGAAAACCAAGTATAACAAGAATTTATAAAACCTTATGTTGAGAACCATATATCACATGTTTCTATGAAGTTATTGCAGATATCATTGCTTTGGAACGTATAAACCTGAACACTCCATTATTACGAGTAATAGAGGATGAATCAAGTCCATCCCGTAAGGAAGTAAAGTCTTCCAAATTGACACACTTGCTAACTTATGTTAGAAGATGTAGTCCAGAACAGCTGTAGGTTGACGAAAAATCTTGTAAAGTCATCCCTAAAATCGGCTGGAAATCCACCTAACCTCAGCATCAAACAGGGTTTTTGGTGGTCAGACTTATCCTAACCATGAGATGGATCTGTCTCGTACAATGGGGGGGCACAATGCAAATTAGCTTTTAAGACTAATGAATCTAATCCCCAGATGGATGATCTCCGTAAAGATCAACTGCATCTATGTTTGACCGCGGTCAACATACATATGCCATAACAAATTGAGGTGTACAAACTCATGGTTCACCGATGATATTTGGACACGATATAATTTTGTTCTAAAACTTATGCTATTTTATGAATTATATTGTGTAAAACTATTTTTTGGACATTCGGCTTCAAGTTCCATGATACTACAATAATGGGGGCGAATAGCTTGCTAATCGCCGACTGAGACTTCGGTTTTCAGTTACCCTCAACCGGAATTTGAGGTTAAAACCGGAAAACGTGTCTAGTGTAAAAACTAGCATGACATTTTATAAAATCATAAAACGTTTTCACAAGGTCCAATTTTCCCTAAGGATCCAAATTTTTAAACCCTAATCACGAGTTACATGTTTGTTTCTGTTGTCAGAATTTCGTTCCGTGTGGTGTGCGTGTGATTCAATAAAAATTGTGTAGTGTTTCAAACTATTCCATATAGCGTGTGTTTCATTTCGTGTAGTGTGTGTTGTGTGATCTAAATGTTCAATAAGGAAAAATATATAATGTTCTAATTCTGTTAAAAGATGTAATTGCTTGAGGACAAGCAACGTTCAAGTGTGGGGTATTTTGATATTGCTCTAAACATACATATTATTCGACGCAATATCAGTCATATTTCATCAGCTTTTATCATTTAAAAAGACATTCAACGTATAATATTCAAGAAAAATGACAAAAGTGGACAAGAGCTTGAAGTTTGAAGAAACGATGATAAAACGATAGTTTTAACCAAATTTATATCAAGAAACGTTTATAAGAAAAGAGTTCAAATGGAAAGTGCCAAGTCAGTACACGTCAATACGGGATCAACAAAGAACAAACGAAAAAGAAAAATAAAGGAAACTGTCATTAACACATACGCGTATCGTGTAGGTTTACACGAAACGCGTAGTAATTTGTTCTTACGCGAATCGTGTAGCCATACACGAAACGCGTAGTATTAGGCAGAACATAATCATTGATTCAGATAAGGGCGGCTGGCTTTTGAGTTTTAAAACAATTCTTTTGTTGAATTGTGATACAGCAAGGAACCAATTAAGCTCAACTACTCCCTTCTATTCATGTTAAATATGGAGTATGTATAGAGAGGGAAAACACACAGGACACATATCAATTACTATACAAAAATTGTTACTTTAGTTACTTTATATTTTTCAAGTACTCCGTATAATTTAGTTCCATATTATAGTTGAAGAATTAAGATAGTTTCAAATATTAAGGGTGTATTGTTCGTGATTACGGGTGTTATTATTGTAATTTTCTACCGTTTGAAGTTAATGAAAGTGAAGATATTTTAGTAAGTTTACTCTGTTAAAATTATCGTTGTTATTATGTTTGCATATCCATATTTTTATGTTTACCCTAGCGTAATGAATAGCTAAATTTTCATAGTGTTAGCTTAGATGTAGAGTCCCTAGTGAAATGGATTGTTACCATTTGTAAAAGTTAAAATGTAACTTTAGTATTTTTAATATTGAGCCTAGTTAAAAGAACCATTATTGTATAATTAGGTATTTAACTCTTGCCACTTAATTTATTAAATTTAAATAACGAAAGTTGTTTTTATTTACATAAATTAAGCTTCAACATTAAAAATGATCTAGACTAATTTATGGATAAGTTATTAACACCAATTTAGAAATAAACTTCGGTGGTTTGGGTAATATCAATAATTATATGATAGTGAAATTATAAAAAGGGAAACCGTTATAATTTGGGTATTGGCGAAAGTCAAAACTAGACTAGGTCTCAATTTAAATACTTAAGGAATAGTAGCTATCTAAAAAGAATTCGATGAAAATTAGATTTATTTTAGTTAGTTGTAACCTTATATTTTTTCGAAAGAAAAATATAAAGTTTATTACTAAAACATTTTAAATAGGGCGTAAACTCAAAACAATCCATGGACCTAGGGGTGACACATTTAAGTAAACACTCCCATTTATCCCATTTATATTTATTATAAAAGTATTATTATTATTATTTACGAATTATTAAAAAAAAAAATATAAAAGAATACATAAAAATACTTAATTCTGTACGAAACTGTTTTGTCACATCGTATTACACATACGCGAATTGCGTATGTATACGCAAAACGCGTAAGCCTTAAACCCGGCTACAGTACCAGTAGGGTTAAAATTAGGGTTTTAATTATTTAAATTAGTTTAAAATTAGGGTTTTAGCCTTTTTACTATTATATTTAGGTTATTACTATATAATTTATATTAGTTCTTATAAAATACTTTAATACATGTTAAATCCTAATAATTAGTGTTAATTATAATACTTTGTAATTAGAAATTAGTTTACAATTAGTTAATCATTTTAATTCCTTTTAATTTGTATTAATTTTTTTTAACATGTCATTTAGTTAATTTAAATAAGTTTATATTATAATTGCTCAAAACAAAATTCTAAACATATAGTTTTATTAAAAGTTACTATTTTACTAATTACCATTTAGTAATATAATTAATGCATCATAATTAGTATAATTTCATTTAGTTCCTTTTTAAGTTAATTATTGTAATCTTGTAATTTTATTTAGTAAATTAGTTTAATTTATTTTCTTTTATTGTTATATTATAAATTCCTAATCCAAAACCCCCTTTAAATAAGTTTGACATCAAAGACTATTAAAAACCATTAAACACTCCATCTCCCTGTGGAACGAATCGGATTTACCAACAAACTAAACTACATGAATAGGACTAGTTGCCTATATATGTGTGAAATCAACCTGAATTCAATAAAATACCACATATACAATAAATCAATTCGTGTAACAAAACAACTCAAATCCGTTCATAAATAAAGGTTACGTTTCGCCACATCAATTATGAAATCTTGTGGTCTATATTTACAACGCTGCTAGCACTTAAACCTATATCTCACCAACTTTATGTTGACGTTTTAAAGCATGTTATTCTCAGGTTTGCATGAAATCTTTCGCTGTGCATTAGCTCATTTTAAGGATATTACTTGGAGTCATTCATGGCATATTTAGATCAGTACCTCGCAATGGGTCCAGAGGCGATGTTATCAACTATTGTGAATCATTTATAATCGATATGGACTTCGTCCGAATGGATTAGGAGCGGTCGTTTTAGTTGGTATCAGAGCGGTGGTCGTAGCGAACCAGGTCTTGCATTAGTGTGTCTAACAGGTAGTTGTTAGGATGCATTAATGAGTCTGGACTTCGACCTAGTAGTTGTTAGGTTATGTTAATGAGTCTAGACTTGAACCTAGTCTGCATGTTAAAAGTGTTTGCTTACCATCATTTGTCAAAAAATATCTACTTGTCATTTTCAGTCTCGACGCGTCTTATTGCAATTATTTCATAGACGGTGTACAGACAAATTCATATTCCATCACATTAAGTCTTGTCTGACATGTTTCCTTAATTCCCTCCGTAATCTACGGGATCTCCTGTACTATGTATAGGTATTCTATGTAATTAGAATATCATCCGATATCCGAAAATCATTTCATATCAAAAACCCTTTATCTAATCGTACGAAATGAAACTCACCACTAGTTCAAGTTCCTTGGATTCCGATATGGAGTTTCACCTAAGCTCCGAAAGTAGCGTCACCAGAATGAATCACCCAGTCATCCATCCCCAATTCATCTGATGTGTTCGTAGTTGACTTAATCAATGAAGACGAGAAGAAGGCGATCCTTTCCTTCCACCAACCGAATTCACCTCTTGGCAAAAAACCTGAAGCACTTACCGACGAACCAGTTCGAAACACCATCTTTACTCTCATTTCCAGAATATCTCGCAACGAATATATAATATCTCAAATTCTAAACCTTATCCATCCCCTTGTTCAAACAGCCAATCATCCCGGAATAATATAAGAAGTCAACGAATTCCGCGCTCGAGTTGTAGCTTTGGAAAAATATGGTGCAGAACCTACCAGCTTCAGCAGCATCACCGGCATCACCATCATCAACAGTACCGTTACCACCACCAACAACCACATCCGCACCACGTGATTTAACATCTCATTCTGTACCTCGAGTACGATCATCGTTCTACATAACATTCTACATCATTTATCTTTGTTCGACATAGCGATTATGTAATCTCTAATGTTTTAGAGATTAAATACTCTTGTTCTAACGATAAATCAAATGAGTTTAATATTTTATTGACTCATTAAATCTATAATTACATCTGAAGAAAATATATATGTATATATTTTCATAAAGATTGTGATTAAAAATTCTTTCGTACAAACTGTTAATGATGAAAATATTTTAACGGGTAGGTAATACCCGAGGAATATTTAGATTTCACATTAATAAGTTACACTGTACATTCTTCGAATCTGATTCAACGGTCATTTCCTATCCTACTTACATCCACAGATATATGAATCCGTTCACCACAGAATAACCATTTTTCATTCAAATTTCATATTTTAATTTCTGACCTATCAGAATCCAACAAGTGACATAATGAAGAAAACATTGAATAAAATAAAATTTGTTAGAAACAAACAGATTAATTATAAAGAATTTTGTTAAGAATCCACGCTAACTGTTCCTAGCTAACTGTTCCTAGCTAACTGGTTACATTTTATTTATCGAAATTTATATTTTCGCAATTTTATTTATCGTCATTTAAATTTCTGTTATTTAATTTACGCACTTTAAATATCGGGACACATGTACACAATACGTCGGATTAATTCTGAGATAATACGTTGTACAATGGGTCACGATATGTCGATTAATTCTATATACGTACTGCTAACTGTGGACTGCTAACTGTGGACTATCAATATTGGACTATTAAAATGAATTAAAATATTGATTATAACATATGAAACTAAACAATTCTTCAAGTTTGCCACTTGATTTAATCTTAAACCTCATTTGTATCTTGACAATTACGATCTGCGTTCAAACCTTTCATGATTCTTGAAAACACCTCAATCGAGAGAATGAACCAACCGCACTGCATCTACGAAAGAAAAGATTTTTGCATATAGTTATGCACCTGAAAAACCCTCGGAAACTGAGTAAACATATAACACGTAGCTGTGCTAATTCTTTTAGTGTTATTTTTATCCAAAATAATTTAGTAATCCCTTTCAATGTAGCAAATTTTATCACAGCTCCAGTAAGTCAACTCTGCCTTTTCATTCGAAACAACTTTATTATAACCTTGATATATATGCGTACGCTTTATTGTTACTAGGGAATCTTTTATATTCCACCATATTACCATCAGCGTTTAATCATCTAAAAACACAATTCTCCTGAAACCACCTCGGTTTGATAACCAATGACCCAGATCCGTTAACTTTGAAAATGCTGACGAAGCAGTATGCTGTAGATGGTCTTAATGGCCAAAAGTTGATGATAAAGAATGGAGTGTTGGAAATGATCAATAGAAAAATTTAGTACTGAAAAGCAAATTATGCGAAACTATGAAGGAAGCCGTGGACAAATCACAAAGAATAAGTTTGACTTCAAAGAATTCAAATAATTCAATGCCTGCTGAAGTCTTTAGCGAATATCTTTCTCCTTACTCTAAACCCTTGTGGACAATAGTCTCCATCACCCTTTGATCTTAGATATTCAAAGATATTATCGTATCTTTCATTATAAATATCCTCGATATTTCTGAATATATTCTCTTAACTAATCTTATCTGAAATCATTTATCTCTTTGAGCTATCAGTGTTACATCATATGAGAAACTGTTAGTTTCTATATTCTGCGAACTTTCGAATTTAAAATATGAATGTTTTTGAGGTAGTGTTGGGAACTGATGCATGAGTTAGTATAATATAATGACACTTGATCAACGTGATTATATTACAGTAAGTCATGCTGAGTTTCTAATGGAACGTGATGATTCACAGTACCGTCATCATGTGCCATGTTACACGACTCTTGTATTCTATTTAACCTCTAAACATTTCAAGAAAATATTTTCTTGATGATTCGGTCTTTTCCCGGATATTCTGGTAATTTGACAAGTCAAATTGTACTATTACCGTTTCTTTCTTAGAACATTAACAATGTTCATTCTGAAACTTATATCTACGAATTTTGGACCAATACAAGAGATGCCAATTGCAAGAAGAAGAAACGAAGGGATAAAGCTCCGAAATAGAAATTGGAGTATAAATCGTAGCAAATAGGGGAAAGTATTAACTGGGGATGATAATGATTATAGAAAACAGAAGCAAGGACTTCGAAGTATAAGAGAAGATATAAAGCCCGATAATGACACATAAATTACAAACCGTGTATATCAATGTTTATAGCAACATAAATACACGGGAGGATTAAAAGCACTATAACCCCAAGGGCAAAATAGAAATAAGCAGACTCCTCTGGTGGAAGTTGGAAAAGGAGAATGATGGTTGTGATAGTAAGAATGAGGACAAGGATCAGAACTGGATTAAGCATTTTCACAATCGTTTGAAAGTATGGATCGAGAAAGAAAGAATTGGAGTGGTGAAAATAATGGAACGAAAGAAGTTCATTTATAGAGAAGATACCAGACAAAGCAATCGAGACATATAATCGCATTAAATTAAAGAGGATCCTAATTTTCCATAAACTTCGAAGAATCAAATCCTATAGATTTCCAAGATTTTCTTTAAATCCCATGAATTCCGGAAATCAATCATAACTACGTCATCGGTTAAAACGATTTCATATTTACCTATTTCACTCTCTTGCGATAGTTTCACTTATACTCTTCGCATAATCAAATTGTTTTATCCATATTACCTAATGATGATAAAATTCTATTTATCCACTCATATTTGTCATGAAAACATTCTTATTGTTAACCATGACGACCTCTATCAAATTTCGGGGACGAAATTTCTTTAACGGGTAGGTACTGTAATGACCCGAAAATTTTCGACCAAATTTAAACTTAAATCTTTATATGTTTCCGACTCGATAAGCAAAATCTGTAATGTTGAGTCTCGAAAGTTTGAAATCTATATTCATTTAATCGTTTACCCTTTGACTGTGCCCAACGATTCACGAACTGTTGATTGTAACTAATTACGCTTATATATATATATATATATATCTATCTATATATCTATCTATATATATATATATATATATATATATATATATATATATATATATATATATATATATATAAGAAATTGATGTATGTATAATGATGATATTATTATTGATACTATTAATATCATTAACAACATTAATATTATTGTAACTAATAAGAATATTGTTATCATTATCATTACTAGAAATTAAATTTATTTAAATTATCATTATTGTTATTAATAATATCATCACATTATTATTATCTTTATCAATAATATTATTATTAATATTATTATTATTATTATTAGTGTTATTAATTATTACTAGTAATATTATATTTAAATTTGTCATATTTAAAAAGAAATTAGGAAATTGATATATATCTATAAATATATACAGATATACACTCATGATACAGATACAGCAATTTAGATATATAAATACGTACATATATGAACACAGTTATATATAAATATAAAGTCAGATAATTACAATGTTTGTTATTCAAAGGGTCACGAGTTCGAACCATGCCTGTGACAAACTTATTTTTTTTAGGTATAATTACTTTCATATAAGTATTACTATTAAATTATTATTATTACTACTATTGTTAATTTTGATATAAGATATAAATATATATATAAAATTAGATATGTATAAGTTGTTATTATTAGTATTATTATTATCATTAATATTAGCAGTAATATTATTCTTATCATATTTATAATTACTTATTATTAATAAAAAAAAGAAATGAATGTTATATAAAAACAAATAATTACGTGGGAACTGATATACATCATAATCAGATTTTTTTTTCTGTATTTCTATTCAACCTGTAATGTACTCGACATAAAACCCTTCAATCAAGGCAATTAGCTGGGTGATTTCTTCTACAATTATTCAATCCAATATCCATATAATTACACTCTATTATCTTATACTGCGATTGAATAAAAAAAAGATTTTTAACAGAAACTGAAAATAAACACTCTGTACGTGTCAAAAATTTTAAAAGCTCGAATCCGTTTTAGTTTTTCAAAATCTATAATTGCCGAAGTGTTAGGAATCGTTCATGTAAGCTTTATCTAAAATCTCAACTTTCAATTTCTTGTATCGAACTCGAATTTTTGAGTCAAACTTTCAAAATAAAAGTCAACAGAATTTGTTCATCGCGAAATTCGAATTTGTTTTGATAACTTGTGATGACCCGGAAATTTCTGACCAAATTTAAACTTTAATCTTTATATTATTTCGACACGATAAGCAAAGTTTGTTAAGTTGAATCTCAATAATTTTAAACTATGTTCATACATTCATTTAACCTCGACCAAATTCCAATGATTCACGAACCATTATATGAACGGACATGATTATATATGTATATGTGTATATATTATAACTTGAAAACGTTAACAAAGTATTAGACGTATAATACTTTACACGAACGTATTTGTTTCGATACAGGTTTAATATAATTATCAACGGAATTAAAAGATAATATCAAATAATTGATTTATCAGATACATTGTATGATCATGAGTCTCTATTGAGAGGTCCACTTTGATTTAGTAAACCTTTCCTTTTTAACGATATTCGAAAAAATGGTAAAGTGACCTACAAGTAAGAACAAATATTTCAATTAACGATTACTGGACAAAGGTTAGTAGAGATTAACTTTCAACACAATGATTGTCTCGTGTCTCTTGATAAAGTTAATTATTTAGTTTTCTTAATATTGAAAACGTTTTACGACATAGATGAAACCTTTTAAAGAATGAATTTGAATATAACTAATTCTGGAAAACTAAATTATATTTATTCGATTTAGTTCAAATATATGAAAGCATTCTTCGAAATAATAGATTTTTAATTATTATAACGTTTCGATAAAAAGATGTGAATGTAATTAGTTTTAGAGAACTATAGTTATTCGATTTAGTATGGACACGTTTTTCGATATAATAGAATTTGATTGTTAAAATGTTTTTATGGATTTTCAATGATATGAAAATGAAAATGAAGATAAAATAAAGGTTTCTAATGAGCACTAACAGACTACAACATTTTATCTCAAGATTTCAAGTTAAAATGATGGAAATCACTAAACCTGCGCACTTGCACGAGAAAAATCATAACTAAATCATACTAACTCGAAAAAGGGTGATTACGGTGTCCAGACGTCCGTAACTCAAAAATCTACAACTTTCGTGAAGACACCATACGCGGACCGCGTACCTATCTACGCGAAACGCGTAATGTTTGTCGACATAAAAAGTTTGTCGACATAAAAAGTGATGGCGGCTCTACTATTTATGCACGTTTCCTATCTTTTTTATTTAATATATTATTATCATTACTTTATTATATTATATTTATATTATTATATTATTATAATATTCATATATATATATGATCATATGTCGATAATTTACAAAAACACATGCATGATACATTTCTCGGGAGTATATAATCCCTTCTCACTTCCTCTTTTATCAAACGCAAATATCCATCTATCTATCTACTTTGTATATTATTATTTATGTTATTATTATTAATATTAAGGTTATTAATATTACTATTAGTAATCTTATTATAATTAGTAGTATTATTATTACTACATATATACATAAAATACTACGACGGGAATATGCTCGGGTGATTTCAAAATAAGTTTTCAAATGGGTTTTAGCTACAGAAATTATGGGTTATAGTTATGGAGGTTATGGGTATTGTTCGAGGGTATTGCTCGTGAGTCAAACTAATGTTTATCATCTCCGTTGCGTCTACGTCCTTTCCTATAATATTGAATCACAATATTGATACGTTGAGATCTACGATTATTTTGCATTTCGAGTTTCGGTCACATTTCGGTGAATGACCTTATGTGCTGCTAAGGTGAGTTTCATATGATCCCTTTTTACAAATATTTTTGGGCTGAGAATACATGCGACTGTTTATAAATACTGAAAATATTAGATTTATATGCGTGAGTTTCATTTGCTCCCTTTTTAAATGCTTTTACAATATATATTTTTGGGCTGAGAATACATGCACTTTATTTTAAACGCAAAGGACACAAGTACATACTAAATTCTACACCGAGTTTGAACCAAAAATCCCTTAGCTTTGGTAACTAGTAACTGCCGGTTATAAGAACTGGTGGGCGCGAGTAGTTATATATGGATCCATAGGGCTTGATATCCCCGTCCGAGCTAGAGTGCTAGCCTTTTAACGGACGTATGCTATTTGAGAAGCGTACACGTTGGTTTGCGTGTATTATTAAGATGATTATACAAAGGGTATAAAATATATATACGTTAAGTTTAGTTACCATGGTGCTCAATTTCGTAGAATATTTTGATAAACGTTTCTGGATGAAACAACTGAAAACTTGTGATTCACCTTTACATACAGATTATACGAAACAATAAAACTATGAACTCACCAACCTTTGTGTTGACACTTGTTAGCATGTTTATTCTCAGGTTTACTAGAAGTCTTCCGCTGTTGCTTATATGTTAGACAAGCTATGTGCATGGAGTCTTACATGACATACTTTTCAAGGAAACGTTGCATTCACCAAATCATCACCATGTATCTTATTTTGACTGCATTGTCAACGGAAGTACTATTGTAAACTATTATTTACGGTGATTGTCTATATGTAGAAATCATCAGATGTCGAAAACCTTTGATTTAAATATTCATTTATGGTGTGCCTTTTCAAAAGAATTCAATGTTTACAAAGTGTATCATATAGAGGTCAAATACCTCGCAATGAAATCAATGAATGATGTATTGTCTATATGGATTTGGAGCGATCGTCACAGTTGGTATCAGAGCGTTGGTCCTAGCGAACCAGGTCTTGCATGAATGTGTCTAACTAATAGTTGTTAAGATGCATTAGTAAGTCTGGACTTCGACCGTGTCTGCATGTTAAAAGTTTTGCTTATCATTTCTTGTCGGAAATTACATGCTTATCATTCTTAAGTCTAGACACGTTTTCCTGCATTTATTGCATAAATAGTGTATAGACAAAAATTCATATCTTAGCGTATCTGTTACTGTAAACTTTTCCTGATATCTTCCGAAAATTTCTCCGTGATTTATGGAATTTGGTATTATATATACATATGTAAATTATGTATTGAAGAATACCAAACTAAATTCTATAATCTAATTCATATCAAAAATCATCTCCCTAATTATACAAGATGGATCCCGTATCTAGTTCAAACTCTGACAGCTATTCCGATATGGATATTCACCTGAATTCCGAAGACAGTGTAACCGGAATGGATCAACCAATTAGCCATCATCTATTCTGGATGAATTGGGGATGGGTTCGTAGCCTACTTAATTATTGGAGACAAGAAGAAGGCGATCCCTTCCATCCACCACATTGCCCTCTTGGCGAAGAACCTGAAGCACTTACCGGCGAACCTGTTCGAGACACCATTTTCTCTCTCATTTCCAGAGTATCTCATCACGATAATATACTATCTCAAATTCTGGATCTTATTCATCCGCTCGTCCGAACCGCAAATCATCTCGGTGTAGTAGAAGAAGTCAACGAGCTTCGCGCTCGGGTAGTGGCTTTAGAGAATATGGTGCAAAGGTTACAAGCACCAGCAGCATCACCGGCATCAACAGTACCACCAACAACAACACCAACAGTACCATTACCACCACCAACAACATCCGCATCGCAAACCTCAACTTTACAATCTGTCCCACGAGCATCAACGTCATACGCACCGTAGTTACCAAAAAATACCAGCAACAATAACCGATGAAGTATTAACTCATTTCCCCTGAAGAAATTTTATGTATATTTAATATATATGAATTTTGAAATCAAAATAAATCTTTTCGTACTAAGCTATTACGTGTGAATCTTAACTGGTAGGTACTACTCGGTTAGTTCATATTACTAATATGCAATGATGTACATCCTTCCTTAACAACTTAACCATTGTTAACTACAATCTCTGTTTCAACTTAATGAATTCCATTTCATAATAAACCAAGTGTATTAATCTATTACATAATTGATTTTACATTTCCAATTTCGATATACTCGAAACTTTCCAGAAAACATCATCTGTGCCTTGTAAGGTTCACAAAAAAAAATTCCACGAACACCAACATCCTTCACTGAGGAATATCAATAAGAATAAATAATGAAGTGTTGATTTCATTAGTGAAAAACTCCGCAAAGATTATGTAATCTTTAATGTTTTAGAGATTAATCATTTCTAAGTCAAGCTGAAAATCAAATGAGCTTAATACGATATTAACTCATTAAATCCGTATTACATCTGAAGAAATATACATACATATATTTTCATAAAGACTGTAATGAAAATTATTTTGTACAAAATATTACTTGTGAAATCTTTAACGGGTAGGTAATTCTAGAGAAATATATAAGTTCACAATTAATATGTTATACTGTACATTCTTCAACTTTGATTCAAAAAAATTATTAACCATGCTCACAGCGATATACAATCGTTTCCATACAAATTCAATTACATATTCTGATATTGACGGATCAGAATCCAAGTCATAACTCTGAACCGGTGACATCATTCTTAGATCTCTACATCTTTCAAATCTATACTTTGACTTCAAAACTGTGCAAGATCCTTTAGCGTTGTTTTTACCGAAAATAACCTTGCAATTTCTTTTCAAAGTATCCAGTTTTACCCCACTTCCAACCAGCCAATTTCGACTTTTCAGATTAGTTTTATTATAACCTTGACATATACATTTTTTTTTTACAGGGGAACCTTTTATGTTCCACCACATTAGCAGTAAATTTACCAACAACTTCATTGATCCTTGACCTTCCGAAAAATCCTTATACTCATTGAAACCCTATCATGTACTCATCCACATCTCATAACGGTAATTGCCATACCAACTACCGGGAATTAGCAATCAGTATTTTGAATCTGCTGCATTTTCTACGACAACAGATATATATATAGATAACATCTATCTTCTAGACTTACATACTTCGAAGGTGAAGTTTCTGAAAAACATCCCAAACTATGAAATAGTTCTTTGAAATTGGAACAATGCTGATGAAGCAGCAAAAACTGTAAACGACTTTAACAGTCAAAAGTTTGATGATAAAGAATGGTATGGTGGCAAAGCTCAGAAAAAGAGAAGGTTTGGAACTGGAAAACGGATTGAGCAAAGTATGAAGGAGGCTGTGGATAAATCACAAAGACTGAACCTGCCTTCAAAGAATCCAAATGATTCAGTGTCTGCTGAAATCCTTAGTAAATACCTTGCTCCTTACTCTAAAACCTTTGCGGACGATATTCTTCATCATCATCATTATCTTAAATATTCTAAGATATTATCATATCTTTCATTATAAATATCCTCGATATTTCTGAAGATATTTTCATAACCATTCTTATTTGAAATCATTCATCTCTTTGCGCTATCTGTGTTATAACATAAAAGAAACTATTTTAGTTTCTAAAATTCTGAAAAATTAGAAAAATGGATGTTTGAAGTAATGTTGGGAATTGAAGCATGAGTTAGTATAATATAATGACACTTGATCAACGTGATTATGTTACAGTAAGTCATGCTGAGTTTCTAATGGAACGTGATAAAGATTCACAGATCATACCCTCATCATGAACCATGTTACATAACTCTTTCATTCTATATAATCTCTAAAAATATCAAGAAAATATTTTCTTAATGATTCGGTCTTTTTCGAGGTATTCTGGTAATTTGACAAGTCAGATTGTGCTATTACCATTTCTTTCTTAGAACATTAGTTATGTTCATCTGAAACTTCATACCTACGAATTCTAGACCATTATCCGCTTGACTTAAGGTCGGGAAGAGAAAACGAAAGCATGAAGCTCCGAAATATAATGGAGAACATAAAGCCCGATAACAACCCCGAAATTACAAACCGTGTATATCAATGCGTATACCAATATAAAGACACGGGAGAATGAAAAACACTATAACTCCAAGGTAATAGTAGAAGAAAATAACTTCCTCTGGTGGCAGATGAAAAAGAAGAATGAAGGATACGATAGCCAGGAAAATATCAAGAATCAGAACTGGATTAAGCATTTTCACAATCTATTGGGATGTATGAAATAATAAAGAAGATTATAGGAGTGGTGAAAATAAATGAAACGGAAGAGGTCAATTTATAGCGAAATATCAGACATAACAATCAAGGCGGATTACGCATTTAATCAAATAAAATCCTAATTTCCGCAAATTCTGAAGAATCAAATCTTATTTATATTATGAAGATTTTCTATTCCTTAAATTTCGGAAATCAATCGTAACTACGTCAAAAGCTAAGACGAATCTCTATTCTTTCATTTCACTTTATTACGATAACTTCCCTCATACGCTTCGAGTAATTGGATTGTTTTATCCATATTATTTAGCGGTGATAAAACTCTATTTATCAACACATATATGGCATGAAAACATTTTTATTGTTAGTCATGACGACCTCACTCAAATTTCGGGACGAAATTTCTTTAACGGGTAGGTACTGTGATGACCCGGAAATTTCTGACCAAATTTAAACTTTAATCTTTATATTATTCCGACACGATAAGCAAAGTTTGTTAAGTTGAATCTCAATAATTTTAAACTATGTTCATACATTCATTTAACCTCGACCAAATTCCAATGATTCACGAACCATTATATGAACGGACATGATTATATATGTATATGTGTATATATTATAACTTGAAAACGTTAACAAAGTATTAGACGTATAATACTTTACACGAACGTATTTGTTTCGATACAGGTTTAATATAATTATCAACGGAATTAAAAGATAATATCAAATAATTGATTTATCAGATACATTGTATGATCATGAGTCTCTATTGAGAGGTCCACTTTGATTTAGGAAACCTTTCCTTTTTAACGATATTCGGAAAAAATGGTAAAGTGACCTACAAGTAAGAACAAATATTTCAATTAACGATTACTGGACAAAGGTTAGTAGAGATTAACTTTCAACACAATGATTGTCTCGTGTCTCTTGATAAAGTTAATTATTTAGTTTTCTTAATATTGAAAACGTTTTACGACATAGATGAAACCTTTTAAAGAATGAATTTGAATATAACTAATTCTGGAAAACTAAATTATATTTATTCGATTTAGTTCAAATATATGAAAGCATTCTTCGAAATAATAGATTTTTAATTATTATAACGTTTCGATAAAAAGATGTGAATGTAATTAGTTTTAGAGAACTATAGTTATTCGATTTAGTATGGACACGTTTTTCGATATAATAGAATTTGATTGTTAAAATGTTTTTATGGATTTTCAATGATATGAAAATGAAAATAAAGATAAAATAAAGGTTTCTAATGAGCACTAACAGACTACAACATTTTATCTCAAGATTTCAAGTTAAAATGATGGAAATCACTAAATCTGCGCACTTGCACGAGAAAAATCATAACTAAATTATACTAACTCGAAAAAGGGTAATTCTGGTGTCCAGACGTCCGTAACTCAAAAACCTACAACTTTCGTGAAGACACCATACGCGGACCGCGTACCTATCTACGCGAAACGCGTAATGTTTGTCGACATAAAAAGTTTGTCGACATAAAAAGTGATGGCGGCTTTACTATTTATGCACGTTTCCTATCTTTTTTATTTAATATATTATTATTATTACTTTATTATATTATATTTATATTATTATATTATTATAATATTCATATATATATATGATCATATGTCGATAATTTACAAAAACACATGCATGATACATTTCTCGGGAGTATATGATCCCTTCTCACTTCCTCTTTTATCAAACGCAAATATCCATCTATCTATCTACTTTGTATATTATTATTTATGTTATTATTATTAATATTAAGGTTATTAATATTACTATTAGTAATCTTATTATAATTAGTAGTATTATTATTACTACATATATACATAAAATACTACGACGGGAATATGCTCGGGTGATTTCAAAATAAGTTTTCAAATGGGTTTTAGCTACAGAAATTATGGGTTATAGTTATGGAGGTTATGGGTATTGTTCGAGGGTATTGCTCGTGAGTCAAACTAATGTTTATCATCTCCGTTGCGTCTA
Source organism: Rutidosis leptorrhynchoides (assembly GCF_046630445.1). NCBI lineage: Eukaryota > Viridiplantae > Streptophyta > Magnoliopsida > Asterales > Asteraceae > Rutidosis > Rutidosis leptorrhynchoides. The sequence continues at coordinate 83,229,274 of NC_092334.1, forward strand.
CGTCCTTTCCTATAATATTGAATCACAATATTGATACGTTGAGATCTACGATTATTTTGCATTTCGAGTTTCGGTCACATTTCGGTGAATGACCTTATGTGCTGCTAAGGTGAGTTTCATATGATCCCTTTTTACAAATATTTTTGGGGTGAGAATACATGCGACTATTTATAAATACTGAAAATATTAGATTTATATGCGTGAGTTTCATTTGCTCCCTTTTTAAATGCTTTTACAATATATATTTTTGGGCTGAGAATACATGCACTTTATTTTAAACGCAAAGGACACAAGTACATACTAAATTCTACACCGAGTTTAAACTAAAAATCCCTTAGCTTTGGTAACTAGTAACTGCCGGTTATAAGAACTGGTGGGCGCGAGTAGTTATATATGGATCCATAGGGCTTGATATCCCCGTCCGAGCTAGAGCGCTAGCCTTTTAACGGACGTATGCTATTTGAGAAGCGTACACGTTGGTTTGCGTGTATTATTAAGATGATTATACAAAGGGTATAAAATATATATACGTTAAGTTTAGTTACCATGGTGCTCAATTTCGTAGAATATTTTGATAAACGTTTCTGGATGAAACAACTGAAAACTTGTGATTCACCTTTACATACAGATTATACGAAACAATAAAACTATGAACTCACCAACCTTTGTGTTGACACTTGTTAGCATGTTTATTCTCAGGTTTACTAGAAGTCTTCCGCTGTTGCTTATATGTTAGACAAGCTATGTGCATGGAGTCTTACATGACATACTTTTCAAGGAAACGTTGCATTCACCAAATCATCACCATGTATCTTATTTTGACTGCATTGTCAACGGAAGTACTATTGTAAACTATTATTTACGGTGATTATCTATATGTAGAAATCATCAGATGTCGAAAACCTTTGATTTAAATATTCATTTATGGTGTGCCTTTTCAAAAGAATGCAATGTTTACAAAGTGTATCATATAGAGGTCAAATACCTCGCAATGAAATCAATGAATGACGTATTGTCCATATGGATTTGGAGAGATCGTCACATAACTCCAGTTAAATTAATGTTATGAAAAGTTTCTAAGAACGATTTAGGATCTTTTTCATGTTTTAATCGATACCTAAAACGTTCTTAATTTGCAAAATCAATTTTTTTTATTATAGCGACGAACAGGTACCTGATGGTTCCTTTTAATTTTAATTTTTTTTATTATCCAATTAATCTCAGTTTAATCGTTTATGTGTTGGACGTTTAATTCTCAAAACAAATTGTGATTGTTATCAAAACTAAAAGGAGTTGGGTTGTATGATTGTTTTGAAGAAGATGATAAATAAATCAAAAGGAAAACGGGTTATAAAGAATTCGGGGTATATTATCTCAGAAAAATGGTATAGCTTGGATGGTTAGGGTGTTGGGTTGATTAGCGAGAGGTCTCGGGTTCGAGCCCGGTCGTGGGTATATTTTGTTAGAACGACTTTGTTCAAGGGTATACTTTCTTTTCCTTTCTAATTATTATTATTATTATTATTATTTGTTGTTAATATTAATTATTATTATTATGATAACTATTAGTAAAATTGTTATCATTATTAGTATTACAACAATCATTAATATAGTTATTATCATTACAAATACAAGTATCGATTATTATTATCATTATTATTACAAATATTAACTATACAAATATTATTATCACCAATATAAATAATATAAATAATATTATTGTTATTACTAAGTATCATCAATAAATATTACTAGTATCATTTTATACATATCAGTATTATTACTATCATTATTTACTAAAAGTATTATTATTATTAATACTAGTAATAGGATTATCGTCTAAACACCATTATTAGTATTGTTATTAATACGATCACTAAAAATTACTATTAAAAAAAACTATAATTATTATTAACATTACTAATATCGTTACAAATATTATTTTATCATTTTACCAGCTGTATTAAAATTGTCATTTTTATTATCATTAATAAATTTATTATTAGTAGTATCATTTATATTATTAGTATTACTAAAATTATCATGATATTAAAACTATCCTTTTATTTAAAAATTATTTTATTATCATTATTAATTTTATGACAAGTGAATAATATACATGTGAGAATATATTTATATTACACATAAGTATGTATTAATAATATTATCAAATTTTGTATAAATAATCATATATAATGAATTAGGTGTTCTCAATATAATATTAATCAGATAAATATATACAAGATATATAATTTAAGGATATAAAATATATATTTGTTCGATTACCATTACATGTATTAATATACATGATTGAATAATAGGTTCGTGAATCCGAGGCCAACCTTACACTTGTTCAATGGTGTTATATGTATTTTTACTACAAAATACAGTATGGTGAGTATACAGTCCCATTTTTAAACTTTAAATATTTCGGGATGAGAATACATGCATTTTACGATTTACGTTATAGACACAAGTGATTAAAAATACATTCTACGTTGAGTTGTACCACTGACATACTTTCCTGTAGCTTGGTAACTACTATTTACATGGGTATTGTAAACGCGAATCCTGTTGATAGATCTATCGGGCCTGACAACCCCAACCGGACTGGACGACCAGTATTCAACGGTTGCACAGTACTTCGTTTTGGTGACTACACTTGGTACGGTGTAGTGAGATTTCATAATAAAGGGAATATGCGACGTTAATTAAATGTTAAGTATGGTTACCAAGTGCTCAACCACATAGAATGCTTACATACACTTGCGAGTGTATTATGTTTATGAATATGAAATCTTGTGGTCTATATTTACAACGCTGCTAGCACTTAAACCTATATCTCACCAACTTTATGTTGACGTTTTAAAGCATGTTATTCTCAGGTTTGCATGAAATCTTCCGCTGTGCATTAGCTCATTTTAAGGATATTACTTGGAGTCATTCATGGCATATTTAGATCAGTACCTCGCAATGGGTCCAGAGGCGATGTTATCAACTATTGTGAATCGTTTATAATCGATATGGACTTCGTCCGAATGGATTAGGAGCGGTCGTTTCATAAGCTAACACTTAGTGAGTGCAATAAGTATACACATGCATATATAATATACTTACTTACAACCACCTACTCACATACCACAAACATGCTAGCAATATAATATTAGCATACGAACTCCAAGTATAAAGCTAATAACCTCTAATACCGCAACTAGCATAAACAATAGTATATACTTCAAAATATAATATGCTACACTACAATACATACACAAACTATATGGTTAACCATACGCACAAGGGAATGGTACTCGCGAAAGACCATCGGAGTTCCCAACATCCATTAGTGTACTTAACACCGTGTATCACTAATCCCCCGGGTGGCATCTTAACACCTCGATACTTCACCCCGAGTGGCCTCTTAACACCTCGATGCTTCACCCGTCAATTTTACTTTCGGGAGTGGCGTCTTAACACCTCAACACTTCACTCCCGGGTGGCATCTTAACACCTCGATGCTTCACCCCGAGTGGCATCTTAACACCTCGATGCTTCACCCATTAATATACTTTCTGGAGTGGCGTCTTAACACCTCGACACTTCACTCCTGAGTGGCATCTTAACACCTCGATGCTTCACCCCGAGTGGCATCTTAACACCTCGATGCTTCATCCCTTAATATACTTTCCGGAGTGGCATCTTAACACCTCGACACTTCACTCGTCACGTGAGACGTAGCGTCTTAGCACCTCGACACTTCACATCTCATGCTACACAAATAAATACATTATATATATACACATATAATTATTTCACTCACCTTAACGCCTCGATAAATGGCAATCCAAATCCTGTAACTCGCTAATGGAACGTACCTATTCCGTTTATCACATAATCATCAATACAAACTCATTTAGACTCTCGACCCGCCTAAATGAACAACAAGAGCAAAATACACCCTTTTGCACTTTTAACGCTACCCGAAGGTCCAAAACTAACGCGACTAGTTCCCGCGTTCCGGAAATACCCAAAGACACCACATTTAGCCATTAAACACACACTAGTCCGCATATTCGCCCAAAAACCCATTTTGACCCTTAACAAAGTCAAATTCTCACATTTACAAGTTTTGACTTCAAAACCCCACCAACACAAGTTTATACTTTAACTTAACTCATTTTATGTTTATAAACCTTTCACATACGACAATCGAACCGAAATCACCAACAAACCCTAATTTTGACTCTATTCAATATTAGTCAACCAAATGTACACAAATGGTTTCCACTACTTCAATAATCACTAATACTAGTGATTATTCACTCTATGTAAGCCTTACATGTTTAAAGTCACTCACCAAACCCAAAACCCACCTTCATCACTTATAAACATGAATCCTAGTTATCATCTTCATTAACAACTAGTTGGGTTCCATTTATGAACTCACAATCAAAAGCCCTAAATTTAGATGATGGACACGAAAACGAAATTCAGAGTTATAGCTTACCGCTAGTATCAAATTGTAGCTAAGAACGAGGAGAACAAGGTTGTCTCTTAAGCTCTCGATCGAATCCCGCTTCCTCCTTTCCAAAATCCCTTTTGAATGATTTGAGGAACTTATGTTTTGAGAGAAAAGTGAGAAAGAAAAAGAAAAAGAAATGAAATAAATGAATGAGTGGACCAGAATTGGGGCTTAAATCTGTCCCATACATGAAATGGCCAAAACGCCCTTACTTCCCCTTTAAAATTACAAAATTTGGAACCAGACTCCCAGAAGAGCCGCGTCGCGGCCTTCTTCCTTCCCGCCGCGACCTACAGCGTGGTCTGGTGATCTTGGTTACATGCTGTCTGATCCTGATTCGAGTTCAATACTGCGTCGCGACCCACTAGGCCGCACCGCTACCAAGTGTGGGTTTTGTCCACTTTTCGCGTACTTGAACCCCAACACATGAACACGTCTTGTACCCTTCATACACTAGATGTATATACTCTCTAGAACACGTATAACAACCCTTCGATCACTCTTGTACTCTATTTACATACATGTAACATATATACATACTCGATACACATATATATTCTTTACCTATATATATATTCGTTATACATCGTGTACACCTTATACTTTATACATATATTCGTACATATATTAAGTATATTCTCGTACGAATATTCGGGTCTTACAACTCTCCCCCACTTAAAATGGATCATGTCCTCGTGATCTTCACTAATACTAAAAGTTAAGCATTTCTTTTCCGACATTCTTCACCAATTCCTGACGCGAACACACCAAATAGGACTTGAACAGTCCTTCCAACGACTTCGTCACTCGATCTTTCTCGCCAATTTTGGGTATCAAACTCCCAGAAGAAATCTTCCGCGTCCGCTTGTTCTTACACCAAACATTTAAGCTCGTACAATACAACTCACAACCGTTTAAAAGTAGAATAGTCCGCCGACAATCCTCGTCATCACGCCTCTCATGTAAGAAATTATCGGAAATCATTTCGACATACAACGAAAATCTTTCGTTCCCAACATTCAAAACTTCGCATTTCTGACTAATGTCGCGGCATTGCCTTCAACAATCGCTTCAAGGTCCAACTCGGGACCTTTCTGAAGTTTTTCAAAGTCTTTATTTCTCAATTTGAGCAACATCCGCTCGTTCAACACACAAACTTTAACTTTTCAACGAACACGTTGCCGTTATCTTCACATACGGCATTCACAAGTCGAAATTCAATCAATTGAATCAACACTTTATGTTCCTCGATCATTTTTCCGTTGGGTCGACTTTCACCAACCCGTACGATCACGTTCACTATGTAGGGGCTATTCCGCAATCTCTGGTAGCTAACTCCCCCACTTAAGATCTTAAATTCCATACATTCACCTCCAAGATCATCGCATCTCGCAAAATTTTAACCTTTCGATTTACAAATGACCGGTCTCAATGTTGGTCATTTTCTTCATCCTTTAACGAACAACTCATGAGGTATCCGAACCTCGAATTCTTAACTAAGTCAAACCTTTGGCATCCGCTAAACGCCATCACCAAATATTGTCGTCCATTCGGGTTTCTCATCGGCACCCATGTACAAAGTAATCACCATCGGAGTCAACATTACACTAGCAGGTATAAGGAAGGCACCTGTCGTCGTGTTATGCAACCCCCGCCAACACCACCGAGACTTTAAAACTTAGCCCTTTTGGGATCCACACTCGATGGTACACTTTAACCGACGTCTCGAAATCAAACGAAACAAACGAACTTCATGGTTCAATGCCTACAACTCACTAGTCTCAACCGCTAGCCTCGAACTATTTAAGCCGCATAATGAGCCTAATATCCTTCCACCTGTCATTAAGGAGATGCTTGGGAACACCAAGTCTTATACTCCACCCCGCATTTATCTCAACCGTTGACACGGTTATCAACAACTTCGAAACTAGTCAACACCCGTGACTTTACTCGTACCCGTACGTGGTCAACGAAAACGCCCGTCGAACGACATACTATGATTTCACGCAAACAAAAGAAAAGTGGCTGTCAAGAGTGTACAACACTCGCCACTCAATCACAAAACCACCCTCATGGCCTACAAAAGTGAGATTCACCGGCATCACCCACTACTTCGTATCTAACCACCAACGAAAAATGAATCACTAATCAACATGTACATACATTATTTATCGCACAGTTGCACTTGGTTACGCCCTAATTTGTTTCACCAAGTCTTCCATCCGTCGGTTCCTCTCAACCCTTACTACTTAACTGTCCAATCCCCGACATACACTTGTTCACTCTCATGGGAAAGAGCGATCAATTGTTAGTATAATGAATGTGCTTCCCGCATCGTCACCGTCTCACTACCTCATAGACTTAACCAGCCGTCAAGTCTATTACCGCCTCACCTATCGAGATTTAAGGTCACGATCATTAGGGTTTCATACGTCCGATGTCACACCATATTCTACTAAATGACCTGAGGTCATTCATGTAACATCCCGCGTTTTTCCGTTAAATTTATTTTAACACCGTCTTTCTTTTAAAAATAATACCTTTCGTTATTTAAATTCGTAGTTTCCGTTGACTAACGTTCATAATATTTCCGTTATTTAATTATAACATCACTCATTTACTCGAGCGTTTTCAAAATATTCGTTCGGTAAAATCCCGCACCCGCTTCTAAACTCGAGGGACTAAAATTGACACGGGGCAAACTAGTTGACTAGGTCAACTAGTCCACCCCAATCACCACCATTCAATCATCTCCATCTCTCTCTCTTTCTCTCTAGCAAGAACACACACACAAACACCCAATTCAATCATTCATCATCTAAATCGGATTTAGCAAGCAAACATCAAAACAAATTACATTTTCGTGATCCTCTCTTCATCCTCTACATTTTGATACAAATTTCATCAAGTTTGGGTAACTTTCTAAAAACTCTAGATTTCTATAAATTCGTGTTTTTGACTTGAAATTGTGTTAGTTAGTGTCTATGGCTCGTGCCTAGCATGAATATATGTTTTGTTTGCTCGATTTGTTGATTTGAGTAACTAGTTTGAACTTTTGAAGTGGGTTAGCTTAATCTTTGATTTTGGATGATTAAAAGTTGTTTAATTGTTAAAGTTCATGTTTTAATTGTGTTACTAGTATCATTAGCTACATTTTGATGTGTAGGTTGATTAAGAAAACTTCAAAAACCCGATTAAGGATTTTGTGATGTTTGACTAGGGTTTGATAGTTCTTGACATGAACTTTTGATGCTTGAATGCCATGAAATGTTAATTGTTAGTGTTTAGTAGTAATGTATGCTTCATTACCTTCAAAACGGCATATCATATGTGTAAATTGGTTGCCCGAATCATGAAATGCGTTTTACAAACTTGAAACTTTGATTATGAACGTTCATTGAACATTTGACGAGAATTTGATTATTTTAAATGCATGTTTTGATTGATAATATGTACTTAGTTGCATTCCTCGTCAAAATACCTTTCCAACGATGTATGATAGGCGTTATAAGTGTTTGCGGGTCAAGTGTTGTGTTAGAAAAGATTTTGGTTCGTGCACACTTGGAAAAACTGACCAGAATTCTCTGCCCAGGTAGTGGCGCGGTGCGCCACATCCCCGCGCGGCGCGCAGAATCACCTGGCCAGATTCTGACCTCTTAGACCCATTTCACGTGAAATGTTTGACTAGCTACCGATCTCCGATTCACATGAAACTTGTTCTAATATACTTGTATATGAATAACTAGCATAGAAAAATAGTCCGGGACCCGACCCGAACGTGTTGACTTTTTCGTTGACTTTGACCAAGTTTGACTTTTAGTCAAACTTAACCAAACTTTTATGCAATCGTTCTAACATGCTTTTATACGTGATTCTTGTATGAAACTTGACAAATTGATTCACATGCTATATTTAATCGAGTCGTAACGAGCCATAGGACTAATTGAACACATTTCACCCGACCTTGTATCGTAACCGGTTAATTGACACAACTTACTTGTTTAGGTCAAGGCTAAGCAACTTTCATGCATACGTTACTTTGTGAAGTACTTTTATACTCGTGCACTCGAGGTGAGATCATAGTCCCATCTTTCAACAACTTTTATGCTTTAAACTATGGGATGAGAAACATATACGTATCATACTTTTACACTTGAACACAAGTACGAAAACGAACATTCCACGTACGGGTTTGAACAAAAAGCCTTAATTCAATTATCATTAGTTACACTTGCAGGGTGTAAACGTGAACTTATATTATGTGATCACATGGGCTTGACGAGCCTCATTCGGACGGTTCGCTACCGTTAGCGGATGAAATATATTTTTGGGTCTAGTGTATGTTCTAACACTACGCAAAGGGTGCAAAACAGTTAAGTTTGATAATTGGGTGCCCGGGATACAAACAACAACTTTGGAATGCAAATGATTTTGATAATCATCTTATACTAAATCTTGTGGTTCAAATACAACGTTTACTAAAACACCTATGATTTCACCAACGTTTTTCGTTGACAGTTTTCTATATGTTTCTCAGGTTCATACTTGGCTATTTGATACATGCTTCCGCGTACACTCATACTTGCTTGGAGTCAAGCATGCATGCATACACTCTGATTTCTTGCTTGGGGTCAAGCATACATACATACATACGCTAGTGATAGCACCTTTGGATCCAAACATTTTTGTTTACATACTTACGCTATTTATAGCAACCGCGATTTTAAACTAATTATGTCGCAAGTTATTCATTTATACTTTATACTCTTGTAAACTTAGACTTGTTGTCGAACGGTTTTGTAAACTAAACTTGCAAGTCTTGTACCTTTCAAATGAATGCGACATAATTTTGGTCAAACGAGTCTCATATAGGGACTACGACCACGCAACGGGACCTAAGTTAACGGCGCCGTCAATAACGGTTTTGGTCGGGTCGTTACAAGTGGTATCAGAGCGTTGGTTGTAGGGAACTAGGATGTGCATTAGTGTGTCTGACAGAGTCGTTGGGACGCATTAGTGAATCTAGACTACAACCGGATAGTTAGCATTTGCATTCTGACATACATTTGCTATAGATAGCACTTACTTGACTACTTGTGCATTATACTTGAATCATTCTTAGGCAAACTTCTTGATGGTACCAAGCTTTCATCATACGAATCCGTATTCTGCCACTTTCTGGTAACACACGTAAATTCAAGATTCATACACGTATGGATGACGACGACTTCATTAGTCACACTTGTTCGGGAACTCTGTCTCCCGGATTGTTATTTGCCACCGTTTCAACTTACTATCGGTTTCCCACTGGTGTTTCTTACTATCTACTTTTTGGTGTTACTACCATCACTACTCTAGGTGAGTATCGTCATCAACATTTATCACTACGGTTGCGTGCTACTCGTTATCATGACTCGTTACTCTTTTCATACCTGAATACCTTATTGTCTGACTCGAACCACATTGACGTGAACAATCATTTATACACTTCCCTCGGGGAACGCTTCTTTATAGTTGCACTAATTCTTTCGATTCAATACGAGTCACGTTAGAGACGTCGTTACACTTTGTTTATTTTAAACTTCACGATTACACGAACTTCAATCTATAGAGTGATGTGGGAATGGAGGTATGAGTTAGCGTAATATAATGACACTCGATCAACGTGGTTATATTACGGTAAGACATACCAAAGTTCTAGTGACACGTGATGGTGGTTAGACTCGATCAACCTAAACACCACCATGAGCCATGTACATGACTTCATCTATTCATGTTGGACATCTGAAAACTCCGAGAATATTGATAACAACCATACCGGGGACACACCTTCGATTTTTGTCGAACTATACTTATGCTTCCGAATGAATTACCGATTCCTTTCGACTTCAACTGTATGTTACACGTGTATACTATCTCGTCCTCGCACAGTCTTATTGACTAACTACAATTTACTCGTTATGCTCACATCGAGGCGGAAACTTCTCTCGCCTTACACTCGTAATTCCGGTTCAGGAAATCTTTTATTTTAAATTCTCAATGGAGAGAGACTCTTCACGTTATGCTAGTATTCGCCTCGAGGGTGAATAGTCCCGACGAACGTTTTTGGAAACCGATAAATCTTCCGCGGCGCGAAATTCTTGAGAAACAGAAACTTGTTCCAACAAACGTTTTCACGTCCTAACAAACTCTTTCAAATATACCTTAAAGAGATGTACCTCGTTTCGGATCGAGATCCTCGTTTCACTTTTAGATTTCGGGGTGCCTTACAAAAAGCCTCGGGATCACGTTTAGACATGAGTACCGCGTACCATCCAAAACCCGACGGACCGAACAAACATACGATTCAAACCTTGAAAACCGTAATACGAATTTGTGTTACCAACTTCAAACCACTTGAGAAAAGTCTTGCCTTTAACCAGAATCTCTTACCACGATAGTTATCATTCGAGTTTTAACGTCACACCTTTTGAAACCACATGTGACCGGAAACGTCATCCTCCTTTTTGTCGAAACCAAGTAAACGATGATCAATTCACCGGGGCCGAGCTTATTCATGAGCAATCGAGAGGATTTATTCATATTCAAGAAAGACCCAACGTGACTCGTAATCACCAGGAGCTATGCCGATGTTACACGTAAACCTTTCAAATTCTATGTGGAAAACCGCGTCACGTTAGAAGTCGAACCTTGAGGAGGTGTAAACCGTTTCGGAAAACATAGGAATGCTAAATCCGCGATATACTAATCCTTTTTGAAACCATGGAGCGTATTGTACCCGTTGCTTGTCATCTAGATTTTCCGACTCATTTGAGTCTCCGTTCATCCTACATAGAACCTGAAGACGTAACTTGCTATTCCCTTCGATGAGCTTGCTATCGATGGTACACTCCACTTCCTAGGAGAACCGGTTGAAATTATGAATCGTGAAACCAAACTTCAATCCAACGTAAAAATCCCGACCGTCGAAGTTCGTTGAAATGCCCAAGGACGTACCTTCACTTATCCGTCGAATTTACAACGCAAGATCTCGAGGAAGATTCAACAACTACTACTTCCAACTAAATTTCGGGACGAAATTTCTTTTGAGGTGTGGATAATGTAACATCCCGCGTTTTTCCGTTAAATTTATTTTAACACCGTCTTTTTTTTTAAAAATAATACCTTTCGTTATTTAAATTCGTAGTTTCTGTTGACTAACGTTCATAATATTTTCGTTATTTAATTATAACATCACTCATTTACTCGAGCGTTTTCAAAATATTCGTTCGGTAAAATCCCGCACCCGCTTCTAAACTCGAGGGACTAAAATTGACACGGGGCAAACTAGTTGACTAGGTCAACTAGTCCACCCCAATCACCACCATTCAATCATCTCCATCTCTCTCTCTTTCTCTCTAGCAAGAACACACACACAAACACCCAATTCAATCATTCATCATCTAAATCGGATTTAGCAAGCAAACATCAAAACAAATTACATTTTCGTGATCCTCTCTTCATCCTCTACATTTTGATACAAATTTCATAAAGTTTGGGTAAATTTCTAAAAACTCTAGATTTCTATAAATTCGTGTTTTTGACTTGAAATTGTGTTAGTTAGTGTCTATGGCTCGTGTCTAGCATGAATATATGTTTTGTTTGCTCGATTTGTTGATTTGAGTAACTAGTTTGAACTTTTGAAGTGGGTTAGCTTAATCTTTGATTTTGGATGATTAAAAGTTGTTTAATTGTTAAAGTTCATGTTTTAATTGTGTTACTAGTATCATTAGCTACATTTTGATGTGTAGGTTTATTAAGAAAACTTCAAAAACCCGATTAAGGATTTTGTGATGTATGACTAGGGTTTGATAGTTCTTGACATGAACTTTTGATGCTTGAATGCCATGAAATGTTAATTGTTAGTGTTTAGTAGTAATGTATGCTTCATTACCTTCAAAATGGCATATCATATGTGTAAATTGGTTGCCCGAATCATGAAATGCATTTTACAAACTTGAAACTTTGATTATGAATGTTCATTGAACATTTGACGAGAATTTGATTATTTTAAATGCATGTTTTGATTGATAATATGTACTTAGTTGCATTCCTCGTCAAAATACCTTTCCAACGATGTATGATAGGCGTTATAAGTGTTTGCGGGTCAAGTGTTGTGTTAGAAAAGGTTTTGGTTCGTGCACACTTGGAAAAACTGACCAGAATTCTCTGCCCAGGTAGTGGCGCGGCGCGCCACATCCCCGCGCGGCGCGCAGAATCACCTGGCCAGATTCTGACCTCTTGGACCCATTTCACGTGAAATGTTTGACTAGCTACCGACCTCCGATTCACATGAAACTTGTTCTAATATACTTGTATATGAATAACTAGCATAGAAAAATAGTCCGGGACCCGACCCGAACGTGTTGACTTTTTCGTTGACTTTGACCAAGTTTGACTTTTAGTCAAACTTAACCAAACTTTTATGCAATCGTTCTAACATGCTTTTATACGTGATTCTTGTATGAAACTTGACAAATTGATTCACATGCTATATTTAATCGAGTCGTAACGAGCCATAGGACTAATTGAACACATTTCACCCGACCTTGTATCGTAACCGGTTAATTGACACAACTTACTTGTTTAGGTCAAGGCTAAGCAACTTTCATGCATACGTTACTTTGTGAAGTACTTTTATACTCGTGCACTCGAGGTGAGATCATAGTCCCATCTTTCAACAACTTTTATGCTTTAAACTATGGGATGAGAAACATATACGTATCATACTTTTACACTTGAACACAAGTACGAAAACGAACATTCCACGTACGGGTTTGAACAAAAAGCCTCAATTCAATTATCATTAGTTACACTTGCAGGGTGTAAACGTGAACTTATATTATGTGATCACATGGGCTTGACGAGCCTCATTCGGACGGTTCGCTACCGTTAGCGGATGAAATATATTTTCGGGTCTAGTAACACTACGCAAAGGGTGCAAAACAGTTAAGTTTGATAATTGGGTGCCCGGGATACAAACAACAACTTTGGAATGCAAATGATTTTGATAATCATCTTATACTAAATCTTGTGGTTCAAATACAACGTTTACTAAAACACCTATGATTTCACCAACGTTTTTCGTTGACAGTTTTCTATATGTTTCTCAGGTTCATACTTGGCTATTTGATACATGCTTCCGCGTACACTCATACTTGCTTGGAGTCAAGCATGCATGCATACACTCTGATTTCTTGCTTGGGGTCAAGCATACATACATACATACGCTAGTGATAGCAACTTTGGATCCAAACATTTTTGTTTACATACTTGCTATTTATAGCAACCGCGATTTTAAACTAATTATGTCGCAAGTTATTTCATTTATACTTTATACTCTTTTAAACTTAGACTTGTTGTCGAACGGTTTTGTAAACTAAACTTGCAAGTCTTGTACCTTTCAAATGAATGCGACATAATTTTGGTCAAACGAGTCTCATATAGGGACTACGACCACGCAACGGGACCTAAGTTAACGGCGCCGTCAATAACGGTTTTGGTCGGGTCATTACAATTCATACTTAATGAACCTTATGGATGGCTAACTTCCAATCACACGAGCGAATACACGTCATCAAGCGTACACCCAAGTCCTTCTCACGACTTGGTTGACATTATTTTCTCATAACCATGGAATGCTTGGAAGCGCCAAGTCTTATATCCACCGCCCGTCAACTCAACTGCCATCGTACTAAATTTCTTACTAGAACGCTTCCCAATAACCATAAACGCACCGACACCATAGCATCGCCCTATCGGAATCGTTACCGAATCTGCAACTTCGTACTCTCTCCCGAACATTGCAATACAACACGCACTCACGAGACTTATATTAGTCTAATACGGAACTCAAAAGTCTCTAATTCACACCCGAGTCGGTCATTCTATTTTGGTAGAAGACCTAAATCGTACAAGCTAACCACACACCCGCTACTTAGGGTGGTTTCACCACAACACTCTAACGAGTTCACCTACACACCCAAGGTATTCATATACTTATGAACTTTCTTTAAACCGCATCGTACCCGATGTGACGACCCGCACATCATTCGAAAATCAAAACAACCTAGGAACCTTTACCCGATTCCTAAAATACAGTCGAATCTACCCCCAACCATGTCACGTTTCGCCCGTTCGGTACTCTCCATGTCATGCTTGTTGCTAAGGTGCACGATTGTGATAATGGTGATCAAGCATTATTACAATCGAATACCTTACGATTTCCACATAGCCACGTTAAGTACTTTACCCGAACTAGCGCGACATTCAAGAATACAAAACAAACGGGACACAAGTGTCCTAAAATTGATCAAAATCTCACCTATGAATTTGACCGAACAAAACACCAAGCGATCGAATCCCGAAACCGGATTCTTAAACAATACACCGCGCACGCACCTATATAATATGTTGGTATATAGCACATATATAGATAGTATATACCAATATACATATACGAAAAAGCAAACCATCCTACATCTCTAGGATCTAACCGCAAAGCAACCGCATAGTCAACCGATCTACTTAGGCGACTATCTAACTAAGGCAAAACTTAATCATAAGTCGAGACCTTATTTCAAAAGCATTGGACAAATGAGAGTCCATAACAAGCCCGCCTAAACTAAGGCGTCAACAATATCATAATTCGACCCGTAATCCTACAAGTCTCGAAACAACGCATACACCAAAAAGTCTAAGTCTAGGCACATATTCCGCGAGTAACCTAGATCCCTTAGACCATGCTCTGATACCACTTGTAACAACCCCAGTTCCGTTTACCAAAAACGAAGCACATTTTTTTTATAAGTTAGGTCACAATATCCCGTTAATAATCATAACATTTTCACTCTGTTTTAACCGAAAATATATTATCATAACGTTACATTTAACAACTTAATATAACCTTTGGTACACAAATGACACCTTACAAAATCATTTGTAACAATGACCCAATTACACAAAACACGGGTTAATACTCAATAACCCAACCCAATACCAAGAGCATAATCCCGGGGATTACCAAATCCCCAATCTGCGTCCAAATCTCCGAAAGCTACCCCATCGAGCCCAAGCACTCCTAGACATCTAGTCTAACGACTAGATAGCCTTACAATCATAATACCTGTAAAAAGGTAAACAACGAGAGGGGTAAGCTAACGCTCAGTGAGTGCAATAAGTATACACATGCATATATAATATACTTACTTGCAACCACCTACTCACATACCACAAACATGCTAGCAATATAATATTAGCATACGAACTCCAAGTATAAAGCTAATAACCTCCAATACCGCAACTAGCATAAACAATAGCATATACTCCAAAATATGATATGCTACACTACAATACATATACAAACTATATGGTTAACCATACGCATAAGGGAATGGTACTCGCGAAAGACCATCGGAGTTCGCAACATCCATTAGTGTACTTATCACCGCGTATCAGTAATCCCCCGGGTGGCATCTTAACACCTCGATACTTCACCTCGAGTGGCATCCTAACACCTCGATGCTTCACCCATCAATTTTACTTTTGGGAGTGGCGTCTTAACACCTCGACACTTCACTCCCGGGTGGCATCTTAACACCTCGATGCTTCACCCCGAGTGGCATCATAACACCTCTATGCTTCACCCGTTAATATACTTTCCGGAGTGGCGTCTTAACACCTCGACACTTCACTCCTGAGTGGCATCTTAACACCTCGATGCTTCACCCCGAGTGGCATCTTAACACCTCGATGCTTTACCCGTTAATATACTTTCCGGAGTGGCATCTTAACACCTCGACACTTCACTCGTCATGTGAGACGTGTCGTCTTAGCACCTCGGCACTTCACATCTCACGCTACACAAATAAATACATTATATATATACACATATAATTATTTCACTCACCTTAATGCCTCGATAAATTGCAATCCAAATCCTGCAACTCGCCAATGGAACGTACCTATTTCGTTTATCACATAATCATCAATACAAACTCATTTAGACTCTCGACCCGCCTAAATGAACAACAAGTGCAAAATACACCCTTTTGCACTTTTAATTCTACCCGAAGTTCCAAAACTAACGAGACTAGTTCTCGCGTTCCCGAAATACCCAAAGACACCACATTTAGCCATTAAACACATACTAGTCTGCATATTCGCCCAAAAACCCATTTTGACCCTTAACAAAGTCAAATTCTCACATTTACAAGTTTTGACTTCAAAACGCCACCAACACAAGTTTATACTTTAACTTAACTCATTTTAAGTTTATAAACCTTACACATACGACAATCAAACCGAAATCACCAACAAACCCTAATTTTGACTCTATTCAAAATTAGTTAACCAAATGTACACAAATGGTTTCCACTACTTCAATAATCACTAATACTAGTGATTATTCACTCTATGCAAGCCTTACATGTTTAAAGTCGCTCACCAAACCCAAAACCCGCCTTCATCACTTATAAACCCAAATCCTAGTTATCATCTTCATTAACAACTAGTTGGGTTCCATTTATGAACTCATAATCAAAAGCCCTAAATATAGATGATGAACACGAAAACGAAATTCTGAGTTAGACCAAAACGCCCTCACTTCCCTTTTAAAATTACAAAATTCAAAACCAGACTCCTAGAAGAGCCGCGTCGCGGCCTTCTTCCTTCGCGCCGCGACATACAACGTGGTCTGGTGGTATTGGTTACATGTTGTCTGATCCTGATTCGAGTTCAATACCGCGCCGCGACCTAGTGTGGATTTTGTCCACTTTTCACGTACTTGAACCCCAACACACGAACACGTCTTGTACCCTTCATACACTAGACGTAGATACTCTCTAGAACATGTATAACAACCCTTCGATCACTCTTGTATCTATTTACATACATGCAACATATATACATACTCGATACACATATATATTCTTTACCTATATATATATATACACACACACACACACACACACACATATATATATATATATATATATATATATATATATATATATATATATATATATATATATATATATATATATATATATATATATATATATATTATACATCGTGTACACCTTATACTTTATACATATATTCATACATATATTAAGTTTATTCTCGTACGTATATTCGGGTCTTACAGCATGGCTGAAGCTATTCGAAGGGTTGGTTTTATTACCACGTCTATTATTGAAACACATCTCAAGCAAGTTACTGCCTTTGCAGATATAGTAGTTGATACCATTCGCCGCCACTATGAAGAATAAGATGAACTTAAGCAGTGAATCATCTCTCACAACGAGTATACTGATCACATTACCCGTCTTCAAGCAGATTTAGATGCTGCTAATCGAAGGAATCAATTTCTGAATGAAGAGAACAGGGTATTGGAAGAGAGATTGGAGTCACAGGAACATCAGTTGGCTACCATGATTCCTGCTTCTGCTTATGTTACTTTGGTGGAGACAATGCAACGCATGGCTGCTCTTCAAGCTGATGTTAGAGCCAGCGTAAATCAAATTGCCATGGCTGTTGCTAGGAATGAAGTCAAATCTTCAAACCTGTGTCTCAGGAAATATGGTGTTGACCCTGGTGCCCATCTGTCTCCTACTGATGATGACTGGAACAACTTTGCTTTTTCTGTACCTGAGTCAGATAGTGATCTTGATGTGCGTGTTTCCCCAGACTCTGCTTCTGCCCCTGCTGATGACAAGAAGGGGGAGAAGAAAGCTAAGAAACATAAGAAGAGAAAACAATCTAAGGGGGAGCATGAGCATGAGAAAGCTCCTAAACAGCAAAGGAGAGATGGTGATGGTGATGGTGCTGATCAAGGAACTGACCCTAAGCCCAGCAATACTCATACTGAAGCAGGTGTGAAGGCTGCTGTTGGATCTCAACCCAGTATGCCTGCCACATCTGTGGGTGATATTGGTTCTGGCAGTAAGCCCAATGATGTTTCTGAACTAGCTGTAGCTGAATCTTTTGTTGTCTCTCAAACTATTGAAAGAAAGATGAAAAGAAAAATGGAGAGGCATCAGAAGAGATAGCAGGATTTAAATGATGCCTTCAATGCTAAATTTGAGGCCTATGCTTCTCAAAAAAGACATAGAATAGAGCATAGAAGAAGCCTTAATCCTGAAAAGCTTGATATTCATGATGAACTGCTCAGCATAGACAAATACAAGAGGGATGCTTTAAAAAGAAATGTTAAGTTCATGGTGAAGTATGATAAAAAGAAGGCAAAGCTGTATGCTGAGCGAGCAGATAGAATCAAAAAGATGACACCTGAAGAGATGCAAAGATATTTGGATTCGAACAGGTCAGGAGGAGAAAGAGCTTATGTGTTTATGAAATGGCTGGATGCTATGTTGGAAACCAGCCAATCTTCTCGACCTGCATCTTTTGCTCAGCCAGCTGCACCATAACAGCCAGCAGAGTTCATCAACCTTGATGACGATGAAGAGAAACCAGTAGAGACAGATATGTCTGCTACTAAGGGGGAGTATCTTGCAATCACTTCGTTTCTGCCTCCACAAGAACCATTATCAACACAAGAACCATCAGCTAAACCTAAGCCTATTGATAAACAAAGGGTAAAATCTGCCCCTAGGGACAACCAGCCCCTAAGAAAAGAGCCCTTATTTGAGGCAGCTAGTGAAGGTACTGCAGCAGTTATACCAGCTGATACTAATAAGTCAGCTGGTACTGAAGACATAACAAGGAGTTCTGTGATAGAAGACCCAGCCAAAAGTGTGCTGCTGGGTGAAACAAGATCTGAAGACCCAGCTAAGGTGGATGGGCTGGGAGCTAATGATGATACTAATTTTGTTGCTGCTGATTTCATAGTCTGTGGCAGGGGTAGTTCAACTATCATTCAATCACCAATACCTGCACGAAATCTTGCTTATTTTGATAGGACACTGGATGAACTTATTGACTTTGAACAAGTGGGTCCTTTTGGCACAGCAGAATCACCTTTTGTATTTCCTCCATCTTCCTCCAAGAAGAATGATAAGCATACCACTTGGGAAGATGACTCAGTTGCAAGGACTAAGCCTGACATCAGAAAAATGAATCCAGATGAAAGGGAGGCTTACAGACTTGAGATCATTGTTCCTAAACTGCTAGAACATAGAGCAGCAGGAATATCAGAAAGAATACGCCATATCAGACTATTGTATCATCCACTTGACCAGCAATTCTACATTAATGCCTTGGAGTTCGGCATTGATATTGGTGTATACTTATACAACAGTGGTCAAAGGCTTCACAATGTTGAAGAGAAAGCCCTCTTTTATGAGGCTTTGCAGCTGGACATGGATTTAAAGCAATTTTGGGATGCCTTAACAACTGATGAAGGCAGGCAATTGATTGCAACAGCAAAATCCCTGAACATAACTGTTAATGACTATCTCACAATTGTTCATCTTGAACAACAAAGAAGGGATGATGCTGAGTATGCTGAAAGGCTGAGGCTTAGGGAAGAAGAAGCTAAATTGGATGCTGACAGAAAGCAAGAGGCTGAATCTCTCAAGTTAGTAAAGGCCATAGTCAAAGCTCAGGATAAGGCATTGGATGACCTGGAATCTGCTGAGAAGGTACCTACCAAAACTCCTATAGAGACTGAAAGAACAAAAGAGCTATCTGATCACTTCTTCAGGAGTAAGTATGTTGATGTGATGACCAGAAGATCTAATCCTGGTAAGATCATCAAAGTGCATAAAGGTACAAAAAGGCCCTTCAGTATCAGCAGGGACAGTAATGTCTATGAGAGGGTAAATTACACGAATCTAAGAACTTTTGGATTCAGTGAATGGATGGAGATACGGCAGTACTTCATTGATAAAGGTAAAAGTGCTATTAAAGATACACTGAAACCTGAACTTCAAGAAATTTACAACAAAGCAGTCAAGTATGGGAATGCACCAGAAGTAAATGTCGAAGAAGTTCTTTCACAGAAGCCTAAAAGGAAGAAATCTATTGGTGCTGGCCCACACAGAAGAGATCCCATCATTCTATCTCCTCAAATATCAGTGTTTAATCCTGCTAAGCTGCCTACCATGTTTCCTGAAGCCTGGGTAGTCGTAAAAGTAAAGGAAGAAGAGCTATCAGATGATGAACAAGATAAAGAAAAGGATAAAAACAGATAGCCTTCTAGTTCTTAATTTGTATCTTTTGTTTTTTCATGTTTCATTATACTGTCTTGTAATTATTGTATATATCCCGTTGTAGTAAACATGAAATGAGTTTATCTTCAAAATCATATCAATTTATAAGATATAGATAACTCAGCAAAAGATCCCAAAAACAAACCAAAAAGGGACAAATTTACTGCATATTTTTCGTTAGGTTCCTTAGTGTGATGACCCGACAAAATTGCCATTGACGGCGCCGTCAACTTAGGTCCCATTACGTGGTTATAGTCCCTAAATAGACGCGTTTGACCAAAATTATGTCGCATACATTTGAAATGTGTATGACTTGCAAAGTTTTAAGTTACCAAACGGTTCGACAACGACTTTAAGTTTACAGAAGTTGTAAAGTATAAATGAAATAACTTGCGACATAATATAAGTTAAAAATTACGAATGCTATCAATAGCGTATGCATGTAAACATTAAGTTTGAATCCAATGGTGCTATCACTAGCGTATGCATGTATGCTTGACCCCAAGCAAGTAATCAAAGTGTGCGGAAGCATGTATCAAGTAGCCAAGTATGAACCTGAGAAACATATAGAAAACTGTCAACGAAAAATGTTGGTGAAATCATAGGTGTATTTGTAAACGTATGTTTTTGAACCACAAGATTTTGTATGAAGTTGATTATCCAAATCGTTTGCATTCTAAAGATGTTGTACGTTTGTGGAGCACCCAATTATCAAGACTTAACTGTATACGAACCCCGTTATCATAGTGTTAGAACCTACACTATACCCAAAAATATATTTCATCCGCCAACGGTAGCGAACCGTTCGAATGAGGGCTCGTCAAGCCCGTATGGATCCACACAACATAAGTTCACGCTTACACCCTACAAGTGTAACTAATGATAATTGAATTGAGGCTTTTTGTTCTAACTCGCACGTGGAATGTTTGTTTCCGTACTTGTGTTCAAAGTATAAAAGTATAAACTGTATATGTTTCTCATCCCATGATTTAAAAGAGTAAAAGTTGTTGAAAAGATGGGACTATGATCTCACCTTGAGTGCACGAGTATAAAGGTACTTCACAAAGTAAACGTGTGCATGACAGTTGTTTACTCTTGACCTAAACAAGTAAGTTATATCAATACTGGGTAAGACACAAGGTCGGTCGAAATGTGTTCAATTAGTCCTATGGCTCGTTATGACTCGATTATATAGCATGTGGGTTAAGTTGTCAAGTTTCATGCAAGATATAAGTACAAGGGAGAGGTTATAACGATTAAACAAAGTATTGGTTAAGTTTGAATAAAAGTCAACTTTGGTCAAGTCAAAGTCAACAAAAAAGTCAACACGTTCAGGTCGAGTCACGAACAATTTTTCTGAGTTATATAATCAGATATGAGCATGTTAGAACAAGTTACATGTTAATCGGAGGTGCGTAGCATAGTTAGAATTAAACGTGAAAACACAAAATTGGACATCCCACTTTCTAGGCATATGCCGCGGCGCGCCAAGGTTGGCCGCGCCGCGGTAAAGCACTTGGGCTGATTCCTGGGATGTTTCAAGTGTTCAAGTCTCGAACCAAAATCCACCAATTCACAAATAATGAACCGCAAACATTCAAAACACGTATCTAAAGGTAATTTAACGAGGAATAGAACTAAACACATTTCATCAATCAAATTCGTCATTTACAATAACTAAATCCTCATCGAATGATCGTTAAATGTTCGTCATTAAAGTCTCAAGTTCATAAAATGCATTTCATGATTCGGGAATCCAATTTACACATACGATACGCCGTTTTGAAGGTAATTAAACATATATTGCAACTAAACACGTACTAACAACGTTTCATAGCATTCAATGCATCAAAAGTTCGTATTTAAGTCTATCAAACCTAACTAAAAATTACAAAATCATTAATCATGTTGATGAAGTTTTTCCAAGTCAACCTACATACCAAAATGTAGCTAATGATGCTAGTAACACATTTAATACATGAACTTTAACATAACAACAACATTTAATCAACCAAAACTCAAGATTAAACAAACCCTTTTTCAAGTTCATGCTACTTTATGCAAAATAACTAGATCGAGCAAATAAATCACATATTCATGTTAGACTCGAGCCATAGACACTAATTAACACACTTTTAAGTTTAAAGGTCTAATTTATGAAAATTAGAGATTTTGAAAAGCTTACCCCAAGCTATGAAAATGGTACTAAATTGAAGAGGATGATGCAAGGATCACAAATATGTAGTTTCTTTTGATGTTAACTTGCTAGATCGAATTTAGATGGTGAATCTTTGTTTTGTGAGTTTGAGAGAAAAATGGAAGTATGAAGATGGTGGTGGGTGATGAAATGAATGGTGGGGAGGACACTTTGACTATTTGACCTAGTCATATCTTTGGTCCCTTGGTGACACTAGTCCCTCAAGTTTAAAAGCGGGTGCGTGAATTAACCAAACGAATTATTTTAAATATGCTAGAGTAAATGATAGATGTTATAATTAAATAACGAGAATATTAAAACGCTAAACAACGAAGGGTATGAATTTAGATAATGAAAGATATTATCTAAAAAAAAGACGGCGTTAAAATAAATTAACGGAAAAAAGGTGGGTTATTACATTACCCACACCTTAAAAGAAATTTCGTCCCGAAATTTAGTTGGAGTTAGTAGTCGTTGTTTCTTCCTCGAGACCTTGCGTTGCCAATCCTACGAATAAGTGAGGGTACCTCCTTTTCATTTGATCTTGCCATTCTCACGTAAACTCGGGTCCTCTTTTGACATTCTAATGAACTTTGACAATTGGGATTTTACTTTGTCTTAAGGTTTGGCTTCACGATCCATAATTTCAACCGGTTTGCCCATGAAGTGGAGTTTGTCATCGATAGTAAGCTCATCGAAAGGAATAACAAGTTCTTGTTCAGCAAG
Organism: Rutidosis leptorrhynchoides; assembly: GCF_046630445.1. Classification (NCBI taxonomy): domain Eukaryota; kingdom Viridiplantae; phylum Streptophyta; class Magnoliopsida; order Asterales; family Asteraceae; genus Rutidosis; species Rutidosis leptorrhynchoides. The sequence goes on from NC_092334.1 coordinate 83,252,927, forward strand.
ACACTTCTTTAAGTTTAATACATGGAATGTAGGATGAACGGAATTCGATTGAGTTGGGAGTTCGAAACGGTAAGCAACGGGTCCAATACGATCCAAGATTTCAAAAGGATCAAAGCATCACGGATTTAGCTTTCTACGTTTCCAGAAATGGATTACACCTTTTCAAGGTGCGACTTTTAACATTACGCAACCACCCACTTGGAATTCGAGAGGTTTACATCTACCTGATGTTTATGCGAGGTGTATATAAAATAGCTTTTAAATTTTAGCAGGAAATACTATTAAATACGATACAATTTTACACAAGATATTTATTTATTTATAGAATGGATATACTTAAACCTTGCTACAACACTTATAGGCAGTGTACCTAATCGTACAGTAGTGTAGTTTTTAGTAAGTTCGGTTCGTTCCACAGGGAAAATCTTTAAACAAAGCTTAACGCTATATTAGTTTACTTTTATAAAAATACAAATATATATATAAGTAATATTATTATTATAAAGTGGGGTTTTTACCGTTTAATGACCGGTTTGTCGATTTTAAAACTTTAGTCGCAGTTAAAACCAAATGTAAAATAATAAATAAATACAAGACTTAATTTAAAGCGTAAAGTAAATAACGATAATGAAATTGCGATAAATGAAAGTGCGATAAAATAAACTTGCGATAATTAAAAAGTACGATAATTAAAAGTGCAATTAAATACAATAACAATAAATAAAAATGCGATAATTAGAAGTGCAATTAAATATAAAATAAAGGAAATTAAATATGAAATAAAAGAATTATGCTTATTTAAACTTCCATAATCATGATGTTTGACGTGTTGATTTTAGTTTTATGCCCATGGGTTAATTGTCCTTTGTCCTGGATTATTTAATATGTCCGTCTGGTTTTTGTCCATAACAGTCCATCAGTCATAAATATAAAGTGCGAGTGTCCTCGTCAAATTATTCTTATACCCGAAGTTAAATATTCCAACTAATTGGGGACTTAAACTGTAACAAGATTTTAATACTTTGTTTAATAATTACACCAGGATGTCGACTGAGTGTAACCCAAGGTTTTAATATTTTGTTATCAATTATACCAAGTGTCCTTGTACATAATTTCACCCCTGTTTTAATTATTCTAGTGGCTATTAATCCATTCCCGTGTCCGGTTAAATGAACGATTATTCGTACATATAAATACCCCGCCCATCTTGTCCGATCGAGTGTATATGGTAATTTATAGGGACGCCCAATTGTAAATCTTTATATTAACATTAACAAACTATCATTTAGTTAAACAAATATAAAGCCCATTAATAGCCCATAGTCTAATTTCCACAAGTGTCGTTCGTTTGTCCAAACTCCAATTATGGTACAAAGCCCAATTACCTAATTTTAGTAATTAGCCTAACATCATGATTACTTCGGATTAAATAAGCATAATAATAACTTAGCTACGAGACATTAATGTAAAAAGATTGAACATAACTTACAATGATTAAAAATAGCGTAGCGTTACACGGACAGAATTTCGACTTACACCCTTAAAACATTCGCTAACATACCCTTATTATTAGAATTATAATTAAAATTAAAATTAAAATATAAATATAAATATATTTACGTATACATATATAGAGAGAGATTGAATTTGGATGATAAAAATGATCAGAATTCGTTTGGCTTTATAGGGAATTGAGTTCAGGGGTACTCCGCGACTCGCGGTAATTTTTGCCTTCAAACTCCGTGAGTCGCGGAGTTTGAAAATACAGCTCACCCTCCTTTGGCTTCTTTCTTGCCGATGATTTATAAATATATTATAATATATATATTAATTTTAAGAATTAATTATATATTATATTATATTTATGTGCATAGTTGACTCATAATTTTTAGTCCATTGCGTCGAGCGTTGAGAGTTGACTCATGTCCCGGTTCCGGATTTTCGAACGTCCTTGCGTACAATTTTATATTTTGTACTTTGCGTTTTTGAATCTTGTACTCTTGTAATTTCGAGACGTTTCTCATCAATATTTGGAACCTCTTTGATTGTACTTTGTACTTTTGAGCTTTTTGGACCTTTGCGTCTTCAATTCATCGAATCTGTCTTTTGTCTTCACCTTTTATTATTTAAACGAATATCACTTGTAAATAGAACAATTGCAACTAAAAGCTTGTCTTTCTTGAGGAATAATGCTATGAAATATATGTTCGTTTTTAGCATTATCAAATATTTCCACACTTGAGCGTTGCTTGTCCTCAAGCAATATAGTCTTGAAATACTAGAATCACTTCTTTATTCTTCACACTTTGTACATCAGTGATTTCTTTACGGCGGTATAAACAATGGTAGTAACGTTGTGGTTTACAGTCCCACATGACTATATAAAAATTTAGATCCATTAAGGAAATTGGATCTTTATGAAAACATTTGATCTTTGAAAATTCAATCTAGCTTTTACCCTAGATAAGTTTTCCGGAATAACCCTTCACCGGTGTTTGCAAAATATTTTTGTGGGTTTGGTGGGTTTCAGATTTGAAAATTTTAGCTCAAAACTTGCGGTTTTGTGTCACCCACTTGCTAACCTTGTATTAGGAAAGCAACACGTCCAGTTTACTTGCTCTGTATATTACCTTTCAATAAACTACCGCCTGGTTGTAAAGGAAAGTGTTGAACAAGCAACTGTTAAGGCAATGTCCCCTAACATGCTTTTAATTATGGTCTATAACGTGTCGGACGCAATTACTATCCTTGGTAGGAGCAATAGTAAAGCTCACCCTTATAATTTATAGGTTTGGCACAAGGTCCTGTCTTTGACCACTATACAACCACCGTTCTTACGGTTGACACCCGATTTAGTTCAGGTGACCTAATGAATTCCAGGTGAATTCCTAGGATTTTACGTTCAATGGTAATGAACGCTTTGAAAATGGGTTTTTAGAAAACAAATCGGTTTATAATTTTGATCAAAATATTTTCTTGTTCAAGCTCGAGTTTAGATATCATTGAATTCCATGAGTTAGTAATTCTCAATCTTTAAGGTCAATCTCAAGGATTGAGTAATATCAGTCTTAAAAGCTAATTTTTAATCTTTAAGGAGATTATCCTTTCTGGGGATCTGATTCATTAGTCTTATCAAGCTAATTTGCACGGTGCCTCCCCATTTTACGAGATAAATCCTTCTCATGGTTAGGATAAATCTGACCACTTGGCGACCCTGTTTAATGCTGAGGTCCGTGGATTTCCTGCTGATTTTAGTGATGACTTTTCTAGATTTTTCGTCAACCTACAGCTGGTCTGGACGACAACTTCATGACCTAAATCAAGAAGCGCGTGTCTTTTTCGGAAGACTTTACTTCCTTTTAGTGATGGAATTGATTCATCGTGTAGATCCATCTTTCTTACAGTAAATCAGGTAAAACTTTTTAGTTTAGTCCAAAGCAAAAGTATTTTCAGTTATTTGTACAAAAATATGTGATATATATTTTGAATAACTTGGAGAATTTTCCCACACTTGGCTTTTATTTTTCCTTTTTGTTCTCCTCTATTCCATTCTTAAATGAATTCTAACATTTTGATTTGTTTCTCAATTTATGTCCTTTCCGAAGTAATAATAATTTCGGTGTTAACACCTAGTTTTATCGTTCATAAATATGTATAAATATGATTTTGAGTTCATTTAATTGGAAATTTTGAAAATTTTACTAGAAGTGGGTAGTCAGTATATAAGACTAGGGCTGTTCTTTATTATCAGAGAGCACTAGATTCTAATACAACTACTGCTTTTACTATCATTTTTAATGGTAACCAAGTGTTTAAGATCAAAAAATTTTAATATCCGAAAGAATTTAACCCCTTCCCACACTTAAGATCTTGCAATGCCCTCATTCGCAAGTAATAATTTAAATTATTGAGGGTGATTAGCGTAGAAATGATTAAATTTTACCAAAGTTTCCAAACATATTGGCGTTTGTTTTCTGAATGATAAATGGTGCACATCATTTGTTCATTCTGTCTTGTTGTTATTTCACATATATTTTGCATCTTGTCGTCAAAATTAGTTGCTTTTGCTGAACTTAATGCCAGTCTTTGAAAATGCGTTGTTTTAACCTGTTGTGTACATAAGATAAAATGCAAACATATATACATATTTTTGAAGTTTGGTATATTACCCCACATTCAAATATTATTAAAATCTAAAAATAAAAATTAGTAAAAAAAAAAAAAAAACTAATACAATTCCAACATAAGTATTAAATGTATCAACATTACAAATAATAAAATAAATAAAACTAAATACACTAGGGATGATACTGATACCAGTAGGGGTTCCATGCAAAACCGTATGTGCTATAGAATACTTCGGCAGGGTTATACGTAGGATACGGTGGTTGCATCTCTATAGACCAGGGAGGGAATATGGGCGTTGGAGTAGGAATATAGTTTCTACCTATATATTGGCAATAAGCTATGATTTGGTTTTTATGAACTTGCCAATCTTCAAATGCTCTATGTCTAGCATTTTCGTACTCCTGTGAAGCTATAAACCTTTGCATTTCTTGCATTTCATTTCCCCCTCCTACATTACCTTGCTGTTGGTTTCTCTCAACCTGTGGATGTCTACCATTATATCGTACTGCGGCGTTATTTCGCCTCTTCAAAACTTTAGCCCCATGGTATAAATTTAAACCTATTGTATCTTGGGGTTCTGGTTCTTCTACTAATAATCCCCCCCAACTTATATTCACATTGAGATACTCAGCAATCAAAGTAATAAATATACCACCTCCTATTATGCTATGCGGTCTCATCCCCCTAACCATAGCTGATAAATAAAAACCCACACAATACGGTATACTTACAGCGCTTTGTGGGTCTCGAATACACATGTGGTAAAACAAATTCTGTTCATTTACCTTTTCCTTATTCTTACCTCTTTGTGTAATCGAGTTCGCTAAAAACCTATGAATTACTCTTAACTCTGCTCTATCTATATCCAAATAAGAGTAATTCCCCCCTTTGAACCGGTGATGGCTAGTCATTTGACTCCATACACCATGTGTATCAAAATTTTCATCTATCTTTCTACCATTTAGTATCAACCCTCTACAATCGGCAGATGCTAACTCCTCAGGCGTATATATACGTAAAGTCTGAGCCATGTCTAGTAAAGACATGTGGCGCATCGAACCTCCTAACAAAAATCTAATAAAAGATCGATCGGTTAAACTAGCTACCCGATCATTTAATTCTATACTACACAACAATTCTTCACACCATACTTTATATACAGGTCTACGCATGGTAAATAAACGTACCCAGTCGTTAAAAGTAGAATTACCATACCTCTGTGCAAGTAATTCCCTAATTGGCCCGACCAATTCTACAGCTTCTAATGGTCCCCATTCTATGACCCTAGGTACCTCAACAGCTTTAGAATGAAGAGTATGCAATCCCCGTTGGTATTTTGGATAATCTATCCAACGTCTGTCAAATCTCAAGTTCGGGTGCAAATCTTCTAAGTGCATATCAAAAAATGTCATTACTGGATGAGGTATATCTTGCTTGTAGTAGTTATCCACCTCCTGTTGGTCCGCATTCTCAGGAGGAGCATTGCGAGCTTGGGATGAAGATTCACCCCTTTCAGTCTGCAAAACACATCAAACACAATTTTTGTGCATCCAAATATGCATTAGTGTCAGCAAAATCATCAATCAAAATAATTACAATGACATGATCAATTTATATCAAACATAAGCTCATTTTCATATTTTCATCAAATCTACACTTTTTCAAATAAGCATATAAGAAAATGTTCTCCAAGTTCATAAGCATTCAACTCAAATAACATGTCAAAATAATCATTACTAGCAATTAAACAAGTTTCAAATGGCATTATCTCTCAAAAATCAAGTTCATGAATTTTAGACTTGAAAAAGTCCACTTTAATTCTCAAAATCATGTTTAGGCTCAAAGTTTTGATCATTTAACTACCTAAACATGTTACACTACTTAATTTAGCAACAATTCATGAAAAAAATCGGCCATAACCTGTTTATATCAAAAAGCCCCAAATTTGCTCAAGAACACAAACCCTAGATTACTCAAAATTTGAAATTTAAGGCTTCTAATCATGTTAAATAGCATCAATCTAGGTTATACAAGCATAATACATAAACAATTTAAGCATAATTACACTAAAAAGCATCAAAATCAAATTGGGTATAAAATTGCTCAAGAACACTAATTTTCGGATTAAATGGTGTTTAGGTGTAGAAATTTACCATTTTTCTTGAGTAATTCCTTGATAGCATCCTTCTCAACATGATTTTAGTAAAAGATTTGATGATTAACGGTCAAAAATTGCGAATTTGGTGTGTATTTTTCGTGTTTTTTCGGGTTATTTTCGCAGTTTGTTTTGTGGGTGTTGTGTGGACTGAGCTGTTCCAGCTCCTTTATTTTTTTTCTGTAATTCGGTCCCTCCGCGAGTCGCGGGGTTTTTACCCTTCAAACTTCGCGAGTCGCGGGGTTTGCATTTTTTTTTTTATTTTATAAAATCTTAACTTATGAAACAATTAAGTATTAATTTTAAAATTTTGTTTCCCTTTGTTTTAGGACGAGGTCGTTTCGGATCGATGTCCTAGTCCGTCATTCGACAAAATTTTAAAATTTGTCTTTTTCAAGCGATTGTTTTAAAAGCTTAGATTTTTGGGTTTTTTTTTGTTTTTGGCATACTTTAATTCAATAAGATTAAAAATAATGATAATAAAAGTTCTCGTCCCTCCCTCGGGTAAAGCAATTTCGGTTCAAAGACCTAGTCTTCAACTTACGACGAATTTTAAAAATCATATTTTTAACTTAGCGAAATAAAGTAAATTTTTGTTTTTAAATTCACACCAAACTTAAATTAAAAATTCATAAAAATTCAAAATTAATATTAAAAATTCACACTAAACTTAAAATTTGAAATGCATAAAATTAAAAATTCATATTTTAAAAATTAAAAATTCACACCAAACTTAATTTAAAAATTCATATTATAAATTCACACCAAACTTATATTAATTTTTCAAATATTTACAATTTTAAATATATTGTTTTTACAAAGTTTACAATATTAATTTAAGATTTATATATTAATTTTAAAAACATGGTAAAAATAAAATTAAAAATCTTTTTGGCTTTTATCCCACTTTAATCAATCAAATATTATCAAAAATATGCGCCCCTCTTTTCGGTAAAGTAATTTCAGTTCCAAGACCTAATTTAACTCATGACGAATTTTTGAAATATTTTGGGTTGATTGATTAAAGATATTTATACATTAAGAATAAACGTTAAATTTCGCAGTGATGTAATAAATTTTTGTATGATATCAATAATTTCGGTCGCCAAACCTAATTTTATTTAATACCAATTTAATACTTTATAGCGAACAAATTAGCGTTTATTATCAAAAGGTAAAAATAAAAATAAAAAATAAAAACTGTACAGACTTACCTGTGAAATAGATTTCTTAGTTATATGATCTATCCCATTCATAAGATAGTCGGTTTAATTGGTTTTCCATGGCTACATAGGCGTAACCTCGAGCATTCAGTGTTTTTTCTTCTAAACATATGAACGGTCCGTTTCTGCATAAAGTAACAAATTCGGTGTTTGAATAGGTTTGATTATTTGAACATTTACCTCCATGTGACCATTTTCCGCATTTGTGACATCTTTCTAGGTGTCGTGCTCTTCTTTTCGCTGTGGATTTTGATTTTCCTTTACCAAATTGTGACTTATTATCTTCGCATCTGGATTCTTTTCTTACTCCGTCCAATCTTTCTCTGATTACTGATACTATTTCACTCGAAAGTGTGTCATTATTATGTTTAGTGATCAAAGCGTGTAGCATTAGACCATGGTTTAGTTCACATGCAGTCTTCATTTCGTAAAAACCTAAAAAAATAAAAATTCAGAATGGGGGGAGAAGACTAGTTCTTTAGGGTCTACTAGGGAAAGACCATTAGGGTTCCATTTTTGAGAACTACACGAAAACAGACAATCTAACTCTAACAGAAATACATATTATCCTTAAAAGACTTGATTCTCCCCACACTTAGTTAGCTGTGGTGTCGAAATTGTGATTAACTTCGTTGTCGACTTCCATCGGACTATCTATGTAGTGTTTAACTCTGTGACCATTAACTTTAAATTCAATCCCATTTGAATTTATCAATTCTACTGTTCCGTATGGAAAAACTCTTTTAACTATGAATGGTCCAGACCATCTTGATTTCAATTTTCCAGGAAATAGCTTGAATCGTGAATTGAAAAGAAGAACTCTGTCTCCTTCTTTAAATTCTTTTAAACTTCTGATTCTTTTATCATGCCATTTCTTCGTTCTTTCTTTATAGATTAATGAATTTTCGTATGCTTCATGTCTTAATTCTTCTAATTCATTTAGTTGACTTAATCGTAGACGTCCAGCTTCATGTATATCAAGATTACATGTCTTCAAAGCCCAAAATGCTTTGTGTTCAATTTCTACTGGAAGATGACATGCTTTTCCATAAACAAGTCTAAAAGGTGTGGTTCCAATTGGAGTTTTTTAGGCTGTTCTAAAAGCCCAGAGTGCATCCTCCAATTTAATGGACCATTCCTTCGGATTTGATCCTACGGTTTTCTCTAGAATACGTTTTAAAGCTCGGTTGGTATTTTCAACTTGTCCACTTGTTTGTGGATGATATGCGGTGGAGATTTTATGAGTTACTCCATATCTTTTAAGAACTTTCTCAAGTTTATTATTACAGAAATGAGTTCCCCGATCACTTATTAAAGCTTTCGGTGTTCCAAACCTTGCAAAAAGACGTTTTAAAAAGTTGACTACAACTCGTGCATCATTAGTTGAGAGAGCTTGTGCTTCCGCCCATTTAGATACATATTCAATGGCAACGAGAATGTAGAGATTATTATGAGATTTTGGAAATGGACCCATAAAGTCAATACTCCAAATGTCAAATACTTCACATACTTGTATGACATTTTGTGGCATTTCATCACGTTGACTTATTTTTCCGGCCCTTTGACATGCATCACAGGATTTGCAAAGAAGGTGTGCGTCTTTGTAAATTGTAGGCCAATAGAATCCAGCATCGTAAACTTTTCTTGCTGTTAGTTGAGGCCCATAATGCCCTCCTGTTGGTCCTGTGTGACAATGGTTTAAAATTTTACTAGCTTCATCTCCGAATACACATCGGCGTATTATTCCATCGGGACAACTTTTAAACAGATGTGGATCTTTCCAGAAATAGTGTTTTATATCACTGAAGAATTTCTTTCGTTTTTGGTACGCTAATCCTTTTTCAAGGAATCCACAAACTAAGTAGTTTGCATAGTCTGCAAACCATGGAATTTCATTATAATCTATCTTCAATAGATATTCATCAGGAAAGTTGTCTTATATGGCCGATTCATTTAGAACTTCTAATTCGGGATTTTCAAGACGAGAAAGATAATCAGCAGCGAGATTTTCTGCTCCTCTTTTATCTCGGATTTCAATATCGAACTCTTGTAAGAGTAAGATCCAACGGATTAATCTTGGTTTAGCATCTTGTTTTGAAAATAGGTATCTAAGAGCAGAATGGTCGGTATAGACCACCGTTTTTGCTAGAACGAGAGATGATTGAAATTTGTCAAAAGCAAAGACAATAGCAAAGAGTTCTTTTTCAGTAGTTGTATAGTTCGTTTGTACTCCTTGTAACGTCTTACTAGCATAATATATAGGTTGAAATTGTTTTTCAATCCTTTGTCCTAAAACGGCTCCCATTGCAAAATCACTTGCATCGCACATTAGTTCAAACGGTAGATTCCAATTTGGTGTTATCATGATCGGCGCATTAGTGAGTTTCTCTTTAAGAATATTAAAAGATTTGATACATTCATCTGAAAAGATGAATGGAGCATCCTTTTCTAGGAGTTTATTCATAGGAGTGGCAATTTTAGAAAAATCTTTTATGAAACGTCGGTAAAAACCGGCATGCCCTAGAAAACTCCTAACTCCTCTAACATTGGTGGGATGTGGAAGTTTAGCAATTGCATCTACTTTAGCTCTATCCACTTCAATTCCTTCTTTTGAAATTTTATGTCCAAGAACGATGCCTTCTTTAACCATGAAATGGCATTTCTCCCAATTAAGTACTAGATTTGATTGTTCGCATCTAATCAGCATTCGTTCAAGATTAGCTAGACATGTTTCAAATGTATCACCGAAGACTGAAAAGTCATCCATGAAAACTTCCATGCATTCTTCTATCATGTCGTGAAAAATCGCCATCATACACCTTTGAAAGGTTGCAGGGGCGTTACAAAGTCCAAATGGCATGCGTTTGTAAGCAAAAGTACCATAAGGGCACGTGAATGTGGTTTTCTCTTGATCTTCGGGTGCTATTGGAATTTGAAAATATCCGGAAAATCCATCTAGAAATCAATAGTAACTATTTCCGGCTAATCTTTCCAACATTTGATCAATGAAAGGTAAGGGAAAGTGATCTTTTCTGGTGGTGTCATTTAATTTTCTATAATCAATACATACACACCATCCTGTTACAGTCCTAGTAGGAATAAGCTCATTTTTTTCATTTGTAATGACAGTCATGCCACCCTTCTTAGGCACGCATTGAACTGGGCTTACCCATGGACTATCAGAAATTGGATAAATTAGACCTGCGTCTAACAGTTTAATAATTTCTTTTTTAACTACATCTTGCATATTCGGATTTAGTCTTCGTTGGCGTTGCACATACGTTTTATGACCTTCTTCCATAAGGATTTTATGTGTGCAATACGAAGGACTTATTCCTTTAATATCATGAATCTTCCATGCAATGGCTGGTTTATGAGCTTTCAACACAGAAATGAGTTGTGATTTCTCATTTTCAGTAAGAGAAGACGATATTATTACAGGTAATTCAGATTCACCATGTAAATAAGCATATTCCAAATGGTTTGGAAGTGGCTTTAACTCTAATTTCGGAGGTTCTTCTATCGATGATTTATATCGATATATGTCTTCTTCTTTTAGCATTTGAATTTCTTCTGTTGTTCATTCATATCCATTAGCTATAAGTGTAGCTAACATTTCAGCTTCATCAATCGGTTCATTACCTTCTCCTAAAGAACATTCTCCTGTTCCTTGTAATTCTGGAAATTCTTCTAACAATTCTGCATGTGAATCTATAGTTTGAATATAATAACATGTATCATCTGCAGATTGCGGTTGTTGCATTGCTCTATCAACTAAAAAAGTAACACTCTCGTCCTCTATACTTAGGGTCAATTTCTTACCGAACACGTCTATCATTGCTTTAGCCGTGTTTAAGAATGGTCTTCCTAATATGAGAGGAACTTGAGAATCTTCTTCCATGTCCAGAACAACGAAATCTACTGGAAATACTAAAGTACTAACTTTAACTAGCATGTTCTCCATTATCCCTCTAGGATATTTTATTGATCGATCGGCTAGTTGTATACTTATTCTGGTTGGTTTCAATTCTCCAAGGTCTAGTTTAGCGTATAGTGAATACGGCATTAGATTTATACTAGCACCTAAGTCTGCCAATGCTTCTATTGAACTAAGACTACCCAGAAAACATGGAATTGTGAAACTTCCTGGATCAGATAATTTTTCTGGTATCTTATTCAACAGCACTGCTGAACAATTAGCATTCATAGTAACAGCCGAGAGTTCTTCCATTTTCTTTCTATTTGTGATCAGATCTTTCAGAAATTTAGCATATCTAGGCATTCCTGAAATCACATCAATAAAAGGAAGATTTACATTTATCTGTTTAAACATATCCAAGAATTTGGATTGCTCGGCTTCAAGTCTTTCTTTTTTTATTTTACTCGGGTAAGGAAGTGGTGGTTGGTATGGTTTAACATAAGGTTTATCCTTAACTGTGTTATCTTCATTAACCTTTTCAACTACCGGTTCTGTTTCCTTATCTTTTTCAGGTTGTGGTTCTTGTGGAGTAGGAATAGTTTCATCAGAACTTACAGGTATTTCAGGTAGTTTTAGTATTGTACCACTTCTTGTGGTAATAGCTTTAGCTGTTTCATTTCGGGGGTTAGCATTTGTATTACTAGGTAAACTTCCCTGTTTTCTTTCACCTATTAACCTTGCTAGGTTACTTACTTCTTGTTTCAAGTTTTGAATAGAAGCTTGTTGATTTCTAAATGCTTGAGCATTTTGTTCATTGGTCCGTTTTTGAGATGTGAAAAACTGCGTTTGAGTTTCAACTAGCTTCGTCATCATATCTTCTAAATTCGGCTTTTTATCATCGGTTTGTTGTGGTGATTTGTTTTGAAAATTAGGTCTTTGCTGGTTGTAAGTATTATTGGATACTTGTTGATTGCTAGGACCTTGTTGGTTGTTGTATGGAATATTTCGGTTATAATTCTGGTTTTGATTGTAAATTGGTCTTGGCGGTTGATAATTATTCTAATAATTATTTCCAGGCCTTTGGTTTATGTATGAAATATTCTCTCTTTGTTCCATTGTTAATTCAATACTGAGACAATCTTTTGTCAAATGTGGTCCTCCACACTGCTCACAACTAATTCGTATTGAGTGAATATCCTTAGTCATCTTTTCCATTCGTCTCTCGACAGCATCTATCTTTGCGGAAATGGAATCTAAGTCATGGCTAGAATCGGCTCTAGCTGCTTTAGATGATCTAACGATATCTTTTTCTTGGTGCCACTCATGTGAGTGGGAAGCAGTGTTATCAATAATTTTATAAGCATCAGTTTCGGTTTTCTTCATAATGGAACCACCAGCTGCTATATCTATGTCTTTCCTTGTAGTGATGTCGCATCCTTGGTAGAATATTTGTACTATTTGACAGGTGTCTAAACCATGTTGCGGACATCCTCTTAATAACTTTCCAAATCTTGTCCACGCCTCATATAGAGTTTCATTTGGCTTCTGTGTGAACGTAACAATTTCTCCTTGAAGTCTTACGGCTTTAGATACCGGAAAGAATTGTTTAAGAAATTTTTCAACTAAAACGTCCCATGTATCAATCGCCCCTTCAGGTAACGATTCCAACCAATCTTTGGCTTCTCCCTTTAAAGTCCAGGGAAATAACATGAGATATATCTGTTCATCCTCTACTTCTCGGATTTTAAATAGTGTGCAGATCCTATTAAAGGTACGTAGATGTTCATTTGGATCTTCCTTCGGCGCACCACTAAATTGGCATTGATTAGTCACCATGTGTAGAATTTGTCCTTTGATTTCATAATCTGGCGCATTAATTTCTGGATGAGTAATTGCGTGACCTTGGCCAGTGCGTTTAGCTCTCATTCGGTCTTCCATACTTAAAGGTTCCAGATTCTCCATAATTGAATTTGTTGAATCGGAATCACTAGAGGATTCTGATTTAATGGTTCGTTCCTCAACAATCTCTGTTTGAATAATTGGTGGTTCCGGAGGAAAATTTAGTGGTTCAGGATCTATGAATCGTCCCTGAATATTCTCCGGATTCTCAATTGTGAGGTCGGGTTTCAAAAAATGGATTATCGGAAATTTGAACTGGAGTACTTGGTCGACTGGATGACGATTCTAAAGAAAAATCAACGGCGGTAATATTTGCTAAATGTCTTGATCTAGTTACAGGTGGTGAACGTACAAAAGGTGGTGAACGTCTTGCTCGGTGCATTCACTGAATATTCTATTAGTTTTTAAAAGGAAAGAAAAATTATATAAGTTATCCAATCAATAGACTTTTCTGATTTTGCCCACGTTTCGAATAGCCAAAAGATGCAGCAGAGGGGCAGGATTCGTTTGGTCTCAATATAATTGAGGACTGTTTGGCTCCAATAACCCGGTCCACGTACAAATCCAACTATTACTACGAACCAGAAAATTTTGATGTCTATCAATTTAATCACTTAAAATAAATTTTCGTAATTTTAAGAAATTTAGATAAGAAGTAGAATAAAAATCTATGTCCTAAAAACTAGAATGACGAGAAATAAGAAAGAAAAAGAGCGTGTCGGAAAAAGGTCGAAAAAGAAAAGATCGAAAAAATAAAAGGCGTCGAAAAATAAGAAATAAAAAGAAATGACTTATAGAACTTAAAAACACTCGACTAACCCAACCTTATTACTATCACTAACTTAAAATTATAATCGCAACTTGAGATTACTAATTGGAATGATAATTGATACATAGGTAAAAGGTGTCTAAAAATATTAAAGCTTACAAGAAAAACTATATCCCAAATGGCAATAACTTAAAAAGAAACTAAAACTTAAAAAGGCGTCGTAAAATTTAAAGCACTTAAATCTTAGTCTAAAGAAAAAGCACTTAAGGAATTCTACGGCAAAGCCTAAAAATCTAGAAATAAAAAATAACTATGGCAAAAACTATATCTTAAAACTAAATACGAGCGAAAAATACAAAAAATTACGCTAAAACAATTAAAAAGGGACAAAATATAAAAATATACAAAAAGTTGTAAAAATTACAATTTTTTATAAAAATATTATTTTTATATTATTTATTTATTAAAACTATTAATTTTACAATTTAATTAAACTAAATAAACTAAATATACAAATTAAATAAATAAACTAAACTTAATAATAAATTAACAAAACTAATTAGGGTTTAATTAAAAATTAATAATAATAATTACCCGTAATAAATGCTGATTAGGGTTTCTGTCGGTGTCAGGATGGCTCCGCGAGTTGCGGTATTCCAAGCAGCAAACTCCGCGAGTCGCGGGGTTCCAATTTTCAACTCAGGTACTTTTTTTAATTTGACGTTTTTTTTTTAATTTAAATATTTAAATAAAATATTTATAAAAACTAAATAAAAACTTATGTTTTAAAAACTAAAATAAACATAGAAATACTTTATAATAAAAATCTTAAAACTAGATTTATATATTTATTTTTTTTCGGTTTTTTTATGTTTTAATATAAACAAAATATTTAAATAAAACTTATATTTTTTTATAAAATAAAAATAAAGAAACTTTATAAAACTTAAATATTTAACAAACTCTTAAAAATATTTATATTTTTGTTTTCTTTTTATATGTTTTCGAATATTTAAAACGTATTTTTACAAAAATGTATTTTTATAAAAGTAAACTAAAAATAAAAATCTTTTTTTTTTTATATTTAGCGTTGCGCTTTCGGCGTTTAAGATCCCCGGCAGCGGCGCCAAAAATAACTTGATGTTTATGCGAGGTGTATATAAAATAGCTTTTAAATTTTAGCAGGAAATACTATTAAATACGATACAATTTTACACAAGATATTTATTTATTTATAGAATGAATATACTTAAACCTTGCTACAACACTTATAGGCAGTGTACCTAATCGTACAGTAGTGTAGTTTTTAGTAAGTCCGGTTCGTTCCATAGGGAAAATCTTTAAACAAAGCTTAACGCTATATTAGTTTACTTTTGTAAAAATACAAATATATATAAGTAATATTATTATTATAAAGGGGGGTTTTTACCGTTTAATGACCGGTTTGTCAATTTTAAAACTTTAGTCGCAGTTAAAACTAAATGTAAAATAATAAATAAATACAAGACTTAATTTAAAGCGTAAAGTAAATAACGATAATGAAATTGCGATAAATGAAAGTGCGATAAAATAAACTTGCGATAATTAAAAAGTACGATAATTAAAAGTGCAATTAAATACAATAACAATAAATAAAAATGCGATAATTAGAAGTGCAATGAAATATAAAATAAAGGAAATTAAATATGAAATAAAAGAATTATGCTTATTTAAACTTCCATAATCATGATGTTTGACGTGTTGATTTTAGTTTTATGCCCATGGGTTAATTGTCCTTTGTCCTGGATTATTTAATATGTCCGTCTGGTTTTTGTCCATAACAGTCCATCAGTCATAAATATAAAGTGCGAGTGTCCTCGTCAAATTATTCTTATACCCGAAGTTAAATATTCCAACTAATTGGGGACTTAAACTGTAGCAAGATTTTAATACTTTGTTTAATAATTACACCAGGATGTCGACTGAGTGTAACCCAAGGTTTTAATATTTTGTTATCAATTATACCAAGTGTCCTTGTACATAATTTTACCCCTGTTTTAATTATTCTAGTGGCTATTAATCCATTCCCGTGTCCGTTAAATGAACGATTATTTGTACATATAAATACCCCACCCATCTTGTCCGATCGAGTGTATATGGTAATTTATAGGGACACCCAATTGTAAATCTTTATATTAACATTAACAAACTATCATTTAGTTAAACAAATATAAAGCCCATTAATAGCCCATAGTCTAATTTCTACAAGTGTCGTTCTTTTGTCCAAACTCCAATTATGGTACAAAGCCCAATTACCCAATTTTAGTAATTAGCCTAACATCATGATTACTTCGGATTAAATAAGCATAATAATAACTTAGCTACGAGACATTAATGTAAAAAGGTTGAACATAACTTACAATGATTAAAAATAGCGTAGCGTTTCACGGACAGAATTTCGACTTACACCCTTACAACATTCGCTAACATACCCTTATTATTAGAATTATAATTAAAATTAAAATTAAAATATAAATATAAATATATTTACGTATACATATATAGAGAGAGATTGAATTTGGATGATAAAAATGATCAGAATTCGTTTGGCTTTATAGGGAATTGAGTTCAGGGGTACTCCGCGACTCGCGGCAATTTTTGCCTTCAAACTCCGCGAGTCGCGGAGTTTGAAAATACAGCTCACCCTCCTTTGGCTTCTTTCTTGCCGACGATTTATAAATATATTATAATATATATATTAATTTTAAGAATTAATTATATATTATATTATATTTATGTGCATAGTTGACTCGTAATTTTTAGTCCATTGCGTCGAGCGTTGAGAGTTGACTCATGTCCCGGTTCCGGATTTTCGAACGTCCTTGCGTACAATTTTATATTTTGTACTTTGCGTTTTTGAATCTTGTACTCTTGTAATTTCGAGATGTTTCTCATCAATATTGGAACCTCTTTGATTGTACTTTGTACTTTTGAGCTTTTTGGACCTTTGCGTCTTCAATTCATCGAATCTGTCTTTTGTCTTCACCTTTTATTATTTAAACGAATATCACTTGTAAATAGAACAATTGCAACTAAAAGCTTGTCTTTCTTGAGGAATAATGCTATGAAATATATGTTCATTTTTAGCATTATCACTAACATCGGCATAGTGGCGATTACGGGCCGTCTTGAGCCTTTCTTGGATTTGAACGATCTTAACGGTTATTTCATGAATGAGGTCGAGTTCGGTGGTTTGCTTGTCACCTACTTCGGCCCAACGAATAGGAGGACGACATTTGCGGCCATATAAAGTTTCGAAAAGGTGCGGCGTTAATACTCGAATGATAACTATCGTTGTAAGAGGAATCAATTAAAGGCAACAATCCAAGTTCGTGATATGTTTTTCCAAGGTTTGAATCGTACGTTTGCTTAGTCCGTCGGTTTGTAGATGATACGCGGTACTCATGTCTAAACGTGTTCCCAAGGCTTTTTGTAAGTCTAGAAGTGAAACGAGCATCTCGATCCGAAATAAATGACAATGGCACACCGTGTCGAGATGGAATTCCTATAATGTATAGTTGTACAAGTTTTTCCCATCTTGTCGGTTTCTGAAAATCTTTGATAAGATTTTTCCCCCTCGTGGTGTATACTGGTATAGTGTGTGAAGTCTCTCTCCATTGAGAGATCGAATGATGAGATTTCCTTATACGGAAGTATGAGTGTAATGGTAGAAGAAGTTTTCATCTTGTAATAGCCACATCATGCATCTTGTGGTCAAAAGTTGAGACTTTGATGGAAACAAGATAGTACACGTAGTTATATGTTTTGGAGTTGAGTAGTAGCTGGCCATTTATCAGGAGCATAAGGACGATAAGTCAATGAAGAAAGAGGTATCCTTGGATTGTGTGTTATCTTGGGTTCTGGTAATATCAGACGGCAACAGTGAAATAACAGAGTTATGTAACGTGGTGATGAGAAAGTTGATTGGGCCCCATAATTAGGTATCCAAATTTCTTCAGGCAAAAATTAACGAATTTCAGTTTCCTTGATTTCGAGTCGAGAGAGGATGCCTTTCAGGTGTTCACTTAGAAATATTTTAATATTTGAGTTCTATTTTTGTGCTACACGAATTTGGCTAGTAAGGTTGGTGTGGATAATCCCGTTCAAGGTTCAGACACGGAGAGGTTTAATTCTTTCCTTTCGGCTCAAGGCGTCGGCTACAATATTTGCCTTGCCCGGATGGTAACGAAGTTCACAATCCTAATCATTTAAAGTTCCAATCCATCGTCGTTGTCTCATGTTGAGTTATTTTTGATCGAAAATGTGTTGGAGGCTTTTGTGGTCGGAGAGAATGGTACTTTTGATTCCATAAAGATAGTGTCTCCACATTTTAAGTGCAAAGACAACGGTTCTTAATTCAAGATCATGTGTCGTGTAGTTTTGTTCATATATTCTAATTGTTGGGAAGCGTAAGTAATAACTTTCCTTCGTTGCATTAACAACACCTAAAACCTTGTTTGGAGGCATCACGAAATACCACAAAATCATCATTGCCTTCGGGAAGAGATAAGGTAGGTGCGGTGGTTAACTTCCTTTTTAAGAATTGAAATGCCGACTCCTGTTCGGCGGACCAAACGAATTTCTTTCCTTTGTGAG
The DNA here is from genome assembly GCF_046630445.1 of Rutidosis leptorrhynchoides. Lineage (NCBI taxonomy): Eukaryota > Viridiplantae > Streptophyta > Magnoliopsida > Asterales > Asteraceae > Rutidosis > Rutidosis leptorrhynchoides. Next base: position 83,271,655 of record NC_092334.1, read on the forward strand.
TTAACGAGGTTAAAGGACGAGCAATACGGGAAAAGTCGAAAATGAATCTTCGGTACTAACCGACGAGATCCAAAAATTTACGAATATGAGTTGGAGTTGTGGGGTTTCCCAATTACGTATGGCTTCAATTTTTGCGAGGTCGACTTAATACTTTGACCACTAACAACATGGCCTAGATATTGGACTTCGTTTAACCAAAAAATCACACTTGACAAACTTGGCATAGAGTTGTTCTTTTCTCAAGAGTTCGAGCATCAGACGAAGATGTTATTCGTGTTCTTTTTCGCTTTTTGAATAGATTAAGATATTATCTATGAATACGATAATGAATTTGTCTAGATAAGGCTTGCATACACGATCTATAAGATCCATGAATATGGCTGGGGCATTAGTTAAACTGAACGGTACTACAAGAAATTCATAACTATAGTAGCGAGTTCGAAAAACGGTTTTGGAGACATTCTCCCTTAACCCTCAATTGATGATAATCGGAATAGAGGCACGAGATCCTTGTAATTGATCAAGGGATTGTCGATACAGGGAATAGGATGTCGGTTCTTAACCGGTAATTTATTTAGTTCACGATAATCGATGCACATTCGTAGGGATCCTTTTTTCTTCTTAACAAATAGGATTGGAGCTCCCTATGGTGGATGGCTAGGTCGGATAAAACCACGGTCAAGTAGTTCTTGGAGTTGACCTTGTAATTCTTACATTTTAGATGGAGCTAGTCTATATGGTGCACGTGCTATGGGTGCGGCTCCCGGGATAAGATCGATTTGGAATTCAACCGGTCGATGAGGTGGAAGACTCGGCAATTCTTCGGGAAATACATTGAAAAAGTCACTAACAATTGGCACATCATCGATATGCTTCTCATCGGTCTCGACTTTCTTAACGTGGGCTAGGATCGTAAAACAACCCATACGAAGGTATTCTTCAACGATGATGCGCGAAATGAGGTTGAGCCCGGTGCAACTCTTTTTGCTACAAACGATCAAGGGTTCACCATCCTCGATAGGGATACGAATAGTTTTGAGATCACAAGAAATGTTAGATTTTATCTTGGCTAACCAATCCATACCAAATTACATCGAAGTTTTCTAGGTCTAGAGGTATTAGATAGATTTTGAATTCTTTACCCACCATCAATTTAAGCCATTGGGACTTTGGTATGACTTACCGTAATATAACCACGTCGATCAAGTGTCGTTATATTTCGCTAGTTCATACCTCCATTCCAACACCTCTCCATATGGTTAAGTTTGTGTAATCGTGAAGATTGCAAATGAACAAGGTGTAACGACATCTTTAACAAGACTCGTATTTATTCGAAAGAGTTAGTGCAATCTCTGAAAATGTGTTTCCCGCGGGAAATGCATAACTGATTGTTCACATCAAAATGTTCAAAGTCGATTAGTGGTATCCTTAGGTATAAGGAGAGTAATGAATCATGGTAACGAGTAGTACGCAACAGTAGTGATAGGTAGTGATGACGATACTCATCAATAGTAGTGGCAGTAGTAACGAATAGTGATATATAGTGAGGAGCACTAGTGTAATATCAGTAGTGAGTAGTGAGTAGTGATTGTAATGGTTGTGAAAGTTTTACCACACTGGTAGATAGTAAGCCGGGATGGCGGCGAAAAGCATGGGAAGACAGAATTTCCAACTAGCTTAACGAATGAAGCCGTCGTTATCTTTACGCGTATGAATCTTGAATTTACGTGTGTTACCCGAAAGTGACAGAGTACGGGTTCGCATGACGAGAGTTAGGTACAATTAAGAAGTTCACCATAGAAAGTTTCAAGTATAAATGCACAAGTAGTCAAGTAAGTGCTATCTATAGCAAATGTATGTCAGAATGCAATGACTAACTATCGGGTTGTGGTCTAGACTCACTAATGTGTCCTAACGACTCTGTTAGACACATTAATGCATATCCTAGTTCCCTACAACTAACGCTCTGATACCACATGTGACTACCCAAAAAAATCGTCATTGATGGCGCCGTCAACTTAGGTCCCATTACGTGGTCATAGTCCCTAAATGAGACGCGTTTGACCAAAATTATGTCGCATTCATTTGAAACGTGTATGACTTGCAAAGTTTTAAGTTACCAAACAGTTCGACAACGAGTTTAAGTTTACAGAATTTGTAAAGTATAAATGAAATAACTTGCGACATAATATAAGTTTAAAATCACGAATGCTATCAATAGCGTATGCATGTAAATATTAAGTTTGAATCCAAAGGTGCTATCACTAGCGTATGCATGTATGCTTGACCCCAAGCAAGTAATCAAAGTGTGCGGAAGCATGTATTTAGTAGCCAAGTATGAACCTGAGAAACATATAGAAAACTGTCAACGAAAAACGTTGGTGAAATCATAGGTGTATTTGTAAACGTATGTTTTTGAACCACAAGATTTTGTATGAAGTTGATTATCCAAATCGTTTGCATTCCAAAGATGTTGTACATTTGTGGAGCACCCAATTATCAAGACTTAACTGTATACGAACCCCGTTATCATAGTGTTAGAATCTACACTATACCTGAAAATATATTTCATCCGCCAACGGTAGCGAACCGTCCGAATGAGGGCTCGTCAAGCCCGTATGAATCCACACAACATAAGTTCACGCGTATACCCTACAAGTGTAACTAATGATAATTGAATTGAGGCTTTTTGTTCTAACTCACACGTGGAATGTTTGTTTCTGTACTTGTGTTCAAAGTATAAAAGTATAAACCGTATATGTTTCTCATCCCATGATTTAAAAGAGTAAAAGTTGTTGAAAAGATGGGACTATGATCTCACCTTGAGTGCACGAGTATAAAGGTACTTCACAAAGTAAACGTGTGCATGACAGTTGTTTAGTCTTGACCTAAACAAGTAAGTTATATCAATACCGGGTAAGATACAAGGTCGGTCGAAATGTGTTCAATTAGTCCTACGGCTCGTTACGACTCGATTATATAGCATGTGGGTCAAGTTGTCAATTTTCATGCAAGATATAAGTACAAGAGAGAGGTTATAACGATTAAACAAAGTATTGGTTAAGTTTGAATAAAAGTCAACTTTGATCAAGTCAAATTCAATGAAAAAGTCAACACGTTCGGGTCAGGTTTCGGACAATTTTTCTGAGTTATATAATCATATATGAGCATGTTAGAACAAGTTATATGTTAATCAGAGGTGCTTTGCATAGTTAGAATTAAACGTGAAAACACAAAATTGGACAGCCCACTTTCCAGGCATATGTCGCGCCGCGCCAAGGTTGGTCGCTGATAATGCTAAAAACGAACATATATTTCATAGCATTATTCCCCAAGAAAGACAAGCTTTTAGTTGCAATTGTTCTATTTACAAGTGATATTCGTTTAAATATTAAAAGGTGAAGACAAAAGACAGATTCGACGAATTGAAGACGCAAACGACCAAAAAGCTCAAAAGTACAAAATACAATCAAAGAGGTTCCAATTATTGATAAGAAACGTCTCGAAATTACAAGAGTATAAGATTCAAAACGCAAAGTACAAGATATTAAATTGTACGCAAGGACGTTCGAAAATCCGGAACCGGGAGCAGAGTCAACTCTCAACGCTCAACGCAACGGACTAAAAATTACAAGTCAACTATGCACATAAATATAATATAATATTTAAATAATTCTTATAATTATTTATATATTATATAATATATTATAAACCGTCGGCAAGAAAGGCTCTAAACTTGTGTGAGCTGTAAAAGCAAACTCCGCGAGTTGCGGAGTTTGCAGTGCAAAAATTACGCGAGTCACGGAGACCCCCTGGACTCAATTCCCTATAAAAGCAAACGCAGTTTGATCGCAAAAAATATCCAATATATCAATCTCTCTATATCTATACGTTATATTTATATTAATAATTTATATTTTAATTTTAATTTTAATTTTAATCCTAATAATAAGGGTATGTTAGCGAATGTTGTAAGGGTGTAAGTCGAAATTCTGTCCGTGTAACGCTACGCTATTTTTAATCATTGTAAGTTATGTTCAACCTTTTTAATTTAATGTCTCGTAGCTAAGTTATTATTATGCTTATTTAATTTCAAGTAATCATGATGTTGGGCTAATTACTAAAATTGGGTAATTGGGCCTTGTACCATAATTAGGGTTTGGATAAAAGAACGACACTTGTGGAAATTAGACTATGGGCTATTAATGGGTTTTATATTAACTAAACAATACCTTGTTAATTTAATATACAAACTTATAATTCGACGTATTTATATATAACCACATACGCTTGACTGGGTACGGTGGGCGGGATATCTATAAATACCAATAATTAATCATTTTACCAGACACGGAACTGGATTAATAGTTAATAGACTTGTTGAAACAGGGGTGAATTACATTCAAGGGTAATTGGTGTAATTGTTAACAAAGTAGTAAAACCTTGGTTTACACGCAGTCGATAACCTGGTGTATTCATTAAACAAAGTATTAAAACCTTGTTACAATTCGAATCCCCAATTAGTTGGAATATTTGACTTCGGGAATAAGAATAATTTGACGAAGGCTTTCGCTCTTTATATTTATGACTGATGGACTATTATGGACAAATCCGTATGGACATATTAAATAATCCAGGACAAAGAATAATTAACCCATGGGCATAAAACTAAAATCAACACGTCAAACATCATGATTACGGAAGTTTAAATAAGAATAATTCTTTTATTTCATATTTAATTTCCTTTATTTTATATTTAATTACACTTCTAATTATCGCACTTTTATTGTTATTGTATTTAATTGCACTTTTTAATTATCGCAAGTTTATTTTATCGCACTTTTATTATTCGCAATTTCATTACCGTTATTTACTTTACGCTTTAAATTAAGTCTTTTATTTATATTTTACATTTGGTTTTAACTGCAACTAAAGTTTTAAAATCGACAAACCGGTCATTAAACGGTAAAACCCCCTTTATAATATATATATATATATATATATATATATATATATATATATATATATATATATATATATATATATATATATATATATATATATATATATATATATTTGTATTTTTATAAAATAAAACTAATATAGCGTTAAGCTTTGTTTAAAGATTTTCCCTGTGGAACGAACCGGACTTACTAAAAACTACACTACTGTACGATTAGGTACACTGCCTATAAGTGTTGTAGCAAGGTTTAAGTATATCCATTCTATAAATAAATAAATATCTTGTGTAAAATTGTATCGTATTTAATAGTATTTCCTAGTAAAATTTAAAGCTATTTTATATACACCTCGCACGACATCAAGTATATTTTTGGCGCCGCTGCCGGGGAACAATCAAACTTAAAAGCCGGAAGCGCAACGCTAAATATAAAAAAAAAATTAATATATATATAAATCTATTTTTAAGATATTTTTAAAATTATAAAGTAGTTCTATTTTTATTTTAGTTTTTAAATATAAGTTTTAATTATATAAATATTTTTATTTAAACAGAAAATATAAAACAGAATATAAGAAAAGAAAAAAAACGTCGAATTAAAAAAAGTACCTGAGTTGAATTTTGGAACCCCGCGACTCGCGGAGTTTGCAGCTTCGAATACCGCGACTCGCGGAGACACTCTGACACGCCGACAGAAACCCTAATCAGCATTAAATACGGGGTAATTATTATTTATTTATTATTATTAACCCTAATTACTTATTTATTATTATAATTAGTTTTAAGTTTTTAAATTAAATTGTATTTTAGTTAAATTAGTTTAATTAAAATATAAAATTAATAGTTTAATAAAATAAATAATATAAAAATAATATTTTTATAAAAATTGTAATTTTTACAACTTTTTGTATATTTTTATATTTTGTCCCTTTTTAATTATTTTAGTGTAATATTTGTATTTTTCGCTAGTTTTTAGTTTTAAACTTAGTTTTTGCCATAGTTATATTTTTACTTCTAGATTTTTAGGATTTGCCGTAAAATCCCTTTAGTGCCTTTTCTTTAGACTAAGATTTAGGTACTTTAGAATTTTGCGACGCCTTTTTAAGTTTTAGTTTCTTTTTAAGTTATTGCCATTTGGGATATAGTTTTTCTTGTAAGCTTTAATATTTTTAGACACCTTTTACTATGTATCAATTATCATTCCAATTAGTAATCTCAATTTGCGATTATAATTTTAAATTAGTGATAGTAATAAGGTTGGGTTAGTCGAGTGTTTTTAAGTTCTACAAGTTACTCTTTTTCTTTCTTATTTTTATTTTTCTATCTTTTTCCGACACGCTCTTTTTCTTTCTTATTTCTCGTCATTCTAGTTTTAGGACATAGATTTTTTATTCTACTTCTTATCTAAATTTCTTAAAATTACGAAAATTTATTTTAAGTGGTTAAATTGATAGGACATCAAAATTTTCTGGTTCGTAGTAATAGTTGGATTTGTACGTGAACCGGGTTATTGGAGCCAAACAGTCCTCAATTATATTGAGACCAAACGAATCCTGCCCCTCTGCTGCATCTTTTGGCTATTCGAAACGTGGGCAAAATCAGAAAAGTCTATTAATTGGATAACTTATATAATTTTTCTTTCTTTTTAAAAAAACTAATAGGATATTCAGTGAATGCACCGAGCAAGACGTTCACCACCTTTTGTACGTTCACCACCTGTAACTAGATCAAGACATTTAGCAAATATTACCGCCGTTGATTTTTCTTTAGAATCTTCATCCAGTCGACCAAGTACTCCAATTCAAATTTCCGATAATTCATTTTTTTGAACCCGACCTCACAATTGAGAATCCGGAGAATATTCAGGGACAATTCATAGATCCTGAACCACTAAACTTTCCTCCGAAACCACCAATCATTCAAACAGAGATTGTTGAGGAACGAACCATTAAATCAGAATCCTCTAGTGATTCCGATTCAACAAATTCAATTATGGAGAATCTAGAACCTTTGAGTATGGAAGACCGAATGAGAGCTAAACGCACTGGCCAAGGTCACGCAATTACTCATCCAGACATTAATGCGGCAGATTATGAAATCAAAGGACAAATTCTACACATGGTGACTAATCAATGCCAATTTAGTGATGCGCCGAAGGAAGATCCAAATGAACATCTACGTACCTTTAATAGGATCTGTACACTATTTAAAATTCGAGAAGTTGAGGATGAACAGATATATCTCATGTTATTTCCCTGGACTTTAAAGGGAGAAGCCAAAGATTGGTTGGAATCGTTACCTGAAGGGGCGATTGATACATGGGATGTTTTAGTTGAAAAATTTCTTAAACAATTCTTTCCTGCATCTAAAGCCGTAAGACTTCAAGGAGAAATTGTTACGTTCACACAGAAACCGAATGAAACTCTATATGAGGCGTGGACAAGATTTGGAAAGTTATTAAGAGGATGTCCGTAACATGGTTTAGACACCTGTCAAATAGTACAAATATTCTACCAAGGATGCGACATCACCACAAGGAAAGACATAGATATAGCAGCTGGTGGTTCCATTATGAAGAAAACCGAAACTTATGCTTACAAAATTATTGATAACACTGCTTCCCACTCACATGAGTGGCACCAAGAAAAAGATATCGTTAGATCATCTAAAGCAGCTAGAGCCGATTCTAGCCATGACTTAGATTCCATTTCTGCAAAGATAGATGCTGTGGAGAGACGAATGGAAAAGATGACTAAGGATATTCACTCAATACGAATTAGTTGTGAGCAGTGTGGAGGACCACATTTGACAAAAGATTGTCTTAGTATTGAATTAACAATGGAACAAAGAGAGAATATTTCATACATAAACCAAAGGCCTGGAAATAATTATCAGAATAATTATCAACCGCCAAGACCGATCTACAAACAAAACCAGAATTATAACAGAAATATTTCATACAACAACCAACAAGGTCCTAGCAATCAACAAGTGTCCAACAATAATTACAATCAGCAAAGACCTAATTTTCAAAACAAACCACCACAACCCGATGATAAAAAGCCGAATTTAGAAGATATGATGACGAAGCTAGTTGAAACTCAAACGCAGTTTTTCACATCTCAGAAACAAACTAATGAACAAAATGCTCAAGCATTTAGAAATCAACAAGCTTCTATTCAAAATCTAGAACAGGAAGTAAGTAACCTAGCAAGGTTAATAGGTGAAAGAAAACTGGGAAGTTTACCTAGTGATACAAATGCTAACCCCCGAAATGAAACAGCTAAAGCCATTACAACAAGAAGTGGTACAACACTTAAACCACCTGAAATACCTGTAACTTCTGATAAAGCTATTCCTACTCCACAAGAACCACAACCTGATCAAGATAAGGAAAAAGAACCGGTAGTTGAGAAGGTTAATGAAGATAACACAGTTAAGGCTAAACCTTATGTTAAACCATACTAACCACCACTTCCTTACCCGAGTAAAATGAAGAAAGAGAAACTTGAAGCCGAGCAATCCAAATTCTTGGATATGTTTAAACAAATAAATGTAAATCTTCCTTTCATTGATGTGATTTCAGGAATGCCTAGATATGCTAAATTCTTGAAAGATCTGATCACGAATAGAAAGAAAATGGAAGAACTCTCGGCTGTTACCATGAACGCTAATTGTTCAGCAGTGTTGTTGAATAAGATACCAGAAAAATTATCTGATCCAGGAAGTTTCACAATTCCATGTTTTCTGGGTAGTCTTAGTTCAATAGAAGCATTGGCAGACTTAGGTGCTAGTATAAATTTAATGTCGTATTCACTATACGCTAAACTAGACCTTGGAGAATTGAAACCAACCAGAATAAGTATACAACTAGCCGATCGATCAATAAAATATCCTAGAGGGATAATGGAGAACATGCTAGTTAAAGTTGGTACTTTAGTATTTCCAGTAGATTTTGTTGTTCTGGACATGGAAGAAGATTCTCAAGTTCCTCTCATATTAGTAAGAACATTCTTAAACACGACTAAAGCAATGATAGACGTGTTCGGTAAGAAATTGACCCTAAGTATAGAGGATGAGAGTGTTTCCTTTTCAGTTGATAGAGCAATGCAACAACCGCAATCTGCAGATGATACATGTTATTATATTCAAACTATAGATTCACATGCAGAATTGTTAGAAGAATTTCCAGAATTACAAGGAACAGGAGAATGTTCTTTAGGAGAAGGTAATGAACCAATTGATGAAGCTGAAATGTTAGCTACACTTATAGCTAATGGATATGAACCAACAACAGAAGAAATTCAAATGCTAAAAGAAGAAGACATATATCGATACAAATCATCGATAGAAGAACCTCCGAAATTAGAGTTAAAGCCACTTCCAAACCATTTGGAATACGCTTATTTACATGGTGAATCTGAATTACCTGTAATAATATCGTCTTCTCTTACTGAAAATGAGAAATCACAACTCATTTCTGTGTTGAAAGCTCATAAACCAGCCATTGCATGGAAGATTCATGATATTAAAGGAATAAGTCCTTCGTATTGCACACATAAAATCCTTATGGAAGAAGGTCATAAAACGTATGTGCAACGCCAACGAAGACTAAATCCTAATATGCAAGATGTAGTTAAAAAAGAAATTATTAAACTGCTAGACGCAGGTCTAATATATCCAATTTCTGATAGTCCATGGGTAAGCCCAGTTCAATGCGTGCCTAAGAAGGGTGGCATGACTGTTATTACAAATGAGAAAAATGAGCTTATTCCTACTAGGACTGTAACAGGATGGCATGTGTGTATTGATTATAGAAAATTAAATGACGCCACCAGAAAAGATCACTTTCCCTTACCTTTCATTGATCAAATGTTGGAAAGGCTAGCCGGAAATAGTTACTATTGTTTTCTTGATGGATTTTCCGGATATTTTCAAATTCCAATAGCACCCGAAGATCAAGAGAAAACCACGTGCCCTTATGGTACTTTTGCTTACAAACGCATGCCATTTGGACTTTGCAACGCCCCTGCAACCTTTCAAAGGTGTATGATGGCGATTTTTCACGACATGATAGAAGAATGCATGGAAGTTTTCATGGATGATTTTTCAATCTTCGGTGATACATTTGAATCATGTCTAGTTAATCTGGAACAAATGCTTATTAGATGCGAACAATCAAATCTACTACTTAATTGGGAGAAATGCCATTTCATGGTTAAAGAAGGCATCGTTCATGGACATAAAATTTCGAAGGAAGGAATTGAAGTGGATAGAGCTAAAGTAGATGTAATTGCTAAACTTCCACATCCAACCAATTTTTGAGGAGTTAGGAGTTTTCTAGGGCATGCCGGTTTTTACCGACGTTTCATAAAAGATTTTTCTAAAATTGCTACTCCTATGAATAAACTCCTAGAAAAGGATGCTCCATTCATCTTTTCAAATGAATGTATCAAATCTTTTAATAATCTTAAAGAAAAACTCACTAATGCGCCGATCATGATAACACCAAATTGAAATCTACCATTTGAACTAATGTGCGATGCAAGTGATTTTGCAATGGGAGCCGTTTTAGGACAAAGGATTGAAAAACGATTTCAACCTATATATTATGCTAGTAAGACGTTACAAGGAGCACAAACAAATTACACAACTACTGAAAAAGAACTCCTTGCTATTGTCTTTGCTTTTGACAAATTTCGTTCATATCTCGTTCTAGCAAAAACGGTGGTCTATACCGACCATTCTGCTCTTAGATACCTATTTTCAAAATAAGATGCCAAACCAAGATTAATCCGTTGGATCTTACTCTTACAAGAGTTTGATATTGAAATCCGATATAAAAGAGGAGCAGAAAATCTCGCTGCTGATCATCTTTCTCGTCTTGAAAATCCTGAATTAGAAGTTCTAAATGAATCGGCCATACAAGACAACTTTCCTGATGAATATCTATTGAAGATAGATTATAATGAAATTCCATGGTTTGCAGACTATGCAAACTACTTAGTTTGTGGATTCCTTGAAAAAGGATTATCGTATCAAAAACGAAAGAAATTCTTTAGTGATATAAAACACTATTTTTGGGAAGATCCACATCTGTTTAAAAGTTGTCCAGATGGAATAATACGCCGATGTGTATTTGGAGATGAAGCTAGTAAAATTTTAAACCATTGTCACACAGGACCAACAGGAGGGCATTATGGACCTCAATTAACAGCAATAAAAGTTTATGATGCTGGATTCTATTGGCCCACAATTTACAAAGACGCACACCTTCTTTGCAAATCCTGTGATGCATGTCAAAGGGCCGGAAAAATAATGTAGTGACCCGAACTTTTCCATGTTTATATATATTAATTGAAATTGATATTTACATGATTAAATATTTCCAACATGTTAAGCAATCAAACTTGTTAAGACTTGATTAATTGAAATATGTTTCATATAGACAATTGACCACCCAAGTTGACCGGTGATTCACGAACGTTAAAACTTGTAAAAACTATATGATGACATATATATGGATATATATATATAGTTAACATGATACTATGATAAGTAAACATATCATTAAGTATATTAACAATGAACTACATATGTAAAAACAAGACTACTAACTTAATGATTTTTAAACGAGACATATATGTAACGATTATCCTTGTAAAGACATTTAATGTATATATATCATATTAAGAGATATTCATACATGATAATATCATGATAATATAATAATTTAAAATCTCATTTGATATTATAAACATTGGGTTAACAATATTTAACAAGATCGTTAACCTAAAGGTTTCAAAACAACACTTACATGTAACGACTAACGATGACTTAACGACTCAGTTAAAATGTATATACATGTAGTGTTTTAATATGTATTTATAAACTTTTGAAAGACTTCAATACACTTATCAAAATACTTCTACTTAACAAAAATGCTTACAATTACATCCTCGTTCAGTTTCATCAACAATTCTACTCGTATGCACCCGTATTTGTACTCGTACAATACACAGCTTTTAGATGTATGTACTATTGGTATATACACTCCAATGATCAGCTCTTAGAAGCCCATGTGAGTCACCTAACACATGTGGGAACCATCATTTGGCAACTAGCATGAAATATCTCATAAAATTACAAAAATATGAGTAATCATTCATGAGTTATTTACATGAAAACAAAATTACATATCCTTTATATCTAATCCATACACCAACGACTAAAAACACCTACAAACACTTTCATTCTTCAATTTTATTCATCTAATTGATCTCTCTCAAGTTCTATCTTCAAGTTCTAAGTGTTCTTCATATATTCTACAAGTTCTAGTTACATAAAATCAAGAATACTTTCAAGTTTGCTAGCTCACTTCCAATCTTGTAAGGTGATCATCCAACCTCAAGAAATCTTTGTTTCTTACAGTAGGTTATCATTCTAATACAAGGTAATAATCATATTCAAATTTTGGTTCAATTTCTATAACTATAATAATCTTATTTCAAGTGATGATCTTACTTGAACTTGTTTTCGTGTCATGATTCTGCTTCAAGAACTTCGAGCCATCCAAGGATCCGTTGAAGCTAGATCCATTTTTCTCTTTTCCAGTATGTTTATCCAAGGAACTTAATGTAGTAATGATGTTCATAACATCATTCGATTCATACATATAAAGCTATCTTATTCGAAGGTTTAAACTTGTAATCACTAGAACATAGTTTAGTTAATTCTAAACTTGTTCGCAAACAAAAGTTAATCCTTCTAAATTGACTTTTAAAATCAACTAAACACATGTTCTATATCTATATGATATGCTAACTTAATGATTTAAAACCCGGAAACACGAAAAACACCGTAAAACCGGATTTACGCCGTCGTAGTAACACCGCGGGCTGTTTTGGGTTAGTTAATTAAAAACTATGATAAACTTTGATTTAAAAGTTGTTATTCTGAGAAAATGATTTTTATTATGTACATGAAACTATATCCAAAAATTATGGTTAAACTCAAAGTGGAAGTATGTTTTCTAAAATGGTCATCTAGACGTCGTTCTTTCGACTGAAATGACTACCTTTACAAAAACGACTTGTAACTTATTTTTCTGACTATAAACCTATACTTTTTCTGTTTAGATTCATAAAATATAGTTCAATTGAAACCATAGCAAATTGATTCACTCAAAACGGATTTAAAATGAAGAAGTTATGGGTAAAACAAGATTGGATAATTTTTCTCATTTTAGCTACGTGAAAATTGGTAACAAATCTATTCCAACCATAACTTAATCAACTTGTATTGTATATTATGTAATCTTGAGATACCATAGACACGTATAGAATGTTTTGACCTATCATGTCGACACATCTATATATATTTCGGAATAACCATAGACACTCTATATGTGAATGTTGGAGTTAGCTATACAGGGTTGAGGTTGATTCCAAAATATATATAGTTTGAGTTGTGATCAATACTGAGATATGTATACACTGGGTCGTGGATTGATTCAAGATAATATTTATCGATTTATTTCTGTACATCTAACTGTAGACAACTAGTTGTAGGTTACTAACGAGGACAGCTGACTTAATAAACTTAAAACATCAAAATATATTAAAAGTGTTGTAAATATATTTTGAACATACTTTGATATATATGTATATATTGTTATAGGTTCGTGAATCAACCAGTGGCCAAGTCTTACTTCCCGACGAAGTAAAAATCTGTGAAAGTGAGTTATAGTCCCACTTTTAAAATCTAATATTTTTGGGATGAGAATACATGCAGGTTTTATAAATGATTTACAAAATAGACACAAGTACGTGAAACTACATTCTATGGTTGAATTATCGAAATCGAATATGCCCCTTTTTATTAAGTCTGGTAATCTAAGAATTAGGGAACAGACACCCTAATTGACGCGAATCCTAAAGATAGATCTATTGGGCCTAACAAACCCCATCCAAAGTACATGATGCTTTAGTACTTCGAAATTTATATCATATCCGAAGGGTATCCCGGAATGATGGGGATATTCTTATATATGCATCTTGTTAATGTCGGTTACCAGGTGTTCACCATATGAATGATTTTTATCTCTATGTATGGGATGTGTATTGAAATATGAAATCTTGTGGTCTATTATTATGATTTGATATATATAGGTTAAACCTATAACTCACCAACATTTTTGTTGACGTTTTAAGCATGTTTATTCTCAGGTGATTATTAAGAGCTTCCGCTGTCGCATACTTAAATAAGGACGAGATTTGGAGTCCATGCTTGTATGATATTGTGTAAAAACTGCATTCAAGAAACTTATTTTGTTGTAACATATTTGTATTGTAAACCATTATGTAATGGTCGTGTGTAAACAGGATATTTTAGATTATCATTATTTGATAATCTACGTAAAGCTTTTTAAACCTTTATTGATGAAATAAAGGTTATGGTTTGTTTTAAAATGAATGCAGTCTTTGAAAAACGTCTCATATAGAGGTTAAAATCTCGCAACGAAATCAATTAATATGGAACGTTTTTAATCAATAAGAACGGGACATTTCAATTGGTATCCGAGCATTAGTCTTAGAGAACCAGAAAATTTGAATTAGTGTGTCTTATCGAGTTTGTTAGGATGCATTAGTGAGTCTGGACTTCGACCGTGTTTTCTTTAAAAATGATTGCTTAACATTTTTGTTGGAAACTATATATTATTAACATGTATATATTATGTGATATATTAATCTCTTAACATGTTTGATATTGTGTGATAGATGTCTACCTCTAGCACAAATCCCATTGACTCACCTAATAATAACGAAGAGTCGAATATATATTGGACTGATTCACAAGTTCCCGAAGAAGAACCGGAAGAAGAATCAGAACCGGAAGAAGAATCAGAACCGGAAGAGGAGGAACCGGAGGAAGAAATAGAACCGGTGGGGGAAATAATAAAACGGTTAAGTAAAAGAAAATCCTCAACCAACCGACCAAGGTTAATTATGGTCAATGGTGTTTTTGTCAAGGAAGCAAAATATTGGGAGGATTACCAATTCTCCGATGAATCGGATTCCGATGAGAATTCCAATGATGTTATAGAAATTACCCCAACTAAATTTAAAAAGGCAAAAGAAAATAATAAGGGAAAGGGCATAAAAATAGAGAAATCTAATTCCAACCCCGATGAACTTTATATGTATCGTCAACCCCTGAAGCCCCTAAGTTGTAACAATGACCCGGGAACCTCTAAACCACCAGGTTTTTCTAAACCGTTGTGGAAAACGACAGCTCGTATTAGGGGAACATCATATATCCCTAGAAACTTGGCAAAACGAACCAAAACCGAAGAAGAAGAAACGAGCGAGTTGGAATAAGATAGTTGTATTCGTGTGGTGTAATATATGTAATATAGTGTGCTTATGCTTTATGATATATGTAAAAATTGCTTGTATTAATAAGTATTTTTTTTTATGAATCTAACTCTTGTCTATTTTACAGTATAAAAAAAACAAAATGGATAGACAACCCAATATTTTAAGAGACCTACCCGGAGACATGATTGATGAAATCTTGTCTAGAGTCGGTCAGAATTCCTCGGCACAACTATTTAAGGCGAGATCAGTTTGTAAGACATTCGAAGAACGTTCCAAGAATGCCTTGGTTTATAAAAGGCTTTCGTTCGAAAGGTGGGGGATATCACATTGGGAAATCCATAAGTTATGATGTGTTTACTTTGACGCATATATTGCGGGGAACCCAAATGCTATTTTACGCAATGGGTTAAGAAATTATTTTGATTCAATATATCCGAATATTGGACTTCGTGATTTAGAAAAAGCGGCTAACATGCAACATAAAGAAGCATGTTATGCTTACGGATTAGTAATGTTCGCTTCTCACCAAAGTGAGAACAAGAACATCGGGCTACAACTATTAAATAAAACGTTCCCACAAGTGACGGAGTCGGTAATTGGGGTAAGAAATGAGGTTTTTAGATTGTTACGGGACTGTTGGACATTACGTAACCCTCGTCCCTTTGACGATGTTACAACACGCTGTCTTATCAACGGCCATAACGGTTATGTTCCACAAGACCAAGGATGGGAAGTAGTCCTAGTAAAACCAGAATGCATGACTTGTTTCTGGACGTATGAATTACGTGTCTTTATTGCCTTTGCTGAACGACTTGTGTACTAGCTAGAATTATCTTCACAACTATCTTGTATCAAAGTTATTGTGTGCTATATTTCATGCTTTATGTAAAATAAGCGGTATTGTAAGTTTGTAAAATATTGTATAAAAGTTTGAACGCGAAATATTATTATAATCAGTTTTCATATAGAATTGTAGTAGTTGAATTGTATATTAGCTACTAAGTATGAAATTAACGGGTAGGTACTACCCGAATTTAAACTTATAAAACGCTAATATGAAGAAAAAGCTTTTATAAATGAGTTCATATTATGCTACGAAATACTATTAACTACTCTTAATATTCTGTATGATTAACTTGTTCCATTTGACTATTTTGAAGGAAATGGCACCGACTACTCGACATACCGTGAATATGAATGAAGAGGAATTCCGTACTTTTCTAGCTTCAAACATAGCCGCAGTACAGGCTGCGCTACATACCAACAATAACATTGGATCTAGCAGTACAGGAAATCGTGTAGGATGCACCTACAAAGAATTCACTGCCTGCAAACCTTTGGAATTTGATGGAACCGAAGGACCGATCGGATTGAAACGGTGGACCGAGAAGGTCGAATAGGTTTTTGCCATAAGTAAGTGTACTGAAGAGGACAAAGTGAAGTACGCTACGCATACCTTTACAGGTTCTGCGTTAACATGGTGGAATACCTATCTAGAGCAAGTGGGACAAGATGATGCGTACGCACTACCGTGGTCAGCATTCAAGCACTTGATGAATGAGAAGTACCGTCCCAGAACCGAGGTCAATAAGCTCAAGACAGAACTTAGAGGGTTACGAACCCAAGGATTTGATATTACCACATACGAAAGACAATTCATAGAATTGTGCCTATTGTGTCCGGGAGCGTTCGAAGATGAGGAAGAGAAGATCGACGCGTTTGTGAAAGGATTACCGGAAAGAATCCAAGAAGATATAAGTTCACACGAGCCCGCCTCCATACAACAGGCATGTAGAATGGCTCACAAACTAGTGAACCAGATTGAAGAAAGAATTAAAGAACAGACTGCTGAAGAGGCCAATGTGAAGCAAGTCAAAAGAAAGTGGGAGGAAAACGGTGATAAGAATCACCAATACAACAACAACAGCAATTACAACAATAATCGCAACAATTATCCCAACAATCGCAACATCAATCGCAACTACAACAAACGGCCCAACAACAACATCAACAACAATAACAGCAACTACAACAATCATCCCAACAACAATAATAACCGCAACAACAACAACAATCAGAAGCAGCTATGCCAAAGGTGTGAAAAGTATCACTCGGGGTTCTGCACCAAATTTTGTAACAAGTGTAAAAGAAATGGTCATAGCGCGGTGAAGTGTGAGGTCTACGGACCAGGGGTTAATAGAACGAAAGGAACAAATGGTGTCGGAACGAGTAATGGCGGAGCAAGTAGTGTCGGAGCAAGTTATGCCAATGTAGTTTGTTATAAATGTGGAAAACCGGGCCACATTATTAAAAATTGCCCGAACCAGGAGAACACGAATGGACAAGGCCGCGGAAGAGTTTTCAATATTAATGCGGCAGAGGCACAGGAAGACCCGGAGCTTGTTACGTGTACATTTCTTATTGACAATAAATCTGCTTACGTTTTATTTGATTCGGGTGCGGATAGAAGCTATATGAGTAGAGATTTTTGTGCTAAATTAAGTTGTCCATTGACGCCTTTGGATAGTAAATTTTTACTCGAATTAGCAAATGGTAAATTAATTTCAGCAGATAATATATGTCGGAATCGACAAATTAAACTGGTTAGCGAAACATTTAAGATTGATTTGATACCATTAGAGTTAGGGAGTTTTGATGTGATAATCGGTATGGACTGGTTGAAAGAAGTGAAAGCAGAGATCGTTTGTTACAAAAATGCAATTCGCATTATACGAGAAAAAGGAAAACCCTTAATGGTGTACGGAGAAAAGGGCAACACGAAGCTACATCTTATTAGTAATTTGAAGGCACAAAAACTAATAAGAAAAGGTTGCTATGCTGTTCTAGCACACGTCAAGAAAGTACAAACTGAAGAAAAGAGCATCAATGATGTTTCCATTGCAAAAGAATTTCCCGATGTATTTCCGAAAGAATTACCTGGATTACCCCCACATCGATCCATTGAATTTCAAATAGATCTTGTACCAGGAGCTGCACCAATAGCTCGTGCTCCTTACAGACTCGCACCCAGCGAGATGAAAGAACTGCAAAGCCAATTACAAGAACTTTTAGAGCGTGGTTTCATTCGACCAAGCACATCACCATGGGGAGCTCCTGTTTTGTTTGTCAAGAAGAAGGATGGTACATTTAGGTTGTGTATTGACTACAGAGAGTTGAACAAACTTACCATCAAAAACCGTTATCCACTGCCGAGAATTGACGACTTATTTGATCAACTACAAGGCTCGTCGGTTTATTCAAAGATCGATTTACGTTCTGGATATCATCAAATGCGAGTAAAGGAGGATGATATTCCAAAAAATGCTTTTAGGACGCGTTTGAAATGTCCCGTTCTTATTGATTAAAAACGTTCCATATTAATTGATTTCGTTGCGAGGTTTTGACCTCTATATGAGACGTTTTTCAAAGACTGCATTCATTTTAAAACAAACCATAACCTTTATTTCATCAATAAAGGTTTAAAAAGCTTTACGTAGATTATCAAATAATGATAATCTAAAATATCCTGTTTACACACGACCATTACATAATGGTTTACAATACAAATATGTTACAACAAAATAAGTTTCTTGAATGCAGTTTTTACACAATATCGTACAAGCATGGACTCCAAATCTCGTCCTTATTTAAGTATGCGACAGCGAAAGCTCTTAATAATCACCTGAGAATAAACATGCTTAAAACGTCAACAAAAATGTTGGTGAGTTATAGGTTTAACCTATATATATCAAATCATAATAATAGACCACAAGATTTCATATTTCAATACACATCCCATACATAGAGATAAAAATCATTCATATGGTGAACACCTGGTAACCGACATTAACAAGATGCATATATAAGAATATCCCCATCATTCCGGGACACCCTTCGGATATGATATAAATTTCGAAGTACTAAAGCATCCAGTACTTTGGATGGGGCTTGTTGGGCCCGATAGATCTATCTTTAGGATTCACGTCAATTAGGGTGTCTGTTCCCTAATTCTTAGATTACCAGACTTAATAAAAAGGGGCATATTCGATTTCGATAATTCAACCATAGAATGTAGTTTCACGTACTTGTGTCTATTTTGTAAATCATTTATAAAACCTGCATGTATTCTCATCCCAAAAATATTAGATTTTAAAAGTGGGACTATAACTCACTTTCACAGATTTTTACTTCGTCGGGAAGTAAGACTTGGCCACTGGTAGATTCACGAACCTATAACAATATATACATATATATCAAAGTATGTTCAAAATATATTTACAACACTTTTAATATATTTTGATGTTTTAAGTTTATTAAGTCAGCTGTCCTCGTTAGTAACCTACAACTAGTTGTCCACAGTTAGATGTACAGAAATAAATCGATAAATATTATCTTGAATCAATCCACGACCCAGTGTATACGTATCTCAGTATTGATCACAACTCAAACTATATATATTTTGGAATCAACCTCAAACCTGTATAGCTAACTCCAACATTCACATATAGAGTGTCTATGGTTGTTCCGAAATATATATAGATGTGTCGACATGATAGGTCGAAACATTGTATACGTGTCTATGGTATCTCAAGATTACATAATATACAATACAAGTTGATTAAGTTATGGTTGGAATAGATTTGTTACCAATTTTCACGTAGCTAAAATGAGAAAAATTATCCAATCTTGTTTTACCCATAACTTCTTCATTTTAAATCCGTTTTGAGTGAATCAAATTGCTATGGTTTCATATTGAACTCTATTTTATGAATCTAAACATAAAAAGTATAGGTTTATAGTCGGAAAAATAAGTTACAAGTCGTTTTTGTAAAGGTAGTCATTTCAGTCTAAAGAACGACGTCTAGATGACCATTTTAGAAAACATACTTCCACTTTGAGTTTAACCATAATTTTTGGATATAGTTTCATGTTCATAATAAAAATTATTTTCTCAGAATAACAACTTTTAAATCAAAGTTTATCATAGTTTTTAATTAACTAACCCAAAACAGCCCGCGGTGTTACTACGACGGCGTAAATCCGGTTTTACGGTGTTTTTCGTGTTTCCAGGTTTTAAATCATTAATTTAGCATATCATATAGATATAGAACATGTGTTTAGTTGATTTTAAAAGTCAAGTTAGAAGGATTAACTTTTGTTTGCGAACAAGTTTAGAATTAACTAAACTATGTTCTAGTGATTACAAGTTTAAACCTTCGAATAAGATAGCTTTATATATATGAATCGAATGATGTTATGAACATCATTACTACCTTAAGTTCCTTGGATAAACCTACTTGAAAAGAGAAATATTGATCTAGCTTCAACGGATCCTTGGATGGCTCAAAGTTCTTGAAGCAGAATCATGACACGAAAACAAGTTCAAGTAAGATCATCACTTGAAATAAGATTGTTATAGTTATAGAAATTGAACCAAAGTTTGAATATGATTATTACCTTGTATTAGAATGATAACCTACTGAAGATAGAACTTGAGAGAGATCAATTAGATGAAGAAAATTGAAGAATGAAAGTGTTTGTAGGTGTTTTTGGTCGTTGGTGTATGGATTAGATATAAAGGATATGTAATTTTGTTTTCATGTAAATAAGTCATGAATGATTACTCATATTTTTGTAATTTTATGAGATATTTCATGCTAGTTGCCAAATGATGGTTCCCACATGTGTTAGGTGACTCACATGGGCTGCTAAGAGCTGATCATTGGAGTGTATATACCAATAGTACATACATCTAAAAACTGTGTATTGTACGAGTACGAATACGGGTGCATACGAGTAGAATTGTTGATGAAACTGAACGAGGATGTAATTGTAAGCATTTTTGTTAAGTAGAAGTGTTTTGATAAGTGTATTGAAGTCTTTCAAAAGTGTATAAATACATATTAAAAAACTACATGTATATACATTTTAACTGAGTCGTTAAGTCATCGTTAGTCGTTACATGTAAGTGTTGTTTTAAAACCTTTAGGTTAACGATCTTGTTAAATGTTGTTAACCCAATATTTATAATATCAAATGAGATTTTAAATTATTATATTATCATGATATTATCATGTATGAATATCTCTTAATATGATATATATATACATTAAATGTCTTTACAACGATAATCGTTACATATATGTCTCGTTTAAAAATCATTAAGTTAGTAGTCTTGTTTTTACATATGTAGTTCATTGTTAATATACTTAATGATATGTTTGCTTATCATAGTATCATGTTAACTATATATATATATATATATCCATATATATGTCATCATATAGTTTTTACAAGTTTTAACGTTCGTGAATCACCGGTCAACTTGGGTGGTCAATTGTCTATATGAAACATATTTCAATTAATCAAGTCTTAACAAGTTTGATTGCTTAACATGTTGGAAACATTTAATCATGTAAATATCAATCTCAATTAATATATATAAACATGGAAAAGTTCGGGTCACTACAGTACCTACCCGTTAAATAAATTTCGTCCCGAAATTTTAAGCTGTTGAAGGTGTTGACGAATCTTCGGGAAATAGATGTGGGTATTTCTTCTTCATCTGATCTTCACGCTCCCAGGTGAACTCGGGTCCTCTACGAGCATTCCATCGAACCTTAACAATTGGTATCTTGTTTTGCTTAAGTCTTTTAACCTCACGATCCATTATTTCGACGGGTTCTTCGATGAATTGAAGTTTTTCGTTGATTTGGATTTCATCTAACGAAATAGTGAGATCTTCTTTAGCAAAACATTTCTTCAAATTCAAGACGTGGAAAGTGTTATGTACAGCCGCGAGTTGTTGAGGTAACTCAAGTTGGTAAGCTACTGGTCCGACACGATCAATAATCTTGAATGGTCCAATATACCTTGGATTTAATTTCCCTCGTTTACCAAATCGAACAACGCCTTTCCAAGGTGCAACTTTAAGCATGACCATCTCTCCAATTTCAAATTCTATATCTTTTCTTTTAATGTCAGCGTAACTCTTTTGTCGACTTTGGGCGGTTTTCAACCGTTGTTGAATTTGGATGATCTTCTCGGTAGTTTCTTGTATAATCTCCGGACCCGTAATCTGTCTATCCCCCACTTCACTTCAACAAATCGGAGACCTGCACTTTCTACCATAAAGTGCTTCAAACGGCGCCATCTCAATGCTTGAATGGTAGCTGTTGTTGTAGGAAAAATCTGCTAATGGTAGATGTCGATCCCAGCTGTTTCCGAAATCAATAACACATGCTCGTAGCATGTCTTCAAGCGTTTGTATCGCCTTTCGCTCTGCCCATCAGTTTGTGGATGATAGGCAGTACTCATGTCTAGACGAGTTCCTAATGCTTGCTGTAATGTCTGCCAGAATCTTGAAATAAATCTGCCATCCCTATCAGAGATAATAGAGATTGGTATTCCATGTCTGGAGACGACTTCCTTCAAATACAATCGTGCTAACTTCTCCATCTTGTCATCTTCTCTTATTGGCAGGAAGTGTGCTGATTTGGTGAGACGATCAACTATTACCCAAATAGTATCAAAACCACTTGCAGTCCTTGGCAATTTAGTGATGAAATCCATAGTAATGTTTTCCCATTTCCATTCCGGGATTTCGAGTTGTTGAAGTAGACCTGATGGTTTCTGATGCTCAGCTTTGACCTTAGAACACGTCAAACATTCTCCTACGTATTTAGCAACATCGGCTTTCATACCCGGCCACCAAAAATGTTTCTTGAGATCCTTGTACATCTTCCCCGTTCCAGGATGTATTGAGTATCTGGTTTTATGAGCTTCTCTAAGTACCATTTCTCTCATATCTCCAAATTTTGGTACCCAAATCCTTTCAGCCCTATACCGGGTTCCGTCTTCCAGAATATTAAGATGCTTCTCCGATCCTTTGGGTATTTCATCCTTTAAATTTCCCTCTTTTAAAACTCTTTGTTGCGCCTCCTTTATTTGAGTAGTAAGGTTATTATGAATCATTACATTCATAGATTTTACTCGAATGGGTTCTCTGTCCTTCCTGCTCAAGGCATCGGCTACCACATTTGCCTTCCCCGTGTAGTAACGAATCTCAAAGTCGTAATCATTCAATAATTCAATCCACCTACGCTGCCTCATATTCAGTTGTTTCTGATTAAATATGTGTTGAAGACTTTTGTGGTCGGTATATATAATACTTTTGACCCCATATAAGTAGTGCCTCCAAGTCTTTAATGCAAAAACAACCGTGCCTAATTCCAAATCATGCGTCGTATAATTTTGTTCGTGAATCTTCAATTGTCTAGACGCATAAGCAATCACCTTCGTTCGTTGCATTAATACACAACCGAGACCTTGCTTTGACGCGTCACAATAAATCACAAAATCATCATTCCCTTCAGGCAATGACAATATAGGTGCCGTAGTTAGCTTTTTCTTCAATAACTGGAACGCTTTCTCTTGTTCATCCTTCCATTCAAATTTCTTCCCTTTATGCGTTAATGCAGTCAAGGGTTTTGCTATTCTGGAAAAGTCTTGGATGAACCTTCTGTAGTAACCAGCTAGTCCTAAAAACTGGCGTATGTGTTTCTGAGTTTTCGGGGTTTTCCACTTTTCAACAGTTTCTATCTTTGCCGGATCCACCTTAATACCTTCTTTGTTCACTATGTGACCGAGGAATTGAACTTCTTCCAACCAAAATGCACACTTTGAAAACTTAGCGTACAATTCTTCCTTCCTCAATACTTCTAACACCTTTCTCAAATGTTCACCGTGTTCTTGGTCATTCTTTGAGTAAATAAGTATGTCATCAATGAAAACAATGACAAACTTGTCAAGGTATGGTCCACACACTCGGTTCATAAGGTCCATGAACACAGCTGGTGCATTAGTTAAACCAAACGGCATGACCATAAACTCGTAATGACCGTAACGTGTTCTGAAAGCAGTCTTTGGAATATCATCTTCTTTCACCCGCATTTGATGATACCCGGAACGTAAGT
Organism: Rutidosis leptorrhynchoides; assembly: GCF_046630445.1. Classification (NCBI taxonomy): domain Eukaryota; kingdom Viridiplantae; phylum Streptophyta; class Magnoliopsida; order Asterales; family Asteraceae; genus Rutidosis; species Rutidosis leptorrhynchoides. Next base: position 83,295,969 of record NC_092334.1, read on the forward strand.
CAATCTTTGAATAAACAGACGAGCCTTGTAGTTGATCAAATAAGTCGTCGATTCTCGGTAGTGGGTAGCGGTTCTTGATGGTAAGTTTGTTCAACTCTCGGTAGTCGATACACAACCTGAATGTACCATCTTTCTTCTTGACAAACAAAACAGGAGCTCCCCACGGTGATGTGCTTAGTCGAATGAAACCACGCTCTAAAAGTTCTTGTAATTAGCTTTGCAGTTCTTTCATCTCGCTGGGTGCGAGTCTGTAAGGAGCACGAGCTATTGGTGCAGCTCCTGGTACAAGATCTATTTGAAATTCAACGGATCGATGTGGGGGTAATCCCGGTAATTCTTTCGGAAATACATCGGGAAATTCTTTTGCAATGGGAACATCATTGATGCTCTTTTCTTCAGTTTGACCTTTCTCGACGTGTGCTAGAACAGCATAGCAACCTTTTCTTATTAGTTTTTGTTCCTTCAAATTACTAATAAGATGTAGCTTCGTGTTGCCCTTTTCTCCGTACACCATTAAGGGTTTTCCTTTTTCTCGTATAATGCGAATTGCATTTTTGTAACAAACGATCTCTGCTTTCACTTCTTTCAACCAGTCCATACCGATTATCACATCAAAACTCCCTAACTCTACTGGTATCAAATCAATCTTAAATGTTTCGCTAACCAGTTTAATTTCTCGATTCCGACATATATTATCTGCTGAAATTAATTTACCATTTGCTAATTCGAGTAAAAATTTACTATCCAAAGGCGTCAATGGACAACTTAATTTAGCACAAAAATCTCTACTCATATAGCTTCTATCCGCACCCGAATCAAATAAAACGTAAGCAGATTTATTGTCAATAAGAAACGTACCCGTAACAAGCTCCAGGTCTTCCTGTGCCTCTGCTGCATTAATATTGAAAACTCTTCCGCGGCCTTGTCCATTCGTGTTCTCCTGGTTCGGGCAATTTCTAATAATGTGGCCCGGTTTTCCACATTTATAACAAACTACATTGGCATAACTTGCTCCGACACTACTTGCTCCGCCATTACTCGTTCCGACACCATTTGTTCCTTTCGTTCTATTAACCCCTGGTCCGTAGACCTCACACTTCGCTGCGCTATGACCATTTCTTTTACACTTGTTGCAAAATTTGGTGCAGAACCCCGAGTGATACTTTTCACACCTTTGGCATAGCTGCTTCTGATTGTTGTTGTTGTTGCGGTTATTATTGTTGTTGGGATGATTGTTGTAGTTGCTGTTGTTGTTGTTGTTGTTGTTGTTGGGCCGTTTGTTGTAGTTGCGATTGATGTTGCGATTGTTGGGATAATTTTTGCGATTATTGTTGTAATTGCTGTTGTTGTTGTATTGGTGATTCTTATCACCGTTTTCCTCCCACTTTCTTTTGACTTGCTTCACATTGGCCTCTTCAGCAGTCTGTTCTTTAATTCTTTCTTCAATCTGGTTCACTAGTTTGTGAGCCATTCTACATGCCTGTTGTATGGAGGCGGGCTCGTGTGAACTTATATCTTCTTGGATTCTTTCCGGTAATCCTTTCACAAACGCGTCGATCTTCTCTTCCTCATCTTTGAATGATCCCGGACATAATAGGCACAATTCTGTGAATCGTCTTTCGTACGTGGTAATATCAAATCCTTGGGTTCGTAACCCTCTAAGTTCTGTCTTGAGCTTATTGACCTCGGTTCTGGGACGGTACTTCTCGTTCATCAAGTGCTTGAATGCTGACCACGGTAGTGCGTACGCATCGTCTTGTCCCACTTGCTCTAAATAGGTATTCCACCATGTTAACGCAGAACCTGTGAAGGTATGCGTAGCGTACTTCACTTTGTCCTCTTCAGTACACTTACTTATGGCAAACACCGATTCGACCTTCTCGGTCCACCGTTTCAATCCGATCGGTCCTTCGGTTCCATCAAATTCCAAAGGTTTGCAGGCAGTGAATTCTTTGTAGGTGCATCCTACACGATTTCCTGTACTGCTAGATCCAAGGTTATTGTTGGTATGTAGCGCAGCCTGTACTGCGGCTATGTTTGAAGCTAGAAAAGTACGGAATTCCTCTTCATTCATATTCACGGTGTGTCGAGTAGTCGGTGCCATTTCCTTCAAAATAGTCAAATGGAACAAGTTAATCATATAGAATATTAAGAGTAGTTAATAGTATTTCGTAGCATAATATGAACTCATTTATAAAAGCTTTTTCTTCATATTAGCATTTTATAAGTTTAAATTCGGGTAGTACCTACCCGTTAAGTTCATACTTAGTAGCTAATATACAATTCAACTACTACAATTCTATATGAAAAACTGATTATAATAATATTTCGCGTTCAAACTTTTACACAATATTTTACAAACTTACAATACCGCTTATTTTACATATACCATGAAATATAGCACACAATAAATTTGATACAAGATGGTTGTAAAGATAATTCTAGCTAGTACACAAGTCGTTCAGCAAAGGCAATAAAGACACGTAATTCATACGTCCAGAAACAAGTCATGCATTCTGGTTTTACTAGGATTACTTCCCATCCTTGGTCTTGTGGAACATAACCGTTATGGCCGTTGATAGGTAACGTTTTGTTTAATAGTTGTAGCCCGATGTTCTTGTTCTCACTTTGGTGAGAAGCGAACATTACTAATCCGTAAGCATAACATGCTTCTTTATGTTGCATGTTAGCCGCTTTTTCTAAATCACGAAGTCCAATATTCGGATATATATTGAGTCGAAATAATTTCTTAACCCATTGCGTAAAATAGCATTTGGGTTTCCCGCAATATATGCGTCAAAGTAAACACATCGTAACTTATGGATTTCCCAATGTGATATCTGTAGTGACCCGAAATTTTCCATGTTTATATATATTAATTGAGATTGATATTTACATGATTAAATGTTTCCAACATGTTAAGCAATCAAACTTGTTAAGACTTGATTAATTGAAATATGTTTCATATAGACAATTGACCACCCAAGTTGACCGGTGATTCACGAATGTTAAAACTTGTAAAAACTATATGATGACATATATATGGATATATATATAGTTAACATGATACTATGATAAGTAAACATATCATTAAGTATATTAACAATGAACTACATATGTAAAAACAAGACTACTAACTTAATGATTTTTAAACGAGACATATATGTAACGATTATCGTTGTAAAGACATTTAATGTATATATATCATATTAAGAGATATTCATACATGATAATATCATGATAATATAATAATTTAAAATCTCATTTGATATTATAAACATTGGGTTAACAACATTTAACAAGATCGTTAACCTAAAGGTTTCAAAACAACACTTACATGTAACGACTAACGATGACTTAACGACTCAGTTAAAATTTTTATACATGTAGTGTTTTAATATGTATTTATACACTTTTTAAATACTTCAATACACTTATCAAAATACTTCTACTTAACAAAAATGCTTACAATTACATCCTCGTTCAGTTTCATCAACAATTCTACTCGTATGCACCCGTATTCGTACTCGTACAATACACAGCTTTTAGATGTATGTACTATTGGTATATACACTCCAATGATCAGCTCTTAGCAGCCCATGTGAGTCACCTAACACATGTGGGAACCATCATTTGACAACTAGCATGAAATATCTCATAAAATTATAAAAATATGAGTAATCATTCATGACTTATTTACATGAAAACAAAATTACATATCCTTTATATCTAATCCATACACCAACGACCAAAAACACCTACAAACACTTTCATTCTTCAATTTTATTCATCTAATTGATCTCTCTCAAGTTCTATCTTCAAGTTCTAAGTGTTCTTCATATATTTTACAAGTTCTAGTTACATAAAATCAAGAATACTTTCAAGTTTGCTAGCTCACTTCCAATCTTGTAAGGTGATCATCCAACCTCAAGAAATCTTTGTTTCTTACAGTAGGTTATCATTCTAATACAAGGTAATAATCATATTCAAACTTTGTTTCAATTTCTATAACTATAACAATCTTATTTCAAGTGATGATCTTACTTGAACTTGTTTTCGTGTCATGATTCTGCTTCAAGAACTTCGAGCCATCCAAGGATCCGTTGAAGCTAATCCATTTTTCTCTTTTCTAGTAGGTTTATCCAAGGAACTTAAGGTAGTAATGATGTTCATAACATCATTCGATTCATACATATAAAGCTATCTTATTCGATGGTTTAAACTTGTAATCACTAGAACATAGTTTAGTTAATTCTAAACTTGTTCGCAAACAAAAGTTAATCCTTCTAACTTGACTTTTAAAATCAACTAAACGCATGTTCTATATCTATATGATATACTAACTTAATGATTTAAAACCTGGAAACACGAAAAACACCGTAAAACCGGATTTACGCCGTTGTAGTAACACCGCGGGCTGTTTTGGGTTAGTTAATTAAAAACTATGATAAACTTTGATTTAAAAGTTGTTATTCTGAGAAAATGATTTTTATTATGAACATGAAACTATAACCAAAAATTATGGTTAAACTCAAAGTGGAAGTATGTTTTCTAAAATGGTCATCTAGACGTCGTTCTTTCGACTGAAATGACTACCTTTACAAAAACGACTTGTAACTTATTTTTTCGACTATAAACCTATACTTTTTCTGTTTAGATTCATAAAATAGAGTTCAATATGAAACCATAGCAATTTGATTCACTCAAAACGGATTTAAAATGAAAAAAGTTATGGGTAAAACAAGATTGGATAATTTTTCTCATTTTAGCTACGTGAAAATTGGTAACAAATCTATTCCAACCATAACTTAATCAACTTGTATTGTATATTATGTAATCGTGAGATACCATAGACACGTATACAATATTTCGACCTATCATGTCGACACATCTATATATATTTCGAAATAACCATAGACACTCTATATGTGAATGTTGGAGTTAGCTATACAGGGTTGAGGTTGATTCCAAAATATATATAGTTTGAGTTGTGATCAATACTGAGATACGTATACACTGGGTCGTGGATTGATTCAAGATAATATTTATCGATTTATTTCTGTACATCTAACTGTGGACAACTAGTTGTAGGTTACTAACGAGGACAGCTGACTTAATAAACTTAAAACATCAAAATATATTAAAAGTGTTGTAAATATATTTTGAACATACTTTGATATATATGTATATATTGTTATAGGTTCGTGAATCAACCAGTGGCCAAGTCTTACTTCCCGACGAAGTAAAAATCTGTGAAAGTGAGTTATAGTCCCACTTTTAAAATCTAATATTTTTGGGATGAGAATACATGCAGGTTTTATAAATGATTTACAAAATAGACACAAGTACGTGAAACTACATTCTATGGTTGAATTATCGAAATCGAATATGCCCCTTTTTTATTAAGTCTGGTAATCTAAGAATTAGGGAACAGACACCCTAATTGACGCGAATCCTAAAGATAGATCTATTGGGCCTAACAAACCCCATCCAAAGTACCGGATGCTTTAGTACTTCGAAATTTATATCATATCCGAAGGGTGTCCCGGAATGATGGGGATATTCTTATATATGCATCTTGTTAATGTCGGTTACCAGGTGTTCACCATATGAATGATTTTTATCTCTATGTATGGGGTGTGTATTGAAATATGAAATCTTGTGGTCTATTATTATGATTTGATATATATAGGTTAAACCTATAACTCACCAACATTTTTGTTGACGTTTTAAGCATGTTTATTCTCAGGTGATTATTAAGAGCTTCCGCTGTCGCATACTTAAATAAGGACGAGATTTGGAGTCCATGCTTGTACGATATTGTGTAAAAACTGCATTCAAGAAACTTATTTTGTTGTAACATATTTGTATTGTAAACCATTATGTAATGGTCGTGTGTAAACAGGATATTTTAGATTATCATTATTTGATAATCTACGTAAAGCTTTTTAAACCTTTATTGATGAAATAAAGGTTATGGTTTGTTTTAAAATGAATGCAGTCTTTGAAAAACGTCTCATATAGAGGTCAAAACCTCGCAACGAAATCAATTAATATGGAACGTTTTTAATCAATAAGAACGGGACATTTCAGTTGGTATCCGAGCGTTGGTCTTAGAGAACCAGAATTTTGCATTAGTGTGTCTTATCGAGTTTGTTAGGATGCATTAGTGAGTCTGGACTTCGACCGTGTTTACTTGAAAAATGATTGCTTAACAAATTTTGTTGGAAACTTTATATTTTTAACATGTGAATATTATGTGATATATTAATCTCTTAACGCGTTTGATATTATGTGATAGATGTCTACCTCTAGAACAAGTCCCATTGACTCACCTAATAATAATGAAGAGTCAAATGTAAATTGGAATGATTCGTGGACTGATTCACAAGTTCCCGAAGAGGAACCGGAAGAAGAGTCGGAACCAGAAGAAGAATCGGAACCGGAAGAAGAATCAGAACCGGATGAAGAAATAGAACCGGTGGGGGAAATAATAAAACGGTTAAGTAAAAGAAAATCCTCAACCAACCGACCAAGGTTAATTATGGTCAATGGTGTTTCCGCCAAGGAAGCAAAATATTGGGAGGATTACCAATTCTCCGATGAATCGGATTCCGACGAGAATTCCGATGATGTTATAGAAATTACCCCAACTGAATTTAAAAAGGCAAAAGAAAATAATAAGGGAAAGGGCATAAAAATAGAGAAATCTAATTCCAACCCCGATGAACTTTATATGTATCGTCAACCCCCGAAGTCCTTAAGTTGTAACAATGACCCGGGAACCTCTAAACCACCAGGTTTTTCTAAACCAATGTGGATAACGACGGCTCGTATTAGGGGAACATCATATATTCCTAGAAACTTGGTAAAACGAACCAAAACCGAAGAAGAAGAAACAAGCGAGTCGGAATAAGATAGTTGTATTCGTGTGGTGTAATATATGTAATATAGTGTGCTTATGCTTTATGATATATGTAAAAATTGCTTGTATTAATAAGTATTTTTTTTATGAATCTAACTCTTGTCTATTTTACAGTATAAAACACAAAATGGATAGACAACCCAATATTTTAAGAGACCTACCCGGAGACATGATTGATGAAATCTTGTCTAGAGTCGGTCAGAATTCGTCGGCACAATTATTTAAGGCGAGATCAGTTATTAAGACATTCGAAGAACGTTCCAAGAATGCCTTGGTTTATAAAAGGCTTTCGTTCGAAAGATGGGGGATATCACATTGGGAAATCCATAAGTTACGATGTGTTTACTTTGACGCATTTATTGCGGGGAACCCAAATGCTATTTTACGCAATGGGTTAAGAAATTATTTTGACTCAATATATCCGAATATTGGACTTCGTGATTTAGAAAAAGCGGCTAACATGCAACATAAAGAAGCATGTTATGCTTATGGATTAGTAATGTTCGCTTCTCACCAAAGTGAGAACAAGAACATCGGGCTACAACTATTAAACAAAACGTTTCCACAAGTGACGGAGTCGGTAATTGGGGTAAGAAATGAGGTTTTTAGATTGTTACGGGACTGTTGAACATTACGTAACCCTCGTCCCTTTGACGACGTTACAACACGCTGTCTTATCAACGGCCATAACGGTTATGTTCCACAAGACCAAGGATGGGAAGTAATCCTAGTAAAACCAGAATGCATGACTTGTTTCTGGACGTATGAATTACGTATCTTTATTGCCTTTGCTGAACGACTTGTGTACTAGCTAGAATTATCTTCACAACCATCTTGTATCAAATTTATTGTGTGCTATATTTCATGCTATATGTAAAATAAGCGGTATTGTAAGTTTGTAAAATCTTGTGTAAAAGTTTGAACGCGAAATATTATTATAATCAGTTTTTCATATAGAATTGTAGTAGTTGAATTGTATATTAGCTACTAAGTATGAACTTAACGGGTAGGTACTACCCGAATTTAAACTTATAAAACGCTAATATGAAGAAAAAGCTTTTATAAATGAGTTCATATTATGCTACGAAATACTATTAACTACTCTTAATATTCTGTATGATTAACTTGTTCCATTTGACTATTTTGAAGGAAATGGCACCGACTACTCGACACACCGTGAATATGAATGAAGAGGAATTCCGTACTTTTCTAGCTTCAAACATAGCCGCAGTACAGGCTGCGCTACATACCAACAATAACCTTGGATCTAGCAGTACAGGAAATCGTGTAGGATGCACCTACAAAGAATTCACTGCCTGCAAACCTTTAGAATTTGATGGAACCGAAGGACCGATCGGATTGAAACGGTGGACCGAGAAGGTCGAATCGGTGTTTGCCATAAGTAAGTGTACTGAAGAGGACAAAGTGAAGTACGCTACGCATACCTTCACAAGTTCTGCGTTAACATGGTGGAATACCTATCTAGAGCAAGTGGGACAAGACGATGCGTACGCACTACCGTGGTCAGCATTCAAGCACTTGATGAACGAGAAGTACCGTCCCAGAACCGAGGTCAATAAGCTCAAGACAGAACTTAGAGGGTTACGAACCCAAGGATTTGATATTACCACGTACGAAAGACGATTCACAGAATTGTGCCTATTGTGTCCGGGAGCATTCGAAGATGAGGAAGAGAAGATCGACGCGTTTGTGAAAGGATTACCGGAAAGAATCCAAGAAGATATAAGTTCACACGAGCCCGCCTCCATACAACAGGCATGTAGAATGGCTCACAAACTAGTGAACCATATTGAAGAAAGAATTAAAGAACAGACTGCTGAAGAGGCCAATGTGAAGCAAGTCAAAAGAAAGTGGGAGGAAAACGGTGATAAGAATCACCAATACAACAACAACAGCAATTACAACAATAATCGCAACAATTATCCCAACAATCGCAACATCAATCGCAACTACAACAAACGGCCCAACAACAATAACAACAACAACAACAACAACAACAGCAACTACAACAATCATCCCAACAACAATAACAACCGCAACAACAACAACAATCAGAAGCAGCTATGCCAAAGGTGTGAAAAGTATCACTCGGGGTTCTGCACCAAATTTTGCAACAAGTGTAAAAGAAATGGTCATAGCGCAGCGAAGTGTGAGGTCTATGGACCAGGGGTTAACAGAACGAAAGGAACAAATGGTGTCGGAACGAGTAATGGCGGAGCAAGTAGTGTCGGAGCAAGTTATGCCAACGTAGTTTGTTATAAATGTGGAAAACCGGGCCACATTATTAGAAATTGCCCGAACCAGGAGAACACGAATGGACAAGGCCGCGGAAGAGTTTTCAATATTAATGCGGCAGAGGCACAAGACGACCCGGAGCTTGTTACGGGTACGTTTCTTATTGACAATAAATCTGCTTACGTTTTATTTGATTCGGGTGCGGATAGAAGCTATATGAGTAGAGATTTTTGTGCTAAATTAAGTTGTCCATTGACACCTTTGGATAGTAAATTTTTACTCGAATTAGCAAATGGTAAATTAATTTCAGCAGATAATATATGTCGGAATCGAGAAATTAAACTGGTTAGCGAAACATTTAAGATTGATTTGATACCAGTAGAGTTAGGGAGTTTTGATGTGATAATCGGTATGGACTGGTTGATAGAAGTGAAAGCAGAGATCGTTTGTTACAAAAATGCAATTCGCATTATACGAGAAAAAGGAAAACCCTTAATGGTGTACGGAGAAAAGGACAACACGAAGCTACATCTTATTAGTAATTTGAAGGCACAAAAACTAATAAGAAAAGGTTGCTATGCTGTTCTAGCACACGTCGAGAAAGTACAAACTGAAGAAAAGAGCATCAATGATGTTCCCATTGCAAAAGAATTTCCCGATGTATTTCCGAAAGAATTACCGGGATTACCCCCACATCGATCCGTTGAATTTCAAATAGATCTTGTACCAGGAGCTGCACCAATAGCTCGTGCTCCTTACAGACTCGCACCCAGCGAGATGAAAGAACTGCAAAGCCAATTACAAGAACTTTTAGAGCGTGGTTTCATTCGACCAAGCACATCACCGTGGGGAGCTCCTGTTTTGTTTGTCAAGAAGAAAGATGGTACATTCAGGTTGTGTATCGACTACCGAGAGTTGAACAAACTTACCATCAAGAACCGCTACCCACTACCGCGAATCGATGACTTATTTGATCAACTACAAGGCTCGTCTATTTATTCAAAGATTGACTTACGTTCCGGGTATCATCAAATGCGGGTGAAAGAAGATGATATTCCAAAGACTGCTTTCAGAACACGTTACGGTCATTACGAGTTTATGGTCATGCCATTTGGTTTAACTAATGCACCAGCTGTGTTAATGGACCTTATGAACCGAGTGTGTGGACCATACCTTGACAAGTTTGTCATTGTTTTCATTGATGACATACTTATTTACTCAAAGAATGACCAAGAACACGGTGAACATTTGAGAAAGGTGTTAGAAGTATTGAGGAAGGAAGAATTGTACGCTAAGTTTTCAAAGTGTGCATTTTGGTTGGAAGAAGTTCAATTCCTCGGTCACATAGTGAACAAAGAAGGTATTAAGGTGGATCCGGCAAAGATAGAAACTGTTGAAAAGTGGAAAACCCCGAAAACTCCGAAACACATACGCCAGTTTTTAGGACTAGCTGGTTACTACAGAAGGTTCATCCAAGACTTTTCCAGAATAGCAAAACCCTTGACTGCATTAACGCATAAAGGGAAGAAATTTGAATGGAAGGATGAACAAGAAAAAGCGTTTCAGTTATTGAAGAAAAAGCTAACTACGGCACCTATATTGTCATTGCCTGAAGGGAATGATGATTTTGTGATTTATTGTGACGCATCAAAGCAAGGTCTCGGTTGTGTATTAATGCAACGAGCGAAGGTGATTGCTTATGCGTCTAGACAATTGAAGATTCACGAGCAAAATTATACGACGCATGATTTGGAATTAGGCGCGGTTGTTTTTGCATTAAAGACTTGGAGGCACTACTTATATGGGGTCAAAAGTATTATATATACCGACCACAAAAGTCTTCAACACATATTTAATCAGAAACAACTGAATATGAGGCAGCGTAGGTGGATTGAATTATTGAATGATTACGACTTTGAGATTCGTTACCACCCGGGGAAGGGAAATGTGGTAGCCGATGCCTTGAGCAGGAAGGACAGAGAACCCATTCGAGTAAAATCTATGAATATAATGATTCATAATAACCTTAATACTTAAATAAAGGAGGCGCAACAAGGAGTTTTAAAAAAGGGAAATTTAAAGGATGAAATACCCAAAGGATCGGAGAAGCATCTTAATATTCGGGAAGACGGAACCCGGTATAGGGATGAAAGGATTTGGGTACCAAAATTTGGAGATATGAGAGAAATGGTACTTAGAGATTGATATATATATATTAATTGAGATTGATATTTACATGATTAAATGTTTCCAACATGTTAAGCAATCAAACTTGTTAAGACTTGATTAATTGAAATATGTTTCATATAGACAATTGACCACCCAAGTTGACCGGTGATTCACGAACGTTAAAACTTGTAAAAACTATATGATGACATATATATGGATATATATATAGTTAACATGATACTATGATAAGTAAACATATCATTAAGTATATTAACAATGAACTACATATGTAAAACAAGACTACTAACTTAATGATTTTTAAACGAGACATATATGTAACGATTATCGTTGTAAAGACATTTAATGTATATATATCATATTAAGAGATATTAATACATGATAATATCATGATAATATAATAATTTAAAATCTCATTTGATATTATAAACATTGGGTTAACAACATTTAACAAGATCGTTAACCTAAAGGTTTCAAAACAACACTTACATGTAACGACTAACGATGACTTAACGACTCAGTTAAAATGTATATACATGTAGTGTTTTAATATGTATTTATACACTTTTTAAATACTTCAATACACTTATCAAAATACTTCTACTTAACAAAAATGCTTACAATTACATCCTCGTTCAGTTTCATCAACAATTCTACTCGTATGCACCCGTATTCGTGCTCGTACAATACACAGCTTTTAGATGTATGTACTATTGGTATATACACTCCAATGATCAGCTCTTAGCAGCCCATGTGAGTCACCTAACACATGTGGGAACCATCATTTGGCAACTAGCATGAAATATCTCATAAAATTATAAAAATATGAGTAATCATTCATGACTTATTTACATGAAAACAAAATTACATATCCTTTATATCTAATCCATACACCAATGACCAAAAACACCTACAAACACTTTCATTCTTCAATTTTATTCATCTAATTGATCTCTCTCAAGTTCTATCTTTAAGTTCTAAGTGTTCTTCATATATTTTACAAGTTCTAGTTACATAAAATCAAGAATACTTTCAAGTTTGCTAGCTCACTTCCAATCTTGTAAGGTGATCATCCAACCTCAAGAAATCTTTGTTTCTTACAGTAGGTTATCATTCTAATACAAGGTAATAATCATATTCAAACTTTGTTTCAATTTCTATAACTATAACAATCTTATTTCAAGTGATGATCTTACTTGAACTTGTTTTCGTGTCATGATTCTGCTTCAAGAACTTCGAGCCATCCAAGGATCCGTTGAAGCTAGATCCATTTTTCTCTTTTCCAGTAGGTTTATCCAAGGAACTTAAGGTAGTAATGATGTTCATAACATCATTCGATTCATACATATAAAGCTATCTTATTCGATGGTTTAAACTTGTAATCACTAGAACATAGTTTAGTTAATTCTAAACTTGTTCGCAAACAAAAGTTAATCCTTCTAACTTGACTTTTAAAATCAACTAAACACATGTTCAATATCTATATGATATAATAACTTAATGATTTAAAACCTGGAAACACGAAAAACACCGTAAAACCGGATTTACGCCGTCGTAGTAACACCGCGGGCTGTTTTGGGTTAGTTAATTAAAAACTATGATAAACTTTGATTTAAAAGTTGTTATTCTGAGAAAATGATTTTTATTATGAACATGAAACTATATCCAAAAATTATGGTTAAACTCAAAGTGGAAGTATGTTTTCTAAAATGGTCATCTAGACGTCGTTCTTTCGACTGAAATGACTACCTTTACAAAAACGACTTGTAACTTATTTTTTCGACTATAAACCTATACTTTTTCTGTTTAGATTCATAAAATAGAGTTCAATATGAAACCATAGCAATTTGATTCACTCAAAATGGATTTAAAATGAAAAAAGTTATGGGTAAAACAAGATTGGATAATTTTTCTCATTTTAGCTACGTGAAAATTGGTAACAAATCAATTCCAACCATAACTTAATCAACTTGTATTGTATATTATGTAATCGTGAGATACCATAGACACGTATATAATGTTTCGACCTATCATGTCGACACATCTATATATATTTCGGAACAACCATAGACACTCTATATGTGAATGTTGGAGTTAGCTATACAGGGTTAAGGTTGATTCCAAAATATATATAGTTTGAGTTGTGATCAATACTGAGATACGTATACACTGGGTCGTGGATTGATTCAAGATAATATTTATCGATTTATTTCTGTACATCTAACTGTGGACAACTAGTTGTAGGTTACTAACGAGGACAGCTGACTTAATAAACTTAAAACATCAAAATATATTAAAAGTATTGTAAATATATTTTGAACATACTTTGATATATATGTATATATTGTTATAGGTTCGTGAATCAACCAGTGGCCAAGTCTTACTTCCCGACGAAGTAAAAATCTGTGAAAGTGAGTTATAGTCCCACTTTTAAAATCTAATATTTTTGGGATGAGAATACATGCAGGTTTTATAAATGATTTACAAAATAGACACAAGTACGTGAAACTACATTCTATGGTTGAATTATCGAAATCGAATATGCCCCTTTTTTATTAAGTCTGGTAATCTAAGAATTAGGGAACAGACACCCTAATTGACGTGAATCCTAAAGATAGATCTATTGGGCCTAACAAACCCCATCCAAAGTACCGGATGCTTTAGTACTTCGAAATTTATATCATATCCGAAGGGTGTCCCGGAATGATGGGGATATTCTTATATATGCATCTTGTTAATGTCGGTTACCAGGTGTTCACCATATGAATGATTTTTATCTCTATGTATGGGGTGTGTATTGAAATATGAAATCTTGTGGTCTATTATTATGATTTGATATATATAGGTTAAACCTATAACTCACCAACATTTTTGTTGACGTTTTAAGCATGTTTATTCTCAGGTGATTATTAAGAGCTTCCGCTGTCGCATACTTAAATAAGGACGAGATTTGGAGTCCATGCTTGTATGATATTGTGTAAAAACTGCATTCAAGAAACTTATTTTTTTGTAACATATTTGTATTGTAAACCATTATGTAATGGTCGTGTGTAAACAGAATATTTTAGATTATCATTATTTGATAATCTACGTAAAGCTTTTTAAACCTTTATTGATGAAATAAAGGTTATGGTTTGTTTTAAAATGAATGCAGTCTTTGAAAAACGTCTCATATAGAGGTCAAAACCTCGCAACGAAATCCATTAATATGGAACGTTTTTAATCAATAAGAACGGGACATTTCAATATCCCCCATCTTTCGAACGAAAGCCTTTTATAAACCAAGGCATTCTTGGAACGTTCTTCGAATGTCTTACAAACTGATCTTGCCTTAAATAGTTGTGCCGAAGAATTCTGACCGACTCTAGACAAGATTTCATCAATCATGTCTCCGGGTAGGTCTCTTAAAATATTGGGTTGTCTATCCATTTTGTGTTTTTATACTGTAAAATAGACAAGAGTTAGATTCATAAAAAAAAAATACTTATTAATACAAGCAATTTTTACATATATCATAAAGCATAAGCACACTATATTACATATATTACACCACACGAATACAACTATCTTATTCCGACTCGCTTGTTTCTTCTTCTTCGGTTTTGGTTCGTTTTGCCAAGTTTCTAGGGATATATGATGTTCCCCTAATACGAGCCGTCGTTATCCACATTGGTTTAGAAAAACCTGGTGGTTTAGAGGTTCCCGGGTCATTGTTACAACTTAAGGACTTCGGGGGTTGACGATACATATAAAGTTCATCGGGGTTGGAATTAGATTTCTCTATTTTTATGCCCTTTCTCTTATTATTTTCTTTTGCCTTTTTAAATTCAGTTGGGGTAATTTCTATAACATCATCGGAATTCTCGTCGGAATCCGATTCATCGGAGAATTGGTAATCCTCCCAATATTTTGCTTCCTTGGCGGAAACACCATTGACCATAATTAACCTTGGTCGGTTGGTTGAGGATTTTCTTTTACTTAACCGTTTTATTATTTCCCCCACCGGTTCTATTTCTTCATCCGGTTCCGATTCTTCTTCCGGTTCCGATTCTTCTTCCGGTTCCTCTTCGGGAACTTGTGAATCAGTCCACGAATCATTCCAATTTACATTTGACTCTTCATTATTATTAGGTGAGTCAATGGGACTTGTTCTAGAGGTAGACATCTATCACATAATATCAAACGCGTTAAGAGATTAATATATCACATAATATTCACATGTTAAAAAATATATAGTTTCCAACAAAATTTGTTAAGCAATCATTTTTCAAGTAAACACGGTCGAAGTCCAGACTCACTAATGCATCCTAACAAACTCGATAAGACACAATAATGCAAAATTCTGGTTCTCTAAGACCAATGCTCGGATACCAACTGAAATGTCCCGTTCTTATTGATTAAAAACGTTCCATATTAATTGATTTCGTTGCGAGGTTTTGACCTCTATATGAGACGTTTTTCAAAGACTGCATTCATTTTAAAACAAACCATAACCTTTATTTCATCAATAAAGGTTTAAAAAGCTTTACGTAGATTATCAAATAATGATAATCTAAAATATCCTGTTTACACACGACCATTACATAATGGTTTACAATACAAATATGTTACAACAAAATAAGTTTCTTGAATGTAGTTTTTACACAATATCGTACAAGCATGGACTCCAAATCGCGTCCTTATTTAAGTATACGACAGCGGAAGCTCTTAATAATCACCTGAGAATAAACATGCTTAAAACGTCAACAAAAATGTTGGTGAGTTATAGGTTTAACCTATATATATCAAATCATAATAATAGACCACAAGATTTCATATTTCAATACACATCCCATACATAGAGATAAAAATCATTCATATGGTGAACACCTGGTAACCGACATTAACAAGATGCATATATAAGAATATCCCCATCATTCCGGGACACCCTTCGGATATGATATAAATTTCGAAGTACTAAAGCATCCGGTACTTTGGATGGGGCTTGTTGGGCCCGATAGATCTATCTTTAGGATTCGCGTCAATTAGGGTGTCTGTTCCCTAATTCTTAGATTACCAGACTTAATAAAAAGGGGCATATTCGATTTCGATAATTCAACCATAGAATGTAGTTTCACGTACTTGTGTCTATTTTGTAAATCATTTATAAAACCTGCATGTATTCTCATCCCAAAAATATTAGATTTTAAAAGTGGGACTATAACTCACTTTCACAGATTTTTACTTCGTCGGGAAGTAAGACTTGGCCACTGGTTGATTCACGAACCTATAACAATATATACATATATATCAAAGTATGTTCAAAATATATTTACAACACTTTTAATATATTTTGATGTTTTAAGTTTATTAAGTCAGCTGTCCTCGTTAGTAACCTACAACTAGTTGTCCACAGTTAGATGTACAGAAATAAATCGATAAATATTATCTTGAATCAATCCCCGACCCAGTGTATACGTATCTCAGTATTGATCACAACTCAAACTATATATATTTTGGAATCAACCTCAACCCTGTATAGCTAACTCCAACATTCACATATAGAGTGTCTATGGTTGTTCCGAAATATATATAGATGTGACGACATGATAGGTTGAAACATTGTATACGTGTCTATGGTATCTCAAGATTACATAATATACAATACAAGTTGATTAAGTTATGGTTGGAATAGATTTGTTACCAATTTTCACGTAGCTAAAATGAGAAAAATTATCCAATCATCTTTTACCCATAACTTCTTCATTTTAAATCCGTTTTGAGTGAATCAAATTGCTATGGTTTCATATTGAACTCTATTTTATGAATCTAAACATAAAAAGTATAGGTTTATAGTCGGAAAAATAAGTTACAAGTCGTTTTTGTAAAGGTAGTCATTTCAGTCGAAAGAACGACGTCTAGATGACCATTTTAGAAAACATACTTCCACTTTGAGTTTAACCATAATTTTTGAATATAGTTTTATGTTCATAATAAAAATTATTTTCTCAGAATAACAACTTTTAAATCAAAGTTTATTATAGTTTTTAATTAACTAACCCAAAACAGCCCGCGGTGTTACTACGACGGCGTAAATCCGGTTTTACGGTGTTTTTCGTGTTTCCAGGTTTTAAATCATTAATTTAGCATATCATATAGATATAGAACATGTGTTTAGTTGATTTTAAAAGTCAAGTTAGAAGGATTAACTTTTGTTTGCGAACAAGTTTAGAATTAACTAAACTATGTTCTAGTGATTACAAGTTTAAACCTTCGAATAAGATAGCTTTATATGTATGAATCAAATGATGTTATGAACATAATTACTACCTTAAGTTCCTTGGATAAACCTACTGGAAAAGAGAAATATTAATCTAGCTTCAACGGATCCTTGGATGGCTCGAAGTTCTTGAAGCAGAATCATGACACGAAAACAATTTCAAGTAAGATCATCACTTGAAATAAGATTGTTATAGTTATAGAAATTGAACCAAAGTTTGAATATGATTATTACCTTGTATTAGAATGATAACCTACTGTAAGAAACAAAGATTTCTTGAGGTTGGATGATCACCTTACAAGATTGGAAGTGAGCTAGCAAACTTGAAAGTATTCTTGATTTTATGTAACTAGAACTTGTAGAATATATGAAGAACACTTAGAACTTGAAGATAGAACTTGAGAGAGATCAATTAGATGAAGAAAATTTAAGAATGAAAGTGTTTGTAGGTGTTTTTGGTCGTTGGTGTATGGATTAGATATAAAGGATATGTAATTTTGTTTTCATGTAAATAAGTCATGAATGATTACTCATATTTTTGTAATTTTATGAGATATTTCATGCTAGTTGCCAAATGATGGTTCCCACATGTGTTAGGTGACTCACATGGGCTGCTAAAAACTGATCATTGGAGTGTATATACCAATAGTACATACATCTAAAAGCTGTGTATTGTACGAGTACGAATACGGGTGCATACGAGTAGAATTGTTGATGAAACTGAACGAGGATGTAATTGTAAGCATTTTTGTTAAGTAGAAGTATTTTGATAAGTGTATTGAAGTCTTTCAAAAGTGTATAAATACATATTAAAACACTACATGTATATACATTTTAACTGAGTCGTTAAGTCATCGTTAGTCGTTACATGTAAGTGTTGTTTTGAAACCTTTAGGTTAACGATCTTGTTAAATGTTGTTAACCCAATGTTTTATAATATCAAATGAGATTTTAAATTATTATATTATCATGATATTATCATGTATGAATATCTCTTAATATGATATATATACATTAAATGTCTTTACAACGATAATCGTTACATATATGTCTCGTTTAAAAATCATTAAGTTAGTAGTCTTGTTTTTACATATGTAGTTCATTGTTAATATACTTAATGATATGTTTACTTATCATAGTATCATGTTAACTATATATATATATATATATATATATATATATATATATATATATATATATATATATATATATATATATATATATATATATATATATATCCATATATATGTCATCATATAGTTTTTACAAGTTTTAACGTTCGTGAATCACCGGTCAACTTGGGTGGTCAATTGTCTATATGAAACATATTTCAATTAATCAAGTCTTAACAAGTTTGATTGCTTAACATGTTGGAAACATTTAATCATGTAAATATCAATCTCAATTAATATATATAAACATGGAAAAGTTCGGGTCACTACAGCGTTATGGTCATTACGAGTTTATGGTTATGCCGTTTGGATTGACTAACGCACCAGCTGTGTTCATGGACCTTATGAACCGAGTGTGTGGGCCATATCTTGACAAGTTTGTCATTGTTTTCATCGATGACATACTTATTTACTCAAAGAATGATCAAGAGCACGAAGAACATTTGAGAAAAGTGCTAGAAGTATTGAGGAAAGAAAAACTGTACGCTAAGTTTTCAAAGTGTGCATTTTGGTTGGAAGAAGTTCAATTCCTCGGTCACATAGTGAACAAAGAAGGTATCCAGGTGGACCCGGCAAAGATCGAAACCGTTGAAAAGTGGGAAACCCCAAAAACTCCGAAGCATATACGTCAATTTTTAGGATTGGCTGGTTACTACAGAAGATTCATTCAAGATTTCTCCAAAATAGCAAAACCCTTGACTGCATTAACGCATAAAGGGAAGAAATTTGAATGGAAGGATGAACAAGAGAAGGCGTTTCAATTATTGAAGAAAAAGCTAACTACGGCACCTATATTGTCATTGCTTGAAGGGAATGATGATTTTGTTATTTATTGTGACGCATCAAAGCAAGGTCTCGGTTGTGTATTAATGCAACGGACGAAGGTGATTGCTTATGCGTCTAGACAATTGAAGATTCACGAGCAAAATTATACGATGCATGATTTGGAATTAGGCGCGGTTGTTTTTGCATTAAAGACTTGGAGGCACTACTTATATGGGGTCAAAAGTATTATATATATCGACCACAAAAGTCTTCAACACATATTTAATCAGAAACAACTGAATATGAGGCAGCGTAGGTGGATTGAATTGTTGAATGATTACGACTTTGAGATTCGTAACCACCCGGGGAAGGCAAATGTGGTAGCCGACGCCTTGAGCAGAAAGGACAGAGAACCCATTCGAGTAAAATCTATAAATATAATGATTCACACTAACCTTACTACTCAAATAAAGGAGGCGCAACAAGGAGTTTTAAAAGAGGGAAATTTAAAGGATGAAATACCCAAAGGATCGGAGAAGCATCTTAATATTCGGGAAGACGGAACCCGGTATAGTGCTGAAAGAATTTGGGTACCAAAATTTGGAGATATGAGAGAAATGGTACTTAGAGAAGCTCATAAAACTAGATACTCAATACATCCTGGAATGGAGAAGATGTACAAGGATCTTAAGAAACATTTTTGGTGGCCAGGTATGAAAGCCGATATTGCTAAATATGTAGGAGAATGTTTGACGTGTTCTAAGGTCAAAGCTGAGCATCAGAAACCATCAGGACTACTTCAAAAACCCGAAATCCCGGAATGGAAATGGGAAAACATTACCATGGATTTCATCACTAAATTGCCAAGGACTGCAAGTGGTTTTGATACTATTTGGGTAATAGTTGATCGTCTCACCAAATCAGCACACTTCCTGCCAATAAGAGAAGATTGCAAGATAGAGAAGTTAGCACGACTGTATTTGAAGGAAGTCATCTCCAGACATGGAATACCAATCTCTATTATCTCTGATAGGGAAGGCAGATTTATTTCAAGATTCTGGCAGACATTACAGCAAGCATTAGGAACTCGTCTAGACATGAGTACTGCCTATCATCTACAAACTGATGGGCAGAGCGAAAGGACGATACAAACGCTTGAAGACATGCTACGAGCATGTGTTATTGATTTCGGAAACAGTTGGGATCGACATCTACCGTTAGCAGAATTTTCCTACAACAACAGCTACCATTCAAGCATTGAGATGGCGCCTTTTGAAGCACTTTATGGTAGAAAATGCAGGTCTCCGATTTGTTGGAGTGAAGTGGGGGATAGACAGATTACGGGTTCGGAGATTATACAAGAAACTATCGAGAAGATCATCCAAATTCAACAACGGTTGAAAACCGCCCAAAGTGGACAAAAGAGCTACGCTGACATTAAAAGAAAAGATATAGAATTTGAAATTGGAGAGATGGTCATGCTTAAAGTTGCACCTTGGAAAGGCGTTGTTCGATTTGGTAAACGAGGGAAATTAAATCCAAGGTATATTGGACCATTCAACATTATTGATCGTGTCGGACCAGTAGCTTACCGACTTGAGTTACCTCAACAACTCGCGGCTGTACATAACACTTTCCACGTCTCGAATTTGAAGAAATGTTTTGCTAAAGAAGATCTCACTATTCCGTTAGATGAAATCCAAATCAACGAAAAACTTCAATTCATCGAAGAACCCGTCGAAATAATGGATCGTGAGGTTAAAAGACTTAAGCAAAACAAGATACCAATTGTTAAGGTTCGATGGAATGCTCTTAGAGGACCCGAGTTCACCTGGGAGTGTGAAGATCAGATGAAGAAGAAATACCCGCATCTATTTCCAGAAGATTCGTCAACACCTTCAACAGCTTAAAATTTCGGGACGAAATTTATTTAACGGGTAGGTACTGTAGTGACCCGAACTTTTCCATGTTTATATATATTAATTGAGATTGATATTTACATGATTAAATGTTTCCAACATGTTAAGCAATCAAACTTGTTAAGACTTGATTAATTGAAATATGTTTCATATAGACAATTGACCACCGAAGTTGACCGGTGATTCACGAACGTTAAAACTTGTAAAAACTATATGATGACATATATATGGATATATATATAGTTAACATGATACTATGATAAGTAAACATATCATTAAGTATATTAACAATGAACTACATATGTAAAAACAAGACTACTAACTTAATGATTTTTAAACGAGACATATATGTAACGATTATCGTTGTAAAGACATTTAATGTATATATATCATATTAAGAGATATTCATACATGATAATATCATGATAATATAATAATTTAAAATCTCATTTGATATTATAAACATTGGGTTAACAACATTTAACAAGATCGTTAACCTAAAGGTTTCAAAACAACACTTACAAGTAATGACTAACGATGACTTAACGACTCAGTTAAAATGTATATACATGTAGTGTTTTAATATGTATTTATACACTTTTGAAAGACTTCAATACACTTATCAAAATACTTCCACTTAACAAAAATGCTTACAATTACATCCTCGTTCAGTTTCATCAACAATTCTACTCGTATGCACCCGTATTCGTACTCGTACAATACACAACTTTTAGATGTATGTACTATTGGTATATACACTCCAATGATCAGCTTTTAGCAGCCCATGTGAGTCACCTAACACATGTGGGAACCATCATTTGGCAACTAGCATGAAATATCTCATAAAATTACAAAAATATGAGTAATCATTCATGACTTATTTACATGAAAACAAAATTACATATCCTTTATATCTAATCCATACACCAACGACTAAAAACACCTACAAACACTTTAATTCTTCAATTTTCTTCATCTAATTGATCTCTCTCAAGTTCTATCTTCAAGTTCTAAGTGTTCTTCATATATTCTACAAGTTCTAGTTACATAAAATCAAGAATACTTTCAAGTTTGCTAGCTCACTTCCAATCTTGTAAGGTGATCATCCAACCTCAAGAAATCTTTGTTTCTTACAGTAGGTTATCATTCTAATACAAGGTAATAATCATATTCAAACTTTGGTTCAATTTCTATAACTATAACAATCTTATTTCAAGTGATGATCTTACTGGAACTTGTTTTCGTGTCATGATTCTGCTTCAAGAACTTCGAGCCATCCAAGGATCCGTTGAAGCTAGATCCATTTTTCTCTTTTCCAGTAGGTTTATCCAAGGAACTTAAGGTAGTAATGTTGTTCATAACATCATTCGATTCATCCATATAAAGCTATCTTATTCGAAGGTTTAAACTTGTAATCACTAGAACATAGTTTAGTTAATTCTAAACTTGTTCGCAAACAAAAGTTAATCCTTCTAACTTGACTTTTAAAATCAACTAAACACATGTTCTATATCTATATGATATGCTAACTTAATGATTTAAAATCTGGAAACACGAAAAACACCGTAAAACCGGATTTACGCCGTCGTAGTAACACCGCGGGCTGTTTTGGGTTAGTTAATTAAAAACTATGATAAACTTTGATTTAAAAGTTGTTATTCTGAGAAAATTATTTTTATTATGAACATGAAACTATATCCAAAAATTATGGTTAAACTCAAAGTGGAAGTATGTTTTCTAAAATGGTCATCTAGACGTCGTTCTTTCGACTGAAATGACTACCTTTACAAAAACGACTTGTAACTTATTTTTCCGACTATAAACCTATACTTTTTCTGTTTAGATTCATAAAATAAAGTTCAATATGAAACCATAGCAATTTGATTCACTCAAAACGGATTTAAAATGAAGAAGTTATGGGTAAAACAAGATTGGATAATTTTTCTCATTTTAGCTACGTGAAAATTGGTAACAAATCTATTCCAACCATAACTTAATCAACTTGTATTGTATATTATGTAATCTTGAGATACCATAGACACGTATACAACGTTTCAACCTATCATGTCGACACATCTATATATATTTCGAAACAACCATAGACACTCTATATGTGAATGTTGGAGTTAGCTATACAGGGTTGAGGTTGATTCCAAAATATATATAGTTTGAGTTGTGATCAATACTGAGATACGTATACACTGGGTCGTGGATTGATTCAAGATAATATTTATCGATTTATTTCTGTACATCTAACTGTGGACAACTAGTTATAGGTTACTAACGAGGACAGCTGACTTAATAAACTTAAAACATCAAAATATATTAAAAGTGTTGTAAATATATTTTGAACATACTTTGATATATATGTATATATTGTTATAGGTTCGTGAATCAACCAGTGGCCAAGTCTTACTTCCCGACGAAGTAAAAATATGTGAAAGTGAGTTATAGTCCCACTTTTAAAATCTAATATTTTTGGGATGAGAATACATGCAGGTTTTATAAATGATTTACAAAATAGACACAAGTACGTGAAACTACATTCTATGGTTGAATTATCGAAATTGAATATGCCCCTTTTTATTAAGTCTGGTAATCTAAGAATTAGAGAACAGACACCCTAATTGACGAGAATCCTAAAGATAGATCTATCGGGCCCAACAAGCCCCATCCAAAGTACCGGATGCTTTAGTACTTCGAAATTTATATCATATCCGAAGGGTGTCCCGGAATGATGGGGATATTCTTATATATGCATCTTGTTAATGTCGGTTACCAGGTGTTCACCATATGAATGATTTTTATCTCTATGTATGGGATGTGTATTGAAATATGAAATCTTGTGGTCTATTATTATGATTTGATATATATAGGTTAAACCTATAACTCACCAACATTTTTGTTGATGTTTTAAGCATGTTTATTCTCAGGTGATTATTAAGAGCTTCCGCTGTCGCATACTTAAATAAGGACGAGATTTGGAGTCCATGCTTGTATGATATTGTGTAAAAACTGCATTCAAGAAACTTATTTTGTTGTAACATATTTGTATTGTAAACCATTATGTAATGGTCGTGTGTAAACAGGATATTTTAGATTATCATTATTTGATAATCTACGTAAAGCTTTTTAAACCTTTATTGATGAAATAAAGGTTATGGTTTGTTTTAAAATGAATGCAGTCTTTGAAAAACGTCTCATATAGAGGTTAAAATCTCGCAACGAAATCAATTAATATGGAACGTTTTTAATCAATAAGAACGGGACATTTCAAATAAGTCAACGTGATGAAATGCCATAAAATGTCATTCAAGTATGTGAAGTATTTGACATTTGGGGTATTAACTTTATGGGTCCATTTCCAAAATCTCATAATAATCTCTATATTCTCGTAGCCATTGATTATGTATCTAAATGGGCAGAAGCACAAGCTCTCCCAACTAACGATGCACGAGTTGTAGTCAACTTTTTAAAACGTCTTTTTGCAAGGTTTGGAACACCGAAAGCTTTAATAAGTGATCGGGGTACTCATTTCTGTAATAATCAACTTGAGAAAGTTCTTAAAAGATATGGAGTAACTCATATAATCTCCACTGCATATCATCCACAAACAAGTGGACAAGTTGAAAATACCAACCGAGCTTTAAAACGTATTCTAGAGAAAACCGTAGGATCAAATCCGAAGGAATGGTCCATTAAATTGGAGGATGCACTCTGGGCTTTTAGAACAGCCTACAAAACTCCAATTGGAACCACACCTTTTAGACTTGTTTATGGAAAAGCATGTCATCTTCTAGTAGAAATTGAACACAAAGCATTTTGGGCTTTGAAGACATGTAATCTTGATTTACATGAAGCCGGACGTCTACGATTAAGTCAACTAAACGAATTAGAAGAATTAAGACATGAAGCATACGAAAATTCGTTAATCTATAAAGAAAGAATGAAGAAATGGCATGATAAAAGAATCAGAAGTTCAAAAGAATTTAAAGAAGGAGACAGAGTTCTTCTTTTCAATTCACGATTCAAGCTATTTCCTGGAAAATTGAAATCAATATGGTCTAGACCATTCATAGTCAAAAGAGTTTTCCCATACGGAACGATAGAATTAATAAATTCAAATGGGATTGAATTTAAAGTTAATGGTCACAGAGTTAAACACTACATAGATAGTCCGATGGAATTCGACAATGAAGTTAATCACAATTTCGATAACACAGCTAACTAAGTGTGGGGAGAATCAAGTCTTTAAAGGATAATATATATTTCTGTTAGAGTTAGATTGTCTGTTTTCGTGTAGTTCTCAAAAATGGAACTCGAATGGTCTTTCCCTAGCAGACCCTAAAGAACTAGTCTTCTCCCCCCATTCTGAATTTTTATTTTTTTAGGAAATGAAGACTGCCTGTGAACTAAACCGTGGTCTAATGCTACACGCTTTGATCACTAAACGTAATAATGACACACTTCCGAGTGAAATAGTATCAGTAATCAGAGAAAGATTGGACGGAGTAAGAAAAGAATCCAGATGCGAAGATAATAAGTTACAATTTGGTAAAGGAAAATCAAAATCCGCAGCGAAAAGAAGAGCACGACACCTTGAAAGATGTCACAAATGCGGAAAATAGTCACATGGAGGTAAATGTTCAAATAATCAAACCTATTCAAACACCGAATTTGTTACTTTATGCAGAGACGGACCGTTCATATGTTTAGAAGAAAAAACACTGAATGCTCGAGGTTACGCCTATGTAGCCATGGAAAACCAATTAAATCGACTATCTTATGAATGGGATAGATCATATAACTAAGAATACTATCTCACAGGTAAGTCTGTACAGTTTTTTGTTTTTATTTTTATTTTTAACCTTTTGATAATAAACGCTAATTTGTTCGCTATAAAGTATTAAATTGGTATTGAATAAAATTAGTTTTGGCGACCGAAATTATTGATATCATACAAAAATGTATTACATCACTGCGAAATTTAACGTTTATTCTTAAGGTATAAATATCTTTAATCAATCAACCCAAAATATTTCAAAAATTCGTCATGAGTTAAATTAGGTCTTGGAACCGAAATTACTTTACCGAAAAGAGGGGCGCATATTTTTAATAATATTTGATTGATTAAAGTGGGATAAAAGCCAAAAAGATTTTTAATTTTATTTTTACCATGTTTTTAAAATTAATATATAAATTTTAAATTAATATTGTAAACTTTGTAAAATCAATATATTTAAAAATTGTAAATATTTAAAAAAATTAATATAAATTTGGTGTGAATTTATAATATGAATTTTTAAATTAAGTTTGGTGTGAATTTTTAATTTTTAAAAAAATATGAATTTTATTTTTATGCATTTTAAATTGTAAGTTTGGTGTGAATTTTTAATATTAATTTTGAATTTTATGTATTTTTATTTTAAGTTTGGTGTGAATTTAAAAACAAAAATTTACTTTATCTCATTAAGTTAAAAATATGATTTTTAAAATTCGTCGTAAGTTGAAGACTAGGTCCTTGAACCGAAATTGCTTTACCCGAGGGAGGGACGAGAACTTTTATTATCATTATTTTTAATCTTATTGAATTAAAGTATGCCAAAAATATTATAAAAAAAAACCTAAAAATCTTAGCTTTTAAAACAATCGCTACAAAAAGACAAATTTTAAAATTTTGTCAAAGGACGGACTAGGACATCGATCCGAAACGACCTCGTCCTAAATAACAAGGGAAACAAAATTTTAAAATTAATTACTTAATTGTTTTAATTAGTATAAGATATATATATAAAAAAAATATATACAAACTCCGCGACTCGCGGAGTTTGAAGGGTCAAACACCGCAAGTCGCGGAGGGACTAAAATCCAGAAAAAAATATAAGGGACGAACTGATCAGTCCCCAACCCAACACCCACGAAAATACTGCGAAAAAACCCGAGAAAACACTCCCAAATTCACAATTTTTCACCGTTAATCATCAAATCTTTTACTAAAATCATGTTAAGAAGGATGCTATCAAGGAATTACTCAAGAAAAACGGTAAATTTCTACACCTAAACACCATTTAATCCGAAAATTGGTGTTCTTGAGCAATTTTATACCCAATTTGATTTTGATGCTTTTTAGTGTAATTATGCTTAAATTGTTTATGTATTATGCTTGTATAACCTAGATTGATGCTATTTAACATGATTAGAAGCCTTAAACTTCAAATTTTGAGTAATCTAGGGTTTGTGTTCTTGAGCAAATTTGAGGCTTTTTGATATAAATAGGTTATGGCCGATTTTTGTCATGAATTGTTGCTAAATTAAGTAGTGTAACATGTTTAGGTAGTTAAATGATCCAAACTTTGAGCCTAAACATGATTTTGAGAATTAAAGTGGACTTTTTCAAGTCTAAAATTCATGAACTTGATTTTTGAGAGATAATGCCATTTGAAACTTGTTTAATTGCTAGTAATGATTATTTTGACATGTTATTTGAGTTGAATGCTTATGAACTTGGCGAACATTTTCGTATATGCTTATTTGAAAAAGTGTAGATTTGATGAAAATATGAAAATGAGCTTAAGTTTGATATAAATTGATCATGTCATTGTAATTATTTTGATTGATGATTTTGCTGACACTAATGCATATTTGGATGCACAAAAATTGTGTTTGATGTGTTTTGCAGACTGAAAGGGGTGAATCTTCATCCCAAGCACGCAATGCTTCTGCTGAGAATGCGGAACAATAGGAGGTGGATAACTACTACAAACAAGATATACCTCATCCAGTCATGATATTTTCTGATATGCACTTGGAAGATTTGCACCTGAACCTGAGATTTGACAGACTTTGGATAGATTATCCAAAATACCAAAGGAGTTTGCATACTCTTCATTCTAAAGCTGTTGAGGTACCTAGGGTCATAGAATGGGGACCATTAGAAGCTGTAGAATTGGCCGGGCCAATTAGGGAATTACTTGCACAGAGGTATGGTAATTCTACTTTTAACGATTGGGTACGGTTATTCAACATGCGTAGACCTGTATATAAAGTATGGTGTGAATAATTGTTATGTAGTATAGAATTAAATGATCGGGTAGCTAGTTTAACCGATCGATCTTTTATTAGATTTTTGTTAGGAGGTTCGATGCGCCACATGTCTTTACTAGACATGGCTCAGGCTTTACGTATATATACGCCTGAGGAGCTAGCATCTGCCGATTGTAGAGGGTTGATACTAAATGGTAGTAAGATAGACGAAAATTTTGATACGCATGGTGTATGGAGTCAAATGACTAGCCATCACCGATTTAAAGGAGGAAATTACTCTTATTTGGATATAGATAGAGCTGAATTAAGAGTAATTCATAGGTTTTTAGCAAATTCAATTACACAACAAGGTAAGAACAAGGAAAAGGTAAATGAACAGGATTTGTTTTACCACATGTGTATTCGAGACCCACAAAGCACTGTAAGTATACCTTATTGAGTGGGTTATTATTTATCAGCTATGGTTAGGGGGATGAGACCGCATAGCATAATAGGAGGTGGTATATTTATTACTTTGATTGCTGAATATCTCGGTGTGGATATAAGTCGGGGGGGATTACTAATCGAAGAACCAGAACCCCGAGATACAATAGGTTTAAATTTATACCATGGTGCGAAAGTTTTGAAGACGCGAAATAACGCCGCAGCACGATATAATGGTAGACATCCACAGGTTGAGAGAAACCAACAGTAAGGTAATGTAGGAGGGGGAAATGAAATGGCAGAAATGCAAAGGTTTATAGCTTCACAAGAGTATGAAAATGCTAGACATAGATCATTTGAAGATTGGCAAGTTCATCAAAACCAAATCATAGCTTATTGCCAACATATAGGTATAAACTATATTCCTACTCCATCGCCCATATTCCCTCCCTGGTCTATAGAGATCCAACCGCCGTATCCTACGTATAACCCAGCCGAAGCATTTTATAGCACATATGGTTATGCATGGAACCCCTTCTGGTATCAGTATCATCCCTAGTCTACTTAGTTTTTTTTTATTTTTTTATTTGTAATGTTGATACATTTAATACTTAAGTTGGATTTGTAATAGTTTTTATAATTTTCTAACTTTTATTATTAGATTTTAATAATTTTTGAATGTGGGGTAATATATCAAACTTCAAAAATATATATATATATATATATATATATATATATGTTTGCAGTTTATCTTATGTACACAACAGGGTAAAACAACGTATTTTCAAAGACTGGCATTAAGTTCAGCAAAAGCAACTAATTTTGATGACAAGATGCAAAATATATGTGAAATAACAACAAGACGGAATGAACAAATGATATGCACCATTTATCATTCAGCAAACAAACACAAATATATTTGGAAACTTTGGTAAAATTTAATCATTTTCACACAAATCACCCTCAATAATTTAAATTGTTACTGATTTCTTGCAAATGAGGGCATTGCAAGATCTTAAGTGTGGGAAGGGGTTAAATTCTTCCGTATTTTAAAAATTTTTACTTTATACACTTGGTTACCATTAGAAATACTAGTAAAGTAGTAGTTGTATTAGAATCTAGTGCTCTCTGATAATAAAGAACAGTCCTAGTCTTATATACTGACTACCCAATTCTAGTAAAATTTTTAAAAAATTTTCAAATAAATGAACTCAAAATCATGTTTATACATATTTATGAACGATAAAACTAGGTGTTAACACCGAAATTATTGTTACCTCGGAAAGGACATAAATTGAGAAACAAACCAAAATGTTAAAATTCATTTAAAATGGAATAGAGGACAATAAAAAGGAAAATAAAAGCCAAGTGTGGGAAAATTCTCCAAGTTATTCAAAACATATGTCACATATTTTTGTACAAATAACTGAAAATACTTTTGCTTTGGACTAAACTAAAAAGTTTTACCTGATTTACTGTAAGAAAGATGAATCTACACGATGAATCAATTCCATCATTAAAAGGAGGTAAAGTCTTCCGAAAAAGAAACGCGCTTCTTGATTTAGGTCAAGAGGTTGTCGTCCAGACCAGCTGTAGGTTGACGAAAAATCTAGAAAAGTCATCACTAAAATCAGCAGGAAATCCATGGACCTCAGCATTAAACAGGGTCGCCAAGTGGTCAGATTTATCCTAACCATGAGAAGGATTTATCTCGTACAATGGGGAGCACCGTGCAAATTAGCTGGATAAGACTATCGAATCAGATCCCCAGAAAGGATAATCTCCTTAAAAGATCAAAAATCAGCTTTTAAGCCTGATATTACTCAATCCTTGAGATTGACCTTAAAGATTGAGAATTACAAACTCATGGAATTCAATGATATCTAAACTCGAGCCTGAACGAGAAAATATTTTGATCAAAATTACAAACCGATTTGTTTTCTAAAAACCCATTTTCAATGCGTTCATTACCATTGAACGTAAAATCCTAGGAATTCACCTGAAATTCATTAGGTCACCTGAACCAAATCGGGTGTCAACCGTAAGAACGGTGGTTGCATAGCATGGTCAAAGACAGGATCTTGTACCAGACCGAAAAATCATAAGGGTGAGCTTTACTATTGCTCCTACCAAGGATAGTAATTGCGTCCGACACGTTATAGACCATAATTAAAAGCATGTCAGGGGACATTGCCTTAACAGTTGCTTGTTGAACGCTTTCCTTTACAACCAGACGGTAGTTTACCGAAAGGTAATATACGGGACAAGTAAACTGGACGTGTTGCTTTCCTAATACAAGGTTAGCAAGTGGGTGACACAAAACCATAAGTTTTGAGCTAAAATTTTCAAATATGAAACCCACCAAACCCACAAAAATAATTTACAAACACCGGTAAAGGGTTATTCTGGAAAACTTATCTAGGGTAAAAACTAGATTTAATTTTCAAAAGATCAAATGTTTTCATAAAGATCCAATTTCCTTAATGGATCTAAATTTTTATAGTCATGTGGGACTGTAAACCATATCGTTACTACCATTGTTTATACCGCCGTATAGAAATCACTGATGTACAAAGTGTGAAGAATAAAGAAGTGATTCTATTATTTCAAGACTATATTGCTTGAGGACAAGCAACGCTCAAGTGTGGGAATATTTGATAATGCTAAAAATGAACATATATTTCATAGCATTATTCCCCAAGAAAGACAAGCTTTTAGTTGCAATTATTCTATTTACAAGTGATATTCGTTTAAATAATAAAAGGTGAAGACAAAAGACAGATTCGACGAATTGAAGACGCAAACGACCAAAAAGCTCAAAAGTACAAAATACAATCAAAGAGGTTCCAATTATTGATAAGAAACGTCTCTAAATTACAAGAGTACAAGATTCAAAACGCAAAGTACAAGATATTAAATTGTACGCAAGGACGTTCAAAAATCCGGAACCGGGACCAGAGTCAACTCTCAACGCTCAACGCAACGGACTAAAAATTACAAGTCAACTATGCACATAAATATAATAGAATATTTAAATAATTCTTATAATTATTTATATATTATATAATATATTATAAACCGTCGGCAAGAAAGGCTCCAAACTTGTGTGAGCTGTAAAAGCAAACTCCGCGAGTTGCGGAGTTTGCAGTGCAAAAATTACGCGAGTCGCGGAGACCCCCTGGACTCAATTCCCTATAAAAGCAAACGCAGTTTGATCGCAAAAAATATCCAATATATCAATCTCTCTATATCTATACGTTATATTTATATTTATAATTTATATTTTAATTTTAATTTTAATTTTAATCCTAATAATAAGGGTATGTTAGCGAATGTTGTAAGGGTGTAAGTCGAAATTTTGTCCGTGTAACGCTACGCTATTTTTAATCATTGTAAGTTATGTTCAACCTTTTTAATATAATGTCTCGTAGCTAAGTTATTATTATGCTTATTTAATTCGAAGTAATCATGATGTTGGGCTAATTACTAAAATTGGGTAATTGGGCCTTATACCATAATTGGGGTTTGGATAAAAGAACGACACTTGTGGAAATTAGACTATGGGCTATTAATGGGTTTTATATTAACTAAACAATACCTTGTTAATTTAATATACAAACTTATAATTCGACGTATTTATATATAACCACATACGCTTGACTGGGTACGGTGGGCGGGATATCAATAAATACCAATAATTATTCTTTTTACCGGACACGGAACTAGATTAATAGTTAATAGACTTGTTGAAACAGGGGTGAATTACATTCAAGGGTAATTGGTGTAATTGTTAACAAAGTAGTAAAACCTTAGTTTACACGCAGTCGATAACCTGGTGTATTCATTAAACAAAGTATTAAAACCTTGTTACAATTCGAATCCCCAATTAGTTGGAATATTTGACTTCGGGAATAAGAATAATTTGACGAAGGCTTTCGCTCTTTATATTTATGACTGATGGACTATTATGGACAAATCCGTATGGACATATTAAATAATCCAGGACAAAGAACAATTAACCCATGGGCATAAAACTAAAATCAACACGTCAAACATCATGATTACGGAAGTTTAAATAAGCATAATTCTTTTATTTCATATTTAATTTCCTTTATTTTATATTTAATTGCACTTCTAATTATCGCACTTTTATTGTTATTGTATTTAATTGCACTTTTTAATTATCGCAAGTTTATTTTATCGCACTTTTATTATTCGCAATTTCATTATCGTTATTTACTTTACGCTTTAAATTAAGTCTTTTATTTATATTTTACATTTGGTTTTAACTGCGATTAAAGTTTTAAAATCGACAAACCGGTCATTAAACGGTAAAAACCCCCCTTTATAATAATAATATTACTTATATATATATTTGTATTTTTATAAAATAAAACTAATATAGCGTTAAGCTTTGTTTAAAGATTTTCCCTGTGGAACGAACCGGACTTACTAAAAACTACACTACTGTACGATTAGGTACACTGCCTATAAGTGTTGTAGCAAGGTTTAAGTATATCCATTCTATAAATAAATAAATATCTTGTGTAAAATTGTATCGTATTTATTAGTATTTCCTAGTAAAATTTAAAGCTATTTTATATACACCTCGCACGACATCAGTCGCGCCACGGCAAAGCACTTGGGCTGATTCCTGGGTTGTTTCAAGTGTTCAAGTCTCGAACCAAAATTCACCAATTCACAAATAATGAACCGCAAACATTCAAAACACGTATCTTATATCGTTAGAAAGGTAATTTAAAGAGGAATACAACTAAAGACATTTCATTAATCAAATTCATCATTTACAATAACTAAATCCTCAATGAATGATCTGTGATGACCCGGAAATTTTCGACTAAATTTAAACTTAATCTTTATATGATTTCGACACGATAAGCAAAGTCTGTAATGTTGAATCTCAAAATTTGTGAACTGTTTTCATGGATTCATTTAACCTTTGACCGTTCCCGACGATTCACGAACA
This sequence comes from Rutidosis leptorrhynchoides, assembly GCF_046630445.1. Taxonomy (NCBI): domain Eukaryota; kingdom Viridiplantae; phylum Streptophyta; class Magnoliopsida; order Asterales; family Asteraceae; genus Rutidosis; species Rutidosis leptorrhynchoides. The sequence goes on from NC_092334.1 coordinate 83,329,906, forward strand.
ATTAATTGTAAATAGATATGTGTGTATATATATATATACATATAAAGTATATTAAAAATAAATATTAAACGATTGTAAGACTCGTTTGACGATTCAATTAATATTAAACAAGTAAGATGCAAGATTGTGAGTATATTAAAATAAATATTAAGCGAACCATTTTGATCACGATTATCACAAATTAATGATTAGAATAAATAAATATATTTAAATATAAAAGTTTGGGATTTTTCAGTATTCGACACTGAGTAACAACGGAGAACGAGATCTAGTCCGTAAATGATGACGGCTAATTTAATGCACGTTTATTTTCTTTAATTATATTATACGTACTATTATATTTAATATTACTTTTATTGATTGGTTATTGATTTGACGATTGATTCACTATCTATCTGTAATTATATGACATATACACTGCATCACATGTTTCCCTCTTTTCTTCATTCTGTTTTCAGTCTCTATCAAACACCCACGAGACTTTGTTTCCTTCTTTGTCTAGTATCATTCTCAATAAATTTATAAAACCACTAACCATCTATCTATTATATAATACTCTATATATGTACATAATCATAGATATAATGCACCCAATATTTTGTTTATGATTTCTATTAGAACCATTCTCATCAACATATAACTGATCATCACCTTCAATCTATCTCTATCTCTTCCATATTTTTGTCGACAAATATCACCAACAATTTGCAACTATTACGGTTTCTGTCTATCTAATCCTATATATATATATATATATATATATATATATATATATATATATATATATATATATATATATATATATATATATATATATATATAGATGCACAAATGATATAGAGATATATATCTACAACCGCCACCATCGAACCATCACCATATCTGATCACCATCATTGCTCATCAAACCATCGTTCAAACCCACTAGTCGACGAGGTACTCTACTGTTACTACTACATAGTTATCATTTTCTATTTGCAGCCTAACCCACCATCAAATACCATCAACCACAACGTCATCAACCTTTAAAACCGCCACCACCAAGAAACCTCCATCTCTTATTTTCTCTCTTCTCTCTCTAACTTCATATTATTTTTTTTCTTTCTTTCTTTCTGATTGGATTCGTGAAACCAAACAACTATAAACAAGGCTGCAATTACTTACGCTTCTGTTTCCTTATGATACCATTCGACTACCATCGTAAAACACCACCTTCCACCATCAAAACATCATATTCTGTTTTCACTACAGTACCTGTCTTGTTACCTATCTTCTTTATCAACCGAACCCAAACCACCTTCATCATCTTGATTCTTTTATTTCTTTTGTTTCAGCTATTTCTGTTGATCCTCAAGCATAAACCAAACACCCTTGTCGCTACTATCTAAATACTCAAGAACTAAAACAAGTGAACAAAGTTATTACTGTTATTCTCTTATTTGGTCAACAATTGCTAATCTAGCAATACCCCACATGCCAATAATTCGTTAGTGGATGGTAGGAGGGAATATTAGTACAATAAAGGTGCAATTAATTAAGCAAAGTGGTTAGTCCCATAAATAGACATAAACCATTAAGAACATACGAGTTATATTTTTTTATATGATCGAATTAAAACAGCCGCACTACAAAATTTTTCTGTCTTAACGAGGCTACTGAGTAAATGAGGATGATGGTTAGATTAGTTAATGAGGGTAGCGAGAATGGATATGATAAGAGTAATGAAAGTGATGTTTTTCTGTAATGACGATGGTGAACTTCATGAATGATCGATGAGGATGATTAAGTTTGATGAGGGTTTGTGAAAAGGATGAAGAATGATTGCTACATATCCCTGTTAATCGCACTTGCTGTGCATTTCTGTTAATTGAGCACTACAACCAATCTTTATGCAAGTGGAACAAAGTAGGAATTGTGGCCGACAATCATAAAACCCCACTTGAGTTATTAAAGCTTATATTGAATTTTTTGTTAAACGTATTAAACCTAGACCGATCTTGAACTCTTAATGCACTTGGGCCATCAGTTTTCTATGTTAATTGTTTGATGGGTCTCATGTTTCTATTTAGATTGTTGGGCCATGTCCTTGTTATTGGGCCGTAAACGTTGGGCTTTCATGGCTGCCATTTCTGTTTCTTATACGAGATAAATGATGATATTTTTAGCTGTTGATTAAGGATTGAGATGATTAGGATGATGATTAAGAACGGGATGATAATGGTGATGCTAGATATTATGTTAGATGATTACGTGGTCTTAATGATGAGGTATTATGATCATGAACATTTATGATAATAAAGATGTTAATGATGATAATTAAGTTAAACAGCGAATTTAATGGCTAAGAAACAAAGAAAAATGATAGTTATGATCGAATAAGATGACATGGTTAAGATGATGATTGTATGTTGATATTGTTGATGATGATATGGTTTTGTGAATGAAAATGATAAGAGTTTGATTACGAAAATGATTATGATGATCAGTGACGATGATGAACACGGTTAAATGATGATATGATTTGATGATGATAGTATGATGATAGGACGATCATGTTGATGTTATGATTATGGTGAATTCGATTAATTTTAGGAAGAAGAGGAAGTGACAGAAAAGGGTTAAAAGAAGTTAAGGTGGTGGTTATTTCAGAAAAACACAAATGGCGTAATGGTTAGGATTGTTTTCGGGTTAGCGGGATGTCGCGGGTTCAAACCCGGACTTGGGCGGGTTTTTTTAGACTACTCCTTTGAGGTAGTTTACTTATTACTCATTTTTATTATTATTATTATTATTATTATTATTATTATTATTATTATTATTATTATTATTATTATTATTGTTATTATTAATAATTATTGCTATTAGGTTATTACAAATATTAAAAATATTATTATTAGTATCATTATAGAAATTATTATTCTTACAAAGATTATTTACATATATCATCACCATTATTATTATAAGTATTATCATTACTATTATTATCATTACTTTATTTTTAATTATCATTATTATTGTTGTTATTATTAGATATCATTATTATTAATATTATAACTAGTAATATTATATATAATTGATATAGGTTCGTGAATCTGAGGCCAACCCTGCATTGTTCAATATCGTCATATGTATTTTTACTACAAAATATAGTATCGTGAGTTTCATTTGCTCCCTTTTTAAATACTTTTGCAATATATATTTTTGGGACTGAGAATACATGCGCTGCTTTATAAATGTTTGACGAAATAGACACAAGTACTTAAAACTACATTCTATGGCTGAATTATTAAACAAAATATGCCCCTTTTTAGTCTGGTAATCTAAGAATTAGGGAACAGACACCCTAATTGAGGCAAATCCTAAAGATAGATCTATTGGGCCCAAAAAGCCCCATCCAAAGTACCGGATGCTTTAGTACTTCGAATTTATCATGTCCGAAGGGAGTCCCGGAATGATGGGGATATTCTATATGCATCTTGTTAAGGTCGGTTACCAGGTGTTCACCATATGAATGATTTTTATCTCTATGCAGTTTGCGAAATGCCTGATATGAGATGTATATTTATGGAAAAAATGAAATCTTGTGGTCCATTAAAATTATGGAAATGATTGATTACGATAAACTAGTAAACTCACCAACCTTTTGGTTGACACTTTAAAGCATGTTTATTCTCAGGTATGAAAGAAATCTTCTGCTGTGCATTTGCTCATTTTAAAGATCTTACCTGGAGTCATTCATGACATATTTCAAAAGACGTTGCATTCAAGTCGTTGAGTCCAATAAAGATTATTATTAAGTAAATGACATATTAGGTCATTTATAGTTGAATATTATGAAATGGTATGCATATCTATCAACTTTCAATGTAATGAAAGTTTGTCTTTCAAAAACGAATGCAATGTTTGTAAAATGTATCATATAGAGGTCAGAACCTCGCAATGTAACCATATGTTATTGTATTGGTCCTTATGGATTAGGACGGGTCGCTTCATGTGGTATCAGAGCGGTGGTCTTAGCGAACCAGGTCTTGCATTAGTGTGTCTAACTGATAGTCATTTAGATGCATTAGTGGGTCTGGACTTTGACCATGTCTGCATGTCAAAAGTTTTGCTTATCATTTCTTGTCAGAAATTACTTGTTTATAATTCTTAGTCTAGACACATTTTACTGTATTGACTGCATGAATAGTGTATAGACAAAAATTCAAATCTTAGCGTATCTGATAATTCATATCTTAGCGTATCTGTTACTGTAGACTTTGCCTGACAGCTTTCGTAGATTCCTCCGTAACTTATGGGATTTTAGTATTATATATGCATATGTAAATTGTGATGACCCGGGAATTCCCGACCAAATTTAAACTTAATCTTTATATGGTTTCGACACGATAAGCAAAGTCTGTTAAACTGAATCTCAAAAAACTTGAATTTATTTCATGTATCATTTGACCTTTGACTATCTCCCGACGATTCACGAACAATTGTTTGTAAATAAATAAATATATAAATGTAAATGTAAGTAGTGAAAATAATAAAATACAATTGAATCATTAGAACTAAAAACATAAAATAACATACAAGATGAAAAGTTGATCTTGAAAATGAAACTATATATATTTTGTGATATATTTTGAATGTATAGATAATAATTATTCAATAAAAGTTAATATATAAATACCACATAAGTAATAATACAAGTACAACTATAATTGTTAAAATGATATTGTTATTACTTCTAATATTAATGTCAATACTAATGATATTAATATTATTTTAAATATATAATCTATAGGTACGAAAGCGATATATATAATTTGTAATAATATTATCATTACTAATATTATTATTAACATTAGTAATATTAGTATTACTATTATAATTAGTATTATATTATGATAAATAATATTATTATTATTAAATTTTATAGATATTATATTCATTATCATTAATAATAATATAATATAATTATTGATACCATTATATTATTATAAATTCTTATTTTTATTTATAATATTAAGTGTATTATTATTATAATTATAATTACTAATTAATAAGAATAATTATATAATGTAAATACAGATATACTTATACAGATGTATAAATAGATATAGAATACGAAATTATACAGTGTATATGTATATAGTTATACAAAAAATATAATTCAGATATATATATATAAAATTATATAATGTACAGCTATATAAATAAAAAATAAGCAGATATAAAAGAAAATCCTGTAATATCACGAGCAAGTTTATAGGATCCCTTCATTTGCTTTATATCACCATCTGGTTTTTGTTTTCTTTTTATTTTTCTCCCACTTTGTTTCTGCCTATCGTACTACTCCATCAAAACATCTGATCAAATTTTATTTTTGATATAACCAAACATTCATCATCTTCCTTGTCAATTATCAATCATAATTTTATTTTATTAAAACAGAAACAGATAGGAAAAGCACCACGACCTCTGTCTTGAATGTTTTTTGCCAAAACACGATCTCGAATTGTTTTTCAAAATCCTTAAATGCAGTTGTGCTTGAAATCATCTTCTCAAACTAACTGCAAAGTTTCAAGATTCAATTCATCATATCGAATCTCAATTTTGGAGTCAAAGTTCGAATTTCAAAAGTCAAAGAAATTATTCTTGGTAAAATTCGAAATCCCTGTTATGTGTTAAGCTTAATTGATGATCTAAAAATTTTATAGGAGTCATTTAAAATCTATTTCATGTTGAAATTGTTATCTAAAACAATCTAGAATTCGATATTTGATTTTGAGTTAGTGTTCTTGAATTTTGAAAGAGAAAATACTCAAATTTGAATCATATTTCAAAATATATTAATGTAGTCTTTTTAGGAATGTCTTACTCAATCTTTCTGCAAAATATCAAGTTCCAATTCCTAATATCATGTTCTAATTTCGAAGTCAAAATCTTTGAAATAAAAAGTCAAATTTTGTTCTTCAAACGAATTCGTGTTACTTGTTATGTTTCTGTTAAAATTGAAGAGTTAGAAAGATTATACAAACCATTTAGAAACTAATTCGTGTTGTAACATTTGTCTAAAAAGCTTTCAAAATCGAAATCACAATTTATTTTTTTGTTAAAAAAAAACGACGGCAGTAGCAGTGCAGTTCATTTTTTTTTCTTTTCTCTATTTTAATTAATTTTAATCCACCTATAATTACTTTAGTATCATTTATAACTCCTAAAACAAATAATGGTTTAGCTGTTATGATTATTGATTGATTTTTGGGTCGACTGGGTTATTGAAGTAGAAGAGGAACAAAGTATTACGGGTTATATTTAATAGAAGGTGTTATAAATCAGATAAATTCAAACAGTTCAATGGTGAGGGGATGTTTCAGGTTATCAGATGGTCTCGGGTTCAAACCCTGCGAGGGACATTATTTTTTTTTTTAAAGGGCCTGCTTGAAGGTAGTTTTACATATTAAAGATCATTATTTTTGTTATTATAATTATTGTTATTATTGTTATTATTTGTATTATCATTATAAGTAGTATTATGACTATTAGTAGTATTATGTAACACATATTAATATTATTATGACTAAGTAAGTTACTCCTAATATTATTATTATTAACATTATTATTACAAAGTATTAACATTTAGTATTATTATTACTATTGTTATTATTAGTATTATAATTGTTATTATTATCATAATGATAATCATTATTCGTATTAGTAATATAGGTATTATTAATAATATAAGTTATTATCGTTTTCATGCATATTGATATAGTAACATTCTATAAGTATTAGTATTATCATTATGTATTATTATTATTATTATTATCATCATTATTATCAATATTATGAGTATCAATATTATTACATTATTAAAAATTATTATCCTAACTATTATTAGTAATAAAATTTACTATAAATATTATTATTATTAGTATGGTTATTATTAATATTATCATTATAATGAGATACAATTTTCATTACTATTATTAATATTATTTTACCAAATAAACTTTATGTATATAAAAACATTTATAAGTAATAATACATATATGTATGTACTGATGATAGTAATGACTTTTACATAAATGTACATATACAACAAATTAATATCTATTTTATGTATAATATTAATCAGATATAAATATATTAATGTAACTATACAGATAATAAGAAATTAGAATATATACACAAATTGAATATATATATATATATATATATATATATATATACATACATACATATATATATGTATATGTATACGTATATATATATATATATATACATATATGTATATATACATATATACATATATACATATATGTATATACACAAGATAAATAAGATATAAATATGAAAATTTTCCAATTACAAATATATGTTTTAATATATATATATTTATACAAATGATATAGGTTCGTGAATCCGAGGCCAACCCTACACTTCTTAAATGACGTCATATGTATTTTTACTACAAAATACATTAGGTGAGTTTCATTTGCTCCCTTTTTAAATGCTTTTGCAATATATATTTTTGGGACTGAGAATACATGCGCTGCTTTTATAAATGATTTACAAAATAGACACAAGTATGCGAAACTACATTCTATGGTTGAATTGTCGAAATCGAATATGCCCCTTTTTATTAAGTCTGGTAATCTAAGAATTAGGGAACAGACACCCTAATTGACGCGAATCCTAAAGATACATCTATTGGGCCTAACAAACCCCATCCAAAGTACCGGATGCTTTAATACTTCAAAATTTATATCATATCCGAAGGGTGTCCCGGAATGATAGGGGATATTTGTAACAACCTATCCTTATCCACCTGGACGAATTCATCAACATCTGGTCCCATTGAGATGATCGACTCCAAGTAATGTCCTTAAAATGAGCAAATGTACAGCGGAAGACTTATTTCGTACCTGAGAATAACATGCTTTAAAACGTCAACATAAAGTTGGTGAGATATATAGGTTTGATGCTAGCAGCGTTATAACTATGGACCACAAGATTTCATATACATACATAATACACTCCTCGTGTATGGAAAAGATGTTGAGCACTTGGTAACCATACTTAACTAAAAGTCACAGCAGCATACTCTTAAATAAACCCTACACCGTACCAAAGTGTAGTAACGAGAACGAAGTACTGTGCAACCGTTAAATGCTGGTCGTCCAGCCCGGTTGGGGATGTCAGCCCGATAGATCTATCAACAGGATTCGCGTTTATGCTCCTCACGTAATTAGCAGTTACCAAGTATAAAGAGATATGCCATGGTACAACTCAACGTAGAATTTATTTTTGATCACTTGTGTCCATAACGTAAATCATTATTAAAAACAGTGCATGTATTCTCAGCCCAAAAATATTTAGAGTTTAAAAGGGATCTATATACTCACCTAATGTATTTTGTAGTAAAAATACATGTAACACCATTTGTAACTTATAAGGTTGGCCTCGGATTCACGAACCTAAATCATTTGTATCCTTATTAATACACATAATCGGATTAAAATAAATTTATTTATTATGTTATGTATTAAGATTAATATTCTCATATATTTTATTACTACTTATAATATGTTATAATACTTATTTGATATATAATTCAATTAACGTTATAATATTGTATTAGTTAAAACATAATTTTATATAATATTAGTATACTTATGTAATAAATATATTTAATGTACAAAATATTTATTTGTTAAAATGATAGTTTTGAAATGTTGATTTACTAATAATAATAATAATAATAACTTTATTAATAATGATAGTTCTAATAACAAAAATGAAATTAATAATTTTTAATAATAATGATAATAATTGTACAATAATTAATAAAATGATAATTTTTAATAAAAATAGTAGTTTTACTAAAAATGTTAAGTTGAGTAATAATGATAATGAAAATAGTAGTTTTGTTATTAATACCTAATAATAATGATAATAATAATAATAATAATAATAATAATAATAATAATAATAATAATAATAATAATAATAATAATAATAATAATAATAATAATAATAATAATAATAATAATAAAAATAATAATAATAATAAAAGAAAATTGTGTATACCCTTAAAGCTTCAAGTAAAAAGAAATGCTCCAGACGGGACTCGAACCCGCGTCGTCCCGCTAACCCGCAATATTCTTAACCATTAGTCTATTTCTATTCATCTATTATTATTCGAAATTTATTTATGTATAACCCTTATCATCAATGTCAATATCGTACCATTATCAATGCTATTATCTATGTATCTTTCGTCTCATAACCGCAATCATTATCACTCATGTATCATCATAACATCATCATTAACCATGATCATACGATCATCATCATCTTCTACTTGTCAAATACATAATCGTTCCTACCCTTCATTATCAATCTTATGATCTCATCATCATCATACATTTTTCTTTATTACCCTCATAATCATAATTATTATTATTGTTTCACGTTTATCATTTTCATAATCAAATCATGTAACCATTCACTAGTCTCAAAACTATCGTATTAATTCACAAAAACGTAACCATTCGATCCACTAGAACCCCTCACGGCCCAACACTTTAATTAAACTCTCGGCCCATAAGTAAAAACAGACATCCGAAGCCCAATCTACAACCCAGAACCTAGCAGCTCGTTTAAGAATCCCATATCAGAAATTTTCATAATCGATCATATAGAAATCTGTGGTGGGTCAAATAAAATAAAAAAAAATATCGTTTCCTTTGGTATCCAAAGATGTTGTCCCCCCAGCTGGTCCCTCCTCTTCACGATCATTATCATAATCAGTTTTTATCAACATCAAACAGAAATAAAAGTAGAAACTGAAAACGGGGGATCACCATCCTTCAAATTATCACCCTCTTTACAGCTCATCTATCCTCATCTTTATACAACATCTCAATCACCCTTTATTTAAACAGTAATATATCGAATTGGGGACAGATTTCCTAACAACTGCATTAACAGTTATCGTAGCAAGTGGGGTGGTTCAGTGGTGGTGGGATCGTACAGCAACATGAGTGTAAACGAGTAACAGGTTATGATGGTGAATAAGGTGGTTATTGTAGTAATTTGATAAGGTGATCGATGAAGTTTTTAATGGATGATGATTGTTCGTAGCTTCAACAGATATATTGACGAGTTGATGATGTTCCTTGAAGGTCTCGATGGTAATAGGTTTTGGTAGGTTCGTGGTTTCATAATTAGAAAAAAAAAGATCAAGAAATGAATAGCAAGTTGGTTTAGAATTTGGAATAGAGAGTAGATGATATGGCATCAGAAAAAAAAAAAAAAAGCCTGTAGTTCCATCGAGGGTCTTGGGTTGTTGAGTGTGGTTCTCGGAGAGAGATATGGTAGAGAGAGATGATCATGGTGGTATGTGTTGGTTCGGTGGTCTTGGTCCTAGTCGAATAGTAGCAACCGAGAGTAGCAACAATCATAGTAATAAAGATGGTAGTGTTTTGGGTGATGGTTCTTGAAAACCAATAACAACAAAGGAAATGGGTTTCATGGTGTTGGTGATGCGAAGTAAAACAGAAAGATTGAAACAGTTTAGTGATGGTGGTTATGGTAAGGGTGGTGGTTTATTTCTAAGGATGTTAAGGTGGTTGTGGTGGTGTTTTTCAAAGGGAGATGAAGAGAAAGAGAAGTTGGCGGTTCAAGGTGATTGGTGGCGTGAAGGTGGCGATTCATGGTGAGGAAGGTGGTGAACCGTTAATGGATTATTTCAGCGGTGGTAGCAGGCGGACATGGATGATGTCGTGGAGATTACAGGAGTTTAGAGTGTGAGATTGAAATAGAAATAGACAAGATTGATAGGTGTGATATTTTTATCAATGACTATGGTTCATATATATAATAATTTGAACGATGATGCAAAAAGCAAAACAGTGGGTCTAATTAAATTCACGGGTGTACAATTATTTAATAGGCCGCCGACAGTTTGGATTTGCTACAATATCGTGCTCCGTTGATAATTAGTGAGGGATAAAAGTACTCAGAAGAATTCCAAATTTTTATTTTAAGTAACATTATTTATTTCGGTCATTATGGTATAAAATTTAGTTATTAACTATTAGATAAAAAAATACATCAACTGTCCCTCTCAATTCTGGGTAAAATATAAAAAAATGTTAAAATTTAATTATAATTCAAAACATCAAATTATATAATACTTTATTTAATACCTCTAATTATTATCTATGCACATATATATATACATATTTATTTTCAAATAATTGTTCGTGAATCGTCCGGCTTGGTCAAAGGGTAACTAATTATCCGAATATAGATTTCAGACTTTCTAGACTTAACATTAGGGTTTTTGCTTATCGTGTCGGAAACATATAGAGATTAGGATTTAAATTTGGTCGGAAATCTCTGGGTCGTTACAGTACCCACCCGTTAAAGAAATTTCGTCCCCGAAATTTGGTAGAGGTTGTCATAGATAACAATGGGAATGTTTTCATGACGATTATGAGGTGATAATGAAGTTTTATTATTATCGGGAGATATTAGATAAAGCGATTCAGTCATGTGAAGCGCACGAGTGAAGCTATCACAAAAGAGTGAAATGAGTAAATATGGAATTGTTTTAATCGATGACGTGATTAGAATTGATTTTCCTTGGAATTATAATGTTTCTAATTCTCCCGTGCCTTTACGTTGCAATACGTATTGATATACACGGTTTGTAGTTTCTGAGTGGTTGTTGGGTTTGTTATCTCCCCTTATACTTTGATGCTCTTGTTTCTGTTTTCTATAATCATTGTCATCCATGGTTAATACTCTCTCCTTTTTGCTGCGATTTATACCCCAATTTCTATTTTGGGGCTTTGTCCCTTCGTTTCTTCTTTCCGTCCTTAAGTCAAGCGAGCAATGGTTCAGAATTCATGGGTATGAGATTTGGAATGAACATAGCTAATGCTCTAAGAAAGAAAGGGTATTGGCACGATTTTGATTTGTTAAATTACCAGAATACCCTGGAAAAGATAGAACTATCAAGACGATATGTTCCTAATACGTTTGGGAATTGGATAGAATGTAAGAGCCGTGTAACATGGCATATGATGATGGTACTGTGAATCATCACATTCATTAGAAACATAACATGAGTTACTGTAATATAATGAAGTTGATCAAGTTTCATTATATTATACTAATTCATGCATCAGTTCCCAACACTACTTTAAACATTCATATTTTAAACTCGATGGTTGCAGAATTTAGAAACTAACACAGTTTCTTTTACGTTGTAACGCAGATATTACGGAGAGATAAATGATTTCAGATAAGGATAGTTGTGAAAATATCTCCAGAAATATGGAGAATATGTATAACGGAAGATACGAAGATATCTTATACTATCTAAGATAAAATGACGATAAAGAATATCATCTTGAAAGGTTTAGAATAAGGAGTAAGGTGTTTGCTAATGATTTTAACAGGTACGGAATCATTTGGATCCTTTGAAGTTAGGTTTAGTTTTCATGATTTGTCCACGGTCTCCTTCATACTTTGCTCAATCCGTTTTCCAGTTCCAACCCTTTTCTTTTTCTGAGCTTTTCCAACATACTGTACTCCATCATAATCTTTTGACTGTTAAGGTTGTTGACGGTTTTTGCTGCTTATTCAGCATTTCAAGAACTACTTCATAGTCCATGGTGTTTTTTTCAGGAACTTCACATTTGAAATATGTAATTCTTAGGAATAGACGTTTTCCGGTATAACCGGGAGAATTTCTACGAGATTTTCAAAATACTGATTGCGGATTTTGCCAAAGAGATAACGAACTGCTGGTACATCTGATGATAATATAGTGGAATATAAAAGGTTCTCCGGTAACGACGGCGTATATATCGAGATTATAATAAGAGTAGTCTTACTGAGAAATCGAAGTGGAGCTGTGACAAAATTGGCTACTTTGAAAAGAAGTCACAAGGTTATTTTATTTTTATTTTTTTTGCTAACAAATGGTAAAGGATTCAACACGGATACGTGTTAAACTACGAATTTGAGTTCGAGAGTTTTTCAGGTGCATGAATCTTTTCTTCCGTAGACGAGGTGTGGCTGGTTCATCTTCTCGATCGAGGTGTTTTCAAGAATCATGAAAAGTTTGAACGCGCAATATAATTGTGGAGGTATAAATGAGGTTTAGGATAAAATCAAGTGGCAAACTTGAAGAATTGTTTAGTTTCATATGTTATGATTGATATTTTAATTCATTTTAATTGTCCAAAGTTAGCAGTCCAATAGTCCGATTGTCCAATGATCCAATATATTCATATATGAATTAAATATATAATATTCGAATTAATTAATACGTATCGTTACCCGTGTACCGGTCTCAGTGTCGATCACAACTCAAAGTATATATATATTTTGGAATCAACTCCGACCCTGTATAGCCAACTCCCACATTCACATATAGAGTGTCTACGGTTGTTCCGAAATATATATATAGATGGGTCAATATAATAGGTCGAAACCTTGTATACGTGTCCCGTTATTTAAAGTGCGTAAAATAAATAAATATATATCATGACCCATGCACGACGTATTGTCTCAGATTTAATCCGACGTATTGTGTACATGTGTCCCGACGGTATGTAAAGTGCAGAAATTAAATAACAATAAATAAAATTGCGAGAATGTAAATTGCAGTAATATAATACGGAATTAACAGTTAGCTGGGAACAGTTAGTCGGAACAGTTAGCGTGGAATCTTAACAATATTAATCATAGTTAATTCGTGTATTTCTAACAAATTTTTATTTTGTCCAATATTTTTCTTCGTTATGCCACTTGTTGGATTCTGATAAGTCAAAACCCAAATATGAAATTGAATGAAAATGGTTATTCTGTGGTGAACGGATACGAATATTGGTGGTTGTAAGTAGGATAATAAATGATCGTTGAATCAGATTCGAAGAATGTACAGTGTAACTTATTAATGTGAATTCTAAATATTCCTCGGGTACTACCCACCCGTTAAAATATTTTCATCATTAACAGTTTGTACGAAAGAATTGTTAATTACAATCTTTATGAAAATATACTTGCATATATATTTTCTTCGGATGTAATCATAGAATTAATGAGTCAATAAGATATTAAACTCATTTGATTTATCGTTAATACTAGATTACATAATCTCTAAAGCATTAGGGATTACATAATCGCCATGTCGAACGAAGATAAATGAGGTAAAACGATACGTAAGCGAAGATAATCGATGTATAACGATATGTAGAACGAAGATCATACTCGAAGTACAGATGGGGTTATTGAGGCGTGTGATGTTGATATTACTGGCGGTACTGGTTATGCTGCTGGTGTTTGTAACCTTCGCACCATGTTTTCCAAAGCCGTCACACGAGCGCGTAGTTCGTTAACTTCTTCTGTTATGCCGGGATGATTGGCGGTTGGGATGAGCGGATGAATAAGATTCGAGATATAGAATAGTATATAATCGTGATGAGATACTCTCGTGATGAGAGAGAAAATGGTTTCTCGAACGGGTTCGCCGGTAAGTGCTTCAGGTTCATCGTTAAGAGGACAATTTGGTAGATGGAAAGGATTTTCGATGTGGAATGATTTTCGAATATAGGATGATATTCTAACTTCATAGAATACATATATATATAATACCAAAAATTTCGTAGACTACAGAGGAACCTACGGCATATGTCTGGCAAATCTACAGATGCGCTAAGATGTGGATTATCAGATACGCTAAGATATGAATTTTGTCTATACACTATCGATGCACTAAATGCAATAAGACGTGTCTAGGCTTAAGAATGATAAGCAGGCAATTTCCTAAGGATGATAAGTAGATGATTTCCGACTAGATGTGATAAGCAAAATTTCTGACATGTAGGCACGGTCAAAGTCCAGACTCACTAATGCATCCTAACAACTACTAGTTAGACACACTAATGCAAGGCCTGGTTCGCTAAGACCACCGCTCTGATACCACATGTAACAACCTGTCCTTATCCACCAGGACGAATTCATCAACATCTGGTCCCATTGCGATGATCGACTCCAAGTAATGTCCTTAAAATGAGCAAATGTACAGCGGAAGACTTATTTCGTACCTGAGAATAACATGCTTTAAAATGTCAACATAAAGTTGGTGAGATATATAGGTTTGATGCTAGCAGCGTTATAACTATGGACCACAAGATTTCATATACATACATAATACACTCCTCGTGTATGGAAAAGACGTTGAGCACTTGGTAACCATACTTAACTAAAAGTCACAGCAGCATACTCTTAAATAAACCCTACACCGTACCAAAGTGTAGTAACGAGAACGAAGTACTGTGCAACCGTTAAATGCTGGTCGTCCAGCCCGGTTGGGGATGTCAGCCCGATAGATCTATCAACAGGATTCGCGTTTACGCTCCTCACGTAATTAGCAGTTACCAAGTATAAAGAGATATGCCATGGTACAACTCAACGTAGAATTTATTTTTGATCACTTGTGTCCATAACGTAAATCATTATTAAAAACAGTGCATGTATTCTCAGCCCAAAAATATTTAGAGTTTAAAAGGGTTCTATATACTCACCTAATGTATTTTGTAGTAAAAATACATGTAACACCATTTGTAACTTATAAGGTTGGCCTCGGATTCACGAACCTAAATCATTTGTATCCTTATTAATACACATAATCGGATTAAAATAAATTTATTTATTATGTTATGTATTAAGATTAATATTCTCATATATTTTATTACTACTTATAATATGTTATAATACTTATTTGATATATAATTCAATTAACGTTATAATATTGTATTAGTTAAAACATAATTTTATATAATATTAGTATACTTATGTAATAAATATATTTAATGTACAAAATATTTATTTGTTAAAATGATAGTTTTGAAATGTTGATTTACTAATAATAATAATAATAACTTTATTAATAATGATAGTTCTAATAACAAAAATGAAATTAATAATTTTTAATAATAATGATACTTATAATAATAATGATAATAATTGTACAATAATTAATAAAATGATAATTTTTAATAAAAATAGTAGTTTTACTAAAAATGTTAAGTTGAGTAATAATGATAATGAAAATAGTAGTTTTGTTATTAATACCTAATAATGATAATAATAATAATAATAATAATAATAATAATAATAATAATAATAATAATAATAATAATAATAATAATAATAATAATAATAATAATAAAAGAAAATTGTGTATACCCTTAAAGCTTCAAGTAAAAAGAAATGCTCCAGACGGGACTCGAACCCGGGTCGTCCCGCTAACCCGCAATATTCTTAACCATTAGTCTATTTCTATTCATCTATTATTATTCGAAATTTATTTATGTATAACCCTTAACATCAATGTCAATATCGTACCATTATCAATGCTATTATCTATGTATCTTTCGTCTCATAACCGCAATCATTATCACTCATGTATCATCATAACATCATCATTAACCATGATCATACGATCATCATCATCTTCTACTTGTCAAATACATAATCGTTCCTACCCTTCATTATCAATCTTATGATCTCATCATCATCATACATTTTTCTTTATTACCCTCATAATCATAATTATTATTATTGTTTCACGTTTATCATTTTCATAATCAAATCATGTAACCATTCACTAGTCTCAAAACTATCGTATTAATTCACAAAAACGTAACCATTCGATCCACTAGAACCCCTCACGGCCCAACACTTTAATTAAACTCTCGGCCCATAAGTAAAAACAGACATCCGAAGCCCAATCTACAACCCAGAACCTAGCAGCTCGTTTAAGAATCCCATATCAGAAATTTTCATAATCGATCATATAGAAATCTGTGGTGGGTCAAATAAAATAAAAAAAAATATCGTTTCCTTTGGTATCCAAAGATGTTGTCCCCCCAGCTGGTCCCTCCTCTTCACGATCATTATCATAATCAGTTTTTATCAACATCAAACAGAAATAAAAGTAGAAACTGAAAACGAGGGATCACCATCCTTCAAATTATCACCCTCTTTACAGCTCATCTATC
Organism: Rutidosis leptorrhynchoides; assembly: GCF_046630445.1. Lineage (NCBI taxonomy): Eukaryota > Viridiplantae > Streptophyta > Magnoliopsida > Asterales > Asteraceae > Rutidosis > Rutidosis leptorrhynchoides. The sequence goes on from NC_092334.1 coordinate 83,346,986, forward strand.
CTCATCTTTATACAACATCTCAATCACCCTTTATTTAAACAGTAATATATCGAATTGGGGACAGATTTCCTAACAACTGCATTAACAGTTATCGTAGCAAGTGGGGTGGTTCAGTGGTGGTGGGATCGTATAGCAACATGAGTGTAAACGAGTAACAGGTTATGATGGTGAATAAGGTGGTTATTGTAGTAATTTGATAAGGTGATCGATGAAGTTTTTAATGGATGATGATTGTTCGTAGCTTCAACAGATATATTGACGAGTTGATGATGTTCCTTGAAGGTCTCGATGGTAATAGGTTTTGGTAGGTTCGTGGTTTCATAATTAGAAAAAAAATATCAAGAAATGAATAGCAAGTTGGTTTAGAATTTGGAATAGAGAGTAGATGATATGGCATCAGAAAAAAAAAAGCCTGTAGTTCCATCGAGGGTCTTGGGTTGTTGAGTGTGGTTCTCGGAGAGAGATATGGTAGAGAGAGATGATCATGGTGGTATGTGTTGGTTCGGTGGTCTTGGTCCTAGTCGAATAGTAGCAACCGAGAGTAGCAACAATCATAGTAACAAAGATTGTAGTGTTTTGGGTGATGGTTCTTGAAAACCAATAACAACAAAGGAAATGGGTTTCATGGTGTTGGTGATGCGAAGTAAAACAGAAAGATTGAAACAGTTTAGTGATGGTGGTTATGGTAAGGGTGGTGGTTTATTTCTAAGGATGTTAAGGTGGTTGTGGTGATGTTTTTCAAAGGGAGATGAAGAGAAAGAGAAGTTGGCGGTTCAAGGTGATTGGTGGCGTGAAGGTGGCGATTCATGGTGAGGAAGGTGGTGAACCGTTAATGGATGATTTCAGCGGTGGTAGCAGGCGGACATGGATGATGTCGTGGAGATTACAGGAGTTTAGAGTGTGAGATTGAAATAGAAATAGACAAGATTGATAGGTGTGATATTTTTATCAATGACTATGGTTCATATATATAATAATTTGAACGATGATGCGAAAAGCAAAACAGTGGGTCTAATTAAATTCACGGGTGTACAATTATTTAATAGGCCGCCGACAGTTTGGATTTGCTACAATATCGTGCTCCGTTGATAATTAGTGAGGGATAAAAGTACTCAGAAGAATTCCAAATTTTTATTTTAAGTAACATTATTTATTTCGGTCATTATGGTATAAAATTTAGTTATTAACTATTAGATAAAAAAATACATCAACTGTCCCTCTCAATTCTGGGTAAAATATAAAAAAAATTTTAAAATTTAATTATAATTCAAAACATCAAATTATATAATACTTTATTTAATACCTCTAATTATTATCTATGCACATATATATATATATATATACATATTTATTTTCAAATAATTGTTCGTGAATCGTCCGGCTTGGTCAAAGGGTAACTAATTATCCGAATATAGATTTCAGACTTTCTAGACTTAACATTAGGGTTTTTGCTTATCATGTCGGAAACATATAGAGATTAGGATTTAAATTTGGTCGGAAATCTCCGGGTCGTTACAATATTCTTATATGCGTCTTGTTAATGTCGGTTACCAGGTGTTCAATCCATATGAATGATATTATGTCTCTATGCATGGGACGTATATTTATGAGAAATGCAAATCTTGTGGTCTATTAAAATGATGGAAATGATTATTTATGTTAAACTAATGAACTCACCAACCTTTTGGTTGACACTTTAAAGTATGTTTATTCTTAGGTACGAAAGAAATCTTCCGCTGTGCATTTGCTCATTCTAGAAATATTACTTGGAGTCATTTATGGCATCTTTCAAAAGATGTTGCATTCGAGTCGTTGAGTTCATCAAGATTATTATTAAGTCAATTATAGTGGATATATTATAAAATGGTATGCATGCTGTCAACCTTCGATGTAATGAAAGATTGTCTTTTCAAAAACGAATGCAATGTTTGTAAAATGTATCATATAGAGGTCAAGTACCTCGCGATGTAATCAACTGTTGTGAGTCGTTTATAACCGATATGGACTTCGTCCGGATGGATTAGGACTGGTCTCTACATAAATTATGTATTGTAGGATACTAATCTACATCCGATAATCTAATTCATATCAAAAATCCTCCATCTAATCGTACGAGATGGATCCCTCAACCAGTTCGAATTCTTCGGATTCCGACAGCTATTCCGATATGGATATCCACCTGAGCTCCGAAAGAAGTGTAACCAGAATGGATCAACTGATTAGTCATCTTCAATTCTGGATGAATTGGGGATGGGTTTGTGATCTACTTAATCATTGGAGACAAGAAGAAGGCGATCCTTTCCATCCACCGACTTTCCCTCTTGGCGAAGAACCTGAAACACTTACCGACGAACCTGTCCGAAACACCATTTTCACCCTCATTTTCAGAATAGCTTGAAACGATTACATAATATCTACAATTCTAGATCTTATTCATCCGCTCGTCCAAACCGACAATCATCCCGGAATAATGAAAGAAGTCAACGAGCTTCACGCTCGAGTAATCAATTTGGAAAATATGGTACAAAACTTACCAGCTTCAGCAACATCACCAGCACCAACAGTACCACCAATAAACCAAGTTTTAACATCATATGTGAAATGTCCCGTTCATATTGATTATAAACGTTCCATATTAATTGATTTCGTCGCGAGGTTTTGACCTCTATATGAGACGTTTTTCAAAGACTGCATTCATTTTTTAAAACAAGCATAACCTTTATTTTATCGATAAAGGATTAAAAAGCATTACGTAGATTATCAAATAATGATAAACTAAAATATACTGTTTACACACGACCATTACATAATGGTTTACAATAAGAATATATTACATCAAAAATAAGTTTCTTGAATGCAGTTTTTACACAATATCATACAAGCTTGGACTCCAAATCTTGTCCTTATTTTAGTATGCAACGGCGGAAGCTCTTAATAATCAACTGAGAATAAACATTCTTAAAATGTCAACAAAAATGTTGGTGAGTTATAGGTTTAACCTATATATTATCAAATCATAATAATAGACCACAAGATTTCATATTTCAATACATCCCATACATAGAGATAAAAATCATTCATATGGTGAACACCTGGTAACCGACATTAACAAGATGCATATAGAATATCCCCATCATTCCGGGACACCCATCGAACATGATAATTTCGAAGTACTAAAGCATTCCAAATTCCAGAATGGGGCTTGTTGGGCCTGATAGATCTATCTTTAGGATTCGCGTCAATTTGGGGGTCTGTTCCCAAATTCTTAGGCTACCAAGCTAAAAGGGGCATATTCGGCTTCGATCATTCACCCATATAATGTAGTTTCATTTACTTGTGTCTATTTCGTAAAACATTTATAAAGTTGCATGTATTCTCATCCCAAAATATTAGATTTTAAAAGTGGGACTATAACTCACTTTCACAGATTTTTACTTCGTCGGGAAGTAAGACTTGGCCACTGGTCGATTCACGAACCTATAGCAAATATGTACATATATATCAAAGTATGTTCAAAATATATTTACAACACTTTTAAATACATTTTAATGTTTTAAGCTTATTAAGTCAGCTGTCCTCGTTAATAACCTACAACTAGTTGTCCATAGTTAGATGTACAGAAATAAATCGATATATATTATCTTGGATCAATCCAAGACCCAGTGTATATACGTCTCAGGCTATATCACAACTCAAAGCATATATATTTTTGGAATCAACCTCAACCCTGTATAGCTAACTCCAACATTACTGCATATAGAGTGTCTATGGTTGTTCCAAATAATATATATACATGGGTCGATATGATATGTCAAAACATTTGCATACGTATCTATGGTATCCCAAGATTTCATAATATATTAGAATACATGTATAATACAATATAAGTTAGCTAGGATATGATTTGTATAGAATTGTTACAATATTTCCCATAGCTACAACAATCAAAAAATATCCAATCTTGTTTTACACATAACTTCTTCGTTTTAAATCCATTTTGAGTGAATCAAATTGCTATGGTTTCATATTGAACTCTATTTTATGAATCTAAACAGAAAAAGTATATGTTTATAGTCAGAAATATAAGTTACAAGTCGTTTTTGTATGAGGTAGTCATTTCAGTCGAAAGAACGACGTCTTGATGACCATTTTGAAAAACATACTTCCACTTTGAGTTTAACCATGATTTTTGGATATAGTTTCATGTTCATAAGAAAAATAATTTTCCCAGAAGAACAACTTATAAATCAAAGTTTATCATAGTTTTTAATTATCAAACCCAAAACAGCCCGCGGTGTTACTACGACGGCGTATGTCCGGTTTTACGGTATTTTTCGTGTTTTCTGGTTTTAAATCATTAAGTTAGCATATCATATAGATATAAAACATGTGTTTAGTTGATTTTAAAAGTCAAGTTAGAAGGATTAACTTTGTTTGCGAACAAGTTTAGAATTAACTAAACTATGTTCTAGTGATTACGTTTTCAAATCTTCGAATAAGATAGTTATTTATATATGAATCGAATGATGTTACGAACATAATTACTACCTCAAGTATAGTAGGTAAACCTACTGGAAATGACAAAAATAATCTTGAGCTTGAATGGATCTTTGATGGCTTGGAAGTTCTTGAAGCAGAATCATGACACGAAAACAATTTCAAGTAAGATTATTACTCGAATCAAGATAGTTTATAGTTATAGAAATCAAATCAAAGTTTAGATATGAGTATTAGCTTGAATAAGAAAGATAACCTACTGTAATTAACAAAGGTTTCTTGATCTTAGATGATTACTCGGAATGGATTTGCAAGATTAAAAGTAAACTAGCAAACTTGAAAGGATTTTCGAAGTGTTCTTGAAGTGTTCTTCCTATGATGATTATAGCTTGATTCTTGAAGTAATTTTTAATGAAGATGATGATTAGTTTACTGGAAATTTCATTTCTAAGTGTGTGTGTGTGTGTGTGTGTGTGTGTGTGTATGTGTGTGTTTAGAGAGAATTAGAAAGAGAATTGTAAGTGAAATGGATTGATTGGTGAGTGGTGAATGATGAGTGGTGAGTGGGGTTAAAAGGAGCTCTAGTTAGTTGACTAGTTCATGGTAGAAGTTAAATTTGATTAGTCATGCATGACATAATCAAGAGTGGAATCCCATGCTAGTTCCTATTGGTATATACTCATAGTAAGTACGTCTAGCAGGTGTGTATAATACGGGTACGAATACTGAATGACTACGAGTAGAATTGTTGATGAAAAATGAATGGAAATGTAATTGTAAGCATTTTTGCTAAGTTGAAGTACTTTGACCCCGCCAGGGGTTGCCACCCCTTGGACCCCGCTATCGGGGGCGCTGCCCCCGAACCCCCTTCATAATCAAGATAAGTTCAAACAATTGTGCACTCCACACTTTCCCCAAACTTGTTCGATATTTAACAAGGTTATTTTGGTTAACAAATTAATCCCATTACAATTAAATCATATTGGTGACACAAATCACCAACAATGAATATATCTTGATATGATATATATACTTTAAAATGTAGTTACAACGATAATCATTACATATATGTCCATATATATATCAACATATAGTTTTTACAAGTTTTAACGTTCGTGAATCGCCGGTCAACTTGGGTGGTCAATTGTCTACATGAAACTCATTTCAAATAGTCAAGTCTTAACAAGTTTGATTGCTTAACATGTTGGAAACATTTAATCATGAAAATATAGTTTTCATTTAATATATAATCATGGAATAATCATGGAAAAGTTCGGGTCACTACAGTACCTACCCGTTAAATAAATTTCGTCCCGAAATTTCAAGCTGTTGGAAGTGTTGATGCATCTTCTGGAAATAAGTGCGGGTATTTCTTCTTCATTTGATCTTCTCGTTCCCAGGTGAACTCAAGTCCTCTACGAGCATTCCATCAAACCTTAACAATTGGTATCTTGTTTTGCTTAAGTCTTTTAACCTCACGATCCATTATTTCGACGGGTTCTTCGATAAATTGAAGTTTTTCGTTGATTTGGATTTCGTCTAACGGAATAGTGAGATCTTCTTTAGCAAAACATTTCTTCAAATTAGAGACGTGGAAAGTTTTATGTACAGCCACGAGTTGTTGAGGTAACTCAAGTCGGTAAGCTACTGGTCCGACGCGATCAATAACCTTGAATGGTCCAATATACCTTGGGTTTAATTTCCCTCGTTTACCAAATCGAACAACGCCTTTCCAAGGTGCAACTTTAAGCATGACCATCTCTCCAATTTCAAATTCTATATCTTTTCTTTTAATATCAGCGTAGCTCTTTTGTCTACTTTAGGCGGTTTTCAACCGTTGTTGAATTTGGATGATCTTCTTGGTAGTTTCTTGTATTATCTCCGGAACCGTAATCTGTCTATCCCCCACTTCACTCTAACAAATCGGAGACCTGCACTTTCTACCATAAAGTGCTTCAAACGGTGCCATCTCAATTCTTGAATGGTAGCTGTTGTTGTAGGAAAATTCTGCTAACGGTAAGTGTCGATCCCAACTGTTTCTGAAATCAATAACACATGCTCGTAGCATGTCTTCAAGCATTTGTATCATCCTTTCACTCTGCCCATCAGTTTGTGGATGATAGGCACTACTCATGTCTAGACGAATTCCTAATGCTTGCTGTAATGTCTACCAGAATCTTGAAATAAATCTGCCATCCCTATCAGAGATAATAGAGATTGGTATTCCATGTCTGGAGATGACTTCTTACAAATACAATCATGCTAACTTCTCCATCTTGTCATCTTCTCTTATTGGCAGGAAGTGTGCTGATTTGGTGAGACGATCAACTATTACCCAAATAGTATCAAAACCACTTGCAGTTCTTGGCAATTTAGTGATGAAATCCATGGTAATGTTTTCCCATTTCCATTCCGGAATTTCGGGTTGTTGAAGTAGACCTGATGGTTTTTGATGCTCCGCTTTGACCTTAGAACACGTCAAACACTCTCCTACGTATTTAGCAACATCGGCTTTGTAGTGACCCGAACTTTTCCATGTTTATATATATATTAAATGAAATTGATATTTACATGATTAAGTGTTTCCAACATGTTAAGCAATCAAACTTGTTAAGACTTGATTAATTGAAATAGATTTCATATAGACAATTGACCACCCAAGTTGACCGGTGATTCACGAACGCTAAAACTTGTAAAAAGTATATGATGACATATATATGATTATATATATAATTAACATGATATTATGATAAGTAAGTATCTCATTAGGTATTTTAACAATAAGTTATATACATAAAATTGTGTTTATTGAATTAAGAAACTCGAAACGATATATATAACGATTATCGTTATAACAATGTCTTGCTAATTACATATGAATCATATTAAGATATTGTTACACTATGTTTAATCATGATAAATGATAAGTAAACATGTCATTATGTATATTAACAATGAATTACATATGTAAAAACAAGACTACTAACTTAAGGATTTCGAAACGAGACATATATGTAACGATTATCGTTGTAACGACATTTAAATGTATATATATCATATTAAGATATATTAATATATCATAATATTATGATAATATAATAATTTAACATCTCATTAGATATAATAAACATTGGGTTAACAACATTTAATAAGATCGTTAACTTAAAGGTTTCAAATCAACATTTACATGTAACGACTAACGATGACTTAACGACTCAGTTAAAATGTATATACATGTAGTATTTTAATATGTATTCATACTCTTTTGAAAGACTTCAAGACACTTATCAAAATACTTCTACTTAACAAAAATTCTTACAATTACATCCTCGTTCAGTTTCATCAACAATTCTACTCGTATGCACCCGTATTCGTACTCGTACAATACACAGCTTTTAGATGTAGGTACTATTGGTATATACACTCCAATGATCAGCTGTTAGCAGCCCATGTGAGTCACCTAACACATGTGGGAACCATCATTTGGCAACTAGCATGTTATATCTCATAAAATTACAAAAATATTAGTAATCATTCATGACTTATTTACATGAAAACAAAATTACATATCCTTTATATCTAATCCATATACCAACGACCAAAAACACCTACAAACACTTTCATTCTTCAATTTTCTTCATCTAATTGATCTCTCTCAAGTTCCATCTTCAAGTTCTAAGTGTTCTTCATAAATTCAATAAGTTCTAGTTTCATAAAATCAAGAATACTTCCAAGTTTACTAGCTCACTTCCAATCTTGTAAAGTGATCATCCAACCTCAATAAATCCTTGTTTTTTACAGTAAGATATCATTCTAAATCAAGGTAATACTCATATACAAACTTTGATTCTATTCCTATAACTATAACTATCTTAATTCGAGTGATAATCTTACTTGAACTTGTTTTCGTGTCATGATTCTACTTCAAGAACTTTCAAGCCATCCAAGATCCTTTGCAGCTAGATCATTTCTTATCACTTCTAGTAGGTTTACCTACTAAACTTGAGGTAGTAATGATGTTCATAACATCATTCGATTCATACATATAAAACTATCTTATTCAAAGATTTGAACATGTAATCACTAGAACATAGTTTAGTTAATTCTAAACTTGTTCGCAAACAAAAGTTAATCTTTCTAATTTGACTTTTAAAATCAACTAAACACATATTCTATATCTATATAATATGCTAACTTAATGATTTAAAACCAGAAAACACGAAAAATACCGTAAAACCGAATATACGCCGTCGTAGTAACACCGCGGGCTGTTTTGGGTTAGTTAATTAAAAACTATGATAAAATTTGATTTAAAAGTTGTTCTTCTGGGAAAATGTTTTTTATTATGAACATGAAACTATATCCAAAAATCATGGTTAAACTCAAAGTGGAAGTATGTTTTCCAAAATGGTCATCTAGACGTCGTTCTTTCGACTGAAATGACTACCTTTACAAAAATGACTTGTAAATTATTTTTACGACTATAAACCTATACTTTTTATGTGTAGATTCATAAAATAAAGTTCAATATGAAACCATAGAAATTTGATTCACTCAAATCGGATTTAAAACGAAGAAGTTATGGGTAAAACAAGATTGGATATTTTTTGATTGTTGTAGCTACGGGAAATATTGTAACAATTCTATACAAATCATATCCTAGCTAACTTATATTGTATTATACATGTATTCTAATTTAATCTTGAGATACCATAGACACGTATGCAAATATTTTGACATATCATATCGACCCATGTATATATATTATTTGGAACAACCATAGACACTCTATATGTAGTAATGTTGGAGTTAGCTATACAGGGTTGAGGTTGATTCCAAAAAAATATATATACTTTCAGTTGTGATCTAGCCTGAGACGTGTATACACTGGGTCGTGGATTGATTCAAGATAATATATATCGATTTATTTTTGTACATCTAACTGTTGACAACTAGTTGTAGGTTACTAACGAGGACAGCTGACTTAATAAATTTAAAACAGTAAAACGTATTAAAAATGTTGTAAATATATTTTGAACATACTTTGATATATATGTACATATTTGTTATAGGTTCGTGAATCGACCAGTGGCCAAGTCTTACTTCCCGACGAAGTAAAAATCTGTGAAAGTGAGTTATAGTCCCACTTTTAAAATCTAATATTTTGGGATGAGAATACATGCAGTTTTATAAATGTTTTATGAAATAGATACAAGTAAATGAAACTACATTATATGGGTGAATGATCGAAGCGGAATATGCCCCTTTTGCTTGGTAACCTGAGAATTAGTAAACCGATCTACTAATTGACGCGAATCCTAAAGATAGATCTATTGGGCCTAACGAACCCCATCCAAAGTACCGGATGCTTTAGTACTTCGAATTCATTTATATCATGTCCGAAGGATTTCCCGAAATGATAGGGGATATTCTTATATGCATCTTGTTAATGTCGGTTACCAGGTGTTCACCATATGAATGAATTTTATCTCTATGTATGGGATGTATATTGAAATATGAAATCTTGTGGTCTATTATTATGATTTGATAATATATAGGTTAAACCTATAACTCACCAACATTTTTGTTGACGTTTTAAGCATGTTTATTCTCAGGTGATTATTAAGAGCTTCCGCTGTTGCATACTAAAATAAGGACAAGATTTGGAGTCCATGCTTGTATGATATTATGTAAAAACTGCATTCAAGAAACTTATTTTTGAAGTAATATATTCTTATTGTAAACCATTATGTAATGGTCGTGTGTAAACGGTATATTTTAGATTATCATTATTTGATAATCTACGTAATGCTTTTTAAACTTTATCGATAAAATAAAGGTTATGGTTGTTTTAAAAATGAATGCGGTCTTTGAAAAACGTCTCATATAGAGGTCAAAACCTCGCGACGAAATCAATTAATATGGAAATTTTATAATCAATATGAACAGGACATTTCAGTTGGTATCCGAGCGTTGGTCTTAGAGAACCAGAAAATTGCATTAGTGTGTCTTACCGAGTTTGTTAGGATGCATTAGTGAGTCTGGACTTCGACCGTGCTTTTCTTAAAAAACGATTGCTTAAATTTTTTTGTTGGAAACTATATATTATTAACATGTAAATATTATGTGATATATTAACCTCCTAATGTGTTTGATATTGTGTGATAGATGTTTACCACTAGTACAAATCCCATTGATTCACCTAATAATAATGAAGAGTTGAATATATTTTGGGAAGATTCACAAATTCCCGAAGAGGAACCGGAAGAGGAGGAACTGGAAGAGGAGGAACCGGAAGAAGAGGAACCAGAAGAGGAGGAATCGGAAGAGGAGGAACCAGAAGAAGAAGAGGTTCGGGAGGAAGAAATATTGATACCTATAGTAAATCGATTAAATAAAAGAAAATTCCCAACCAACGGACCAAAGTTAATAATGGTCAATGGTGTTTCCACCGAGGAAGCAAAATATTGGGAAGATTACCAATTTTTCGATGAATCGGATCCCGATGAGGATTCCGATGATGTTATAGAAATTACCTCGACCCAATTTAATAAAGCGAAAGAAAATAATAAGGGAAAAGGTATAAAAATAGAGAAACCCGATTCCAACCCCGATGAACTTTATATGTATCGGCAACATCCGTATTTCCTAAAATGTAACAATGACCCGGGAACCTCTAAACCACCAGGTTTTTCTAAACCATTTTGGAAAACGACGGCTCGTATTAGAGGAACACCATATATTCCTAGAAAATTAGGAAAACGAACCAAGTCCGAAGAAGAAGAAACCAGTGATTCAGATTAGAGGGTTGTAATCATGTTGTGTATTATATGTATTGTAGTATGCTTGTACTTTTATGTTCTATGTAAAAAATTGCTTGTATTGTTTGTTATTACGAATCTAATCCTTGTCTATTTTACAGTATAAAAACAAAATGGACATTAAGGGTGGACAACCGAATATTTTAGAAGACCTACCAGAGGATGTGATTGAGGAAATCTTGTCTAGAGTCGGTCAGAATTCATCAGCACATTTAGTAATGGCGAAATCAACTTGTCAAACATTTGATAGACTTTCCAGAAATGCCTTACTTTATAAAAGGCTTTCCTTTGATAGGTGGGGTATATCACATTGGGGAGACCGTAAGTTACGCCGTGTTTTCTTTAAAGCATTAAATGCGGGGAACCCAAATGCAATTTTACGCTACGGGTTAAGAACCTATTTTGACTCAACATATCCCAACATAGGATTTCGTGAATTAGAAAGAGCTTCTAACATGCAACATAAAGAAGCATGTTATGCTTACGGGTTAGTGATGTTCGCTTCTTACCAAAGTGAGAAAAAGAACATTGGATTGCAACTTTTAAATAAAACCTTCCCACAAGTGACGGATTCAGTAGTTGGGCTGTTGGACATTACGAAACCCTCATCCTTTTGACGACATTACAACATGCTGCCTAACCAATGGTCATAACGGTTATTTTCCACAAGACCAAGGATGGGAAGTCATCTTAGTAAAACCAGAATGCATGACTTGTTTCTGGACTTATGAATTACGTGTCTTTATTTCCTTTGCTGAACAACTTGCGTATTAACTAGGTTTATCTTCAAAACTATCCTGTATCAAAGTGTACTATATTTCATGTTATATGTAACATAGCGAAGTTGTAAGTTTGAAGAATATTTGTATGTGATATATTATTATAATCATTTTTTCATATGGAATTATAGTAGTTGAATTGTATATTAGCTACTAAGTATGAACTTAACGGGTAGGTAGTACCCGAATTTAAACTTATAAAACGCTAATATGAAGAAAAAGCTTTTATAAATGAGTTCATATTATGCTACGAAATACTATTAACTACTCTTAATATTCTGTATGATTAACTCGATTCAGTTGGCTATTTTGAAGGAAACGGCACCGACTACTCGACAAACCATGAATATGAGCGAAGAGAAATTTCGTACCTTTCTTGCTGCAAACATAGCCGCAGTACAGGCTGCGCTACATACCAACAATAACTATGAATCTAGCAATGCAGCAAACGGTGCAAGAAATCGTGTAGGATGCTCCTATAAAGAATTCACTGCCTGCAAACCTTTAGAATTTGATGGAACCGAAGGACCAATTGGATTGAAACGGTGGACCGAGAAAGTCGAATGGGTGTTTGCCATAAGTAAGTGTACTGAAGAGGACAAAGTTAAGTATGCTACGCATACCTTCACAGGTACTGCATTAACGTAGTGGAACACCTATCTTGAACAGGTAGGACAAAATGCTGCTTACGCACTACCATGGTCGGCATTCAAGCAATTGATGAACGAGCAGTACCGTCCTAGAAATGAAGTTAATAAACTCAAGGCAGAACTTAGAGAATTACGAACGCAACGGTTCGACGTTACCACATATGAACGACGATTCACAGAGTTCTGCCTATTGTGTCCGGGAGCATTCGAAGATGAAGAAGAGAAGATCGACGCGTTTGTAAAAGGGTTACCAGTAAGGATTCAAGAAGATGTGAGTTCATACGAGCCCGCTTCTATACAGAAGGCAAGTCAAATGGCTCATAAACTCATTAATCAGATTGAGGGAAGAATTAAAGAATAGGCGGCCGAAGAAGCCAACACGAAACAACTCAAGAGGAAGTGGGAGGAAAACGGTGATAAGAGTCACCAGTACAACAACAACAATTACAACCACAATCGTAACAACTATCCCAACAACCGCAACAACAATCGCAACAATACCCGCAATTCTAACAATAACTACAACAAACAGCCCAACAACAACAACAACAACTACAACAATCGTTTCAACAACAATAACAATCCCAACAACAACCTCAATAACAACAACGACAACAAAAACCAAAAATAGCCATGTCATATGTGTGAAGAAAATCATCAGGGGTTTTGCACGACATTTTGCAACAGGTGTAAAAGAAATGGTCATAGCTCGACAAAGTGTGAGGTCTACGGACCAAAGTTTAACAGAACTAAAAGAACAAATAATGTCGGAACAAGTAATGCCGAAACAAATAGTGTCAGAGCAAGTAATTCCAACGCTGTTTGTTATAAATGTGGAAAACCGGGCCACATTATTAGAAATTGCCCGAATCAGGGGAATACTAATGGGCAGGTCCGTGGAAGAGTTTTCAATATTAATGCGGAAGAAGCACATGAAGACCCGGAGCTTGTTACGGGTACGTTTCTTATTGACGATAAATCTGCTTATGTTTTATTTGATTCGGGTGCGGATAGAAGCTATATGAGTAGAGAATTTTGTGCTAAATTAAGTTGCCCACTGACGCCTTTGGATAATAAATTTTTACTCGAGTTAGCAAATGGTAAATTAATTTCAGCAGATAGTATATGTCGGGATAGAGAAATTAAACTGGGTGATGAAACGTTTAAGATTGATTTAATACTAGTCGAGTTAGGGAGTTTTGATGTAATAATTGGCATGGACTGGTTGAAAAAGGTGAGAGCAGAGGTCGTTTGTTACAAAAATGCGATTCGCATTATGCGTGAAAAAGGAAAACCTTTAATGGTGTACGGAGAAAAGAACAATGCGAAATTAAATCTTATTAGTTGTTTGAAGGCGTAAAAACTAATAAGAAAATGTTGTTACATCATTCTAGCACACATCGAGGAAGTTAAACCTGAAGAAAAGAACACCAGTGATGTTCCCGTCGCAAAAGAATTTCCCGATGTATTTCTGAAAGAATTACCGGGATTACCCCCACATTGATCCGTTAAATTTCAAATAGACCTTGTACCAGGAGCTGCACCAATAGCTCGTGCTCCATACAGACTCGCACCCAGCGAAATAAAGAATTACAAAGTTAGTTACAGGAACTTTTAGAGCGTGGTTTCATTCGACCAAGCACATCACCATGGGGAGCTCCTATTTTGTTTGTCAAGAAGAAAGATCGTACATTTAGGTTGTGTATCGACTACCGAGAGTTGAACAAACTTACCATCAAGAACCGCTACCCACTACCGAGAATCGACGACTTATTTGATCAACTACAAGGCTCGTCTGTTTATTCGAAGATTGATTTACGTTCTGGATATCATCAAATGCGGGTGAAGGAGGATGATATTCCAAAGACTGCTTTTAGGACGCGTTACGGTCATTACGAGTTTATGGTTATGCCGTTTGGATTGACTAACGCACCAGCTTTGTTCATGGACCTCATGAACCGAGTGTGTGGGCCATATCTTGACAAGTTTGTCATTGTTTTTATCGATGACATACTTATTTACTCGAAGAATGATCAAGAACACGAAGAACATTTGAGAAAAGTGCTAGAGTTGCTGAGAAAAGAAAAACTGTACGCTAAGTTTTCAAAGTGTGCATTTTGGTTGGAAGAAGTTCAATTCCTCGGTCACATAATGAACAAAGAAGGTATTCAGGTGGATCCAGCAAAGATTGAAACCGTTGAAAAGTGGGAAACCCCGAAAACTCCAAAACACATACGTCAGTTTTTAGGACTAGCTGGTTACTACAGAAGGTTCATCCAAGACTTTTCCAGAATAGCAAAACCCTTGACTGCATTAATGCATAAAGGGAAGAAATTTGAATGGAAAGATGAACAAGAGAAAGCGTTTCAATTGTTAAAGAAAAAGTTAACTACGACACCTATATTGTCATTATCTGAAGGGAATGATGATTTTGTGATATATTGTGATGCCTCAAAGCAAGGTCTCGGTTGTGTATTAATGCAACGAACGAAAGTAATTGCTTATGCGTCTAGACAATTGAAGATTCACGAACAGAATTATACGACGCATGATTTGGAATTAGGCGCGGTTGTTTTTGCATTAAAGACTTGGATGCACTACTTATATGGGGTCAAAAGTATTATATATACCGAACATAAAAGTCTTCAACACATATTTAATCAGAAACAACTAAATATGAGGCAGCGTAGGTGGATTGAATTGTTGAATGATTACGACTTTGAGATTCGTTACCACCCGGGGAAGGCAAAAGTGGTAGTCGACGCCTTGAGCAGAAAGGATAGAGAACCCATTCGAGTAAAAGCTATGAATATAATGATTCACACTAACCTTACTACTTAAATAAAGGAGGCGCAACAAGGAGTTTTAAAAGAGGGAAATTTAAAGGATGAAATACCCAAAGGATCGGAGAAGCATCTTAATATTCGGGAAGATGGAACCCGGTATAGGGCTGAAAGGATTTGGGTACCAAAATTTGGAGATATGAGAGAAATGGTACTTAGAGAAGCTCATAAAACCAGATACTCAATACATCCTGGAACGGGGAAGATGTACAAGGATCTCAAGAAACATTTTTGGACATATTTTGATATATATGTACATATTTGTTATAGGTTCGTGAATCGACCAGTGGCCAAGTCTTACTTCCCGACGAAGTAAAAATCTGTGAAAGTGAGTTATAGTCCCACTTTTAAAATCTAATATTTTGGGATGAGAATACATGCAGTTTTATAAATGTTTTACGAAATAGACACAAGTAAATGAAACTACATTATATGGGTGAATGATCGAAGCTGAATATGCCCCTTTTGCTTGGTAACCTAAGAATTAGTAAACCGATCTACTAATTGACACGAATCCTAAAGATAGATCTATTGGGCCTAACAAACCCCATCCAAAGTACCAGATGCTTTAGTACTTCGAATTCGTTTATATCATGTCCGAAAGATTTCCCGTAATGATAGGGGATATTCTTATATGCATCTTGTTAATGTCGATTACCAGGTGTTCACCATATGAATGAATTTTATCTCTATGTATGGGATGTATATTGAAATATGAAATCTTGTGGTCTATTATTATGATTTGATAATATATAGGTTAAACCTATAACTCACCAACATTTTTGTTGACGTTTTAAGCATGTTTATTCTCAGGTGATTATTAAGAGCTTCCGCTGTTGCATACTAAAATAAGGACAAGATTTGGAGTCCATGCTTGTATGATATTATGTAAAAACTGCATTCAAGAAACTTATTTTTGATGTAATATATTCTTATTGTAAACCATTATGTAATGGTCGTGTGTAAACGGTATATTTTAGATTATCATTATTTGATAATCTACGTAATGCTTTTTAAACCTTTATCGATAAAATAAAGGTTATTGTTATTTTAAAAATGAATGCAGTCTTTGAAAAACGTCTCATATAGAGGTCAAAACCTCGCGACGAAATCAATTAATATGGAACGTTTATAATCAATATGAACGGGACATTTCAGGCTTTCATACCCGGCCACCAAAAATGTTTCTTGAGATCCTTGTACATCTTCCCCGTTCCAGGATGTATTGAGTATCTGGTTTTATGAGCTTCTCTAAGTACCATTTCTCTCATATCTCCAAATTTTGGTACCCAAATCCTTTCAGCCCTATACCGGGTTCCGTCTTCTCGAATATTAAAATGCTTCTCTGATCTTTTGGGTATTTCATCCTTTAAATTTCCCTCTTTTAAAACTCCTTGTTGCGCCTCCTTTATTTGAGTAGTAAAGTTATTGTGAATCATTATATTCATAGCTTTTACTCGAATGAGTTCTCTGTCCTTTCTGCTCAAGGCGTCGGCTACCACATTTGCCTTCCCCGGGTGATAACGAATCTCAAAGTCGTAATCATTTAATAATTCAATCCACCTGCGCTGCCTCATGTTCAGTTATTTCTAATTAAATATGTGTTGAAGACTTTTGTGGTCGGTATATATAATACTTTTGACCCCATATAAGTAGTGCCTCCAAGTATTTAATGCAAAAACAACCGCGCCTAATTCCAAATCATGCGTCGTATAATTCTGTTCGTGAATCTTCAATTGTCTAGACGCATACGCAATTACTTTCGTTCTTTGCATTAATACACAACCGAGACCTTGCTTTGAGGCGTCACAATATATCACAAAATCATCATTCCCTTCAGGTAATGACAAGATAGGTGCCGTAGTTAACTTTTTTTTAACAACTGAAACACTTTCTCTTGTTCATCTTTCCATTTAAATTTCTTCCCTTTATGCGTTAATGCAGTCAAGGGTTTTACTATTTTGGAAAAATCTTGGATGAATCTTCTGTAGTAACCAGCTAGTCCTAAAAATTGGCGTATATGCTTCGGAGTTTTCGGGGTTTCCCACTTTTCAACGGTTTCAATCTTTGCCGGATCCACTTGAATACCTTCTTTGTTCACTATGTGACCGAGGAATTGAACTTCTTCCAACCAAAATGCACACTTTGAAAACTTAGCGTACAATTTTTCTTTCCTCAACAACTCTAGCACTTTTCTCAAATGTTCTTCGTGCTCTTGGTCATTCTTTGAGTAAATAAGTATGTCATCGATGAAAACAATGACAAACTTGTCAAGGTATGGTCCACACACTCGGTTCATGAGGTCCATGAACACATTTGGTGCGTTAGTCAACCCAAATGGCATAACCATAAACTTGTAATGACCGTAACGTGTCCTAAAGCAGTCTTTGGAATATCATCCTCCTTCACCCGCATTTGATGATACCCAGAACGTAAATCAATCTTCGAATAAACCGACGAGCCTTGTAGTTGATCAAATAAGTCGTCGATTCTCGGTAGTGTGTAGCGGTTCTTGATGGTAACTTTGTTCAACTCTCGGTAGTCGATACACAACCTAAATGTACCATCCTTCTTCTTGATAAACAAAACAGGAGCTCCCCACGGTGATGTGCTTGGTCGAATGAAATCACGCTCTAAAAGTTCTTGTAATTGGCTCTGAAGTTCCTTCATTTCGCTGGTTGCAAGTCTGTATGGAGCACGAGCTATTGGTGCAGCTCCTGGTACAAGGTCTATTTGAAATTCAACGGATCGATGTGGGGGTAATCCCGGTAATTCTTTCGGAAATACATCGAGAAATTCTTTTGCGACGGGAACATCACTGATGTTCTTTTCTTCAGGTTTAACTTCCTTGATGTGTGCTAGAATGACCTAACAACCTTTTCTTATTAGTTTTTGTGCCTTCAAACTACTAATAAGATTTAATTTCGCATTGTTCTTTTCTCCGTACACCATTAAAGGTTTTCCCTTTTCACGCATAATGCGAATCGCATTTTTGTAACAAACGACCTCTGCTCTCACCTTCTTCAACCAGTCCATGCCAATTATTACATTAAAACTCCCTAACTCGACTGGTATTAAATCAATCTTAAACGTTTCATCACCCGGTTTAATTTCTCTATCCCGACATATATTATCTGCTGAAATTAATTTACCGTTTGCTAATTTGAGTAAAAATTTACTATTCAAAGGCGTTAATGGGCAACTTAACTTAGCACAAAAATCTCTACTCATATAGCTTCTATATGCACCCAAATCAAATAAAACATAAGCAGATTTATTATCAATAAGAAACTTACCCGTAACAAGCTCCGGGTCTTCCTGCGCTTCTACCGTATTAATATTGAAAACTCTTCCGCGACCCTGCCCATTAGTATTCCCCTGATTCGGGCAATTACTTCTAATGTGGCCCAGTTTTCCATATCCATAACAAACAAAGGCGGCATTACTTGTTTCGCCACTATTTGTTCCTTTAGTTCTGTTAAACTTTGGTCCGTAGACCTCACACTTTTTTGCACCATGGCAAGTTCTTTTACACTTGGTGCAAAATTTCGTGCAGAACCCATTCTGGTGGTACTCTTCACACCTTTGGCATTTTTGGTTTTTGTTGCCGTTGTTGTTATTGAGGTTGTTGTTGGGATTGTTATTGTTGTTGGAACGGTTGTTGTAGTTGTTGTTGTTGTTGTTGGGACGTTTGTTGTAGTTATTGTTAGGATTGCAGTTATTGTTACGATTGTTGTTGCGGTTGTTGGGATAGTTGTTGCGATTGTGGTTGTAATTGTTGTTGTTGTTGTACTGGTGACCCTTGTCACTGGTTTCTTCCCACTTTCTCTTGAGTTGTTTCATGTTGGCTTCTTCGGTCGTCTGCTCTTTAATTCTTCCCTCAATCTGATTTATGAGTTTATGAGCCATTCTACTTGCCTTTTGTATGGAAGCGGGCTCGTGTGAACTCACATCTTCTTGAATCCTTACTGGAAACCCTTTTACAAATGCGTCGATCTTCTCTTCTTCATCTTCGAACGCTCCCGGACACAATAGGCACAACTCTGTGAATTGTCGTTCATACATGGTAACGTCGAACCCTTGTGTTCGTAACTCTCTAAGTTCTGCCTTGAGCTTATTGACATCGTTTCTAGGACGATACTGCTCGTTCATCAATTACTTGAATGCCGACCACAGTAGTGCGTAAGCAGCATTTTGTCCTACCTGTTCAAGATAGGTGTTCCACCACGTTAACGCAGTACCTGTGAAGGTATGCGTAGCGTACTTAACTTTGTCCTCTTCAGTACACTTACTTATGGCAAACACCGATTCGACTTTCTCGGTCCACCGTTTCAATCCAATTAGTCCTTCGGTTCCATCAAATTCTAAAGGTTTGCAGGCAGTGAATTCTTTGTAGGTGCATCCTACACGATTTCTTGTGGAATTAGTTCCACTGCTAGATCCAGAGTTATTGTTATTTTGCATCGCAGCCTGTACTGCGGCTATGTTTGCTGCAAGGAAAACATGGAAGTCTTCCTCGCTCATGTTCAAATTCTGACGAGTCACCGGTGCCATTTCCTTCAAAAAAATAGCCAAAAAAATTGAGTTAATCATATAGAATTTAAGAGTAGTCAATAGTATCTCGTAGCATTATATGAACTTATTTATAAAAGCTTTTTCTTCATATTAGCGTTTTATAAGTTTAAATTCGGGTACTACCTACCCGTTAAGTTCATACTTAGTAGCTAATATACAATTCAACTACTACAATTCCATATGAAAAACTGATTTTAATAATATATCACATACAAATATACTTCAAACTTACAACTTCGCTATATTACATATAACATGAAATATAGTACACTTTGATACAGAACAGTTTTGAAAATAAAACTAGTTAATACGCAAGTTGTTCAGCAAAGGAAATAAAAACACGTAATTCATAAGTCCAGAAACAAGTCATGCATTCAGGTTTTACTAAGACGACTTCCCATCCTTGGTCTTGTGGAAAGTAACCATTATGACCATTGGCTAGGCAGCATGTTGTAATGTCGTCAAAAGGACGAGGGTTTCGTAATGTCCAACAGCCCCATAATAATCTAAAAACCTTGTTTCTCACCCCAACTACTGAATCCGTCACTTGTGGGAAGGTTTTATTTAAAAGTTGTAACCCGGTATTCTTTTTCTCACTTTGGTAAGAAGCGAACATCACTAACCCATAAGTATAACATGCTTCTTTATGTTGCATGTTAGAAGCTCTTTCTAACTCACGAAATCCTATGTTGGGATATGTTGAGTCAAAATAGGTTCTTAACCCGTAGCGTAAAATTACATTTGGGTTCCCCGCATTTAACGCTTTGAAGAAAACACGGCGTAACTTACGGTCTCCCCAATGTGATATACCCCACCTATCAAAGGAAAGCCTTTTATAAACTAAGGCATTTCTGGAAAGTCTTTCAAATGTTTGACAAGTTAATTTCGCCGTGACTAAATGTGCTGATGAATTCTGACCGACTCTAGACAAGATTTCCTCAATCATATCCTCTGGTAGGTCTTCTAAAATATTCGGTTGTCTACCCTTAACGTCCATTTTGTTTTTATACTGTAAAATAGACAAGGATTAGATTCGTAAAAGATAATTAACAAACAATACAAGCAATTTTGTCATAACCCGTCCTAAACCATAAGGACAAATATAATAACATATGATTTCATCGCGAGGTATTGACCTCTATATGCGACATTTTTCAAAGAAAACTGCATTCGTTTTTACAATACAAACCATAACTTTTATTAAAAATACAAAGTTTAAACAACATAACAATGATTATCGTTTAGCGATAATCTTAGCCTTACAAACTTTACATGTGATGATAACAACACAATTTCCAACGTATTTTACATTACAACTTCTCCGATATGCAGTTTTATTTTTGACACATATATGCATACTCAAGATCTTGCTTAAATTCAACATGTTGCAGCGGAAGCTTTTAGTTATCACCTAAGAATAAACATGCTTAAAACGTCAACATAAAGTTGGTGAGATATAGGTTTAATGCCGGCAGCGTTATAAATAAAGACCACAAGATTTCATATATAAACGTTTTTAATAAAAATACTCTAAGTTGTTGAGCACTTGATAACCATACTTAACATTTAATCAACGTCGCATATTCCCTTTATTATGAAATCTTACTACACCGTACCAAGTGTAGTCACCGAAGTGAAGTACTGTGCAACCGTTGAATACTGGTCGTCCAGTCCGGTTGGGGTTGTCAGGCCCGATAGATCTATCAACAGGATTCGCGTTTACAATACCTCATGTAAATAGTAGTTACCAAGTTACAAGGAAGTATGCCAGTGGTACAACTCAACGTAGAATATATATTTTTAATCACTTGTGTTCATAACGTAAATCATAAAATGCATGTATTCTCATCCCGAAATATTTAGAGTTTAAAAGTGGGACTATATACTCACTTTTGCCTTGAAGGTATTTAACTCGACTTGGTCTCCGATAGATATCACGAACCTAACCATATATATAATATATCAACATATTTTCTTTTCAAGTAATCGTTATATATATATATATATATATATATATATATATATATATATATATATATATATATATATATATATATATATATATATATATATACTTTTAATACTTTTAATATTTTCTTAGTCCGTAGTTAGCAGTCCGATGTTAGTGGTCCACAATTAGTTGCTCAATAAAATAAATAAAGAACCCATCGTATTCGTATTGATCAGAATTAATCTCGACCCATGGTACCATGTTGTCAAATGACGTGTTGCGTACATAAAGTACCGTGTTGTCAAATAACGTGTTGCGTACAATCATGAGGTCTTATGATTAATCTTCTCGTGTTGTTTACGGGTGGTCCTGAAATATATAAAATCAAATCATAAGTAATTATATATAAAATATCATATTAATTAGGAAAAATATGATTAATTTACTTTATCTCCAAATATTTTCGTAGCTAAACTAGCTTCGGATACCCAATCTTGTTTTAGTCGTAGTTTCTTCATTACAACTCCGTTTTTGTTGGTTCAACTTGCCACTTCCTTGGATCGAGTCAAATTTTAAGAATATGAACTAAAAATACCTTAGTTTGTATTCAAAATCACAGGTTATAGGTCAAACTTTGGTGAAACTTATGAAAGTGATCATTTTCCATCATAAAAACAACATTTAATGATCATTTTTCTAAAAATACTTACACTTTGAGTTAAACCATGAAATTTTTATGTGTTAACATATTCATAAGAAATATCATTTTTCCATAACATGAACTTTCAATTCAAAGTTCAAGATGGTTTTTATTTATCCAACCCAAAACAGCCCCCCGGTTGCACTCCAACGACGTAGATTCAGTTTTTAAGGTGTTCTTTGTAAAACCAAGTTATATCTTGTTAAGTTAGCATATCATTATGATATATTACAGGTCTTGAAGTGTTTTAAAAGTCAAGTTAGAAGGATCTATTTAGTTTGCGAACAAGTTTGAAATCATTCAAACTATGTTCTTGTTGTTAAAATTTTATACCACAAAATAAGATAGCTATATGAATATGAATTGAATAAGATTATGAACAAGGTTACTACCTCAAGTTACTTGGACAAAGTTACTGCAAAAGATAAGAAATAATTTTGGAATCAAAGAGTGGTGGAGTTAGATCAAAAGGTTGGAAGTAAACTTCTTCAAATGGGTGGTTATTTTGATATGTTCTTGAAAGAGTTTTCTTATGGTGTTTAAGGCTTGTAATTGAAGCTAAATGATGGGGAAAATGCTTGGAGATCATCAATTATGAAGTTAGGAGTATTTTTAGAGAGAAATGAGGGTGTAGGTATGAGAAAATGGAGTGAAGAAATGGTGTTCATTCATAAAAACGTTTTTAGTTTATAAAGAAAGAAAAAGATTCCTAATTTTGTTTTCTTACTAATAATTCATGCTACTTGACAAATCCTAGTTACCTCATATCTAGGGCAGTAATAATGTTGATTAGGATGTTGATTTGATGTGTATATACCAATAGTAAATACGTATAGAAGCTGGTTATGATACGGGTACATATACCCTAGATATACGTATAGAAATCTTGAGGAAACGGAACGAGAATTCAAATATAGCTATCTTTTGTTAATATACTTATATTGTTTTATGTATTTAAGTCCTTAAAAAGTGATTAAATACATTATATATACGATACATGTATAAGCATTATAGATTATAAGTATATATATCAAAGAATGTTACGTATAGTTATCGTTTTGAAAACTTAAGTTAGTAGTTTCAAAATATACTTATAACTCATTGTCATTAGTACACAATGAGATGTTAAACCATCCTTAGATCATGTTAAATATATATAAATACATATATATACACAAACGTATAATTATCATATGTTATATAGTTCGTGATATCATCGGTCATATTGGACGGTCAAACGTTGTGTAAAACTCTTTTCAAAAACACAAGTCTCAACAATTTGGATTGCTTATCATGTTGGTATGGTTTAATTTATGTAAATATTAATCTCATAAGTATAAAATGATCGGAAAAATCCGGGTCGTTACAGTACCTACCCGTTAAATAAATTTCGTCCCGAAATTTTAAAGTTGTACCTATTTTTCGTTCTCGGGAAACAAATGTGGGTACTTTTGTTTCATCTGATCCTCTCGTTCCCAAGTAAACTCAGGACCTCTTCGAGCATTCCAACGAACCTTAACGATTGGTATGTTGCTCTGCTTGAGCCGTTTAACTTCACGGTCCATGATTTCGACTGGTTCTTCTATGAATTGTAGTTTCTCGTCGACTTGGATTTCTTCAAGAGGAATGGTGAGATCTTCCTTTGCAAGACATTTCTTAAGGTTTGAGACGTGATATGTATTATGTACTCCGGCGAGTTGTTGTGGTAACTCGAGTCGATAAGCTACCGGTCCAATGCGTTCGATGATCTTGAACGGGCCTACATACCTTAGGTTCAGTTTACCCCTTTTACCGAAACGTATTACACCTTTCCAAGGTGACACCTTTAGCATAACCATGTCACCGATCTGAAACTCTAATGGTTTCCTTCGAACATCGGTGTAGCTCTTTTGGCGACTACGGGCCGTCCTCAATCTCTCCTTGATTTGTACTATCTTCTCAGTCGTTTCGTGTATGATCTCGGGACCAGTTAATTGTCGATCTCCTACTTCATTCCAACAGATAGGGGATCTACACTTCCTTCCATATAATGCTTCGAATGGGGCAACTTTAATGCTCGCATGATAACTGTTATTATACGAGAATTCTGCTAATGGTAGATATTTATCCCATCCGTTTCCAAAATCGATCACACATGCCCTAAGCATGTCTTCAAGAGTCTGAATTGTTCTTTCACTCTGCCCGTCAGTTTGCGGATGATATGCGGTGCTCATATCCAAACGAGTTCCCAGGGCCTCCTGTAGTGATTGCCAAAACTTTGATGTAAATCTACTATCACGATCGGATATAATGGAAATCGGTATTCCATGCCTTGAAACTATTTCCTTTATGTATAAGCGTAATAGTTTCTCCATTCTATCCATTTCCTTTATAGGCAAGAAATGTGCAGATTTGGTGAGATGATCAACTATTACCCAAATGGTGTCATAACGCCAGGCAGTCTTAGGTAACTTTGTGATGAAATCCATGGTAATACCATCCCATTTCCATTCTGGGATTTCTAGTTGCTGAAGTAACCCTGACGGCTTCTGGTGTTCTGCTTTAACTTTGGAACAAGTTAAACATTCCCCAACATATGTTGCAACGTCTGTCTTTAAATTAGGCCACCAATAATGCGTCTTAAGATCTTGATACATCTTTCTAACTCCAGGATGTATCGATTATCTTCTCTTATGTGCCTCATTCAATATCAACTTCCTTAATCCACCCAACTTTGGTACCCAAATACGGTTTGCAAAATATCGAATTCCGTCTTCCCGTATAACGAGTTGTTTCCCATACTTCTTCATTATTTCATTTCCTATGTTTTCTTTAGTAAGAGCTTCTCGTTGAGCCTCTTTGATTTATGAGTTGAGATACATGCGAATTTTTATGTTCATTGCTCGTACTCGAATTGGTTCCCGTTCCTTTCTGCTTAAAGCGTCAGCCACCACGTTCGCTTTCCCGGGATGATAGCGAATTTCACAATCATAGTCATTTATCAGCTCGACCCACCTACGTTGCCTCATGTTCAGCTGTTTCTGATCAAAAATATGTTGAAGGCTTTTATGATCAGTAAACACAGTGCATTTAACCCCATATAAATAGTGTCTCCATATCTTCAATGCAAACACTACTGCTCCCAATTCTAAATCATGCGTCGTATAGTTCTGCTCGTGAATCTTCAATTGTCGGGATGCGTATGCAATAACTTTCTTTCGTTGCATAAGGACACAACCAAAACCTTGTCGCGAAGCGTCACAATATATCTCAAAATCATCGTTCCCTTCAGGTAACGATAAAATAGGCGCCGTAGTCAACTTCTTCTTCAGTAATTGAAATGCACTCTCCTACTCAGAGGTCCATTCGTACTTCTTCCCTTTTTGCATTAATGCTGTTAATGGTTTAGCTATTCGGGAAAAATCTTGAATAAACCTTCTATAATAACCGGCTAAACCCAAAAATTGGCGTATCTGCGTTGGTGTCTTAGGAGTCTCCCATTTTTCAATGGCCTCAATTTTAGCTGGATCAACCTGAATTCCTTTGCTACTAACAACGTGACCAAGAAATTGCACTTCTTTCAACCAAAATGCACACTTAGAAAATTTGGCGTATAACTGTTCTTTTCTTAACAATTCTAATACCAACCTTAAATGCTGCTCATGCTCTTGCTCATTTTTGGAATAGATAAGAATATCGTCAATGAAAACGATAACAAACTTATCTAGATACGGACTACAAACTCGATTCATGAGGTCCATGAATACAGCTGGTGCATTCGTTAATCCAAACGGCATGACCAAAAATTCGTAATGACCGTAGCGTGTCCGGAAAGCAGTTTTCGGAATATCTTCTTCTTTGACACATAGTTGATGATAGCCGGATCTTAAGTCGATTTTCGAGTACACACATGATCCTTGCAGCTGATCAAATAAGTCGTCAATTCTCGGTAGTGGATACCGATTCTTGATAGTTAACTTATTTAATTCTCGATAATCTATACACATCCTAAAAGATCCATCTTTCTTTTTAACAAATAAAATTGGAGCTCCCCACGGTGAAGTGCTTAGTCGTATGAATCCACGGTCCAGTAATTATTTTAACTGGCTCTGAAGTTCTTTTAATTCAGACGATGCAAGTCTATATGGAGTACGGGCAACCGGTGCAGCACCTGGTACAAGATCTATTTGAAATTCTACAGACCTGAAAGAAGGTAGTCCCGGTAATTCTTTCGGAAAAACATCGGGAAAGTCTTTTACTATATTTACATCGTTGATATTCTTCTCCTTTTCTTCAACATTCTTTACATGTGCTAGGATGGCATAACATCCCTTTTCTAAGCACTTTCGAGCTTTCAAACAGCTAATGAGATTTAGGTTTGGGTTAGCTTTATCTCCGTAAAACATTATCATTGATTTATCCTTTCGAGGAATACAAATTGCCTTTTTAGCACACACTACTTCGACTCCTACTTTGGACATCCAGTCCATGCCAATAATTACGTCAAAACTTCCTAATTCTATGGGTATCAAATCAATCTTGAATGTTTCTCCGGCTAAATTTATTTTACAATCACGGCAAATTTTATCGGCTTTAATTAGTTTACCATTAGCTAACTCAATCATGTACTTAGCATCTAGAGGTAATGATTAACAATTCAATTTAGCGTAAAAGTCTCTACACACGTAACTTCTATCGGCACCAGTATCAAATATAATAGATGCTGATAAGTTATTAATGATAAACGTACCCGTAACCAGTTCCGGGTCTTCATACGCCTCTCTAGCATTAATAATAAATGCTCTTCCACGTGCAGATCCGTTATTCTTCTCTGGATTCGGGCACTGGCTCTTATAATGACCCTGTTTCCCACACCCATAACATGTAACAGTGGCCAAGGCAGTTCTATTTGCATTGGTGGCAGGAGTCTTGGTGCCATTGGTATTTGTAACAGGAATCCTACAATCTTCAGCAAGATGACCCCTTCGATTACAATTATCGCACACCATATTACAATAACCAGAGTGATGTTTGTGGCATCTGTTACATAAAGTATTTTGTCCTTTGTAACCAGAGCTAGAACCACTACCCGCACCTTGCGTGGTTTCTTGTTTCTTGTTGGATTGTTGATTACCTTCCCACTTTATTTTGTTTTCTGATGTCTTGACATCGGTTTTCTTATCCAGAATAATATGGTCCATCAACTTGTTTGCCATGGTGATGGCTTCGTGAATAGGCTTGGGTTTCGATGCTGTAACATTTGCTTTGACATTTTTAGGCAAACCATCTTTGTACAGTTCTATCTTCCGTTCTTCGGTTGGTACTAATTCGGGACATAGCAAAGCTAATTCCATGAATCGCTGATTGTAGTTGGTGAGTTCAGTACCAACAACTTTCAGGCTTCGTAATTCAGTTTCTAAGTTCCTAACCTCGTTCCTTGGACAATACTCGTTGATTAGCATTGTTTTGAATTCTTCCCAGGGAGTATCATAAGCTACATCTCCTCCTACGGCCTTCACATAGTTTTTCCACCACGTGAGTGCACTATCTTGTAAGGTGCACGATGCATACTTGGTCATGTCCTTCTCAATACAACCACTGATTCTAAACACAGACTCAATCTTTTCGATCCATCGGGTTAAACCGACCGGTCCTTCTGTTCCACTGAATGATGAGGGCTTGCAACCTTGAAAAGTTTTGTAAGTACATCCCACACGAGGATTTGGGTTAACTGCAGCACCTCTTGCAGCCTCGACCCATAACATTCTGTCCTCCACTCGCTGATTGATGAGTTCCTAGATTTCTTGTTCCGTCATTCGGTTCAATCGCGCCATAATCTTCAATAAGAATGAAAAAAATAATTATTCACATGGAATATTTTAGATGTAGCATGTATTTACAGTACATCGTAGCTTATTAATAATATGAACCAGTTATTATTATAAAAGCCTTTTCTTCTTATTAGCGTTTTATAATTATATCTAAGGTAGTACCTACCCGTTAAAGTTCATACTTAATAGCTTAGTACAGAAATTAATTACTACCATCCAAATAATACTCAACCATGGAAAATTATTGCATTTCACACTTCACTATTTTACATATGCTTATCTTACATCAAACATTAAGCAAACCACACTAGTAATATTATACAAAACGTTATATGATCCCATGGTTTAAAACAACAGCGCATCATTTAACCCAAAACGTTTGTGTTCAAAGAAATCGCTTAAAGGTTATCTTGACTGTCTCCCTGCGTTTTGGCTGAGGGGCTGAAGAACTGGATGCCGGGATAGAATTAATAGGAATAGCGGGAATAGGGGTGGAAGTGTCTGGTGGAGTTGGTGCCACAACATCCTTACTAAACTCGGGATTTGGATTTTCCAATTCAGTAGCCTTTCGTTTCTTTCCTCTTTCAAACTTGTCTTTCATAATTTCCTGTATTTCTTCCTCCTCAGGATCACTTTCCAGTTCCTCTTCAATTGATTCATCCGAAAATTGTGAGTCTTCCCCAAAGGTATCGTTTTCATCATCGGACAGGTTAATGACTAGAACACCATCTGAAGATTCTGGTTCGGAGTCGCTGAATGTGATAACAAGTTCTAACCAGACATCTATCACATAACAACTAGCACGTTAGTACCACATAATATTTACATATTAATTTTTAACCAACGAGGATAAGCAATAGTTTTCAAAATCAAACACGGTCAAAGTCCAGACTCACTAATGCATCCTAACAAACTTGATAAGACACACTAATGCAAATTTTCTGGTTCTCTAAGACCAACGCTCTGATACCACATGTCATAACCCGTCCTAAACCATAAGGACAAATATAATAACATATGATTTCATCACGAGGTATTGACCTCTATATGCGACATTTTTCAAAGAAAACTGCATTCGTTTTTACAATACAAACCATAACTTTTATTAAAAATACAAAGTTTAAACAACATAATAATGATTATCGTTTAGCGATAATCTTAGCCTTACAAACTTTACATGTGATGATAACAACACAATTTCCAACGTATTTTACATTACAACTTCTCCGATATGCAGTTTTATTTTTGACACAAATATGCATACTCAAGATCTTGCTTAAATTCAACATGTTGCAGCGGAAGCTTTTAGTTATCACCTGAGAATAAACATGCTTAAAACGTCAACATAAAGTTAGTGAGATATAGGTTTAATGCTGGTAGCGTTATAAATATAGACCACAAGATTTCATATATAAACGTTTTTAATAAAAATATTCTAAGTTGTTGAGCACTTGATAACCATACTTAACATTTAATCAACGTCGCATATTCCCTTTATTATGAAATCTTACTACACCGTACCAAGTGTAGTCACCGAAACGAAGTACTGTGTAATCGTTGAATACTGGTCGTCCAGTCTGGTTGGGGTTGTCAGGCCCGATAGATCTATCAACAGGATTCGCGTTTACAATACCTCATGTAAATAGTAGTTACCAAGTTACAGGGAAGTATGCCAGTGGTACAACTCAACGTAGAATATATATTTTTAATCACTTGTGTCCATAACGTAAATCATAAAATGCATGTATTCTCATCCCGAAATATTTAGAGTTTAAAAGTGGGACTATATACTCACTTTTGGCTTGAAGGTATTTAACTCGACTTAGTCTCCGATAGATATCACGAACCTAACCATATATATAATATATCAACATATTTTCTTTTCAAGTAATCGTTACATATATATATATATATATATATATATATATATATATATATATATATATATATATATATATATATATATATATATATATATATATATATATATATATATATATACTTTTAATACTTTTAATATTTTCTTAGTCCGTAGTTAGCAGTCCGATGTTAGTGGTCCACAATTAGTTGCTCAATAAAATAAATAAAGACCCCATCATATTCGTATTGATCAGAATTAATCTCGACCCATAGTACCATGTTGTCAAATGACGTGACGTGTTGCGTACATAAAGTACCGTGTTGTCAAATGACGTGTTGCGTACAATCATGAGGTCTTATGATTAATCTTCTCGTGTTGTTTACGGGTGGTCCTGAAATATATAAAATCAAATCATAAGTAATTATATATAAAATATCATATTAATTAGGAAAAATATGATTAATTTACTTTATCTCCAAATATTTTCGTAGCTAAACTAGCTTCGGATACCCAATCTTGTTTTAGTCGTAGTTTCTTCATTACAACTCCGTTTTTGTTGGTTCAACTTGCCACTTCCTTGGATCGAGTCAAATTTTAAGAATATGAACTGAAAATACCTTAGTTTGTATTCAAAATCACAGGTTATAGGTCAAACTTTGGTGAAACTTATGAAAGTGATCATTTTCCATCATAAAAACAACATTTAATGATCATTTTTCTAAAAATACTTACACTTTGAGTTAAACCATGAAATTTTTATGTGTTAACATATTCATAAGAAATATCATTTTTCCATAACATAAACTTCCAATTCAAAGTTCAAGATGGTTTTTATTTATCCAACCCAAAACAGCCCCCGGTTGCACTCCAACGACGTAGATTCAGTTTTTAAGGTGTTCTTTGTAAAACCAAGTTATATCTTGTTAAGTTAGCATATCATTATGATATATTATAGGTCTTGAATTGTTTTAAAAGTCAAGTTAAAAGGATCTATTTAGTTTGCGAACAAGTTTGAAATCATTCAAACTATGTTCTTGTTGTTAAAATTTTATACCACAAAATAAGATAGCTATATGAATATGAATTGAATAAGATTATGAACAAGGTTACTACCTCAAGTTACTTGGACAAAGTTACTGCAAAAGATAAGAAATAATTTTGGAATCAAAGAGTAGTGGAGTTAGATCAAAAGGTTGGAAATAAACTTCTTCAAATGGGTGGTTATTTTGATATGTTCTTGAAAGAGTTTTCTTATGGTGTTTAAGGCTTGTAATTGAAGCTAAATGATGGGGAAAATGCTTGGAGATCATCAAGTATGAAGTTAGGAGTATTTTTAGAGAGAAATGAGGGTGTAGGTATGAGAAAATGGAGTGAAGAAATGGTGTTCATTCATAAAAACGTTTTTAGTTTTTAAAGAAAGAAAAAGATTCCTAATTTTGTTTTCTTACTAATAATTCATGCTACTTGACAAATCCTAGTTACCTCATATCTAGGACAGTAATAATGTTGATTAGGATGTTGATTTGATGTGTATATACCAATAGTAAATACGTATAGAAGCTGGGTATGATACGGGTACATATACCCTAGATATACGTATAGAAATCTTGAGGAAACGGAACGAGAATTCAAATATAGCTATCTTTTGTGAATATACTTATATTGTTTTATGTATTTAAGTCCTTAAAAAGTGATTAAATACATTATATATACGATACATGTATAAGCATTATAGATTATAAGTATATATATCAAAGAATGTTACGTATAGTTATCGTTTTGAAAACTTAAGTTAGTAGTTTCAAAATATACTTATAACTCATTGTCATTAGTACACAATGAGATGTTAAACCATCCTTAGATCATATTAAATATATATGAATACATATATATACACAAACGTATAATTATCATATGTTATATAGTTCGTGATATCATCGGTCATATTGGACGGTCAAACGTTGTGTAAAACTCTTTTCAAAAACACAAGTCTCAACAATTTGGATTGCTTATCATGTTGGTATGGTTTAATTTATGTAAATATTAATCTCATAAGTATAAAATGATCGGAAAAATCCGGGTCGTTACAAATTTTTACATAGAACATAAAAGAACAAGCACACTACAATACATATAATACACAACATGATTACAACCCTCTAATCTGAATCACTGGTTTCTTCTTCTTCGGACTTGGTTCGCTTTCCTAATTTTCTAGGGATATATGGTGTTCCTCTAATACGATCCGTCATTTTCCACAATGGTTTAGAAAAACCTGGTGGTTTAGAGGTTCCCGGGTTATTGTTACACTTTAGGAAATACGGATATTGCCGGTACATATAAAGCTCATCGGGGTTAGAATCAGGTTTCTCTATTTTTATACCTTTTCCCTTATTATTTTCTTTTGCTATATTAAATTGGGTCGAGGTAATTTCTATAACATCATCGGAATCCTCATCGGGATTCGATTCATTGGAAAATTGGTAATCTTCCCAATATTTTGCTTCCTCGGCGGAAACACCATTGACCATTTTTAACTTTGCTCCGTTGGTTGAGGATTTTCTTTTATTTAAATGATTTACTGTAGGTATCAATATTTCTTCCTCCGGAACCTCTTCTTCTTCCGGTTCCTCCTCTTCCGATTTCTCCTCTTCTGGTTCCTCTTCTTCCGGTTCCTCTTCTTCTGGTTCCTCCTCTTCCGGTTCCTCTTCGGGAATTTGTGAATCTTCCCAAAGTATATTTGACTCTTCATTATTATTAGGTGAGTCGATAGGATTTGTACTAGTGGTAGACATCTATCGCACAATATCAAACACGTTAAGAGATTAATATATCACATAATATTTACATGTTAATAATATATAGTTTCCAACAAAAAGTGTTAAGCAATCGTTTTTAAAGAAAACACGGTCGAAGTCCAGACTCACTAATGCATCCTAACAAACTCGGTAAGACACACTAATGCAATTTTTTGGTTCTCTAAGACCAACGCTCGGATACCAACTGAAATGTCCGGTTCATATTGATTATAAACGTTCTATATTAATTGATTTCGTCGCGAGGTTTTGACCCCTATATGAGACGTTTTTCAAAGACTGCATTCATTTTTTAAAACAAGCATAACCTTTATTTTATCGATATAGGTTTAAAAAGCATTACGTAGATTATCAAATAATGATAATCTAAAATATACTGTTTACACACGACCATTACATAATGGTTTACAATAAGAATATATTACATCAAAAATAAGTTTCTTGAATGCAGTTTTTACACAATATCATACAAGCATGGACTCCAAATCTTGTCCTTATTTTAGTATGCAACCGCGGAAGCTCTTTATAATCACCTGAGAATAAACATGCTTAAAACGTCAACAAAAATGTTGGTGAGTTATAGGTTTAACCTATATATTATCAAATCATAATAATAGTCCACAAGATTTCATATTTCAATACATCCCATACATAGAGATAAAAATCATTCATATGGTGAACACCTGGTAACCGACATTAACAAGATACATATAGAATATCCCCATCATTCCGGGACACCCATCGGACATGATAATTTTGAAGTACTAAAGCATTCCAAATTCCAGAATGGGGCTTGTTGGGCCCGATAGATCTATCTTTAGGATTCGCGTCAATTTGGGGGTCTGTTCCCAAATTCTTAGGCTACCAAGCTAAAAGGGGCATATTCGGCTTCGATCATTCACCTATATAATGTAGTTTCATTTACTTGTGTCTATTTCGTAAAACATTTATAAAGTTGCATGTATTCTCATCCCAAAATATTAGATTTTAAAAGTGGGACTATAACTCACTTTCACAGATTTTTACTTCGTCGGGAATTAAGACTTGCCACTAGTCGATTCACGAACCTATAACAAATATGTACATATATATCAAAGTATGTTCAAAATATATTTACAACATTTTTTAATACGTTTTAATGTTTTAAGCTTATTAAGTCAGCTGTCCTCGTTAATAACCTACAACTAGTTGTCCATAGTTAGATGTACAGAAATAAATCGATATATATTATCTTGGATCAATCCACGACCCAGTGTATACACGTCTCAGGCTAGATCACAACTCAAAGCGTATATATTTTTGTAATCAACCTCAACCCTGTATAGCTAACTCCAACATTACTGCATATAGAGTGTCTATGGTTGTTCCAAATAATATATATACATGGGTCGATATGATATGTCAAAACATTTGCATACGTGTCTATGGTATCCCAAGATTTCATAATATATTAGAATACATGTATAATACAATATAAGTTAGCTAGGATATGATTTGTATAGAATTGTTACAATATTTCCCGTAGCTACAACAATCAAAAAATATCCAATCTTGTTTTACCCATAACTTCTTCGTTTTAAATCCGTTTTGAGTGA
This sequence comes from Rutidosis leptorrhynchoides, assembly GCF_046630445.1. Lineage (NCBI taxonomy): Eukaryota > Viridiplantae > Streptophyta > Magnoliopsida > Asterales > Asteraceae > Rutidosis > Rutidosis leptorrhynchoides. The sequence continues at coordinate 83,381,884 of NC_092334.1, forward strand.
ATCAAATTGCTATGGTTTCATATTGAACTCTATTTTATGAATTTAAACAGAAAAAGTATATGTTTATAGTCGGAAATATAAGTTACAAGTCGTTTTTGTAAGAGGTAGTCATTTCAGTCGAAAGAACGACGTCTTGATGACCATTTTGAAAAACATACTTCCACTTTGAGTTTAACCATGATTTTTGGATATAATTTCATGTTCATAAGAAAAATCATTTTCCCAGAAGAACAACTTTTAAATCAAAGTTTATCATTGTTTTTAATTATCAAACCCAAAACAGCCCGTGGTGTTACTACGACGGCGTATGTCCGGTTTTACGGTGTTTTTCGTGCTTTCCGGTTTTAAATCATTAAGTTAGCATATCATATAGATATAAAACATGTGTTTAGTTGATTTTAAAAGTCAAGTTAGAAGGATTAACTTTATTTGCGAACAAGTTTAGAATTAACTAAACTATGTTCTAGTGATTACGTTTTCAAATCTTCGAATAAGATAGTTATTTATATATGAATTGAATGATGTTACGAACATCATTACTACCTCAAGTATAGTAGGTAAACCTACTGGAAATGATAAAAATAATTTTGAGCTTGAATGGATCTTTGATGGCTTGAAAGTTCTTGAAGCAGAATCATGACACGAAAACAATTTCAAGTAAGATTATTACTCGAATCAAGATAGTTTATAGTTATAGAAATCAAATCAAAGTTTGGATATGAATATTACCTTGAATAAGAAAGATAACCTACTGTAATTAACAAAGGTTTCTTGATCTTAGATGATTACTTGGAATGGATTTGCAAGATTAAAAGTAAACTAGCAAACTTGAAAGGATTTTTGAAGTGTTCTTGAAGTGTTCTTCCTATGATGATTATAGCTTGATTCTTGAAGTAATTTTTAATGAAGATGATGATTAGTTTACTGGAAATTTCGTTCCTATGTGTGTGTGTGTGTGTGTGTGTGTGTTTAGAGAGAATTAGAAAGAGAATTGTAAGTGAAATGGATTGATTGGTGAGTGGTGAATGATGAGTGGTGAGTGGGGTTAAAAGGAGCTCTAATTAGTTTACTAGTTCATGGTAGAAGTTAAATTTGATTAGTCGTGCATGACATAATCAAGAGTGGAATCCCATGCTAGTTCCTATTGGTATATACTCATAGTAAGTACGTCTAGCAGCTGTGTATAATACGGGTACGAATACTGAATGACTACGAGTAGAATTGTTGATGAAAACTGAATGGAAATGTAATTGTAAGCATTTTGCTAAGTAGAAGTACTTTGACCCCGCCAGGGGTTGCACCCCTTGGACCCCGCCAGGGGTTGTCACCCCTTGGACCCCGCTATCGGGGGCGCTGCCCCCAAACCCCAAACTTGTTCGATAATCAAGATAAGTTCAAACAATTGTGCACTCCACACTTTCCCCAAACTTGTTCGATATTTAACAAGGTTATTTTGGTTAACAAATTAATCCCATTACAATCAAATCATATTGGTGACACAAATCACCAACAATGAATATATCTTGATATGATATATATACTTTAAAATGTCGTTACAACGATAATCATTACATATATGTCCATATATATATCAACATATAGTTTTTACAAGTTTTAACGTTCGTGAATCGCCGGTCAACTTGGGTGGTTAATTGTCTACATGAAACTCATTTCAAATAATCAAGTCTTAACAAGTTTGATTGCTTAAAATGTTGGAAACATTTAATCATGAAAATATAGTTTTCATTTAATATATAATCATGGAATAATCATGGAAAAGTTCGGGTCACTACAATATGCCTCAATAGCATATTCTGTACCACGAGCATAATCATCGTTCTACGTATCATTCTATCTATTTTATCTTCGATCGACATGGCGATTATGTAATCTCTAATGTTTTAGAGATTATATATTCATGTTCTAACGGTAAATCAAATGAGTTTAATATCATATTAACTCATTAAATCTATATTACATCTGAAGAAAATATATATGTAAGTATATTTTCATAAAGATTGTAATTAAAAATTCTTTTGTACAAACTGTTAATGGTGAAAATATTTTAACGGGTAGGTAATACCCTAGAAATATTTAGATTTCACATTAATAAGTTACACTGTACATTCTTCGAATCTGATTCAACAGTCGTTTACTATCCTACTTACATCCACAGATATACGAATCCGTTCACCGCAGAATAACCATTTTCATTTAATTTCATATTTGTATTTTGACCTATCAGAATCCAACAAGTGGCATAATGAAGAAAACATTGGACAAAATAAAATTTGTTAGAAACAAACAAATTAACAATGAGAAATTTTGTTAAGAATCCACACTAATTATTCCTAGCTAACTGGTCCTAGCTAACTGTTAATTCCGTATTACATTTTATTTATCGCAATTTATTTATCGTAATTTAAATTCTCGCAATTTTATTTATCGTCATTTAATTTCTGTTATTTATTTTACGCACTTTAAATATCGGGACACGTATACAAGGTTTTGACATATCATATCGACGCATCTATATATATTATTTGGAATAACCATAGACACTCTATATGCAGTAATGCTTGAGTTAGCTATACAGGGTTGAGGTTGATTCTAAATAATATATATACTTTGAGTTGTGATCGAGTCTGAGACATGTATATAACGGGTCACGACACGTAATAATGAATTCGAATATTATATATTAAACGATATATGAATTGTTGAATTACTAACTGTGGACTATTGACATTGGACAATTGAAATGAATTAAAATATTAATTATAACATATGAAACTAAACCATTCTTTAAGTTTGCCACTTGATTTCATCTTAAACCTCATTTGTATCTTGATGATTACAATCTGCGTTCAAACCTTTCATGATTCTTGAAAACACCTCAATAGAGAGGATGAACCAACTGCACTTCATCTACGGAAGAAAAGATTGATGCATATAGGTTATGCACCTGAAAACACTCGGAACCTGAGTAAACATTTAACATATATCTGTGCTAGCTCCTTTGGAATTGTTATTACCGAAAATAATTTTGGAATCTCTTTCCAAATTAGCCAATTTTGTCACAGCTCCAACAAGTCAACTTCGACTTTTCGTTCGAATCAACCTTATTATAACTTTGATATATACTTTGCCATTGTTATTGTTATCGAGAAACCTTTTATATTCTGCAATATTACCAACAGATGTACCAGCAACCTCGTTGCTCCTTGGCTTAAATCTCTCCAAAAAATTGTTATACTTATTTATTGAAACCCTATCATGTACTCATTGACATCTTGTAACGATAGTTACCATACCAAATACCGGGAAGCATTAATCATTAATTCTCAAATTTCGCAGCGTTCCTACGTCAACAGTTATATATCTATATATAACGTATATCTTTTGGACTGATGAATTTCAATTCGGAATCTCTGAATATCTGAAAAGCACTCTAGCTTGTGAATCAGATCTGTGGGTTCTGAAAAAGCTGATGAAGCAGCGAAAACTGAAGACTGTTTAAACAGTCAAAAGTTTGATAATAAAGAGCGACATACTAAAAAAGCTTAAAAATTTTGATACTGGAAAACGGATTGAGCAAACCAAGAAGGAGGCTGTAGACAAATCACGGAGACTAAATCTGCCTTTAAAGAATCCAAATGATTCAGTATCTGCTGAATTCATTAATGAATACCTTGCTCCTAACTCTAAACCTTTACGGACAAATCTTCATCATCATCCTTCGATATTAGAAATTCTAAGATATCATCGAATCTTTCATTATAAATATCCTCGATATTTCTGAAGATATTTTCATAACTATTCTTATCTGAAATCACTTATCTCTTCACAATATCAGTGTTACATCAGAAAGGAAACGATTTTAGTTTCTAAATTCTGGAAAAAAAAAATTCAAATTTTAAAATTTGAATGTTTTTGAAGTAGTGTTGGGAACTGATGCATGAGTTAGTATAATATAATGACACTTGATCAACATGATTATATTACAGTAAGTCATGTTGAGTTTCTAAATGGAACGTGATGATTCACAGATCATAACGTCATCATGTGCCATGTTACACGACTCTTACATTCTATCTAATATATAAACATATCAAGAACATAATTTCCTGATAGCTCTATCTTTTCTCTTGAATTCTGGTAATTTAACCAATCAAGATCGTGCTATTACAATTTCTCTCATAGAACGTTAGCTATGTTCATTTCAAATTTCATATCTATGAATTCTGGACCATTATTCGCTTGACTTAAAGTAGGGAGGAGAAAACAAAAGTATGGAACTTCAAAATATAAAAGAAATGAAGAGGGTAGATTTATAGTGAAATATTCGACAGAGAAATCGAAACAGATTCTCGCATTTTAATCAAAGAAGATTCTAATTTCCTTCATTTCCGAAGAATCAAATCTTATTACGAAGATTTTCTTTAAATCCCTTGAATTCCAGAATTCAATCCTGACTATGTCAAAAGCTAAGACGAATCTCTATTTCTTCATTTCACTCTTTTGTGATAACTTCATTTGTACTCTTCGAATAATCGAATTGTCTTATCCATATTACTCAATGATGATAAAACTCCATTTATCAACTCATATAAGTCACGAATACCTACTTATTGTCAACCATGACCATCCCAATCAAATTTTGGGACGAAATTTCTTTAACGGGTAGGTACTGTGATGACCCAAAAATTTCCGACTAAATTTAAACTTAATCTTTATATGATTTCGACACGATAAGCAAAGTCTGTAATGTTGAATCTCAAAACTTGTGAACTATTTTCATGGATTCATTTAACCTTTGACCGTTCCCAACGATTCACGAACAATTAATTGTAAATAGATATGTGTGTGTATATATATACATATAAAGTATATTAAAAATAAATATTAAATGATTGTAAGAATCGTTTGACGATTCGATTAATATTAAACAAGTAAGATGCAAGATTGTGAGTATATTAAAATAAATATTAAGCGGACCATTTTGATCACGATTTTCACAAATTAATGATTAGAATAAATAAATATATTTAAATATAAAAGTTTGGGATTTTTCAGTATTCGACACTGAGTAACAACGAAGAACGAGATATAGTCCGTAAATGGTGACGGCTAATTTAATGCACGTTTATTTTCTTTAATTATATTATATGTACTATTATATTTAATATTACTGTTATTGATTGGTTATTGATTTGACGATTGATTCACTATCTATCTGTAATTATATGACATATACACTGCATCACATGTTTCCCTCTTTTCTTCATTCTGTTTTCAGTCTCTATCAAACACCCACGAGACTTTGTTTCCTTCTTTGTCTAGTATCATTCTCAATCAATTTATAAAACCACTAACCATCTATCTATTATATAATACTCTATATATGTACATAATTATAGATATAATGCACCCAATATTTTGTTTCTGCTTTCTATTAGAACCATTCTCATCAACATATAACTGATCATCACCTTCAATCTATCTCTATCTATTCCATATTTTTGTCGACAAATATCACCAACAATTTGCAACTGTTACGGTTTCTGTCTATCTAATCCTATATATACATATATATATATATATATATATATATATATACATGCACAAATGATATAGAGATATATATCCTAAACCGCCACCATCGAACCATCACCATATCCGATCACCATCAGTGCTCATCAAACCACCGTTCAAACCCACTAGTCGACGAGGTACTCTACTGTTACTACTACATACTTATCGTTTTTTGTTTGCAGCCCAACCCACCATCAAATACCATCAACCACAACGTCATCAACCTTTAAAACCACTACCACCAAGAAACCTCCATCTCTTCTTTTCTCTCTTCTCTCTCTAACTTCATATTATTTTTTTCTTTCTTTCTTTCTGATTAGATTCGTGAAACCAAACAACTATAAACAAGGCTGCAATTACTTATGCTTCTGTTTCCTTATGATACCATTCAAATACCATCGTAAAACACCACCTTCCACCATCAAAACACCATATTCTGTTTTCACTACATTACCTGTCTTGTTACCTATCTTCTTTATCAACCGAACCCAAACCACCTTCATCATCTTGATTCTTTTATTTCTTTTGTTTCATCTATTTCTGTTGATCCTCAAGCATAAACCAAACACCTTTGTCACCACTATCTAAATACTCAAGAACTAAAACACGTGAACAAAGTTATTATTGTTATTCTCTTATTTGGTCGACAATTGCTAATCTAGCAATACCCCACATGCCAATAATTCGTTAGTGGATGGTAGGAGGGAATATTAGTACAATAAAGGTGCAATTAATTAAGCAAAGTGGCTGGTCCCATAAATAGACATAAACCATTAAGAACATACGAGTTATATTTTTTTCTTATATGATTGAATTAAAACAGCCGCACTACAAAAATTTTCTGTCTTAACGAGGCTACTAAGTAAATGAGGATGATGGTTAGATTAGTTAATGAGGGTAGCGAGAATGGATATGATAAGAGTAATGAAGGTGATGTTTTTCTGTAATGACGATGGTGAACTTCATGAATGATCGATGGGGATGATTAAGTTTGATGAGGGTTCGTGAAAAGGATGAAGAATGACTGCTACATATCCCTGTCAATCACAATTGCTGTACGTTTCTGTTAATTGAGCACTACAATCAATCTTTATGCAAGTGGAACAAAGTAGGAATTGTGGCCGACAATCATAAAACCCCACTTGAGTTATTAAAGCTTATATTGAATTTTCTGTTAAACGTATTAAACCTAGACCGATCTTGAACTCTTAATGCACTTGGACCATCAGTTTTCTATGTTAATTGTTTGATGGGTCTCATGTTTCTATTTAGATTGTTGGGCCATGTCCTTGTTATTGGGCCGTAAACGTTGGGCTTTCATGGCTGCCATTTCTGTTTCTTATACGAGATAAATGATGATACTTTTAGCTGTTGATTAAGGATTGAGATGATTAGGATGATGATTAAGAACAGGATGATAATGGTGATGCTAGATATTATGTTAGATGATTACGTGGTCTTAATGATGAGGTATTATGATCATGAACATTTATGATAATAAAGATGTTAATGATGATAATTAAGTTAAACGGCGAATTCAATGGCTAAGAAACAAAGAAAAATGATAGTTATGATCGAATAAGATGACATGGTTAAGATGATGATTATATATTGATATTCATGATGATGATACGGTTTTGTGAATGAAAATGATAAGGGTTTGATTACAAAAATGATTATGATGATCAGTGACGATGATGAACACGGTTAGATGATGATATGATTTGATGATGATAGTATGATGATAGGACGATCATGTTGATGTTATGATTATGGTGAATTCGATTAATTTTAGGAAGAAGAAGAAGTGACAGAAAAGGGTTAAAAGAAGTTAAGGTGGTGGTTATTTCAGAAAAACACAAATGGCGTAATGGTTAGGATTGTTTTCAGGTTAGCGGGATGTCGCGGGTTCAAACCCGGACTTGGGCACTTTTTTTTTAGACTACTCCTTTGAGGTAGTTTACTTATTACTCATTTTTATTATTATTATTATTATTATTATTATTATTATTATTATTATTATTATTATTATTATTATTATTATTATTATTATTATTATTATTATTATTATTATTATTATTATTATTATTATTATTGTTATTATTAATAATTATTGCTATTAGGTTATTACAAATATTAAAAATATTATTATTAGTATCATTATTGAAATTATTATTCTTACAAAGATTATTAACATATATCATCACCATTATTATTATAAGTATTATCATTACTATTATTATCATTACTTTATTTTTAATTATCATTATTATTGTTGTTATTATTAGATATCATTATTATTAATATTATAACTAGTAATATTATATATATATATATATATATATATATATATATATATATATATATATGTATATGTGTGTGTATATATATATATATATATATATATATATATATATATATATATATATATATATAATACATAACATAACTATATCATTATTTTGACAAATTCTAAGATTTTCATTTAAAACATACAACTAAATATATATTTTATCAATTTATTTAAAAGACATATAATTTACTAATATAACAATTATATCACTAATAATAAAATATAAATTTGTTCAATTACGATTATATGTCTTAATAGATATACAATTGATATAGGTTCGTGAATCCGAGGCCAACCCTGCATTGTTCAATATCGTCATATGTATTTTTACTACAAAATACAGTATCGTGAGTTTCATTTGCTCCCTTTTTAAATGCTTTTGCAATATATATTTTTAGGACAGAGAATACATGAGCTGCTTTATAAATGTTTGACGAAATAGACACAAGTACTTAAAACTACATTCTATGGCTGAATTATTAAACCGAATATGCCCCTTTTTAGTCTGGTAGTCTAAGAATTAGGGAACAGACACCCTAATTGATGCAAATCCTAAAGTTAGATCTATTGGGCCCAACAAGCCCCATCCAAAGTACCGGATGCTTTAGTACTTCGAATTTATCATGTCCGAATGGAGTCCCGGAATGATGGGGATATTCTATATGCATCTTGTTAAGGTCGGTTACCAGGTGTTCACTATATGAATGATTTTTATCTCTATGCAGTTTGTGAAATGCCTGATATGAGATGTATATTTATGGAAAAAATGAAATCTTGTGGTCTATTAAAATTATGGAAATGATTGATTACGATAAACTAGTGAACTCACCAACCTTTTGGTTGACACTTTAAAGCATGTTTATTCTCAGGTATGAAAGAAATCTTCCGCTGTGCATTTGCTCGTTTTAAAGATATTACCTGGATTCATTCATGGCATATTTCAAAAGACGTTGCATTCAAGTTGTTGAGTCCAATAAAGATTATTATTAAGTAAATGACAGATTAGGTCATTTATAGTTGAATATTATGAAATGGTATGCATACCTGTCAACTTTCAATGTAATGAAAGTTTGTCTTTCAAAAACGAATGCAATGTTTGTAAAATGTACCATATAGAGGTCAGAACCTCGCAATGTAACCATATGTTATTGTATTCGTCCTTATGGATTAGGACGGGTCGCTTCATGATCGTTAAATGTTCGTCATTAAAGTTTCAAGTTCATAAAATGCATTTCATGATTCGGGAATCCAATTTACACATATGATATACCGTTTCAAAGGTAATTAAACATATATTACAACTAAACACTTACTAGCAACATTTCATAGCATTCAATGCATCAAAAGTTCGTATTTAAGTCTATCAAACCCTAACCAAAAATTACAAAATCATTAATCATGTTAATGAAGTTTTTCCAAGTCAACCTACATACCAAAATTTAGCTAATGATGCTAGTAACACATTTAATACATAAACTTTAGCATAACAACAACATTTAATCAACCAAAACTCAAGATTAAAGAAACCCTTTTTCAAGTTCATGCTAGTTTATGCAAAATAACAAGATCGAGCAAATAAATCACATATTCATGTTAGACTCGAGCCATAGACACTAATTAACACACTTTTAAGTTTAAAGGTCTAATTTATGAAAATTAGAGATTTTGAAAAGCTTACCCCAAGCTATGAAATTGGTACCAAATTGAAGAGGATGATGCAAGGATCACAAATATGTAGTTTGTTTTGATGTTAACTTGCCAGATCCAATTTAGATGGTGAATCTTTATTTTGTGAGTTTGAGACAAAAATGGAAGTATGAAGATGGTGGTGGGTGATGAAATGAATGGTGGGGAGGACACTTTGACTATTTGACCTAGTCATATCTTTGGTCCCTTGACGACACTAGTCCCTCAAGTTTAAAAGCGGGTGCGTGAATTAATCAAACGAATTATTTTAAATACGCTAGAGTAAATGAGAGATGTTATAATTAAATAACGGGAATATTAAAACACTAAACAACGGAGGGTACGAATTTATATAACGAAAGATATTATCTAAAAAAAGACGGCGTTAAAATAAATTAACGGAAAAAGACGGGTTATTTCTGTTTACATTTATTAAACAGAAATTTATTTTCACTAAAATGTAATGTGCAGCCAGCACAAGTTTGTTTATGTATAAACAGTAAATATTGTTATGTCGAGTGTCTGGTATGCTGCCTAGTCTACCAGCACAAGGTAGACAATATTCTTCAATCAGCACGGGATGTGTACCCAGCAATTCAAGAATATCAAGTGACTCAGCATAGAAGAACCAGCATGGCTGAAAAGCAGCATACAACACAAGACAGCTATACTCCATTACAAGCATAGTAGTTTCCTGAGTGGTCTACATCAATTGTACTATTCAACAGAAGTCAAAGACAAAGTTGAACAGAAAAGGACACGCGTCGGCAGCTTACAAGTGACCTTACAAGACCACATGGGATTGCAGAAGTTTAACGCATGTGCAGACATGTGTTATCCATTGTCAACACCTAGGGAATACAATATTCTATTTGTTTAATCAAATAATGATGCCAAACCAAATTGGGGTGTTCCTGCAAATAGCTACCAAAGAGGAAAGAAGGGAGCACGCTCTCTGACACAATTGTCCCCACAAGTACAGA